>NC_068310.1:27354990-28003740 GCF_025860055.1 Xyrauchen texanus | reverse complement strand
AGCTTTCTGTACTACACTGATGAATCATTTGCACATAGTGGCATTGTTAAAGAGAAAGGAAAGTACAAGTAAAATGTTCTGAGGAGTTGAGCGCTGTGCTTTTGGATAAAGTTGAGGTAGAAGTCCATTCTTGGAGGGTCCTGCATGTAAGAATTAGTTAGGATGGTGATGGCTCATTGCAAAGGTGAAATTAGGCACTGCAGGTACCTGAGAGGAGCGACTCAGTCTGGTCTGTGGTTCTGTGGAGCAAGAGGCACTGGAAGAGGTCTCATCCACAGAGGCTGGAACAAAAGGGATGAAACCAGTAGAGCACTTGTTAATCATTTCACCTTGACAAAATCTTTTTTAAATACTGTTCTTGTCTTTTGTTGGAAAATACTGCAAGCACAGCTTAGAGGGCTACGGTCACCTAAAACAAACGTTAATGAAACTAGAATGAAATGATGTCCTGCCAAACTAGCAATTAAATACAAAACTATGAATTATAAATATAGCTGCTAACAGCGATAATGGGCCCAAGCACAATGGGTCCATTTCCACCCGGTGGCTTTCGGAAAACAATGCATGATGGACACGCATTTGGTAGAGTAAACCTACCTAACCTACCTACCTACCTAGTTTTGGAATACTCTTATGCTGCGTTCACACCGGACGCGAATAGCGCGTCAGGCGCGAGTGATTTCAATGTTAAGTCAATGCAAAGACGCGTTACACGCGTACAAAATTCCTGCGGCGCGAATGAGGCGTAGAGCGCGGCAGACGCGAATACGCCTCGTTCGCGCGAATTGAGCGTCTGGCGCGTTAAGGTGCGTACACACTGCCAGCGACTTTATCGCTGCAGGTCGCCAGTGGCTGGCGGTGAAGTCGCTAGTGGGTGTTCCCACTATTGGTTGCCTAGTAACGTTTATAAATGACATTCACGGATGTCATTCCATTGCTGTTGACAGCGAATCTCTTTTCTTGCCACTAAAAACAAACATTTTGGAGGGAAAAGACTAAATATAAATGGAATCAGTACATAAAATGCTTTAATATCAAAGATGAATGAGAAACAAGGCGTGCTGTTTGCCAGAGCGGCTGTTTATCTGCTGGCGTAAAATGCAAATGCCGGTCTGTCTGGGTCCACAAAATCCCGTGACCTCAGATACACCTTTCCACGCAGTATTTTTCTTAAAAATGTCCTTGTACGTGGGAAGAGACATATCATAGAGCACTGGAAAATTTCTAACAGCAAGAATTAGCCTTTCATCCATCTTTCCGTTACTGCAGGAGCTGAGAGAGCGAGAGAGAGAGAGAAGGATCACGTGAGCTCTCCCGTCGTCTCTCCTATTGGCTGTCGCTTCGTTAGTCAGCTCCAAAGTTGAACTTTTCTCAACTTTGTCGCGTCGCTGGACACGCCCACATCTAGCGCCAACGGTCGCGACAGCTCGTGTCGCCGGAAGTCGCTGTGCTCGCATTGAAAATGAATGATATTGAGTCGCTGTCGCGCGATGTCGCTGGCAGTGTGTACGCACCTTTACGCGCGAATGGTGCATTTTGTGCATTCACGCGTTTGACGCGAATTCGCGTCTGCCACCCGAGTTGAAAAATCTGAACTTTGGCGTCAATTCGCGCCGTGTTAACCAATCAGGAGCCTAGCTGCCTGCTGCCCTCCTTCCTCTTCTCCTATGCCGTTCCCTGTGGCTCTTCCACCTTCCAAGCGAGGTCCTTTTTGTTCCTGTCTCTTAATGTAAATAGTTTGCACATATTGTTCATTTTTTTCAGTTCATATTGTTATTTTATATGTTTTGCCTAAATAATTTTTTTACGTTTGCCTAAATATGTTTTTAATGTTATACCTAAAATTACTTCATATGTTTGGCCTCAATAAATTATTTTGTAATATGACTAAATGCCTGGTGTGGTTCTAATGCACAAAGCAAATCTTTTATCACATAACTTGATTTCAATATATGAGACATTTTGATTTTGTATTGATTGCTATTTATTCCATATCTAAATCTAGATTATATGAAACATTATTATTGTAATGTAAAGACAACCAACATTAGTGTCTGGACAGTGTTGAAAAGGAAAAAAACACAGGACAGGTTAATTACTTTTGAGGCTGGCTCCATTTATCATCAAAACAAAAATAAATAAATAATTTAACCTGATATACTACCATGGAAAACCTGACGTTTTTAAAAAGTCTCAACTTAATAAATGTGCATGTTGTGGACCTGACATCCTGGAACTGGGGCTGACAACCTGGGGGAAAAAAAAACAAAATATAATAATAATGGACTATTTTTAGATAGTTTAGCTCTTTATAGGTTTGTGGGTGGCTCTTAAAAGAGCCGTTGTGGGGAAGTCATGAGGAGGACTTCAAACGCTACTCCGTCGGCTGCCATGGTACTGCTCCCTCCGCCTGTAGTTGGTGTCCTGAAGGGTGATCCTCGCTCCGATGCGGGACAACAGGTCATCAAACTGGGCGCGGGACAAGCGGAAGTACCGCTGAATGCGGCCGTCATCCAGGCGCAGCTCCTGGAGCAAATGATGAAATTTGCCTCACTGGGAACGCCTCCGGAGGGTCTGGTGGACCCAAGTACGGCGACGACGACCCATACGCCGCTGTTCTGCTCTCCAGAGCAAATACAGAGCGGTGACTCTCTCCACGAATGCTCGATCAACATCAGCCATCTTGTAAAAAGATGGCCGTCAACGGATTTCGCCTCTGACGCGGCGTGCGCCACGCTGCGTAAATTTCGCTTCAAACTTTTGTTTTTTACGCGCGTCAATTTCGCTCTTGACGCGCGAATGGATTCAAAGTGGTCAAGCGTATAACTAGACGCGGTAGGCAAGAATTTGACGCGCTATTCGCGTCCGGTGTGAACGCAGAAACATCCATTGTTGCCAGCTGGAGGCCCTATGACCATGACGCACCATAGCCACATTCATGTTATAAGCATTATTAAACATGGCTGAGTTTGTTCAATTTAACCAAATACACTACAACATCAAGCAATTTGATCTGTTGCCATGACCCTGCACAATTTTACACTAGCAGTGTCTTGACATTATTTTTTAACAATTTAGAAGCGCTTTTGGTAAATGTAAGGGGACTATTTCAAAGTCTTCTTTAAGTGCCAAATTTCTGCTTCCAGTTGATGGCGCTTTGCCATGACCCACAGTAGTCATATCCATGTGATCAGCCCCCATTACTAAACATACAGCTCAATTTTGATCCAAATCACACAATGCATGCAGAAGATATAAGACACTTCCTGTTTCCCATTTTACACCCTTCGATATATAAAAAAATCTGTTCGCAATTTAGAATATTTGATGTCTTGGCATACTGTTGCCTAAATTTGGTGACAGTCACATGAAGGAGGAGAGTTTAAATGTTCAGAGTCTGTTCAGACTTCCGGTTGGGCGGAGCTAATGAAAGTTGTGTATATTTTACCAATATGCGCAGATATGAAAACTTTTCAAAACATAATGCAAAAAACAATGCTTTAGAATTGGTGTCATTGCGTAGTTTGTTCAGAAGAGCACCCTCCGACGCCAATGTTTACAGAGCGGACTCTGAACTGACGGTGGCTCTGCATACAGGGCGGAGATGAGGTGTCTTCACGGTACTAGTTTGTGAAATGCATACTGGAAAGTTAATAAACAATGACCACATCATTTTCTGTTTTGAATATACCTAATAACGTTAACCCTGTCCCTGACAACCATGTCACTCATGTCGGTTTGCTGTTAGCCAGCTATAGTTTGTCAGTGCAGTAAGTAATGTAGCATATTGAAAGGTAAACATCAGAGCATCTTTTTGCAGCTCATCAGACAACAGTGTCGTGGTGGATTGTGTATGTGGAGTGTTGATTTCATGCTACGCTGTTACCAAGTTGGTGAGACTCAGTGCTGGTCTATCTTTTACTCTCCGTGACAACAAGCTTATAGCTAACTAGCTAAACCACATAAATTGCTTGTCAGCTAAGTGGAAGCTAGTGTGTAAACATGTATTCACCAAAATGTTTTGTTAAGGATTCACAATTTTGTACCCCCTTCAACAGAACAATTCCAGTCGTTGCATTTATAAAATGTAATATTAAGTCTGGTTCTCCACCGTTGAAAGTTTCCCCTGAACTTTATAGCAGCATATGGTGTAACCACTGCTTTTCTATGGCCTTGGCAGGAGTAAATGCTTCTTGTTTTACAACCTGCCAATAATTGACTGGCAGAGTTAAAATAGTCAGCATTTGACTGATACTAAACATACAGTACTGATGTTTATTTAGCCTTTTAATTTTTTTCTTATGTATTCTTTATTCTCCCAGGGTTAATTTCTAGAATTTGTTGACAATGTATTATAATAATAATAATGTAACATTCTTTGATAAAAATAGCCTTCAGAGTACCTTTTCATAGTCATATCGGTGCAAAGGCGGTGAACAATCCACACAGAAAAAGGTCTGTTTTCATCCCAGCTCAAAAATTTACTATATTGGCCACCATATCAGTTTGCCCCCTCTTGAATTGTATATCTATACAATTTGTACGTCTCAAATCCTATATCGGTTGGGCTCTACCCAAAAGCACCCAAAACCTTGAAAATAATAATAATCCTTAGAACAATAGGGCCTTGGCACTTTCAGTGCTTGGGGCCTAATAAAAAAAATAAAAAATGTTTGGCTCATTATTTGATTAGACTGCAAAATGTTAAAATAACCACATTTATTTCTGAGATAAATGGACAGCAATCGCTTAATTAAACATGCAAAAGTAGTGAGGTCATATAACAGCAATGTAGCCTACTACCGTTAACAATCACATACCATTTTTGCATGCAATTTAGAAAAATTGTAGGTAGTATACCATGCTATCCAGAAAGCAGCATGAAAAATGTCAATCTGGACATTTACATGAAACATTCACAGCAACCATATTTACTACAAGACTCTTATATATTGTCTTTTGTAAGACTACTGTCTTTTTCAAATTACTAGACAGAAGCGATTACATAAAATGATAGTTAAGCATGAGCCTACTCAAAACAGTCTACTGATGCAAATAGATTTTAATAGATGTATAGGAGACACTGTAAAATCAGGAAACATGCTTGTAAATAACATCTGTCTAAAGTCTTTCAAGGATGAAGAGAACCTGGCTTTCACATGAATATGCAAAACATAGCAGACGCGAAATGCATTGATAGCGTTTCTCGGTTTCCAGGCTTAATATCGCACGTACTCACACCTAACACAAATACACGTTCTAAACCACTCATCTAGGTCACTGCTGGATGTGTCATGTGCTGCAGTATCCATGGCAACACTCACATCCGAAGCAAAAAAAGAAATCAATGTCTCTCAGGCACTACATGCTCCTTAAGCTTAGGGTATTTAATGCTCATCACCATTTGGAATCAAAGCTTTTTCAGGGCTTTTATATGCTTCTTTAATTTAAAAGCCCATTTCAGTCACAGCAAAAGAGGCTGAATGAATCAACACAGAAACAAAAAGAATGAAGTCTACACACCATCATTTTCACAACTTGCAGCACCCGTCTCTGTGGAGTCACAGCTCTCCTGCTCTGCCCCTTCCGTAGCTCCAACTGTTGCTGTGCTGGATGCTGTTGGGGTGCTGGATGCATCTCCAGACTCTGTTGCTGTTGGGCTCTTTGTCCACTGAAGGGCATTTTTCTGTTGGCATCAGAGGGTACATACAAACATGAGAGCATTAGGGATGGTGAACAAGCCGTCCACCAACCGAATAGTTAATTGGGATCTAGTTTATTTAGATTTTTTTTCCCTTCTAAATGTTGATTTTGGCAACAATGCTTTAAAGCAGATGAATTAAGAGACGCAACTTCTCCGAGAGGGTTTTGCACACTGAGTTTTAGCATGTGGTCGGACTGTAGCATTAATGACAAACTCAGAAGTTGTCATTTATTTATTACATTTAAGGCACTGCCAGTACTAGGGATGTGCAAGGTAACATTCGGTTAACTGTGATGTTTCACAAACAGTTATTCGTCAGGAGTCCGGACGTGGAAATAAAAGAGATGTTTATTGAAATAGAATTTCCTCAATCACTACTCAAAATAGCAGCAAATAAAATGCACAGTAAGCTATGAGCCTTAAAAGCACAAAATATAGATCTTTATATGATAAAATCTCACATTAAAGTAAAACATATATAATTAAACTGTCACTGCCAAGGCTTACATTTCTATGAGGCAGCGTGTGAAAGTATTTTCATGTGTTGAGTTCCCATTCATTTTCAATGAAAGCACGTTGACTTCCTGCGACAAGCGGTCAAGACCATTGGTGACATAGATTGCCATGGGGACGACAAGACAAGTTGAGAAAACTTCAACTTTATACAAATGACAAGCGACATTCATGAACGACTACCAATGAGAGAAGACAGAGGAGTTCCGTCATACGTCTCCAGTCAGTGAATGTGATACTGGAGTCGAGTGCAGGCAAGATAAAAGTTTCTAATAAAATAAAAGGACTAATAAAATTATGCGTGGAAAACAGTGTCGAAATTGAGTGAGTTTGATTAATATAACATTTGTCTTGTTAAGTGAGAAGATGCATTAAGCAATACAAATAATGATGCAGCAGTAGGAACGCCCACCGGTGATTCAGCGACAAATCGCAAAGCCTAGCAACACAAAGCAAATATTTGATTTAAATAGTTTAAATTCAAAAGGCCTTAAACTTGTCTAATTACTGTTCTCCGGAAACAACACAGGTGTTTCGAGATGCATTTATACAAATTAAAAGTTATTATTTTACCTTACTTGGTGTCTAAAAATGTGCCGATCTTGCGTGAAACGCTGAAAGAAGAAAAGAAAATCTAAGATTCTTCAATTCGGTTGAAGACCTCTATTGCATGTGTTGAATAACCAAAGTGATTTTGGTATTCAAATAGTGCAGCGTCAATCGGTTAACCAAATGTCGACGATCTGTTCACTCCTCCAGCCAGTAGTCATCACAGCAACCGTTTTGTAACAAATTCAATGCCTTCAACAAAAAAATTCAAAACAATTACTGTCGGACTTCAAATAGTCTGCTGTGAGCAATGTTCCCCTTATTATGTATAAACCACTTTATACATAATAAGTCCACATCAATTGTGTCATTTTGTAAAATAAAAGATTAAGAGATTTTTAAATCAATATATTTGTTGAAAATCTACTAACTAGTTAAATATTAAATTATGTAATTTTGGACATTCCTGTGTTATGTACCTCCTTTAAGCACTCGTGGTTAATGGCATAATCTTTTTACAAAATCAGAGAATGAGTGTGTGGCATGAAGAAAGTGTGCTTGGAAATTTAGTTGACTCTACCTTTAGGGTAAACAGACTCATCCTGCCTGGCAGCTTGAAGAAAATACTGTTTTTTACTCTGTCTCCTCTGACCTGAGAATGAAGCATGGTGACCAAACAGGCCAGTGGGGCTGTGCCACTGAGGGTAGATAAGAGGGGCAGAAACATAATTGTAGATTAAGAAAGATTGCGCTAGTTTCTGGGGTAAAAATGCAACATACTGGTAAGTAGAATAATCTTACCTTCTATTTTGTGATAGAGGAGGATTGAAAAAACAAAGAAAATACAAAAGGGTCAGGGAAAAAACAACTCCCATGAATAAAGTGAACAGGCACAAAACATTAAAAAAAAAAAAAAAAAAAAAACACAGGAAAAATACAGTACATCACTGCTAAAACAGAAATAGATCTGCATTAATGTTTATTATGGTATATTAATTTATACCTGACCTCATTTCTTTGAGCCCCTTAGTTTGGATGACATGTAGAATCTGTTTTGGTGTCATTGGGGCATCAGAAAAGTTCTCCAGAACCTGCAATCAATCAAATGAACCAATCTGTCAATGGAATGAATCAACAGTTTAAAACTTAGCAAGTATACATTAGTGTCAGTTTTCTCACCCATGTCCATGAAAACATGGTGCCAATTTTGACACTCCCAGCTTCGTTCTATTAAATCCAGATTATCAGATTCAGTGCATTATTTTGGCAAGCATAACACTGAAATTAACAAAGTAAAGCTGCCACACAAAGCATGTCCTATATAACAACTTCACAGCAGTTTACTACCAGGCTTATATGACAAGCTTTCAGCCTATATGACAGAATCTCTCATGAAAGAGGAATTAGGACACTTACATGGCTAAAATGTGTCATGGCATGTGCAACACTTGAATGATAACATTTGGTATTGCTTTTGATCTCCCCCCAATCCAGATTTGATATTGCCAAAAGTTTTCTTAGTCCAACAAATCATTTTACCAATTTTTACATGGCAAGAATTCATTCCAGCTTGGTGCATGATACAAGACAACCCTCAGAAGTACTGTACAGCACTCAATGTCTGCGCTCATCTGAATCAAGGACATTAAAACAGGAAATGGAACAGCACAATGCTATAAAAGATACACACTCAATTATAGAATGTCAGGTGCACTTCCTGCAAGGAAGTAGTACAAGCAGGCATGACAAATGTTGAGCTGTGAGAACTTCAAACTACTACGCAATACAAGACAAACCTCAGAGTTATTTATAACACTGTACTGACTAGGCACCAAAGCTCATGTGTATGTAATGCAATTTAAAGTCTCATAGGGGAATGGTGCATTTATGCATTGCTTCTGGAGAGTCATGCACTGTGCCAGCCTGGTCTCTTTCCTCCCACTATAGGCATTTCATGGTACAGATAGTAATGAAAAGTAAGAAAATATTTTACACTGGTACAATTTAGAGAGCAGAAAATTTCAGCAGGAAGAAATAGCGGCTTGGTATTCTTATGATACAGAACATCTGACTTTGGCTATTTCTAAAGGAATGGACTGATATATTCTGATAATCTTGCTATGACTCATTTTACAAGGTAAAAAATACAAAAGATTAAAGGGATCTGTCTGTGTTCCAGAACAAATGTTAAAGGAATATTCTGGGTTCAATACAATACATGCTCAATTGACAGCATTTGTGGCATAATACAGATTACTGCAAAAAATACATTTGACTTGTGCCTCTATTTAAAAAGAAAAAAACAAATCTGGGTTACACTGAGGCACTTACAATGGAAGTGAATGGGGCCAATCTGTAAACATTAAAATAATCACGGGTTCAAAATCTTGGCTACAAGATGCAAACAATGTGTGTGTTAACATGATTTTACTGTAATAAAATTGGTTACTAACCTTTTCTGTTTAAAGGTCAATCCAATTTTACAAACTTAGTTACCATGATGATGTAATGTAAAACATAAAATTACTTGATAAACTTTCCCCTAAAATAAAACCTAACCCAACAACTTTACAGCTTAAAAGTTTTTGGACAGTTCACCAAAAAATTTATATTGTCTAATCATTTACTCACCCTCATGCCATCCCAGTTGTATGACTTCTGTTGAATACAAAGATTTTTAGAAGATCTCAGCTCTGAAGGTCCTCACAATGCAAGTGAATGTTTGCCAAATATTCTGAAGCTCCAAAAAGCACATAAAAGGCAGCATAAATTATTCATAAGTCTTCAGTGGTTTAATCAATGACTTCAGAAGCAATATAATAGGTGTAGGACAGAAACCAATCACAATTTAAGCCCTTTTTTACTATAAATTCTCCTCGCTGCCCAGTAGGTGGTGATAGGCACAAAGAATGCAAATTGCCAAAAACAAAAGAATGTGAAAGTGGAGATTTATGGTTAAAAAAATAAAGAAATAAAAAAAGACCTAAAATACTGACCAGTTTTTCACCCACACTTATATTGCTTCCAAGGATATGAATTTAACCACTGGAGTCTTATGGATTACCTGCCTTAATTTACTTTTGGAGCTTCACATTTTTGGTACCCATTCACTTGCATTGTGAAGACCTACAGAGCTGAAATGATCTACTAAATAAAATCTTCCTTTGTTCAGCAAAAGAAAGAAAGTCATGCACATCTTGGATGGTATGAGGGTAAGTGATGAGGGAATTTTCATTTTTGGGTAAACTATCCCTGTAATGCAAGTATAATGCAAGCGCTTTTATAAAAATATATATGGCTTTAAATGTTTGCCTTCAATCCCGCCCTACTTTTACCTTTAAACACTGAGGCAAATCCAAATATAGAAGCCTATTTAATGCAACCGTGATTTTTTATTTATTTTTTTCACAAGAAAAGAGTCTAAATAATGGTAATTAATATGCTGTCGATAAAGCTTAACTTGTATTATCTTTTTAGAGGTCAGATATCCAACAATCCTTCAAAGGATATCTGACATAAACGCACTGACAGGACAAGAAAAAGATACAAATCTTTAAATCTATTAAAAAGGCTCTGATTCTCATAGTCAGTGAGGTTCCATTTACTCCCCACAAACATCCAGCACCATTCCTAGAGGATACATTATTAAAACTAGCAAAAAATGAGCCACAAAAAAACAAACCACAGCTCCACCCAAATCCTGTCAAAAAAAAAAAAAAAGAAGAAGAAAAAAATAAAAGCAGCCCACCACACACACACATGCCAGCATCAGAACTAATGAGAACCAAATTTTCTTTCATTGAAATATAAGCCTTCTGCCTTTTCATTACAGAAAGAAAGCCTACACACGGTACTCTGCTGCTGCAAGGAACCATCGTGAATGACCAGAAACACTAAAATAAGTGGTCTGCTTCACATTTCCTTTTGCATCAAGCATATCAGCAAGATGATCTGATATTCACTGGCCTACAGACTAAGCATCTGGTTTCATCTTTAAAAGGACACAACTGATTCCTAAAACTGCCATTTAATAATAGGGCTGGGCAATATGGCCATTTTATCATGATATTCATTTTCACATTTACACAAGTTGGCGGAAGAATTTTTTTTTATTCTAAACAGTCAAAATAGTCACTACAAAACTGCATTGGGGGCCCCAGATACAGCCAAAGCAGTGAGGTCTGAGGGATTTTTTTTTTACCTATATATATATATATTTTTTTTTTATAGGCTATAAAAGCCTAGGCTTTTATAGGCTTTTTATATATATATATATATAAAAAAAACCTCTATCAAGTGCATTTGAAAACTAATGTTAAAAGATCATCTGTTCATTTTGAAGCATAATGACAGCAGTCCAGTATGTTTGAATATTTTTACATTAAAATGTTTTTTTTTTTTTTTAAATGTCCTTAGATTCAGATACCCAAGTATGGGGCATAGAAGCCCTTGAGACTGTGGAACGATGCTGTATGGGGGTTCAGGGGTATCCCCTGAGAGAAAAGGTATAATTTAGAAAAGGTAAAAGTCTAAATGGAAATTTTTTATATTTTCATTCAAGTGAGACAGACCAGGCTACAAACTAGTAATTTTCTTCTCTTTCCTTGTCATCCATTCCAGAGATGATGACATCTGATTAATTTTCACAAAATTAGAACAGAACTTTAAAATTAAAGGCTCGTAACATGCCGAATAACAAAGCAAAATTTAGAAAGAAAAAACGTTGTAGTCTAAAGGTGCTTTGGAACCACGTTAACTTGTGCCGCATATCTACACACATGCAGGGAAGAGAGGCAACGCATGCCGAGTGGGACAGTATGGGATCAATTCCATGCCACATATATTTGCAAAAATATAAAGTATTGCAAAATAAAATAAAGTTTTGCAAAAGAAAAAAGTACTGAGCAAAAACACATTTTTTTTTTAAACAAAAATTAAGTATCACAAACGTAAAAAAGTATCGAGAGAAAAAAAGAAAGTTTTGCAAACAAAAATAAAGAATTGCAAAATATAAATAAAATACAGCAAAAACCAAGATATAATTAATTGCAAAAATCAATGACTGTTGTAAAAGAAACTTAAGAACTTTGATCCTTTTTTATCTCTGCAACAGATTTTTAGGCAGCAATGATTTTGCCACACATCTTTTTCTTTGCAATGCCTACTAATTATTTTGCAATGCTCCTTTTAATCTGCATTTCCATCACGTGTGAGCTCGTGATACCGTTTTGCCTTTGCGCTTCACTTTTCTGTGCGTTTCACTTTATGGCACGGTTTTGACGTGGGGGTGGAGTCAGGGGATTGGGGCGTGTACAGTGATGCCTCCCTGGAAGTTACCTCATTAGCTTGAGACATGGATCAAACATCATGGCTGAGCACAGGCATGCAGGTGGATCTCAGGTATATAAAGTTGATTGTTTCCTTTTATTTAATTAGCATTAAATGTGCTTTAACAGCGTTTGCTTCAGATAAAAAAGTTAGAGATCAGTTAAAGCGGTGGATTTATTAGCCATACTCGCTAACATAGCCAGCATCTGCAGTTTTCTCTCTCTCAATTGATTGATTCTTATGTTTACTTTATAGATTATAATTGTCTATATACCACAGTATGTTGTCTTCTAAAAAAATGTAAACTCCATATTTAAAAATATATAAATAAATAGATGTTACATTATCACTGTTAAAGGAGACAATAAATAGATTACGAATAAAAAGTTAAACGATCGTAACAAATAAGCATCCCAGGAAACGATCTACAAACAATAAAAGAACAATAAAAGGCATGGAATTGATCCCATAGGACAGGGCATAAATGAAGCATGTTTGGTGATTAGAAAAATATTCGACTACAGTGCAGATTGATCTGAGCTAGAGTACACTGCACTGTTGTTTTGTCACGATTTTCACTAGACGATGAGAGGGCGTAACTGTCGTCATGAGTTTTGCAGTGCGGATGGAATCAATCCAGGGTCCGGACCGGTATCCGAAGTAGCCTAATCGTTAGCAAGGCAGCTAACATTAGAAAGTTCATCCAATCTGACCCTATGCTTCCACTGGCGTGTTGTGAGCGAAGCAGAAAGAGCATTTTCAATTCATTCCTACAGAAGCAGAGCACCATGCTCACAAGACGGATTGTAGGATTGACAGCGGTACGGAGCAAGCTCTTTCCTATCGCTGTGAGCGTCTTTGAGGGGATTTCTTCCACGTCAGTGGAAACGCAGCCCGAGAAAGCCAAACTGTTTTCGTTTTTAGGGACACGCACTAAATATCGTAAATTCCTCAAAAGCTTATTATCGAGATTTTATTGCGATAAATATCGAGATTGTTTTATCGCCCTGCCCTTTTTTAATAATACCAATTTTGTTTCAAAGCCATTAAAAAGCATTTTGCCAACCTTTTAAAGCTCTTAATTCTAGGGATGCACCAATCCGACACCTGGATCTTGTATCGCTCCGATACTGACAATTTAAGACGGATCGGGTAACGGTCTGACAGGCTGATTCAAATCCGATACTATGTGTTAATCATTCTCGTTATTGTAAAACACCAAAAATTACATAAAAAGAACCATAAAAGCACAAGTATTTTATTTGACTCATGCATTTTATTCAAAGCCACTTGAAGACATACAATAGCTGTGTATAGCATAAGGCTTTGCATGCAAACTATATATTTACTTATTAAACACAGCGAGTTAAGCACAAAGTATACTTTGATTATGAAGCGAACTCTCAGCATAGTCGAACTCGAGCCTGTCAAAACATTCAGGCATTTTTGCGCATAGGCGTTTGGCGCATGCGCGCTACATCTACTATTGAGACACCTTATTTCTCTTCAGGTGTTAGACCCATAACGATTTATATATAGCCCTTCCGACTGGAGTTATGTAAGTGCAGGTACCCACTGACTTCCTAACACATGGTTCTTGACATACACATCAACCGTTGTTCCTACCGTTAATTACAGCTTGTGATTAAATGTCAGCAATGGCTCAAATGAGTGTTACCACCTTGTGAGACTACCAATTAGTAGTGGTTGACCGATATATCGCAGAGGCTGATAAATCTTTTTTAATTATCGTATCGGCCGATAAATTTTCCTGTTTGGCCGATTTGTTTCTTGAGGGCGCTGACAATCGCCTGCTTGCATGTGAAGCAACGGAGACATGTAAACGACCATTCATGGTTCGTTTTGTTGTTACGTGCCATCGTGTTACTACAACCATAGACCAGTGTGCAACACAGTGTTATTTAAACGGTCTGTATATCTAGCCGTGGCAGACACGTTTGAGCTTGTAATGTTAAAGTGCACACCAGTTTCATTCACCCGCTCTCTCCTCAACAGTTCTCTGTAACTTTTAACTCTTGTCTAATGCTACATCCAAATCAGGTGAACGGTGTAGGAATTACAACAGTTTGTATATGTGCCTCCCACTTTTTAAGGGACCAAAAGTAATGGGACAGATTAACAATCAGAAATCAAACTTTCACTTTTTAATACTTGGTTGCGAATCCTTTGCAGTCAATTACAGCCTGAAGTCTGGAACGCATAGACATCACCAGACGCTGGGTTTCATCCCTGGTGATGCTCTGCCAGGCCTCTACTGCAACTGTCTTCAGTTCCTGCTTGTTCTTGGGGCATTTTCCCTTCAGTTTTGTCTTCAGCAAGTGAAATGCATGCCCAATCGGATTCAGGTCAGGTGATTGACTTGGCCATTGCATAACATTCCACTTCTTTCCCTTAAACGCTTTGGTTGCTTTTGGTGGTACGCTTTGGATCATGAGCAGTTCCGTTCCTTCTTCATACTCTTCTCTTCCCATCACTCTGGTACAAGTTGATCTTTGTCTCATCTGTCCATAGGATGCTGTTCCAGAACTGTGAAGGCTTTTTTAGATGTTGTTTGGCAAACTCTAATCTGGCCTTCCTGTTTTTGAGGCTCACCAATGGTTTACATCTTGTGGTGAACCCTCTGTATTCACTCTGGTGAAGTCTTCTCTTGATTGTTGACTTTGACACACATACACCTACCTCCTGGAAAGTGTTCTTGATCTGGCCAACTGTTGTGAAGGGTGTTTTCTTCACCAGGGAAAGAATTCTTCGGTCATCCACCACAGTTGTTTTCCGTGGTCTTCCGGGTCTTTTGGTGTTGCTGAGCTCACCGGTGCGTTCTTTCTTTTTAAGAATGTTCCAAACAGTTGATTTGGCCACACCTAATGTTTTTGCTCTCTCTCTGATGGGTTTGTTTTGATTTTTCAGCCTAATGATGGCTTGCTTCACTGATAGAGACAGCTCTTTGGATCTCATATTGAGAGTTGACAGCAACAGATACCAAATGCAAATAGCACACTTGAAAGGAACTCTGGACCTTTTATCTGCTCCTTGTAAATGGGATAATGAGGGAATAACACACCTGGCCATGGAACAGCTGAGCAGCCAATTGTCCCATTACTTTTGGTCCCTTAAAAAGTGGGAGGCACATATACAAACTGTTGTAATTCCTACACCGTTCACCTGATTTGGATGTAAATACCCTCAAATTAAAGCTGAAAGTCTGCAGTTAAAGCACATCTTGTTCGTTTAATTTCAAATCCATTGTGGTGGGGTATAGAGCCAAAAAGATTAGAATTGTGTCGATGTCCCAATATTTATGGACCTGACTGTAGTTCTAAATAACAGTTTAAAAAAAAAAAAAAAAATATATATATATATGGTTTTTTTTGTTTTTTTTTTGAAGGATTATTAGGAACACCTGTTCAATTTCTCATTAATGCAATTATCTAATCAACCAATCACATGGCAGTTGCTTCAATGCATTTAGGGGTGTGGTCCTGGTCAAGACAATCTCCTGAACTCCAAACTGAATGTCAGAATGGGAAAGAAAGGTGATTTAAGCAATTTTGAGCGTGGCATGGTTGTTGGTGCCAGACGGGCCGGTCTGAGTATTTCACAATCTGCTCAGTTACTGGGATTTTCACGCACAACCATTTCTAGGGTTTACAAAGAATGGTGTGAAAAGGGAAAAACATCCAGTATGTGGCAGTCCTGTGGGCGAAAATGCCTTGTTGATGCTAGGGGTCAGAGGAGAATGGGCCGACTGATTCAAGCTGATAGAAGAGCAACTTTGCCTGAAATAACCACTCGTTACAACCGAGGTATGCAGCAAAGCATTTGTAAAGCCACAACAAGCACAACCTTGAGGCGGATGGGCTACAACAGCAGAAGACCCCACCGGGTACCACTCATCTCCACTACAAATAGGAAAAAGAGGCTACAATTTGCAAGAGCTCACCAAAATTGGACAGTTGAAGACTGGAAAAATGTTGCCTGGTCTGATGAGTCTCGATTTCTGTTGAGACATTCAGATGGTAGAGTCAGAATTTGGCGTAAACAGAATGAGAACATGGATCCATCATGCCTTGTTACCACTGTGCAGGCTGGTGGTGGTGGTGTAATGGTGTGGGGGATGTTTTCTTGGCACACTTTAGGCCCCTTAGTGCCAATTGGGCATCGTTTAAATGCCACGGCCTACCTGAGCATTGTTTCTGACCATGTCCATCCCTTTATGGCCACCATGTACCCATCCTCTGATGGCTACTTCCAGCAGGATAATGCACCATGTCACAAAGCTCGAATCATTTCAAATTGGTTTCTTGAACATGACAATGTGTTCACTGTACTAAAATGGCCCCCACAGTCACCAGATCTCAACCCAATAGAGCATCTTTGGGATGTGGTGGAACGGGAGCTTCGTGCCCTGGATGTGCATCCAACAACTCTCCATCAACTGCAAGATGCTATCCTATCAATATGGGCCAACATTTCTAAAGAATGCTTTCAGCACCTTGTTGAATCAATGCCACGTAGAATTAAGGCAGTTCTGAAGGCGAAAGGAGGTCAAACACAGTATTAGTATGGTGTTCCTAATAATCCTTTAGGTGAGTATATATATATATATATATATATATATATATATATATATATATATATATATATATATATAATTTCACAAGACGTAAACTAGCTTACATACAGACACTTAAAAGGATTTCATGGAGCGTTACGACCATCAAAATAAAAGCCAGAGGGTTTTAAAGTTAAAGCTGCATAACTTTGAAATATATTGCCAATAATAATAATTATTAGTATCTTTATTATTGGTTTACAAATTACAACCATATTCAACTAAGAGATTCGAATCCTTTAAAATCCAGAGACAAGTTGAACAGTGCTGCAACAGTATCCAGTAGACTGGTTAACAATGTTAATAGTTATACATTTATATATTAAGTATGTGTAGTTAAAGGTTTGTGTTCCTCTACATGTAAAACAGTACCTCCAATTAGTATCACAGAGCGAGGTACAGATATTCTACTAACGGATATTAAAAAAACAACACTGATATTGGATCGGAATCTGCCGATTCTGAGATTTCAGGTATCGGAAGAAAAAGTGGTACCGGTGCAGCCCTACTTTATTCAATCACACAAGAGAATTACCTAAAAGACTATCTTCCATTAATTAATGGTGGCACTGAACAATTGTTCACAATTCCAATGAGGGTGATGTGCACCAGCAACCCTAAAACTATTCACGTAGCAAATACCTGCATTCATTGTACTTATTCACATGAAAATCTATTTTAGAGAGGTACATGCCCATACCTGCTTCACAAGTCTCAATCACTGTGTGATGCCTGCAAAAAAAAGCATAGACTGAAATTTCTTTGGCTGGTATGATTTGTGTTAAACTTCTGTAAGTATTTAGCTGATAGATATTACATTTCTAAGCAGGCATATTAAAACAGACATAACATTATTGTGATTTGGAATCTAAAATTTTCATATGAAATACAGGTTCTAAACGGTGTCATACACCTGTTAGGGTTGCCGCGGTGTACGGTTTTACTCGGTACAAGGGACAACGCCGATGTGAAATTTTAAACCTGCTAAAAGGGGGCATAATTATGAATAGAACTTCCAATATCAATACAATAGCCTAACAAATAAAATAGCCTTTGTAAAGTAAGAAATAAGATAAAGCATCGAAAGCCAGATGTTCTTTACTAACGTATCAAATTACACCAGCAGCAAAGTGCACGCACTGACAGAAGACGTTTAATTGCAGGTAGCAAATATAATGTGCATGGTGGGTAACTGAGACATCTCAGATTTGGAATAACAAGAAATGCTGTTAGACACACTTAAAGAAACACACTTTATTATATTTTAAAGAACGACACGTCTGACACAATGTTTGGACTTGTGTACGCATATGTAAATGGTTCTCACTATTTCTTTGTTTTAGTCTTCTGAATTTTTTCTGAATGGGTGTGTTCACATTTGTAGTTCGGTTCTCTTGGTCTGGACCAAAAATTAAAATGACACATTTAGTCATGGTTCGTTTAGCGTTCACATTGGCATTTTTAACACCGAACCTAACGATACAAAACCAAATGCATCATGGAATAGTCACGACCTGATTGGACAGCTTTAATGACATGTATTTTTTGACGGAACTTACCGAACATCCAAAACAATGCTGTCGAAATGCGCTCATTGGCTGTATACATGTATACATGGTGGTATTTTTACCAGCTGACAACAAAGAGTTAATAAAATTCCAGGAATTCCTCCGTTGAACACACAAATGAAGATATGCTGCAAGGACAGCTGACGGGCAGTTCTGACGCCAGTACCAAACTGTAAGGTGAAAAATTACTCCTATGCTGAGAAGAACCAGGTATGCTTGGTCAGTATTAGGCAAATTACTTCCCGTTTTTGGCCTGTTTAGATGTCTTTGGTCCATGTTGCGTTCACTTATCAATCGAACCACACCAGAGTTCGTTTGGAAGCGGAACGTGATCCACTTTTCAGGCGATCTCAGGTTCGGGTGACAGCGTTCACACTTGTTCAAATGAACCGCACTAAAAGACCAATCGTACCGGAGTTCGTTTTAATCTAACTAAAGCTGCCAAGTGCGAACACACCCTAAGGCTACGTCTACATTAATCCGGACACATTTGAAAACTGTGTTTTGCGTTTCGAAATGCTCTCCGTCCACACTAACGTTTTTCCAAAAGTTGCTCATCCACACTGAAACATGTGAAAATGCTTAAATTGTGTCACTGCGTATGCGGAAAATCCCCACCGCATGTACGGTCTGAAACGCAATTGTCCTCATGTTCCGTCGCCGGACACCAATTCCGAGTATACTTCAATTCAAGAATGAATGCAATGTGAAGGTTGTACAAAAAGTGACATTTTTTTAACAACGCTATCAGAGTGAGTATCGGGCACAACAACGCATCTATAACACAGGCCGTCTGTGATTGTTGATTGTTTTGGTTGGATGGATCACATGACTAAAAATGCATTATCGTTTTCCAAAGCATCCATTTTCACAGTCCACACTACAACGCGAAAAAGGCGTTTTCAAAAAGTCTCAGTGTGGACAGAAGGCTAAAACAGAGAGAAAAAGATGCATTTTCAAGAGAAAACGTATTAGTGTGGACCAGGCCTAAGAGAATGTAGCAAATGACAGTGTTTTATTTCCACAAAGTAGTTCATTGTGAGCACAACTCTGCAGGGTCACTTTATATAGCCTATACATCTGTGATTAAATCATAAAATAATAATAAAAAAATAAACACGTTCACCTCGAACCATGATTTACATTTCAGTGATAATTATCACGTTTAGAATTATTAACATTTAGAATTGTTTTTAGATCTTAATATATATCAGACTGTATGAAGTTGCTATTGCCCCCGCTACGCAGATCACCGCGTTCCAGATCCGGACCCCAGATTGATTCCATCTTGACTGCAAGTCATCATGACGACGGTTACGCCCTCTCATCATCTTTAGTGAGCAGTGCGACAAAACAACAATCTGATCTTTCAGCGCTGTATTCTTGAATATTTTTCTCTAGCGCTGAAACACGCTTCACTGATGCCCTGTCCCGGGCCGCACCCACTTCCTCTTTTCCCCACATGTGCGTAAACGTGAGGTGCATGTTTCCAGAGCACCTTTGGACCATAACGTTTTTTTCTTTCTAAATTTAGTTTTATTAATCAGCCTGTTCCAAGCCTTTAATAATAAACAAATAGATTGTCATCAACTCTGACAAGGATGAAAGACAAAACAATTACTAGTTTGTAGCAAAGTCTTTCTCACTTTAATGAAAATAGAAAAATGGTCCATTCAGACTTTTGCATTTTCAAAAGTTTCTCTCTGGAGATACCCCTGAACCCCCATACAGTATCATTCCTCAGTCACAAGGGCTTCTATGCCCCCATACTTGGATATCTGTATGTAAAGAAATATGAAAATGTTAATGTAAAAAAATAATAATTATATATATATATATATATATTAATTAGTCATAAAAAATTGGCATAAAAAAATACTTAGACAATACTGTACATCCACTTACATACCACATAATGAAATGCATAGAACACAAATTTGTCCCCATTAAATACATACGTAAAGCTAGTGAATACAATACACACCAATCAAACAAATGATCTTTTATACATGTTATTTTTAGCCAGCCTGCACCCCAAAAGGTGAGCCTCAAAGCAGGAATGGATGGGATGAGTCTGGTCTGAATACACTGCAATTGCCTTTTTTCCAATAAAGTGTGAAAACAGCTCTTGCAATGTGCTCCGTTTTCTGGCTGGTGATATTATTTGCTTTGTTAATTAAATCGTATTAATTTATTTTCCGGTCTCATTGTTAAATTGCCATACCACGAAACAATGTTAAAATACTTTCAATCATCGATCTATAAACAATGGTTAGGACCCTCCTATCGATACTAAAAAAAATTAATTTCCAGAGTAGGCCTAAACTCTGTCTTATGTACATGATCCACATTTTCCTGGAATAAGAATTTGTCATCAATGATTTTACATAAATATTAAACATTTGAAACTTACTCTACCGTTACATCTTTTATAATAACTTGTTCATATGAAATGCCAGCCGTACCTGTCCTATTTTGATTCCCACAGCATAATTCCATTGTTTTCTCAATGTTCAATTGTAGATGACTTATCAAATCACTGTACAAGACTTTTAACATACTCAAAATAAAGCTAAACAATTGGTGTCCGTTAGGCAAGAATTTAAAACCCAATAATTTGATGAAAGTGAGATTGTCCCTGTTACATTGAAGTTCAGAAAAACAGAAAAAAGCAGAGGTGATAATACACATCCCTGTGGTAACCCTGAATTTCAGACTAAACAGTCAGATGAGATTGTTAACACAGACACGTTGGGGCCTATTTCTGAAAAATGTCTCAATCCATAAAATTAACCAACTACTCAAAACCTAAATCTTGCAATCTTTCATCGGAAAAAAACCCTTGGATATAAGTTATAGACGGATACTTGCCTTACGATAAATGGAAAGATGGTTATTTTTTTTTACCACTTCGTTATTTTAATTGCTTTGGCTTTTCGTTTGTAGTGCAATTTGAATTTAGAAATATCTTTGGCTTACATTTTTCATATTTTATTTTATTTAAATAAAAGGGCTTTTTTGGCACCCGATACGACATTTAAATATCCCGATACTTGTATTAGCCTACATAATAGAGCTGCAGACTGTTTTTTTTTGTATGTAAACAAAGTAACTAAAAGAGGTCTTTAGCTTAATACATTTAACTTTGTAGCATTTTTATAAAACTCACATATAAAATCAACTTAGAATGGTGTAATAGCTTATTTTAACTTTAATATTCAGGAACAAACATAAATCACAAATCTACTGAGTTCTGTATGGATGAATAGAAATTTACATACACTTACAAATGGTGTAAACCGCTTGACTTCACAACAAAGTCACAAAAATGATTCTATAAAAACGAATTCCACTTAAAAGTGGCATAAACAGTTACACTTGAACAGGCCCAAGTCCAACAATAATGAAACAGTTATTAATAGTTCTGCTGTCAAAATCAAAATGCCATTGTGACATACTGACCACCAGTAAAAACCATGAACGCATCACACACCGCAGAGATACATTCAAAAATAAGAACAATATATTCATAACAAGCTCCAGTGAGAAATCATTAATATCTATGGTCGGTTTACTGTCTTTGAGTTTCGCTGTAACACAAATCACTAATTATTAAGTAAATGAAGACGCGCTGTTGTTATTGAAGGTTAAACAGTTATATTTATTATTAGTGGTATTGTGACCAAGATTAATCTGATTTAAATTGGGATGAGTGACTGATGAGATATTGAGAGCACCTGAAGAGTGCACGTCTTTGATTGACACAGCGCTCACGTTAAAGAGAGTAAAGCCAAAATCACTCATGATTGCTCAAACATTCTCTATCATTCAACACAACGTCACAACTCATGTCATGTATTTGCATGTTTATTTGTTGTTTAATTTATTTTTTAAACCTGTTGGGAGCCTCTACATCCTCTTCCTGTTTACTGTGCATTTAGTCCGAATAACTACCGTAACGACTCTAGAAAAAAAGTCAAATTAATATTCATACACATGTAATTCTTATATATTTTGAAAAACAAACCGGCATATTCATCTCAATTACATAATGTCTGAAAGTTTAAATTAGTGAACGATCGATCGGGACATCTCTACATAAAACATTGAATTTTCAATGCAAAATCACTAAAGAATATTCACCAATACCTCAGTCAATATCCAGTTGACGATATAACTGGATATTGTGAAATATAAGAATATCGTGAACTTATTTCTTGAATATCGCCGAGCCCGAGGCGGCAACAATTTTTTTTTACACACATTCAAATTCATTAAATTCATTTCTGGACTCAAGATGGCACCGAGTATGGCTGCTGCATTGCGAGCTCCGTTACAACACTGCGGTTTATTGTTTGTTTTGTTTACAGTTCTTTGTTTTTTTTGTCTTGGATGTTGTCTGCCTTATTTTTTACGACAGCCAAACGCTTTTGGACATTGGTTCTACAATTTCACATCGAAAACCGGACTTCAAATTCCTTAATGCCGACCCGCTGTTTACAAACACGCCGGCGGAGCCCTTTGTCTGGGCTGCCTGGCCGCGGAAACGCAGAAGGAAAAGAGGAAAACGAGCCGCCGTTCTCATCAGAGTAAGACGTCGTGCAAATCGACCCCCGCTACCCAGTATACTACTGGCAAATGTTTAATCTCTGGACAACAAGCTCTGCGAGCTGAGAGCGCGGATCTCTTTCCAACGAGAGACGAGAGATTGCTGTGTTATCTGCCTTACAGAAACCTGGCTGGCTGCGGAGATTCCAGACTCGGCCATCGAAATCACGGGCTACTCCTTGCACCGAGCGGACAGAGTGATAGACCTCTCCGGTAAAAGCAGAGGTGGTGGTGTATGTTTTATGATCAACAAATCATGGTGTGATCAGAGGAACATACATTTCATCAAGTCTTTCTGCTCTCCTGATCTGGAATATCTCATGCTTCTGTGTCGACCACTCTGGCTACCGAGGGAATTCACAGCGGTCATCATCACAGCTGTGTACATCCCCCCACAAGCCGACACAGACCGGGCACTCAGGGAACTGTATGGGAGTATAAGTGAGCAGGAAACCGCGCACCCCGAGGCTGCGTTCATTGTTACCGGGGACTTTAACAAAGCCAACTTCAAAACAATCGCTCCAAAATACCACCAACACAAAGTTTAACACACGAGGGGATCGGGTTTTAGATCATTGTTACTCTCCTTTCCAGAATGGCTACAAATCCCTCCCCCGACCCCCATTTGGCAAATCGGACCATTCTTCCGTTCTGCTTTTGCCCGCTTACAAGCAGAAGCTGAAACGGGAAGCACCCACCCTCAGAACGATCCAGTGCTGGTCGGACCAATCAGACTCTGTGCTACAAGACTGTTTTGATCACGCGGACTGGGAGATGTTCCGGTCCGCCTCTGATGACGACATCGAGGTTTACGCTGACAGCGTAGCGTGTTTCATCAGGAAGTGCGTAGAGGATGTTGTTCCGACCAAAACAATACGGATATACCCCAACCAGAAACCATGGCGTGGCACTCAATGCGCGGTCCTTCGCTTTTAATTCTTCTAACACGGAGCGGCGTAAACAAGCCAGTTATGCCCTCCGTAACACCATCAGTGCAGCCAAACGCCAGTACAGGCACAAACTTGAAGGTCAGTTCAACACCACTGACTCTAGAAGTATGTGGCAGGGAATTAATACCATCATGGACTACAAACGGAATAAAGACTCCGCTGTGAACACCGCTGCATCTCTCCCGGACGAACTTAATACATTTTATACTCGTTTCGAGGACAACACCACCGCCCTCGTGGAGAGAGCATTCGCGGCTGACGCTACAGAGGTTGGTTCACTCTCCGTCTCTGTTGTGGATGTAACCCGATCCTTCTGACGGGTGAACATCCGTAAAGCCGCGGGTCCAGACGGCATTCGGGCAGCGTCATCAGAGCGTCGTGCGAATCAACTGGCTGGTGTTTTTACAGACATTTTCAATCTGTCCCTCTCCCTGTCTGTAGTCCCCACATGCTTCAAAACATCAACCATTGTGCCTGTACCGAAGCAAGCCACAATCACTTGCTTAAATGACTGGCGTCCTGTTGCTCTGACCCCCATCATCAGCAAATGCTTTGAGAGGTTAATCAGAGATTACATCTGCTCTGTTCTGCCCCCCTCTTTGGACCCATTGCAGTTTGCCTACCGCAACAACCGCTCCACTGATGATGCCATTGCATCTACACTTCACACTGCTCTCTCCCATCTGGAAAAAAGGAACACACATGTGAGAATGCTGTTTGTAGACTACAGCTCAGCATTCAACACCATAGTGCCCTCCAAGCTTGATATGAAACTCCGGGCTCTGGGCTTAAACGGCTCGCTGTGCAGCTGGATCCTGGATTTCCTGTCAGGCAGACGTCAGGTGGTTAGAATGGGCAACAACACCTCATCACTGACCCTCAACACTGGAGCCCCACAGGGCTGTGTTCTCAGCCCACTCCTGTATTCACTGTACACACATGACTGTGTGGCAACACATAGCTCCAATGCCATCATTAAGTTTGCTGACGATATGACGGTGGTAGGTCTGATCACTGACAATGATGAAAGAGCCTACAGAGAGGAGGAGCACACTCTGACTCAACGTCAGTAAAACCAAGGAGCTTGTGGTGGATTTCAGGAGGAAAGACGGAGAACACAGCCCCATCACCATCAATGGAGTACCGGTAGAGCGAGTCAGCAGTTTCAAGTTCCTCGGTGTCCACATCACTGAAGAACTCACATGGTCCGTCCACACTGAGGCCGTTGTGAAGGCGGCTCACCAGCGCCTCTTCTTCCTGAGACGGCTAAGGAAGTTTGGAATGAACCAACACATCCTCACACGGTTCTACACCAGCACTGTAGAGAGCATCCTGACTGGCTGCATCACTGCCTGGTACGGAAATAGCACTGCCCACAACGGCAAAGCCCTGCAAAGGGTGGTGCGAACTGCCAGAAACATCATCGGAGGTGAGCTTCCCTCCCTCCAGGACATATACACTAGGCGGTGTGTGACAAAAGCTTGGAGGATCATCAGAGACTCCAGCCACCCGAGTCATGGGCTGTTCTCACTGCTACCATCAGGCAGGCGGTATCGCAGCATCAGTACCCGCACCAGCCGACAACATGACAGCTTCTTTCCCCAAGCAGTCAGACTGTTGAACACTTGATCTATCACGATCAATAATTAGCACTGCACTTTATTCATCTATAATTTCACACTGGACTGTCAACATATTCTCCTCAATATACTACCTCATATATATATATATATATTTCTTATACTCCCACTTATTGTATATTGTATATTGTGTGTATTGTTTACTGTACATTGTATATAATTATTGTGTTGTGTAAGTATGTGTACATTTGATTTGTAAATTGTGTTGTGTAAGTATGTTGTTTATTGTAATTGGTATATGTCTCGTCACTGTCATGACTGCTATGTTGCTCGGAACTGCACACAAGAATTTCACCTACTGTTGCACTTGTGTACATGGTAGTGTGACAATAAAGTGATTTGATTTGATTACCCTACCAAATCACGACACACATTTAATTGCACTTAATTTTTTTCAGTTTCATTTGAATTATAGTTTAAAAAAAAAAACTTGAAATCAAGCTGCCTTGTGCTATCAAGTAGGCTACTGCACAAAAAAAAAAAAAAAACTCATTGTACCACTTAGTGTCCAACCAGCGGAAATGTGGCAGTCGGTTTGAATGTGAACATGGCACCGGTATGAAAATTATGATATCGTGGCAAGTCTAATGGGGCTTTTCCTCTACACGGTACAACTCGACTGGATTCTGCTCGCTTTTTGGGGGTTTTACACTGTGGATAGTACCTGGTACTTTTTACCACATCGGTCGAGGTTCCAAGCGAGCCCATACTAAATGTGACTTCAAAACCATGCAGATCACTGATTTGTCAGAGAGAATCATCACTACCAGCGTCACTGTATTTTTGACAAGGGACCCGCTAGTCTTAAAAGTTAGCTACAGCGATAGCAGTATCATTTGTTCACATGTCTTCCGAATTGTAAAAAGAAATGGCTGTGCGCAAAACCACGCTGTGGTCAATAAATGAGGTGCAGACGTTCCTCTCATTAGAGACGAACGAAACAAAAAAGTATTTCAGGAAGTGTCTCAGCTGTTGGCTGCACACGGCTACTACCGGACCTACCAACAGTGTAAGGAAAAGTTATTAAAAAAAATAAAAATTAAGTGACTACTGGAGTCCATGATAGAGGATGGTGGGTTAACCATGCATTGAGACCAGAGGCGGTGAGAGCATCAAAATTCACTCTGGCTACCCTGCCAACAATGAGATTGAATATTCGTGGACGCTCTGACGTAGGAGGCAACATTCGTTCAGAAGGCTTGGTTTTGTGAACTATATTTAAAGGGGCTGCAAAACATCCAGATATGTCGACCGGTATCTTTTTGCCAACATATCACAAGTAGCATATATCCTCATGAAATCTTTTAATATATTATTATAGAATACTATATAAACCATAATATCCACTTCATCAACTCAACTGAAACACCAACAATTCCAGACACCTTTGTCCACGCATTGTTCTTTTTATTTTATTTATATCCCTGTAAGCATAAATATATCAAACATGCATCATATATTACAGGAAAACCCGCCACAGCAATAATCAGTATCTCCTCCATTTTGTCGTCGGAACTAATGTTAGGTGGGAACCAAAGTTCCACTGTTATGTTCTCTAGACTTGCTAGAGCAGAGCCCTTCTATACTCCAATAGGTTGCCGCCGAACCGCGTCAAAGCTCATTACATAATGTTGTCCGCACTTAAACTTTCCTCTGACGCCAACACCGGCCACGTCGCTTCTCGCTGCCAAGATGATGTCATGGCAGTAAAGGCAGCGCAACTATGACAACCAGCCTGGCAATAAACAGCAGTGGAAAAGGAAGCTCAGAAAAGTAGAGTCGAGTTGAACCGTAACATACAGTGGAAACCTGTACATCTACTACTTATTCTTGCAATTATCTAATCAGCCAATCATGTGACAGTAAAGTATAAAACCATTCAGATATGGGTCAGGAGCTTCAGTTAATGTTCACATCAACAATCAGAATGGGGAAAATGTGATCTCAGTGATTTAGACCGTGGCATGTTTTTTAGTGCCAGACGGGCTGGTTTGAGTATTTCTGTAACTGTTGATCTCCTGGGATTTTCACACACAACAGTCTCTAGAGCAGTGGTTCTTAACCCTCTGGAGTCGACGGATGCGCCGGCGCGTCCTGCTGGATATTTTGTGAATACCCAAAATGTCATTAAAGACTATAAAGGGTCTACTTTTATTTGTGAACACTCACAATAACAACAAAATCGTGTGCTTTTGTAAAATAAAAAAAAATAAAAAAGGGTGAGCATTCAGCAGTCTTGTGTTCACGAGCACATTTCAGAAACACGTCAAAAATGAACTTAAACTGCGCAAATTCTTCTCACACAAACACGAAACATATGCCTAAAGAAAGCATAAAATGTCTACTTTTAAATAAAACAATTCAAATTTAAAACAAATATTCTCCTGCAATGTAATCTGTATGAAACAAAGCGCTGTACGGTTTTCCTGGCTCAGCTTCATTATCTGTAATGTGATCCCACCCACCAGCAGAGCGCGCCATTCATACGCTAACGTCCTGAGACGATCAATGCAAATGTACATGCCCCCGACTGCGAGATTTAATGTCAACACAACACAACTTTTCTGCATGCTTGTAAGCTCCTGCATGTAAGGATGAGTTAACATTTTCCTCAGAAGAAGAGCGGGACTCAGATGAACGTTTGTATTTTGAAGAGAGATTTGATCCAGCCGAGGATACAATTTCAAACAAGTCAATTAGTTTTCATTAGCTGACACGCTATTTTATATAAACGTACATATTTTACTGGTGGGACTGTTTCCAGACAGGATTCAAAGTATTGACATTTGAAATATGTCCTAATAGGCAAGTTTTATTTACATGTAAAAGTTGTTATTTACATTGTATGCTGTATGATATAAATATGATATGTAATATGATATAAAAATAATATGAATGTTTAGATTATATTTTAACATGTCTATGCTGCCTCGTTATCATCAACAAATATTGTGCTTGCAAATATATGTCCAGGTTAAATTAGTAAAATACACTTTAAATATGCCCATATTATAAAATCATCTTATTATAATGATTTCTGAAGGATCATGTGACATTGAAAACTGCAGTAATGATGAAAATTCAGCTTTGATCACAAATTGCATTTCACAATATATTCAAATAGAAAACTGTAAAAAACTTTTTAAATTGTAAAGAGTTCACACAATGTTTTTACTGTATTTTGTATCAAATAAATGCAGTCTTAGTGAGCAAAAGAGACTTCTTTTAACGGTAGTGTAGGTCTAAAATTAAGTAAAGTCTTTATGTAAAGAAAATGTGTAGTCAGATTACTTCTTTAACTTAATACTTGATTTTGATCATTAAGTCTCCTCACATTCATTCTCTTTCTGTCACATTCCTCAGTGATAGGCCCAGGGGAGGGGTCTTTGTGTCCTCAGGTGTGAATCACATAAATATTCATGATAGTTCACGCCTCCTCGCATATTACCTATCAACACTAAAATTGTTTTACAAAAGTTAAAATTACTATATTGTTTTATATGAATGAGTGATCAGGATGATTTTCACATCATTTTGTAGCAAAAATTCTAGGCTACAAGATCCAGTTCTCAAAAGTCTTGTGGACAAATGTTTAGTATCTGTTATATGACCTTATGTCAGTGACTTAGAATTTTAGTTTTTTTCAAAAACCATGCTTAAACATTATTTTCTCAAAATTACAAACCTGTACATGCATGCTGCTCACATTGTAGCCCAGTTTGTGATGAATACAGGGTAGGGTTGTGCCGATGGATGATATTATCGTCCATCGTGATGGCTGACCAACATCATGATGTAGAGCCACCATCGTGATGCAACGCCCCCTTTTGCGAGTCTTGCTAGTGTGACTCACTAATCCTAGTCTCTTCTATAGTTAACCTAAAAACTTTGCAGGGATTGCTCTGTAAATTAATTTGAGAATATAACTAATGCATATATGCTATTTTAAACACTGTAGTATATGCCAGAGACGTGACGTGTTAGTCTGTGAAAATACCGTGTCAGGCAGGCTACACAAATATTGATCTTGACATTGTTAGCTTCTTGTCTTTTTTTTTTACATGTCTTACACTGTACATTTAGATTAAAATATTTTTATGATGTAGGCTACAAGAAAATAGCCTTTATTAATTAATTATTAGTAGTTGTAGTGTCTCAGAAAATCTTGCTCATTGTCACATAGCTCTTGTATACACTGAAGCGGCAGTTTAAGATAAACCCAGACCAGCAAACGTCAAATAACTTTTGTCTGGTTAATACTTTTAAAGAAAAATTTCCTTGGCCATAAATCCATAATGTCAAATCAAATGAAAGAAACAAGGTGAATATGAATAACACACATTTATTAACAACACTCAGACCGAAACTCGGCATTAACATTTCACTTATAATTAGCAGCACAATTAACTTCAGCACAGGCTACAAAATAAATTATGTTATTGAAATATTGTAAAGTGGTCATATGAACTACACAAATGAGCGTTTAAAAAATAATATGCAAAATCGAATAGCTCCATAGCGGATGGCGAAAAATGCGTAAAGAAGTCTAATATCTTTCACCATAGACCATGTTTAAATTTCGATGTATCTGGCCAGAAATACCAACATATTCACTTTATCTGGTTTTAATAAGCTGTGGATTGGAGGAACTACACTACCGGCTGTGCTGAAGACCAGCTCTGATGGAGTACTGGTAGCACATATGCACAGATATTTCCGTGCTAATCTTGCCATGAACGGAAACCTTTTGTCGTTCGTTTTCCACCAAGTCAGCGGGTCCTCTTCCCCATCAATGGCCATTTCCTGCAGGTACATGGTCATTTCTGCCTCGACCTTTTGCTCATCAGTGAGTAAAATAACGAAATTATAGTTTTTAAGTGGAAAATAGTATTTATGTAAAGAGATATTAAAATAAAAAGTGCACAACTCTTCTTAAGTGAAAGCTAAAAAAAAAAAAAAATGCTTCACGTGTCGTGCAACCTACTGATAAAGCGCCGACGAGTCATTAGTTGGGTTAGTAAAATAACGAAATTATTATTTTTCATATAATTTTGGAAAATTATATGAAATTATATAATCCCCCACCCCACCGACGATATCATCGTCCATCGCGATGTTTTACTGTCAACATCGTCAACTGCCAATTTAGGGGACATCGCCCAACCCTAATACAGGATTATCAGACTTTAGCCATTAATATGTTTTTAAGCAACTGAAAAAAGCACAAATGTCAAGGCATGTCAAAACTTCTCCAGGGCCCAAAACCCCAGAGGGTTAACCCTGTTCCTGGAGGCCTCCCATCATTACACATTTTGGATATCGCCCTAAAAAAACACACCTGATTCAACTCATCTGCTCGTTAGTGGAGACTCAAAGACCTGAATTGTGTCAAAAAAAGGGAGATATAAAAAGTGCACTGTTGGGGGGGGCATCTAGGAATAGGGTTGAGAACCACTCGAGTGTAAAGAGAACGGAAGGAAAAAACATCCAGCCAGTAGCAGTTCTGTGGGTAAAAACGGCTGACAGAGTTCAGATGAGAATGGCCAGACTGGTCTAAGCTAACAGCATGGTGACAGTAACTCGTACACGTTACAAAAATGCAACGCAGAAAAGAGGCAGATGAACTTCAGCAGCAGAAGACCCCTCAAGGTACCATTACGGTCAGCTAAGAACAGAAAACTGAGACTAGAGAGGGCACAGGCTCACCAAAACTGGATAGTAGAGAACTGGAAAAACATTGCCTGGTCTGACAAATCTGGATTTCTACTGAGGTACACAAATGGTAGGCCCAATGCTGCCTCAGTTTTCTGTTCTTGGCTGACAGAAGTGGAACCCAACATTGTCTTCTGCTGTTGTAGCCCATCTGCCTCAAGGTTCAACACGATGTCCATTCTGAGATGCTATTCTGCTCTACAATTTTACAGATGGTTTATCGGAGTAACCATAGACTTTGTCAGCTCGAACCAGTCTGGTCATTCTCCGTTGCAGCGCTTTGATTATTTTTAGTTTTTCGCACCATTCTTGGCGTGTGAAAATCCCAGGAGATCAGCGGTTACAGAAATACTCAAACCAGCCAGTGTGGCACCAACAATCATGCTGCAGTCTAAATCACCGAGATCGTATTTTTCCTAATTTTGATGATTGATGTGAACATTAACTGAAGCTCCTGACCCATATCTGCATGACTTTAAATATTACACTGCTGCCACACAATTGGCTGATTAGATAATAATGAAGAAGTAGATGTACAAGTGTACCTAATAAAGTGGCTGGTAAGAAAATACACAAACACTACAGAATTGTTTGCCATTCATGAGAGTTGTCTAGCACAAATGATCCCCACCCAAAACCGCAACCGTCAAGTTTCAAGATTTACTTTCAAGTAGATAACACTGTATGTAGCTTCAGTTGACCTCTCTTTTTCCTAATCTTGAACATATCATGAGCAAAATTCCAGCAATGGTCATTGTGTGAATTAAAATAAACAGAGAAAGCTGAAAGCGATCATGACTATAACCAACCACAATTCAAATCAAAAACCCAGACAAAGGCTTCATAAATTCAACTGCAAAGACTTAATGCATCTGCAACACTTATATCTGAAATAAGATCTGATAAGGGCATTTACACAGTACTGTCACACAACATATAGGCCCGTTTCTACTAACTTAGCACACATACATCTCTGAGATGTCCATTTTAGATCTTTTCACCTGGAAAGCATCACATTTAAAATCAACACTTGCAAAACATCCGATTTACAACCATACCAAATCATTAACATATCAAACACATCTGCTGGGTGTCTTTTTGACATCTGAGAGAAAAGTCTTGAAAAAAAAAAAAGAGATGTAAACATCAAATAGACGTCTGGGTGATGCAAGTGTGCTATCAGGGAAAAGTCAGCTGTAATAAGGCTTTTTAGATAAGATAGGTTCATACAGGCCAAACATATAAACTTGATCAGGCCAAGACGTCAATACTGGCTGCAAGATATTTTTAGTGCAAAACAACAGTGTCTGAAGCATCTATTCCATGGGATGCCAAGTAATAACTTAATCACTACAATGCAGATCATTTAAGCTAAGCATCTTTCCAGCAGTGTTAAACGCAGGATGTAAAGTATGGATGCATAACACTTACAGGTGAAACTCGAAAAATTTGAATATCGTGCAAAAGTTCATTAATTTCAGTAATTCAACTTAAAAGGTGAAACTAATATATTATATAGACTCATTACAAGCAAAGTAAGATATTTCAAGCCTTTATTTGATATAATTTTGATGATTATGGCTTACAGCTTATGAAAACCCCAAATTCAGAATCTCAGAAAATTAGAATACTGTGAAAAGGTTCAGTGTTGTAGGCTCAAAGTGTCACACTCTAATCAGCTAAACACCTGCAAAGGGTTCCTGAGCCTTTAAATGGTCTCTCAGTCTGGTTCAGTTGAATTCACAGTCATGGGGAAGACTGCTGACCTGACAGTTGTGCAGAAAACCATCATTGACACCCTCCACAAGGAGGGAAAGCCTCAAAAGGTAATTGCAAAAGAAGTTGGATGTTCTCAAAGTGCTGTATCAAAGCACATTAATAGAAAGTTAAGTGGAAGTGAAAAGTGTGGAAGAAAAAGGTGCACAAGCAGCAGGGATGACCGTAGTCTGGAGAGGATTGTCAGGAAAAGGCCATTCAAATGTGTGGGGAGCTTCACAAGGAGTGGACTGAGGCTGGAGTTACTGCATCAAGAGCCACCACACACAGACGGGTCCTGGACATGGGCTTCAAATGTCAAATGTCTTACCTGGGCTAAAGAAAAAAGAACTGGTCTGTTGCTCAGTGGTCCAAAGTCCTCTTTTCTGATGAGAGCAAATTTTGCATCTCATTTGGAAACCAAGGTCCCAGAGTCTGGAGGACAGAATGGAGAGGCACACAATCCAAGATGCTTGAAGTCCAGTGTGAAGTTTCCACAGTCTGTGTTGGTTTGGGGAGCCATGTCATCGGCTGGTGTTGGTCCACTGTGCTTTATTAAGTCCAGAGTCAACGCAGCCGTCTACCGGGACATTTTAGAGCACTTCATGCTTCCTTCAGCAGACAAGCTTTATGGAGATGCTGACTTCATTTTCCAGCAGGACTTGGCACCTGCCCACACTGCCAAAAGTACCAAAACCTGGTTCAATGACCATGGTATTACTGTGCTTGATTGGCCAGCAAACTCGCCTGACCTGAACCCCATAGAGAATCTATGGGGCATTGCTAAGAGAAAGATGAGAGACATGAGACCAAACAATGCAGAAGAGCTGAAGGCCGCTATTGAAGCATCTTGGTCTTCCATAACACCTCAGCAGTGCCACAGGCTGATAGCATCCATGCCACGCCGCATTGAGGCAGTAAATAATGCAAAAGGGGCCCAAACCAAGTACTGAGTACATATGCATGATTATACTTTTCAGAGGGCCGACATTTCTGTATTTAAAATCCTTTTTTTAATTGATTTCATGTAATATTCTAATTTTCTGAGATTCTGAATTTGGGGTTTTCATAAGCTGTAAGCCATAATCATCAAAATTATATCAAATAAAGGCTTGAAATATCTTACTTTGCTTGTAATGAGTCTATATAATATATTAGTTTCACCTTTTAAGTTGAATTACTGAAATTAATGAACTTTTGCACGATATTCTAATTTTTCGAGTTTCACCTGTATAAGCACTGTAGATAAATAATATAAAACACTGTACACGTACCATTGCTTAGAATAAAAGTGAACCCCTGCTAGCAGATGGCACAGTTATTTTGTCTTCACACATTACATTGAAAACATAAATCGTTTCGCAATTGTGCGTATGTTTTGATATAGATATTGAGCATGAAATGTCCATTCATCAAATTAAAATGTTATTTATAATCGAAGGCTTATTTTAAAAGGATAACGAACTGTATGGAAATACCCGGCCTACCACTCTCAAAGCCAAAGCTTAAAACAACAAACACAAACGCGCATTTAATATTAAATGCACACCTTAAACCTAGGCTTGGGGATGGAGGATACAGATCCAGCACTTGTGTAAAATAATAGAGTATTTTTACAGCACTACCCTCAGCTAGCAAGCAGCAGCAGCACAGCAAACAAAGGGTCAAACTGGCAGTGCAGCTAATACGCTAGGCTACCATCAAACGGGGATCTATCACTCAATGAGAACACAGCCGCTACAAATGCAATTATTGTGTTGTCTACACGGGAGGCATTCCACTTGGCACCGTGGATTAAAAGCCATGTCCACGCAAAGTGAAAACACACTTCCTCGGCTACACAAACAGCGGCGGCGCGTGAGTTCAACCCGAAAACAGCTCGAGAGAGCTTTGTTCGAGGCTCCCATAAACCACCCGCAAATTGATGAATCCGCTACAATATGGTTCAAATTATTAACAAATTACCATGCGAGCTGCCTCAGCCCACGTGCGCTCCTTCTTTCTCTTCTGTTTGTCCTTCATGTCCTCAGTGTTGTCTCGTGGGTGCGGGTTCTCTGCAGCAGCCTCTGCTCAATTCGGCGGATATGGAACGTGTGCGTGATATACAGCAAAAGCTCGCAAGCGTGCTAGGCTAGCTGAAATACCAAAAGGTCTCTGGTTCCTTTCCTTTCCTCGGGCGGGAAAATGTATGTTCGTATTTATTCCGTTAATTCTAGCGAGCGCTTCAGTAAAACGGTTTGTCAAGAAACGTGATCGGTTGTTGCAGCAGAGGCGTTGTGCTCACAATCCAGGTAGTTATTTGTAACGTCTTGCTGGTTAAATAGTGGTAAACACAGACAGGGGGCAGAACAGGCGAGCCCCGGCAGCGACTACTAACGCCTTTGGCATACTGCAGGAAATCCTCACTTTGGAATGCACGACGAGAACACAACAACGAGGTCAAAGGTCAAACACACTGCAGGAATGCAACACAAAAACAATTCTCCCCATCCCCTCTTCACTCGCTCCTGTAGTCACGGCTCATCAGACGCATCTTACGGGCGGTGAGGACACGCCCATTGTGATGTGCGTCGAGATCAAACGAGCCAGCAAATAACAGAAACATACAAGAATGAATAATTGTGCGCTGTAAATTTCTCCAGTTGTCCAGAGCGGGTGTTTATTGCATCCAACAAACTATTACTACTACTAATGAGCTTTCTATTTATAAAGCGTAAACATAGAAACACTGCACAAACATCAATACAATATTCCTTAATGCAAAGGAATATGTAATTACCGTATATTTAATAACGGTCGGAGTTTTAAACCACAGACACTTCGTTAATTTAAATGTTATAACATGCACATTCATTTACAACCAGATGGCTTTTATTTTGAAATGTATAAATAGAACCTGACTAGAAAACAAAACAGGAAATAAAGATTGCATTCCACATGACTGTTCTTATGAATAAGGGGAAGTTTATAGACAGTGATTAGTTATTTTTTTGTTTTTAATAATTAAAAATGAATATATGATTAAGAAAGTATACAGCAAAGACCGTGTTCATGTTATTTTTTTTTTTAAATCATTTTGAGACACTGCGGGGCTTGATCGTCGCCATCTTTGTTCGGGGCAAAGATGACGAAAGGTACAAAAACAAAAACCCAGAGATCACGTTCCACAGGTAGGCAACAAATAGTCGGTTCATTGTCATGATAATTTAATGGTATTTTATTTAAACCACAAGAACCTGCTATAGAACGCTGTGCCAACCTTCTTTATAATCCCACCTCAGGATGCAAAGGTACCTTAAGTGATAGTTCACCCAATAATGAAAATCATATACTAACCCTCATGTCATTCTAGGTGTATTTGACTTTCTTTTTAAAAAAAATTGTAATTAAGATTTTAGAAGAACACTCCCAACTGTGAAGCATGGGGGTGGTAGTATCATGTTGTGGGGATGCTTTGCTGCAGGAGGGACTGGTGCACTTCACAAAATAGATGGCATCACGAGGAAGGAATATTATGTGGATATATTGAAGCAACATCTCAAGACATCAGCCAGGAAGTTAAAGCTTGGTTGCAAATGGGCCTTCCAAATGACAATGACCCCAAGCATACCACCAAAATGGTTAAGGACAACAAAGTCAAGGTATTGGAGTGGCCATCACAAAGCCCTGACCTCAATCTGATAGAAAATGTGTGGTCAGACCTGAAAAAGCATGTGCGAGCAAGGAGGCCTACAAACCTGACTCAAGTTACAACAGTTCTGTCTGGAGGAATGGGACAAAATTCCAGCAACTTATTGTCAGAGGCTTGTGGAAGACTACCCAAAACACTTGACCCAAGTTTAAAAAAAATGAAAGGCAATGCTACCAAATACTAACAAAGTGTATGTAAACTTCTGACCCACTAGGAATGTGATGAAAGAAATAAAAGCTGAAATAAATAATTTTCTCTACTATTATTCTGACATTTCACATTCTTAAACTAAATGAGTGATCCTAACTGACCTAAGACAGGGAATGTTTTCTACGATTAAAGTTAAAATGTATTTGGCTAAGGTGTATTTAAAATTCTGACTTCAACTGTATATTACTGTTATAGTAATGTACACTATTGAAACACATATTACATTTCCATTGTACCTTGAGGTTTTATTTTAAAATGAGCATATACTTGCTGCAAGTGCTAGGCCATTAGTCAAAATATAACAACATACACCTTTCAACTTTCCATTACTTCACCTAACAATTATAGATTGTCCTTTTAACATCACCATTCAAATGGCAAGTGTGCCGGATCGACACATTTCATATAAATTATAGTAACCCAGAAATGAAACGGTCTCTTTAAACAAAGAGATGCTGTAAAGCCAGTCCTTCAAATAAGAGATCACAAGTTTAATATTACCACAATTAATTTTCTTTCATTAAGACTCCCAAAATACCAAAAATGCATCAAGAAGTTTAAATTAACCAAAAGAATATAATGAAGGTACAGATATTCCTTGTATGAAGTATGGCACTAAAATGCAAATATTATGGGAGAATGGGCCTAAAAGTAAAAAAGGACGATATCCCACTATTATCCCTTCATCTACTACTATTCATCTACTGTATTTTTTGAATACAAAGTGGGAGACAAGCTCTACATGAGAGTTAATACACAGTTCACACTCTAATCCATTTACTAAACCAGTCGACAGATAGTACTAGAACATATCTGCACTGGCCCTTTCAATTCTTATGACTCTACTGGATGATATGGATTAAAAGAGGTGGGCTTTCAAGTTTTAAAGGGATAGTTCACCCAAAAATGAAAATTCTCTCATTATTTACTCACCCCCATGCCATCACAGATGTCAATGACTTTCTTTCATCTGTTGAGCACAAATTAAGATTTTTAGAATATCTGTAGGTCCATAAAATGCAGGTAAATGGGTGCCAAAATTTTGAGGGCATCAAAATCCACATAAGGGCATCAAAAAAGTTATCCAGACGACTATGGTGGTTAAGTCCATATCTTCGGAATTGATATGATAGGTGTGAGTGAAAAACAGATACAAATTTAAGTCCTTTTTCCTTCAATTTCTTCTCCTGTTTTTGGTGATTCACATTCTTTATGCATATCGCCCCCTACTGGGCAGAGAGGAGAATTTATGATACAGAAATGACTTGAATATTGATCTGTTTCTCACCCACACCTATCATATCTTGTCTGGACACATGGATTTAACCACTGAGATCATGTGGATTACTTTTATGATGCCTTGATGTGGATTTGAGCTTAAAAATGTTGGCACTCTTTCACCTACATTGTATGGACCTACAGAGCAGAATCATTCTTCATTTGTGTTCTAAAGAAGAAGGAAAGTCATACACTTCTCGGATGCCAGGAGGGTGAGTAAATCATGAGATAATTTTCATTTTTGGGGGAACTATCCTTTTAAGCTTAAGGGAATGGGTTGAAATCAAGAGGAAATATTTATCTGTGAAATTTTTTCAGAAGTGATAAACACTTTTAGTTAGATAATTTATTTGGATGCTGTTGTTCAAAAATAGTCAGACATAGAAATAAGGCTGACAGCTGGGGTACACCATCTCCTGTGGGATTCAGTGAGTTGGATCAAGCAGCAATGGTTTCTCTCTGATGTAATGGGAGTAAAATAGCTCTCTCTGGTGAGTGCTGATTACAGGCACTGTTGTAGTCTAGAGATGCTCAGTACAGTTGACAAGGATGTGTACCCATCTTTGGGGTTTTCTCTTTAAAATGTGTATAAGGCCTACCAAAACAGGAACACATCATTGTCTATCTTTTAACAATAGAGGTTTTTGTTTCTTTTAATCTAGTTTTTTTTTAGTGTAAATCCAGCAAATCAAACTTTCCAATTAAATGTTCTTATTTCCAAACAGACATCATTTAGAATAATATTTAAAACGGCACACAATAAAGGATAAATAGGTATATGAATACTTTTAAGTGCACAGAGTGTTTCCAGGGCACTACTCCAAAATGTCTGTGTCTCGTCGCTCTATACCAGTCCAAGCGGTCCCTTTCAGCTCAAGAAATATATGTTCCTAACTGTCATTATCAATCCTGTGAGCTACATGGGTGGAGGAAACAAAAAACAAACATATGATTTTAAATTACAATCAAGAATAACATTGATCTTACTGCTAGTAACACAGTAACTCATTTGTCATTCTAATATGAAGTCAGGTTAACATGCATTAAAATCAATGCTGTAAATGATCAACTTCAGAATTGTTTGATTGGTCTGTGTACTCACATTGTTTTGGTATCCTGAGTGCTTCTGTGTCACCACATAAAACTTGGTGCATTACACCTCTGAACTGATACAGCAACTTCAGGCTCTTTTCCTCACCTACACAGGGGTCGTAGAAGCCCGGTAAACCAGCCTAAGGACATTGGAGCAAAAGCATATAATTAATACCCACAACAGTGCTTTAACATCCACTCCAAGATATCAATTTTTAAGAATTAGTTGAATAGCATTCCTTCAACTTGACACAAAAGTTACAACTAGAACAAAACTAGTGAAATCCTTCGTCATTTCAAAAGCTCTCGTCTCCCTTCCCATATTTGTATTTTTGATCACAAACGATCACAAATCCTTTGTCATTTAACTGTGCTTTACCTTAGAGGCTTCTGTGAGAATGAGCTTAGAGTCCTTCACCAGACACTGAAGAGGCACCGTCACATCAATGACTCTTGCCCTTTCGTGCTTACGACTGTTGTCCGTTACAAACTTGCCATACCAGGCGTTGAGGACAATCAGACCTGACATAAAATTAAAATGAGTCACCAATCCTCACTTGGCAATCAAATTCAAAATCATATTTTGATCACATCCGGTGCTATTGATCGTAATTGGGAGTTATGCAATCCTACCCATTTTGGACTCCTCAGCTTCGATAATTCTCTGCACAGACTCTTGCATTAGCAGAACCTACAGAGGAAAACAATTTCAAATAAGACTGCTTATATATGCACACAGACTCAGGGACTGATGTGCAATGCTGATAGGAAAGACAGCCTGATGCTAACTGATTGTTTCTCCAAACACAAAACGCCTGGAGTGAAAGTTATGACCACAGCAAACGGCTATGCATTATTAATTATTTGCAGTGTATTTAGATCTTATGAACTTACAGATGCCTCTGCCTCTTGTTTCTTCTTGGCAATGTCTGATGCCGAGCTCTCCCGCTGTTTCTCAAGGTCCCTAAATGAAAGAGGAAAGGTTCACTGTTGATTTAACATTTGCTCTTTTACTTGCAGTTTCACAGGCATTTAAAGGAATTTCAGTCTTTTATTATTTTCTAGACAGGATAAAGGTTGGAGAAGAATGATAGAAAGTTATTTGGCCCATAAAAGAATACAGAATAAAAGAGGTGGGGAATGTGACTGGGACTCTGAAGATGTAATCAACGAAAATCATTTACTGTTCTTGCTGAGCACGAACAAAAGGTATGATAACAAGCCGTTGGATGGCCAAGTAGAAAACAAGGGGTCCAACAGTGGCATAAAATACAGCACTGGGTAGAATCTGGTCCGTTAAGTGAATAGGAAAAAAGTATGTCTGGCTGGCTCGGTTCAACCTGAGATTAAAGAGACAAAAGATGTTGATTTCAGAGCTATTGAACACAGCAGGTAAAGTCTTCAAAATTATCCAAAGTGCTTTACTTGATCTTGAGGGAGACGCCCTGAGGTACTCCAACACTGACAGTAGCACCTAGAACACTGTGACGACTGATCTTTGTCTCAGCACCGTATTCCACTACTGTACCGAAAAACCCTGACCTGCAACACAGCATAGACATGTTTACCACTGAAACAGACATATGTGATAGTTCACCTATAAATGAAAATTCTGTCATCATTTATGACCAAGAACTTCTTTCTTTGTGGAACATCAAAGGACATGTTAGGCAGAATGTTAGCCTCAGTCACCATTCACTTTCATTGCATCTTTTTTCCCATACGATGGAAGTGAACAGTGATTTAGGCTGTCAGTCCCCAACATCTCCTTTTGTGTTACATGGAAGAAAGTCACACAGGTTTAGAATGACAAAAGGGTAAGTAAATGATGACAGAATTTTCAGTTTTGGGTGAACAATTCCTTTAATAAATGAATGAATGAATGAGAGATTTTCTGTAAACGGCTAAACTGAAAGCCTGCATTCAGCAAAACATTTTGGTGGGGAAATTCACGTGTAGCAACTAGAAACAAATAATCTGCATGCCATGTGAACATACACTAGCATCTAAAACCAGTGAAAATGCAGCATGCTAATAATAAGCAAAACACAGAGACAATGGCACCATCCACAGACGCATACTTCACTGAGCCCTTGATCTTGGTCTGATCATCATCCTGGAACTTGTACTGATAGCTCATCATGATGAAAGTATGTGGAATTCCCAACTGTTGTGATAAAAAAAAAGAAAATCACTAATAGAAATAATTGGTGGAAAAACAAAGCAGCAAACAGGGCCTGTGTGGTGTAACAACTGACCTGCACAGCAAAGGTGAAATGACTGCTTTTGGTGTCCCTGACAATGCTGGTATTCATGGAAGACTGAGCTCCCCAGCGCCACTGTAAATAACCCATAGTGTTTTTGTCGAGGTGGCGTGCAAGCATGGTAGTGAGACTTGGCCGTATACCCCGAGATGAAAACTGCATGCCACAATGAGCTGTCGTAAAGCTGAAAAATGCAACCACACTCAGTAAGCATCTTCTGTTTAAGACACATTTACAACAATTTAACTCACATGTCTTTGTTACAAAATCAGTATGTATTAATAAATAAACAATAAATGCAAAGATGAATTATTCAACTTCTCTAAATGAGTTAAATTATTCCAATTCTATTAAGAGTCTATTAAGTCTTTATATACTATTAAGACTCACCAATGTGAAGTCAAATTACGGAAAATCTTCAACCCCAACAGAGGGCCATGAGTGTCTCCTGCCCCAAACTCAACCTATAACGTACATGAATCATGTCTGGCTTCATGCGCAGCAATCTTATCAACAGTACATTTAATTTGTATGTGAAGAATTTACTAAAAGCTCTAACCTCTCCCCAGCCCTTAGCTGAGGTGACCCGACGCAGGGCCAAGTTTACGTTTCCTCCTCCATTGCCATTGTGCGTGGAGAGGGATCCAGAGAGAATGGCTGTGTCTGAGGTGGTCAGAGGGGCCTATGCGAGCACAAATAACGGAAAGTACATTAACCTTTCATCATTTGAGAGTACCAGTTATAAATGCATGAGGGTACTATACATGTACTTGTTTAATTGAGAAGCATATTTCCATAAAATATTTACATTTATATGTGCAAACTACTGATAAACCCTTCTATGAGCCAATTTGTGGCCAGTCATCAGTGTCAGCCAATAATCGAGCCTCCTTAGCTGAATGACAGAAGTATCAGTTTCAAGATCTATCGACAGCATTGTCAATTGTACATTTTTTACATTTTCTTTAGTAAAATAATGTTCCTTTAAAGGGTAAGTTCACCCCAAAATGAAAAGTCTTTCTTCATTTACTCACCCTCTTGCCATGCCAGATGTGTGACTTTCTTCTGCAGAACACAAACAAAGATTTTTATGAGAATATCTCAGCTCTGTTGGTCCATTCAATGCAATGCTCCAAAGAGCACATAAAGGCAATAAAAGTACCCCATATGACTCCAGTTAAGTCAAGTCCATGTCTTCTGAAGCAATATGATAAGTGTGGGTGAGAAACAGAACAATATTTAAGTCCTTTTTTTTTTTTTCCTATAAATTCTCCTCCCTGCCCAATAGGAGGCGATATGCAAGTCGTTGTCGAATCACCAAAAACAAAAGAAGAATGTGAAAGTGGATCCGTTTCTCACCCACATCTATCATATCGCTTCTGAAGACATGGAATAAACCACTGGAGTAGTATGGATTACATCTATGCTTCCTTTATGTGATTTTTGGACCTCCAAAGTTCTGTCCACGCATTGAATGGAACTGTCAAGCTGAGATATTCTTCTAAAAATCTTTGACTGTGTTCTGCAGAAGACAGACAGTCAAACAAACTAGGGATGCACCGATCCGATACCTGGATCGGTATCAGCTCTGATTTTTTTAGATGGATCGGGTATCAGTCTGACAATCCAAACGCGATCCAAATCAGATACTGTGTGTTAGTCATTTTCGTTACCATCAAGCACCAAAAATGACATAAAAGAACCATAAAAACACCATTAAAGCAGTTCAATTTTATTCAAAGCCACATGAAGACGTGCGATAGCTCTGTGAATTACAAAAGGCTGTGTTTAATATGAAAATATATAGTATGCATTGCTCAGGAGCATCAGTGAATGGCGCTGCTCTGTTGATAAACTCACGCACAAGCTGGTGATGCACTCGCAGCTATTTTTAGCAATATTTGATCGCTACTCAAGAACAGCATCTCAGATGTAGATGCTCAATAGTTCGATTCATTTATAATATGCATTTAGAACCTAACATTTTACCAGAATTTGAATAAGCAATTAAACTTCTGTGAACTCACCTACATACCACTTACAGGACTTCATGGAGAGTTCAAAATGTCAAAATAAAAGCCTGAAGGTTTTAAAGTTAAAGGTGCATGATTGAATACATTACTGTTGTATTAAATATTCAACGACTATATAAATATATAAGTCAATGATAATAATAATTTTTTGTTATAATCATTATTATTTGTTCACAAATTATAACAATATTTAAGTTGAATGTTCCAAAAACAGCTATGTGAAAAGTGGACTGATATCTTACAACTAAATTGAACAAAAAAAGAGATCTGAATCCTTTAAAGTCCAGATACAAGTTGAAAAATGTTTGCAAAGAAAACTGGTTTCTTTTCTACTGAAGACTTAGTCTGGAATTCCTGTTAATTTTGCTGCTACATTATCCAGTAAACTAGTTAACAATAAAGTTTTTCTTAATAAGCTATACATTTATATTGAAATAATGTGTAGTTAGAGGTTTGTGTTTATTTTCATATTACACAGTACCCCCAATTAGTTCCACACAATAATGTAAAGATATTCTAAACTGATTAAGCAAAAAAACAACATCATTGGTATCGGATCGGGATCAGCTGATACTAACATTTCAGATATCAGAATCGGAAGAGAAAATGTGGTATCGGTGCATCCCTAATACAAACCAGGGATGTCAAGAAAATTATTAGAATATACAATTTTTGGGTTAACTATCCCTTTAATTTTCACAATTTTGTGTTCATCCCATTTGCTATCATTTAAATAATATCAGATTATTGGCAATATATCGTACAACCCACTCTCTAGATATCAGTATGAGCCAGCGAAAAACCTGTATCAGTCGACCACTAATCACAACTTAATGAGAGATTGCTTTTTCTATGAAAGCTTAAATTGAAACCAAAAGGAATGTACCTCAATGGATTGGGATATATGCATCCTGTTGATCTCAATGTGTGGTAAGCCGCCACCGCCAGAGATCTCTTCGTAATCTTCCTCATAGCAATCAAAGAGGTTAGTTGCATCAACACCCACACTTATTGTCCCCTGAGTGAGACAGAGCTTGGTGAGACATAAGCTTCATAATGACTGAGGCTATGGATTGAAGGCATTAGGTCAAACCTTAGGGTTGGTCCTTTGTTGTAGTCTTCTCTCCTCTCTCTCCCTTTGAAGTCGCTCATACTCTTCACGGATCTCCGCTGGTGTTCTTTTCCTCTCCACCACCTAGAAGTTTTTAATGGTGTAGTGAGCACAAAAAAAGATGAATAGCTTTTTTGTAAATAATTTCCCTTTGGAAAAGATTATTCATGATTTGCTTGAAATGTTACTGAACTTTAATATCTAAACATAAAGCATTTTTTAGTCCTCCAAGTCAACTTACCTCCCATCCTTCAACCTCTAGCCCTCTCTTCCCATATATGTCATAGATAGCTCTAGATTGCGGGTCGCTTAGCACTGCACAAGAAAATAAATTGCATTTCACAATCATTAAACATTTATGAGGTATGAAATACTTATATTGATCAAAAAGAAAACAAAAAGCTATTCTGTTAAGACATATGTTATTATTATTAAAAAGAGTGGTGTAGCCTAATAACAACCAAACATTCTGCAAGAGCTTCCTTTGTTTGTCAGAGGCTTTTAAAATGATGTGTGCAAAAAAATATCACACCTTCATATGCTTGGTGCACCAAGTTAAAAAGCTGCTCTGCCTGCTTCTTAAGCTCTGGGTCTCTGTGCTTGTCTGGGTGGTACAGCATGCAAAGACGGCGATATGATGCCTTGAGCTCTTCTTGTGTGGCCTGAGTAAAAAAACAATTCATCATAAAATACAAGCTCTTATTAAGGACACAAGAGGTTAGGACTGGAAGAATGAAGTCGAGGTCCCTTATGATGTGACCATACTTAGTTAACAGAAGTTAAATTAAAGGTACACAAAGTAATTGTTTCCTCATTAAAAAAAGGTTTACTCCAAAATAAATACATGGTAATTTATAAACATATGTATAAAATCATAAGCACTCACATAAGATGAGAACTCTAGTCATATCAGTATCCTTATAAAATCTGTTTAAATCTACATGGAGAGGGTCCCCTCATGGGGGATGCCATGTTGAGATCACATGACCTGCTGAATAGTCTTAATCTCAATAACCGCCCCGTTATTGGACACTTTCACTCTTGGATTGAATTAAGCATGGCTGACTGTGGATATAGTATTACTACAGTTGCATCTGTAACTGAACTTTTGTAACTGTAATTTTTGGCAGATAACAGTAGCAAAACAGGCCCTTTACAATTCTGTGCGCACACATTAACAATATCTTAGCAAATCTTCTGCCGAGTCTTTCCCAGAAAGGACTACAATGTAGGCTACACAAAGTCTCAAAACAAAAAATGTCCTACACAAAATGTTAAAATGTTGACGCTCATACTACTACATAGTAGTTCTCTTGATCCAAGTCAACACCTCAACAGCAGTTTCACTTTAAGAGTGCGACAGGTGTGAAGTATTACACACATAATTTGCTCAATGGGCTAATCAATGCTTCTCGCTCATATTAAAAGAAAAGGCACTCGTTTTATTTTTATGTATTAGTAAACATACAGTCAGATTTCTGCCAGAAAGCAATGATAAGAAAGGGTCATGTTGTACTAGCTTGTAGACATGCTGTTGTCTCCTGGGTTTAAAGCAAGATATCTGCAGCGCCTGTTTTAACGATTTGCTTACAGTTCTCTCATTTGAACCTTCTCAGTAAATGAGTAAATGCCATACCTCCCTGCGGACGTTTAAAAGAGCATAATAATCATCATTGTCAATTTCATCTTCCTCCAAGGCCGCCGCCATATTTTCAACATTTCATCTCCGCCCCAGCGCCAGATCAAAACTGCCCTACGCTGATATTTGTTGAACAGATTCGCAGCACAAATAGACCTTCACCGCCACCCTCAGGACGGGAGGAAGGAATACTGACAAAAAAGGTCCCACACTTAAATTGATGCAAACTGCACTGTTCAAATTTATCTAGAAAATATATGTAATCCATACTATCTATTTTAAATATGTGAAGAATTGCATTTTTAATTAATTTAAAATATTTGCTTTCAATCCATTTAATATTTGTGTAATATTCATCAAGAAATCCATCAAGGTTGGAACTACAATATTTGTTGGCATTATGCGGCCTTTACGTGCTATCGAAATTAACTTGATTTTTGAAATTTAAGGGGCACATGAATAGCCCCTTAAATCTTAATTACAACATACAAGTTTCGGACATTTACGTATATCCCCCATTGTACGTGCATGCATATACCGTTGTATATGTATGCACATTGTACATGCATATTGAAACATTTTTTTTTTAAAGATGAAAGTATGTATTTGAATAAATTAAGAGTTTCCCAAGAACTATACATGAATAAACTTGGTGTCATTCATGTGTTCTTTTCTTTCCAACTACAAAACACAAACAGCTTCAGAAGTGGGAAGTAGGATACATTTGATAGCACATGATGCAACTGGATGGAGAAAGAAATAATTGACATTAATTGTGTTATTTTATGTGTTTTAAGCAAGATGAGAAAAGAGTAGAATTGTTTAAAGGTGCACGCAGTAATTTTTTTTTCCTTATTTAAAAATGTTACTCCCAAAGAAACAGTGGCGCAACTAGGGGGTGGCCAGGAGTGGCCGTGGCCACCATGGACCGAAGCCTGGCCACCCCATTGGCCACCCCACAGTTGCTGTTTTAGTAATTTTATTTGTCATTTAATTTAGTTCTTTAGAGGTGAAATCATCTCTGTAACATGTTAACATGTGCGCAAACCAAGGTCGCAGCACCTCTCCATCCCGGGTGTCATTGTATCCACTCCCCCCCAAAGAAATGAATGATAATTTTGTTTATATTTAATTTGTACAATTGTATATTTAAAATCATTAGCCCTCACATGAGATGAAGACTCCAGCCATATCAGTAACCATGGGCGGCTCAAGGGCTGGGCTACATTGGCTTTTGAATGTTTTGATCGTCTTTTTGTAGTGACGTCATAAGTACCACTGCTTGGGTATCATGTTGATATGAACACATATTACATATTATTATTTTAACATTATATTTTAGGGTAATAGTCTGTATATAAACTAATGATTCCTGTCTTTCTATGGTATTGACAACACCATACAGAGACTCAATTCAGTGCCCATGAGCTGTCTTGTCAGCAGCTGCTTTCCAGCTCTCATGTAACCTTTGTGTGCACATGCAAGAAGAGAGTTTGCGGCACGCGATTGCAGCTGTGTAACTGTGTTGAGTTGGTCCATCCAGATGCAGTAAGTATCAAATATTTAGATGTATAACCCTGAAAACAAGGTGTAATATATATACAGATGTATTCAAGGAATTTGCTAACTTTAAAGTCAAGAGTCATCATAGATGTATTCAGGTTTTTATTTTGAAGTGTATTATATTTTGATATTTCATCAAAGGATGGCCCTATATCCACAGATGTCTGGGCTAAGCACAGAATGTTCACTGACCCTAGTAACCCTGTTAGTAACCCTACAAAAGCTGTTTAAATCTACACTGAGAGGGTCCCCTCATGGGGGCTGCCATGTTGGAATCACATAATCTCTACTCGCTTAATCTCGGAAAATACCCTGTTAGTGGAAACTTTCAATCTTGGATTCAATGAATCATGGTTGACTGTGAATAGTGCATTTCTACAATGGCATCATGTACCTTTTAATGTTTAATGCATTTAATGGTCTCTTAGGTTGGGATTTAGAGGGTTCGATTATGTTAGCGTTTTGGGGGTTACCATTAAGGTGAAGGATTGAGCATGTTGAGGACAGTCTGCTATAATTAAATATTGTGTGTTTTTTCACCAGAAAGATGATTTAAATTTGTGAAGAAGGCACTGTCCATTGGATTTTATCTTAACTTCCAAAAAGGTTTTAAGTTGGCTTTGACATTGTCGGTGGTGACAGCATATGGAATATGATGCACGTCAACTCAACTTATTTTTATTTGTATAGCGCTTTTCACAACACACATATTAACAAAAACTAAAAATGAAACTGTAATATCTATAAAGTTTTAGAGTGATCATTGTGTAGTTTGATTAAATATGATTGTAAATGGTGTATATAAATTAAATAATTAAATAACAATTGTATTTAGAACCCCAGTGAGCAAGCTGAAGGCGACAGTGGCAAGGAACACAAAACTCCATTAATGGTTAATGGAGAAAAATAATCTTGGGAGAAACCAGACTCACTGTGGGGGCCAGTTACCCTTAGGCTAATCGGCATGAATATAAGGCCAATATTAGTTATTTATGTGCAGTGCAAGTCATGGTTTTAAATTAGTAAATTAAGCATTAGTGTGGAAGAAGGTCACTTAAGTACTGTGGAGCTTGACCATTCAAAGCTTTGTATGCAGTTAACAGAATTTAAAAATTAATACAAAATTGAACAGGTAGCAAATGTAATGACGATAGAATGGGGCTAATGTGATCATATTTCTTGGTTCTAGTCAGCACTCTGGCAGCTGCATTTTGAACCAATTGACGTTTATTTATTGAACTCAGGTCCAAGCATTGGATTTTGCTGGATCGGGTAAGACAGTTGTGCTTATTATTGTTGTATATGTTATATGTTGGCTGCAATGCAAAACTTTAAATGGATTTCCATTTCTATGGATACATACAAGCAGCAAGACAGTGAACAGCTCCAATCTACATGAATGGGGACAGATTGAAATCACCAGAATGGTGGGTCAAGATTTGATCAAAGAACATATTTCAAATTAGCAGTAAAATCTGACAAGAATGGTGTCATAAAATGTACTTCTTTAGTCAAGTCAAGTCAGTTTTATTTGTATAGCGCCTTTCACAACACATATTGTTTCAAAGCAGCTTTACAGAAGATCAGGCATTAACAGAAGATAAAAATGTAATATCAATAATGTCTTAGAGTCATCATTGTGTAGTTTGATAAAATACGATTGTGAATTGTGTTTAAAATTAAGTAATTTAATAATAATAGTTTTTATAACTCCAGTGAGCAAGCTGAAGGCTACTGTGGCAAGGAACACAAAACTCCATAAGATGTTGTTTAATGGAGAAAAATAACCTTGGGAGAAACCAGACTCACTGTGGGGGCCAGTTCCTCTCTGACTAACATCATGAATATAATGCCAATATTTCTTATGTATAGTGCAATTCATAGTTTAAAATTATTAAACTAAGTAAGTGTTGAGTGTCAGTGTTTAAACAAGATTTTTTTATGAACTGTAAGATTAATGACTAATGTCATTGAAGTCCATCTTTGATTAACTGCTGAAGTTCACAGAGATGCAATTGTCCTTGTTGGTTGGCTGATGAAGGCTTTTGTAGGCAATTAATTGGTAGTCTTTGTATTCCATTTCAAGAGTGTGGTCCATCAATAGACTGAGGTGATGCATCGCAGTTCAACCTGGCTGGTAATTTCGGTGAGGTCTATCCTAAATCCAAGGTTCAGGCAATGGCATATGAAGTATCCTATGTCTTATGGTTGGAGTTGGCATCAGTTCATCCTCTGAAGTCCAACGTAATAGACTGAAGTCATGTTTGGCTAGCACTGGCTGCTATTAGCCATCATCTTTCAGCGACACGTAGCAGTGGAGTCCAACACGAAGCAGGAATGGAGCTGGATCCAGCCGGTTCTGGTGACCTCAGGATAGGAGTCCTGAAGTCTAGACAGGGAAACAAATTAAATAAATATTAGTATAGATGCCATTCAATTTATTGCAGAGTTATAGATCATGATGTATGTTTTTGGCTCCGGCAGACCTAATTAAAGCAGCCTAATTGTGAGTTGATGGATAAATTAGGTGTATGCCTGGATAATTAGATGAGTTTTTAGTCTAGACTTAAACTGAGTGAGTGTGTCTGCATCCTAAACAGTGTTAGGGAGATTATTCCATAGTTTAGGAGCCAAATATGTAAAGGATCTACCTCCTTTTGTGGATTTTGATATTTTAGGAAAGCTAAGATCGCACCAAAAAAAGTGATTTTTCAGGTTGGACCAGCTAATGTGTATGTGCGTTCCTGAAACAGACAATGTCTATATCTTAAAGGTGATTGGCTCTTTTACTTGCAACGAGAGACTTCTCTTTTCTACATTCACCATATTGGGTGTTCCAATTTCTCCCATTCATTTTAATACAAGTGCTCTATCTCTGGCTAAATAATCTCTGATTCAGCCACTTGAAACGATTACGATTATTTGTAATCAGCTTTACCAATTCAAGGATCATTGACAAAGAAGGTTGTACAGGGTGATACAATTAGAAATCTTTTAGAAATCTACTTTAAAACACACATGTCAAGTGTATATATACTGTATATATAGAAGTAATATCACATGAGCAAGAGTGCGATATGGCCCTACATCAGCACTGCTGTGATTCGGCCGCAGGCACGAGGCAGCAGGCTGAGTGCTGTAAGTAATTACAGCAGTGCTGATGTAGGGCCATATAGCACGATTGCGAGTGTGATATTGCTTATATAAAACAGTTCAATTAACAAGTAAATACAAAAAATAGGAAAAATCGAGTACGGTCACAAAAACGCATTTGTGCATGGAACTACTTTCTTACACAATGGATCAGAATCTGCCGTTGCTGGTTCAAAACAAATGATGCGTTCAAGCCTTCAATAGTAATTCAAAAAGTTCATTTCAGAAATTGTATCATGGCTTGTGCTGTTTCTAACAAGTTGTTGGATAAACAAGGATGGATTGATGGGTGTGTGCGTGTCTATATGTTTTTGTCTGTGTGTGTGTGTGTGTGTGTGTGTGTATGAGAGAGAGGTAGAGAGAGAGACGGAGCGTGTGCGTTCACCTGTTGCCACTCCCAAGCAGAGATGCTGTCTGTGTTCTGAAGATCAGCATTCTGAGTGGAAAAATAGCATCCAAGCAGGGCTATTGCTCCCTATTTCGTGGCAGCCGCGAAAGAGTCATTCACTATAGAAACTGCGATGTCCTCCATTTTAAACAGTATGTAGGCCTATCAAATGTGGAAACTCGGTAAGTGCCTCGAGTTCTGTAATCAAACAGTCTGTTGTGTCTCTCAGCTGCGATGAGCCTTAATCCTGAAATTGTTCATTTAAAGCCATTTAAAACAATGTCCTTGCTTAAGTAATGTAGTGGTAATACGAGTGATCACGGAGCGCTGTTCTATATAAACAATGACTAACGATTCACTTTACATCACCAACTGGTTCATATTACACACAAAAAATATATTTTGCCACCACCTGCTGGCTAACATATGTAATTTCAAAAATAAAGACAGTAACATACTCTAACAGTATGCACTACTATTACACTTTAGTTTAGAATAGCAGGAACACAAGCAGAGTGATACACACACAGTGAAGCATCTGAGTGCTGATGCTGTCATACCATCAGTGCTCATGGAACGTCTCTTGTCCAGTCAGATTTGAGGACCGGAACTAACTGTTATATATATATAACTGCATGAAATAATGTTTTTTAGATGTAAAAAGTATGATTTACTGTATAATTAACTGTAAAAAATATATTGTTTAACAAAAGAATACATGTACTTTTACTGTATAATATTGTTAAAATTACAGTGTAAAACAATAATTAGGCATTCCCAGTAGTCCCTGCATGACTCATCACATTTCACTCTATTTTATGAAGATAGTTTATTTTTCAAATCAGTTATGTACATTGGGGTGTTCTATGTTATATTTTATGTAGTTTAATTCACGGTTATTGCATTATTTTAGTGTCACGTGTTATCCTGAAGGTGTTTTGTGTTTGGGTGTGTGCCACTGTGGGCCACTGCCTGTATATGTGAATTGGTTATAGCTCCTGGAAGGCCACTCTTGATAAAATCATCACGTGGCCTTCCCCGAAGTTTAGTATATAAAGTTTATATTATTTCATAAAATGAACAGTAGTGAACCATAAAATATACAGGCATCAAAATGACATCTCGTCATCCTGGAAACATGGTCACTGAATTTTCACAGTTAATTTCTGGCAGCCACAGCAGCCAGTATTTTACCAAAGTGCCTTAAATGGATAGTTCACCCAAAAATTATAATTTTCTAATAATTTACTCACCTTCATACCATCCCAGATGTGTTTGACATTCTTTCTTCTGCAGAGAACTAAAGATTTTTTAGAAGAATATCTCAGCTCTGTAGGTCCATACAATGCAAGTGAATTGTATCAGACCTTTGTAGTTCCAAAAATAACATGAAGTAAACATAGAAGTAATCCATATGACTCCAATGTTTAAATCCATATCTTCAGAAGCAATATAATAGGTGTGGTAGAGATCAGTATTTAAGTCCTTTTTTACAGTAAATCTTCCCATTAACTTGCACTTTCAGATGATTTTCAGATGTAAAAGAGAAAGTGGAGATTTAGAGTAAAAAATAACTTAAATTTAGAGTTCTCACCCACACCTATTATATCGCTTCTTGAAAATATGGATTTACTCTCAGGAATCTTATGGATTACTTCAGTGTTTCCTTTATGCGATTTTTGGAGCTACAAAGGTCTGATCACCATATATATATATATATATATATATATATATATATATATATATATATATATATATATATATATATATATATATATATAAAATAAAAACCGCTGTATTTTTATTTTCATTAACAGATGTTGCATTGGAAAGACTGTCCCAAATGTTTTCTGCACGGATCACTAAGGATATTTTATTTAACATTCCAAGACTTTCTTTTAGAACATGAACAGATAAGCATATACAAAGCGCACGTTATCTTGCGACTGCAAACTACTACAATATTCATGGTGGGTATTCACTGTGAACGAAGATACATTTAGGCCATTATCTGTACACTACAATTAACAAATGCTTAATCTAACGAATAATTAATCAGCTTTAGTCACACTTCCACATTCCTGAATGCAGTTTTGAGTTTTTCTAGGCAATTCAAATGGGATCTCTAGAACACAACTTTATGGAAAGACTTGGAATAGGCTATCAGAAATGATTTTCTCTCCCATGTTCAGCTGTGGAGGTTACAGAACTTGCATTGTTAAACTGGGCCCTATTCTTTTCGTGAAAGCACTAGCGCAATGCTGCCATCTGGAGCTGTCCTTTCAGCACCATGGAGCATTCAGCCAAACATTGCATTTTCAAGGTTAACCTATGGATCGCTATTCTTTATTAGACTATATTTTACTAGTTACCTTGCTTTGACAAATTAGAAGCAATGGAGCTGTGGCGTTAATAGGCATTGTTCTAATAGCAGTAAATTGTAGCTTAGGTTATATCCAGGAATCTTCTTTTACACAATTATTGTGACTCAATGGAACGAAAAAAGTACACACAATAACCAAGTAATATTTAGTTATTTTCAAACCCTTGTTTTCAAGCATCATATATTAGGATTGATATAATAACCAACCTTTATGTGCTGAAATAGTGAAAGTTTTTTAAACACAGGCTGATCTACTGACATGAAAATCACAATAACAGAATAAACTCCTGACAGTGAAGCGTCATTGGCCTCATGCAAGGCACTTGAAACATTAACGTTGCTTTTTTTATTTTGCACGAGAACGTTTCACGAGCGCTCACTTTGGATTGGTTCGGTTCATCTCTAGGTGTACCTAAACCTCACGTATCACCCAATGACGCTCAGATACACTTCAAAGAGGAGGCTATCGGCATCGCTCTCGCAAACCATTTTAGAACATCATGGTCAGTCATCGTCCGACAGCCAATGGTGAGTGTGCTCTAGTTGGACTTGCCTCTGCCTCGCCAGTCTCCTCTCGTGCTGCTGTCCTCGGCGTGAACGCGCGTGGTACCCAACGCTCGTGAAGAGGAGGAGGATGTGGCGCGCGGAGGGGAAATGGCTGCCGAAAACAAGCCGGAAGGTAAGTCAGAAACATCGGGGATATTTCTTACTTGTACGACAAGAGTGTGCGAGGGGAAAAATTTGGAGGCAGGTCGGGAAGAGTCGCCAGTTGTGAACCTAGGAGCTTTTGGGATTGTAAAGCCTCTGTGTTTATCCTGACACACTCGTTGTTACAGCATGGAGACATCACATCACATCACCCTAGCCAGCATCGGTAGCTAGCCAGCAGTGTACATCACATATATTTCAAAACAACCAAGAACAAAAGCGCGAGAGCCTCTGAAAATTCAAAAATCCGTCTCGCGCTCCGTTTCCCACAGCCTGCGTTCGCACTTAAAGCAAAACTTGTAACGGTCAATTTCTAACTTCTTTTTTCGATGTATCAAGCTTCTTCTCGGTTGCGTAAATTGTTTCTGAGTTGGCAGGTAGAGAGCTCTGAAGACTGTAGTTTGACCAAAGACTATCTTACAGCCTGGAATCTCCAAAATAGTGCTGGTAAGCTTGTTTAACTTATAATTTATTCTCCCCCCTCAAAGTCAGTTTCACGCGCTCACATACTCCAACCTTTTTTAAGGGGTTTTGTGATCTGTGGTCAAAGCAATTTCACTTGAAAATGAGCTTCAAGGACCACTTTACCTCAAGGACACATACACGCAAACAGCCATTTCAATCACTGAACTGTCATATATTTTCAGAATATAATCTTTAGAACCAGTGAAATGTAATGTTTTATAATCGGAGAGGAGCGACAGGAAGGTAACATTCATTTTTGCACGTTTATCAGGAAAGGAGAAGAGTTATCGGTGTCATACATACAGTAAGCCATTTACCTTTGATACTGTCCTGTAAATACTTTTCAGATTTGTACTTGGCAAAAAGTGAGTTGCTATCACTCAGACACAAAAACAGCTTATTGTATTATAATGTGTGAATAATAATAATAATAATAATAATATTAATACTAATAATAAAAACGTATGTCGCTTTAAAAATGGTCTGAACAGTGCGTTAGGCAGATGATTTATAATAATAATTATTATTTATTGTTTGCTGTAGTATTAGCAGCAGTTTTAGTAGTTGTTTTAAGTATTATAATTATTGTTAAAGATATTTGAAAATATTTACCACTGTGACAGCTGTACCAAACTGTCAAATGTCAGGTATAACAAACTGTTATGAACGAGGCTTTGGGAAAATCATTATTAGTTGCGTGGATGTTTTGTAATGCACCTTCAGTAACAGATCAAAACAAATAATGCTTTATCAGCCACAAGATGGAGACATTGAGTTAAAAGAAACGTTCTTGAGGAAAATCATGAGCACATACATCTTGAAAGTATCCAGTTGGCCAAAGCTGATAAAATTATTGCACCGTGGCTTTTGTTTGTTAACAAATAAACCTTTGAAGATCCTTTGAAGTCAGGGAAATTAGTGGAAAATCCATATAGTAGTGATGAATTTTCCACTCGTGATGAAACTGTCTAGTGGAAGGTAATACTGAAGTTTGATTACAAAGCCTCACTGCTGTGTACTAAATTAAGCATAATAAACTTTGGAATAAATGACAATAATGTTAGTGACATTAATATCATGACTGAAAAGGCAAATCCAAGGTTTTGAACATGTCGAGGTCCACAGGGGGGTGGTATTGTGCTTTTTAAATGTTCACCGTTATATTGTTTATCACAGTGTCAGCTAAGAATACAAGCATTACCATAAATATGGTACAGTATATAGCAAACTTTTGTTTTCAAAAAAGCACTGAGGTTAAATACTTAATGTAGCTCTCTCTCTTTGTATGCATGTGCTTGTGTTTGCATGTGTTTGTCAATGTCTGTGTGTACATTTCAGATGCAAACACACACACAACCAACCTCGTAACGTGTTTCGCTCTGGCCTGCTTCCCATCAATGCATCTCAGTAGACAAGAGCTTTTTAGAAACCCTGACTTGTGACTCCCAATGCAGAACAGACTCAGTTATTTTTGTCATGCTTGTCAGGTCAATGTATGGGGGAGGAGCCAGTGTTCCTCATCTTCGCCTTAATATAGAGTGCTCTGCACTATATACCTACAACTCAGTTCAGAGACGGATATGTCTTGCAGGGCATTACATGTTATTTCTAGGCCTACAGACTTTCAGCATGCATGCTAGGGGAATTTGCCATTATATTTTCTGCACGGCAATCTTTTTAGCACTGATTTTTGCCTGTATTGTAACCTTTTGTCCTTGAAGCGTTTAAAGTGTTTGCATGGGGCCCTGTTCTCCGGGGCCTTATTATTTTGGCAGGGATTTTTTTTGCACATTAGGACAGGCTGTTCTTAGCTGGAGGCTGCTATGAAAACATGTTTAATGTTTTGTGCGCACCATAGAGTTCTTCTTTCTCCTGATATAACCCAGCTCACTTTTTAGATTCCCAGGAACTGGGACTGTACCTATGAAAGGTGGGGGTTGGGGTAAGGGGTGGTGGATTGGGGAATTGTATGTTTAAATGCACGTTGATGATATTCCTCATTTCTAATGATAGCAATTTAAATTTGGTTCTTCCTTGGCATTGAGCCAATGTTTGCTATGATAAGGTACTGTACGTCACAACAACCGACTCTTAGCAGGGAGGATCCAACATCTCTAAAGAGGGACTTCTGAGCATAAAACAAAAATTGCATTTATTGATATATTGAGCCTTCCTATTGAAAATAACCTATTAGCATGGTCCATTCCACAATAGTCAGTTTGTGGATATGCTTTGAGATTAGTTTTTTATTGAATTAGTATGGCAGGGATATATTGGGATACCTCTTTTCCTGGGGATCTTTGACACATCCTTTTAGATTTCTTGATCCTTCTGTACCTGCCTAACTCACAAATACACAAATAATCCTTTGATTGTTGTAGCTTACTAAAATGTAGACAAACTTGAGCCTCGCCAAACAGCCCTAGGACCAAAATGAATGTGATTGCTGCCCCCACTGCTACCCATAGACCTTATTCACGCTAGCACCATCTTTGATATTTAATAGGAATGACAATGATGCTCTGAGGGATAGATGAAGTCTCTTCAATGGACTGTACTGCAGTTTAAAGTATTTCTGTATTGTTTCACATACAAAACATTGAAAAAAATATTCAATTCAGTATACAAAGAACTCGAGACAACATGAGTTGTGGAAAATCAGATGTGTTTGAGGATCTTTATACAGCTTTATACAGTTTTTGCCATTGAAGAGAGGTAAGGGTATCCCTCACAGCCTCGTTGTCATTCCCATTAAAAATGATGGCGCTAGCGTGAATAAGGCCTATTATGGCCTGTTTCTTGACTCTTTATTTCAGCACCTAAAGATTTATCAGTAATACTGAACAATGAGAAAAAAATGCAAGAAACACAGACATATTTGCACACACACAATGCATTTGTGAACAAATTAGTATGGATCAGGCCTAGGGGTGTGTGATATTGACCAAAAAATATCTCTAAATTTTCTGGGATTTTGCCGATAACGATAAACAGACGATATTTTGCATCCTTCAAAAAAAAAATACTTCTTTCAAACACAGCACAAGAAAAAAAAAACAAGTATTGCATTTGTAAACAAATTACACCCTTCTGTAAACTTTTGCATACAGTAAAAAAAAAAAAAAAAGGCCAGGCAGTGTGTATCTTGGGTCTAAATTCTTCAAAAGTTGTTTAAAACTCATCTCTCTCAACAGCTTGAATTGGCACCATGTCTTTTGCGATGTAATTGGTGACAGCGTTTGTTATATCTTGCCATCTGCCACTTTTTTGTTTTTGTTAAACAAATCGGCTAAAGTGTGTTTAATGTTTTTTTTTTGCTTTTATCCCATCAGCTGCAGGCGTGTTGTGTTCAGTTGACTCGCGAAGCTTTTCATATTCCGCATATTCAATGCGGTGGGTAGTTCGAAGTGAAACAGGTTGGTAGTCGAGCTGCTTTCGACTGTAACCGATTTTTGGCACAGTTTGAAGATTGGCATCTTTTGACTAGCATCTAACCTATCAAAAACCAAACCACCTTATGCTATTGATGATGAACAATGTCTAGAAATTTAATCTAGCGTGGGTTGCGAGGTTGTCGATGTTTGATGATCTTCTCCTCTTGCCGTTTCTTTGCTCAATTTTAACTTCTGTCATACACACCGCAATCGAATGTGCAACATCACGATCTGAATGCACATGTGCAGTAGTATATACTACTTTGCGGCAGCACGCAGTGAATTCGTGGACATTTAATACAGCTTTTTGATAGATTTTTGAAAACGAGTGACATACTCGATAATGTGATTTCACATATCGTTAAAACATCAATTGCAATATTATCGTAGATGATATATATCGGACACCCCTAATCAGGCCCATGTTTCACCTGCAACACTGATCTGAGTTACTCTATAGAGTGGTCTGTTTGGAGCTCTCTATTGCGTCTGATGAAGGTCCTGCTTGTTGTCCCTTGGCAGTGTAGCACATTTAGCCATCAACAGCTGGACTGATCCATGATACTCTGTTAGATTATGAAAATGTGCATGATGTTTCTAGTTACAAGAGAACAGGGTTCGCTTTTACATTCCTCATCCATACCACTGCCCACAAATGAAACTGTATTTTCTCCCTACAAGGCAGCACCTTAGGCCAAAATAATCACTTTAAATGCACCCCTGAATGCACATGATTAAAAAAGGGGAAAAGAAAATAGGCACTTTGAACTCTGAGGCTGAACGGTGCAGATTGTTTGGGAGAGGTGTTCCTCAGCATGGAGGTGGACACATTTGGGATGCATGGGCTTGCTGATGGGAGGGAGACCAGGTTCAGCAGACCTGACTCTGCTGACCCTGGCAAACATTCTTGTAAGTTCCTGTTATGTGCATGGGGGAAACGAAGACTTAACATGTGCTGAGCTATTGTACAACCGGGAATGTGTACTTTTCCCAGAATTCTTTTTTTTCTCCACTCTCTCTTTGCTTCCTGAAGGACTGAAGAAAATCCGTAATCCGGATCGAATGTACAGATCAGCAGTGTGTTATTCAGCCCATGCTCCTCCTAAGAGTGTCGGTGATGACACAGAGACGAACAGTAAGAGCTACTTATTAATATTGCATTCGTGGCATTGCTTGAAGGGGCCACTTGCTGTCTAATCTATTATTCATCCATCGATTCATTTATTTACCTCTTGATTTAATTTGTCATTGTCATTCTCTGGGGATTTCTTGTTGGAGCAGTCTGTGATGACTGGAGAGTTGGGGGTTTGACAGGGCTATGTTGTCAAGATCAGAAGTGTTGTCAGTAACTGAGTGATGGTGGGTCGGTAAGACTTTACACACCCTGCGCTTCAAATACCAGCCTAAAGTACACGTCGACCTTTTAAAAACATTCATCCACCAGACTCAAAAGCGCAGCCAGTGTGTTGCAGACTAACCTCTACCATTTGTTGAAATAATTTGTCTAGGGTGGATTAGACACTTTTTCCCCTTAGCACATAAAACATGCATATTTTATGTTGGACTTTAAACATAATACACTATTTGTTGTGTTAAGGCTAGATCGTGAGCATGTTAATATGGCCTGATGTTTTGTGTGAAACTCTGATTAACCTAGAAGTGGCACTGTTCTTATGATTACTAGGCAACTCCTGTTGATCTTTGCAGTTAAGCCTGTTCATTTTTTTTGTGTGTAAATTTGTAAGAGGAGTTAAATCAGCCTCATCTCCTTTTTATTCTGCTTGCTTGTTATGCTGTTTCCATTGTGTAAGTTCTTGATGCTTCAAAGCTCAAAGATTTTAATGAACATTTTCAGAGATGTTAAATATAGAAGCAGCTGTTTGCAGTCATGTTTATATAGTTTAAATTGGTGTGTATAATTGTGTGTATGTATGCTCGCATGCCTGCTGGTGTATCTGTCTGCGCTTTAAGTAGGCCTATCTAGTCTATCCTTCGTGCTCTTATACTCCTGCATGATGTAACCACTGTGTGAGCTGTCGGTGTTGGCCCAGTTAATGTTTGGTGCCTAAAGGTTTTCGTATCACTTGGACAGTAAAAATGCAGCATGGCCTGGCGGAAGCAGGTAAATCACTCGTGAGTAATTGTGAGAGTAGTTATGATAAGGATAAAGGACTTAAGTGATGATCTGGCAGCGTGTCCTTTACTGTCTGCTGTGTGTGTGAGTGAGTGAGTGAGTGAGTGTGTGTGTGCTTGCTGGTCCTCACCTCTTCTCTCCCTGAGATGAGATTTTCATGGATGGTTGAGCTTGGCTGAGGCTGAAAATACATAAGAAAGCCCCTTTTTTCTTCAGAAAAGTGCAGGCACTTTGGTAGCTGAATTAAGTTGCTGTTTTGGGCTTCTTTGAAATCGTGGATTCAGGCCAGCTGCCCACTGTATTTAAAACATACAGTGGGCAACTAAAAACAACTAAAACACTACAAAAAGAATTCAATTAAAGCAGTGTATTGTTTTTTACTTCCTGAAACATCATGTGTTAGGAGAAAGATGACTCCACTTTTTCCTGGCAGGCTATTCTCCTTTACTTGCTTTTTAGGGTGGTGGCAGGGTTAGGGCATCTGCTGCCTGCCTGCAACAACCCATGCACTTTGTGCATTGGGCAAAACTTCACTAATGTTGTTCCCCTACTTTCTGTGGCTAAAATTGGCATAAATAAATTTTCAGCAGGTATATGCTCGACTCTAGCACAGAAACCGATTGTGTGGAGCAACTCATACTTAAGGTGCGTACACACTGCCAGCGACTTTGTTGCTGCAGGTCACCAGTGGCTGGCAGTGAAGTCGCTAGTGGGTGTTCCCACTACTGGTTGCCTAGTAACGTTTATAAATGACATTCACGGAAGTCATTCCATTGCTGTTGACAGCGAATCTCTTTTCTTGCCACTAAAAACAAACATTTTGGCGGGAAAAGACTAAATATAAATGGAATCAGTACATAAAATGTTTTATATCAAAGATAAATGAGAAACAAGGCGTGCTGTTTGCCATAGCGGCTGTTTATCTGCAGCGAAAATGCAAATGCCGGTATGTCTGGGTCCATAAAATCCCCGCGATCTCAGATACACCTTCACTTTCCACGCAGTATTTTTCTTAAAAATGTCCTTGTACGTGGGAAGAGACATATCATAGAGCACTGGAAAATTTCTAACAGCAAGAATTAGCCTTTTCATCCCATCTTTCCGTTACTGCAGGCTGTCTGTTAGTCGCTCTTCATTTGAATAAAGTTGAACTTGTCTCAACTTTGTCGCCTTGCTGGACACGCCCACATCTAGTCGCCAACGGTCGCGACAGCTCATGTCGCCAGAAGTCGCTGTGCTCTCATTGAAAATGAATGGTATGGAGTCGCTGTCGCGTGTGATGTCGCTGTCGCGTGTGATGTCGCTCGCGATGTCGCTGGCAGTGTGTACGCGCTTTTATTCATTATGTGCGACACATGTCCTGGGCATAATAACACAGAAAATGGAGAATGGAGACTTCACCTGCAAGCTGTGAACAGGCATGCAAAATATATGGGCACGTTTATGTCTGTACTTGACTATGGTGATGTTTTATATATGCATGCGTCATCTCAAAGTTTATATGCACTGGACACTGTATACCATGGATCTCTGAGGTTCATCACTGGTATGAAAGCCCTCACTCACCATTGTGAATTGTATGAACGTGTTGGATGGCCCTCACTATCAACACGAAGACTTCAACATTGGCTTATCTTCATCTACAAGGCTATTTTAGGTCTCCTCCCATCATACCTTCGGACCTATATCAGTATAAACAGTACCGGGACTTATAATCTTTGTTCCCAGGATCTTTTCCTGCTATCTGTCCCAAAGGTCAGAACTGAGCTAGGAAAAAAGGCTTTTAAGTTTGTGGCTCCCTCTGCTTGGAACAATTTGCAGAAATCCATGAAACTTACTGAGCTCGTCTCATTGGCTGCTTTTAAGAGGTTGTTGATTGACATGGAGGCAGCCACATCTGGCTGCAGATGTTTTACCTAATGTGTTTTTAGGATTGTGGCTGATTTTGAAAGATTTGCTGTGTCAGTTGTTTTATGTATCTAGTATGTTTGCAGTTTTTATGTTTGTATGTACTGTATATGTGGTATAGTACTGCTGCTTGTCTTGGCCAAGACACTCTTGTAAAAGAGATTTTTAATCTCAACGAGTCTCTTCCTGGTTAAATAAAAAAAAAAGTTGCCCTCTCTCTTCACATCTCCTGAAAACGCTCACTCACTTTCATCTAAACCAGTTTCAAAAATAAAATGGCATGGCAGAGACCCAGCGTGTGTGCAATACAGATTGAGAAAGAACCTGGACGTTTAGCAAGCTGCAGCCAGGAATGCTTAGAGACTGAATGACACCCAGAGAAAATAATAGTTTGGAGATTTTAAACTTCAGCAAAATAATCTTCAGCATTCAATATGATTTAAATCTGCAGATTTAAAATATGTGAATGGTAAAGTTGAATTTGTCGATATAGTATCTAATATGCGTTGGCAAGTTTCACTTAAGTTTTAAGCAAATTGTAATTACAACATGTCCACTGATTTATTGCCATGTATATAAATACTTGTATCAAAGATTAATACCTGTAAAAATGTGTCTAATTAACTATATCTGCAAAACCACCCCAGAACATTTTAACTTATTAAAATAATTTAAATAACTGATGACTAACCAATTTCTTTGAGACAAAGTATGAAGTAATTTAAGTATAAAGTAAATAATCTATGCATTTATTCCTGCGCTATGTGCTTTATTCCCACTCTGCACACGTTGCATCTCTCCCCACTGTAGAGGCGCCATATAAAGCCTGAAATGTACGAAGTTGAAGGTGCGGTTATTTTCATAACAGTAGCGGAGACGCCACTACAGATACTGGCATCTTTGAATCAAAAATGTATCAAAGTGAAACTATCTTCATCTTTCTTATGTGTGATTCAGATGGTTCAGCTAAGCCAGGTTTCTGTTAGGACAAGTTAACATGCCACCTTTAGATTATAAAAAGAAATTATGTATGTCCAAACTTAGCTTCATTAATCAGCATGTTAGCCTTTCATAAGAAACAAACTGATTTTTGTTCTAATTACATACATCTATCTACATTTTCTCTCAGGGGACACCCTTGAACCCCCATAGAGTATTTTTTATTAATTAAAAGATCTCATATGCTATGTCCCATACATATAATGTATACTGTATTCTGAATGTAATAATATTTAAACACAAAAACTGCACTGCTGTCTGTCATTCAGCTTCAAAACGAACTGTTGATCTTTTTTCTGTTGATCTTTTACAAAGTACTATTGCTGTCAATTTGGCTAGGCATAAACCTATTCAAAAATATATATTATATAATTTCATAGCCATATGACACTATGTAAGCTACGTATTATTATATGGACCATTGCTGGGAAGAAAATGTTGAGACTGGACCTCTTGGAAATTTAATTGAGTACCCCTGTGCTACGCGGATGTGCACAGGGTGATTGAAGACTGATATCGCTAGCGTGTCACACGATTCACTGAGAATCACAGTGATTCCTAAATAATTCAAAGTCTATAAAAGAAAATCAATATCTGTTATGAAGTAGGATTTCTTTTTTTTTTTTACTATAGCACAGTCCCAAATCAGTAAAGTGATTCTCATGATTATTATGACTAGCCCTATAGAAATAAGGTGTTAAGTTTGTTTGATTTCCCACAGCAGCTTGAAGTACAAAAATCTCTGTTGAACCCAGAAGCTTCTAGATGCTCAGATGATGAAAAATAAATGATGTAAAAAATTTATTAAAAAAAAAAAACATGTACATCAGCCACCACGGAAGAACATTGTTTTGGTATAAATATATTTATTATATTTTCATGATACTTGAAATAGCGTGAAATAACTCTTGAAATAACTTGACATTACCCACTGATGATTTGTTACCCTGGTTATAGCTAGCTTGACAAACACCACTATAGGCATACTCAACTGAACACTGCTGCATAATGTATAGGCTGGTATTTGGATTCATGGAAAACAGAGCAAGTTTCTCTGTATTTCTTGTGGGGCATCACTGTCAACTTTCAAAGGCAGTGCAGGCCGACAAACATAATAAATGTATTCCTTACAGCACATAATGCTTGCTGTATGAACTACCAAATTTGCTCAAACAATGTTCCATTCCATTTAATTCCATTCCATTCCTTACATAAAGAACATAAACAGTTGGAAGAGAGGTGATTAAATGATTGTGCTTCTCTCTTAATTAGATACCATGGTCCTTTTGCTCAGCTGAGTCCAGGTTTTTGCAATTTATCAAGCAATGCATTGATTTTTTTCAAAGAGCAAAGCATGGAAAACAAAATTATGTTATCTAGATTGAATGAAACAGCACTGATTAAGACATTAATTAAAACACTTTTTACTTTGAAGCAAATGCAGGTGTCAGGGCATTCTGTGGACAGGATTGTGGATAACCTAAATTATTGGCCAGAGAATGAAAAAACATAACAAAACAACAAAAACATGTTTCCCACACCCCAAAATAAATCTTTGACAAAAATGTATACTTAGTGTCCAAGGGTTCAATGCTAAACTTGAAATTGGACACTGTGTTATAGAAATCAGTTTAATATCACAATAAATCCATCAAACGTTATGAGATGTCTGTTAAAATAATAAAAAAAAAGTTTAAATGTTTAAAAGGTTCATTACTCTTGCACTCTGGCTAAAGTGCTATCATGTCTGCTATTAATGTGCTCTATTTTTCTCGAATGAAAATACAGCGCTATATTGATATTTGTTATTGGCTGTTAGACATTAATTCTGTCATTCACAGGATCTAAAACAGTGCCACATGTTACACATCCATTGTAATGAACAGTTCGTTACACATCCATTGTAATGAACAGTTCGTTACACATCCATTGTAATGAACAGTTCATTACACATCCATTGTAATGAACATTAATTGTCATTAACTGACAGCATATGATTTAGTCAGCATTAAGTTTTTTTAGAGTGATTATGCTGTTATGCTTCAATCAATGTTGCTTTATTTCCCTTCATAATAATAGCAAGGTTTAGCTTATCACAATATGTAAGTACTCTTAGTCAGGTCGTAATCATTTGTCCCTACTTTAACATCCTTTTAAAGAAATTGATGGTTTGTTATAAGTCGATAGGTGTGTTCGGCTTGAATTGCCTCTTAATTTAAAGATTTGGTGGTTGCAATCATGGGAGGAGTTGAAAAGAGAGCCCTCAAACCGGACACTTTGCGCTTTCCATCACGTGCAGAACATACATGTCACTGCAGATCACGTGATGTTTTATTTCTTTATTGCAGACGAAGTGGAATTTAGAATTTTACAAAAAACTTACCAGAAACATTATTTATTTGAATTGGTTATGTGCTCCTCAGCGTTTCCCCTATATGCATTTTGCAGTGGCGCTGCACCACTGCTGAATATGAGCACCACTGTTGGGATTTCACATGGTTCATTTAATATTCTTGACAAAACATAACGCTTGCCAGTCCCAGTCAGCTATGTGCTTTGTACACTGCGAAAGAGACCCCACTACACACACACACGCACAAATATATGCACTTACAGTGACACCACCGCATAACAATACGTGTCAAACTCACTTCATTTCAAGTGGCCCGCAAGCTCATTTCTGAAACGTAGGATGGCAAGGGATCGCAACATTTCGCTGAACAATCAGTTAGTGCTTTCCATGTGAATATAAATGAGCCTTTCCCTGCCATCTGTGTGTTTTAGAGTGCATTGTGCTCGCTTCAAAAGTGGAATGAAATATCGCTACACCGGTCAATTATCAACCTGGCTTTATGATAACAGCAAGAGGGCAGAGCAGGTGCGGTAATTCGTGGACTGGTCTCAATCGCAAAAAGCGCTTGTGAACCAGTGAGATGCGCAGCCGTGATTGCATAAGCCATTTGAATGTGGTACAGAATTGCCTGTTGCAAAATTCTTAAGTCTTAGTGATGAAACGATAGTTTAAAACAAATAGCCCCCACAATTTATACAGCACTGAAAAATAAATCATAAATTAGAAGGTTTTTCAATTCACATCACTATGTTACAAAAATGTATTTACTGTAGTAATACTTACTGTACTATATTACCTATGGTAGTTGTGGCAGAAAATCTTTCTACATGTATTTAGACTGCTGTTTTTTTTTATTACAAAAATGCCATAGTTATTTATATAGAAACCATAGTTAATAACCATGGTAGTGTGGAGTCATGCATGGTTTTACATGGTTACCATTGACTATTACAAATATAATTGTTAAAACTGTGGATACTATGGAAGAACTGTGGTGCATTTTCATAATTATGGACCAAGCTTTCAGTGTAAAATCTGTACTCTTGTAATGGTCTCTGATTAAGGGAACCTTTTTTGTTTTGTTTGCCTTTAGAAATTCTAGGCAGTTGCAAGTGGTTGCTATGGTGTTCTGGGTGGTTTCTAGGTAGTTTCGAGATGGTTACTAAGGTAAGGTGTTCTGGGGTCAGGTGATCTTGCCATACATAGCAGAAGGGGCAGAGTTACCGGCTGCATGGTGATCTGGAAAAACAATTGTAAATAATGGAGAATATGATAACTAGCAAAACTTCTGTGAGGACAGCACCTTACAAAAATTTGTTAAAGCTTTACCATCATACCATGCTGTGTGAATATGTATATTATAGAGTGCAACAGTCTGGTTCCAGAAGTAAAAATCATATGAATTTTTCCCATAGACAAATTGATTTTCAGTGATAACTTATAAAACTTTAGAGACAGAACTATCGTGAGCTACGAGGTTGTTCACCGATGGTATATGTTTCTGTCAAAGCCATCCTGCATTATTTCAACTTCATTGTTTGAAGATCATGTTTGATAGCGGAATTCATGGTAAACAACTACATTACCCATGGTACATCAGAGAAAGAGCCACCAAGGCTCGTTCCTCAAAGCGACATGATGCACTGTGAATGACGTAATTGAGACGGTCTCCCTTCACCCTTTAACTACTTATATATTTGTATATATGGGAATATTTTGGAATAAAAGTAAATTATATACTTGTAACACTCCCCAAAATCTTAAAGTGGAGTTTACACTATTTTGGGATCAACCGTACCGTTTCTAAAGATAGGTATTGGAGTAGAGAAAATAAATATATCAACAATCAATAAACCCAAGTGTATTAACAAACCAATAATATTTACAACAATAACAATCAAGGTGTGGTGTATATACATGTAAAAGTGAAGTCCAGAGTGCACAGAGTTATATACAGTGTTCAGATCAGCCTCACCGGGAAGTTTGATAGTCCGTGAGCACGACCAAGTGATGAAGTGATGAAGTGATGACTGACCAATGTCCTCTGATAAAAAAGTAATCCTGGCTGCGAGCCAAACGAATAACCTCCAGGAGGAACGGCGTCTCAGCGCTCCCAGGTCAGTCACCAGCGTAATCCAATTTGTGAATGAACGGGTTTGTAGATGTGCGTACTCGCAAATGAGCCCCGAAAACCGGCATAGCGGTTCCTTAAATAGAAAGTGAAAGTATTTCCTGTATACGTGGCAGGAAAACACGTAACACGAAACCACGCGAAGATCTCGCGTGAACTGAGATGGGGATAAACACACAACAGCTGAGGGAATAACAGGAATACAGGGGAAAGCAATATAACTAATAGGCATTAATGACAAACATAATTAGTTTTGTGTCAAGAACCTTATATATAAAACATCCCCTTATGTGGCCACGCTACATAGATCCCCCCCCAGTCATCGGCATAGGAGGAGATCGTCCGTACCAGCGTTTCAGGTTAACCACATTTAAAATATCTGTTTTACATGGGTCTCCCCAACGAACAGTGTAATTTATTGGCCCCATTTTTTTTATTATTTCAGCTGGTCCCTCCCACTTGGGCGCTAGCTTAGCAGAGTATTTATTTGAGGAAGACGAGAGAGGGTGAGTTTTAACCCAGACTAGATCAATCGGCTGAAACTGCGCATCTTTCCGTCGGGCATTATAGTATCTAGCTTGTCTAGATTGTTGCACCCCTACTCGGTGCTTTACCTCCTCTGCCATGATGTTCTGTCTTTCAATTATATGAGGTTTGGTCAGGAGTGGGGTTTTTGAGGATTAACCTCTCTAGTGGACCGTGTAGCTGTCTGCCCAGCATTAATTCAGCCAGAGTTCTCCCTGTAGTTTCTTGATGTGCTGCGTTGATAGCAAATCTTAATCCAGGCAACCACTGGTCCCATCTCTCATGATGTTGGCCCACATATGACGCAATCATTGTTTTTAACGTCCTGTTAATTCTTTCCGTCAGGTTTGTCTGAGGGTGATAGCTGGTAGTAAGTTTTTGAATACTTCCCCAGGATTTGCAGAGCTCTGCGAGCACATTGGAGGTGAATTGGGCTCCCCGGTCAGAAATGATGTATTTTGGGACCCCCCATCGGGTAAAGATCTCTTCCCTGAGAATTTTGACAATCTTAGGGGTCTTACTATCTCGGAGGGGGAACAACTCTACCCATTTGGTGTAATAATCAACAACCACCAGCAAGTGTTTTGTTTCTTACTGGTCGGGAAAGGTCCCATAAAATCCATCCCCCAAGTGTGACCTGGTTCCGTATTTTGCGTATGCTGTAAGAAACCGCTGGGTTTTGTATTTTCATGTTTATATTTTTGACATGTTTCACATCCTTTTACATACTGCCAGACATCCTTACGGACAGTTGGCCACCACGCCACCTCCAAGAGCCTCAGTAAGGTTTTCAGCCGTCCCAGATGTCCTCCCAGCGGGTTATCGTGTACGTAGTGCAAGAAACCAGGAATTAATGCCTGAGGAACAACCAGTTGGAATTTATTTCCATTGTTCTTTACAGGAACCCGGCGATATAACACCCCCTGGTGGACCTCAAAGGTAATTTGGTTATCCTGAACCTTTCTGGTTTTTTGGGCCAGTTGGAGGAGAGACACCGTATTGTCATGCCTTTGTGCTTGTGAGATCTCCTGTAACGTGTGGGGTATGTCAGAGGCACATTTTGGTTTTATTATGGCTAGACAGGGCACACCTTCACTTTCAGGAGCTTCACAGACTCGTGACAAGGCATCTGGTCCCAGGTTCAGACATCCTCTTCTGTGATGTACTTGGAAGCTGAATTGCTGCAACCTAAGAGTCCACCGGGTCAGCCGAGAGGTGGTTTTAGGGCTGTTGAAGGCCCAAGTTAAGGCAGCATGGTCGCTGTAAACGTCAAACGGTCTTCCTTCAAGGTAATGTCTCCATTTTTCCACCGCCCAGACTACAGCTAGACACTCTTTTTCAGCCGTTGAATAATTCAATTCGGGTCCACGCAATGTTCGTGATGCGTAAGCTATTACCCGTTCCCCCTCAGGAGTTTGCTGGGTAATATTGGCTCCTAAGCCTACATCACTGGCATCTGTATGAACCTGGAAAGGTTGGTTGAGGTCAGGTTGCATCAATACTGGGGGGTTTTGTAATATTTGTTTGATCGTCTCCAGGCTGGTCTGACACTCAGGAGTCCAATCCCACTTCACTCCTTTCTTTTTTAGATTGTTTAATGGAGCTGTGATGTCGGCAAAATGGGGAATGAACTTGTGGTACCACACGGCTAATCCCAAGAAGCGTTGGAGGGCTTTAATGTCTTTGGGAGGAGGATAGTCAGCAACCGCTCTGGTCTTTTCAGGATCGACCTCCACTCCTTTCTCTGAGACTATATGTCCAAGAAACTTCAGCTGCTTCTTAAAGAAGTGACACTTCTTCATGTTCAGAGTAAGTGATGCTTGGTTTAGTCGTTGCAGGATGGTGTTCAGATGTTGTACATGTTCTGATAAAGACCTTGAGTAGATTATGATGTCATCAATGTACACGAAACAAAACTTCCCTCTCAACTCTGCTAGGACCTTCTCCATCAGCCTCTGGAAGGTGGCAGCGGCATTCCGTAATCCATAAGGCATGGAGCGGAACTGGAATAGACCTTGGGAGGTGATGAAGGCTGTTTTGGCTTTACTACCTTCCTCCATTTCAACCTGCCAGTACCCTGACTGCAAATCCAATGTGCTGAACCAGGAGGCGCCTTCCATGGATTCTAAGATGTCGTGGATTATGGGCATTGGATAAGCATCAGGTATGGTCTTACTATTCAGCCTCCTATAGTCCACACAGAACCTGTAGGAACCATCAGGTTTGGGGACCAGGACAACAGGTGATGACCACGGAGAGAAAGAAGGCTCGATGATATGGTCTCGTAGCATTTGTTCTACCTGCTCATCGATAATCTTCTTCTTGAAGGGTGAGACCCTATAAGCTCTGGATCTCATGGGCATTTCGTCCGAAAGTATAATTTTGTGTTGTTCCACAGATGTTTTTCCCAGGACTTGAGAGGTGGTATGAGGGCAATTTTCCATCAGCTTTTTTAATTCCTCCTGATTGTCGGAGTTCCAGCTGGGAACAACTTGTGTGGGTAAGTCATATGTGGGTGGATTCCAGGTTGGAGGCAAGGCATAATATAGACTCACCGCAGCGGTCGTACCTATGTTTTCACCCATCAGACGTGAAGACAGCATCGGATTTATAAGTGCAGTAAGGAATGGATGATAAACATATCCTTTGTCCATTTTCAGACCATATCTCCAGTGTCCCACGTCCACTATGGCTTCAGCGGCTCTCAGGAAGTCCAGACCAGCTATAAGGGGAAAGGCCAGGTGAGCATCCTTCATAACATAGGTATCCAACCTGCATATCTTGTCATGCCACTCATAACAGACTGTCTTCCTGTTGATCGCCTGGTGCATTTTTCCATCAGCCATAATGAACTGTTGAAGAAGGCCTGGAGTGTCAGGTTTTGTTTCCCCTCCTAATTGTCTCCACAGGCTTTCCTGAATAAGGGTGTATGTGCTCCCTGTATCCAGTACCGCCTTCACCTCTCGTCCTTTTATAGTTATTGGCACTACTAGAAGAGATGTCATAGGGTGTGGTTGAGCAATGGATACTCCTGCTAGATTTTTAGAGGTATGGTGTTCAGGTGGTCTTTTATTTGTTGTCTCTTTGCTGTTCAATTTACCCACTTTCTGCCAGTAATCTTTTGCTCCCATCCAGTCCTTCTCCACCATAGATCCCACCTTCACCAGCTGTTCCACTGATTTCACCGTCCCTCTCAGACAGCCCGCAACTCTTGGGTTGATATTATTAAGAATACGGCTCACCATCTCCTCATCTGTAATGGCCGGCTTCCATTTCAGGCAGAGGGATAGGCGAAATCTCTCAAACGCTGATTGGGTTGCTGCACCAGTGACCTCAACTTGTCCTCCACTTCCGTGAGGTAATCCTCTGGGAGAAATGCAGACATAAAAGCATTTTTGAAAGACTGCCAATCATTGATCTTGTTTTTTTCAGCCTTCCACCAACTCTGAGCGGGTCCTTTGAGCACGGAACTCAGGGTGCCAACGAGCTCCACACTAGGCAGGGGTCTAATGGCCAGATAATTTTCGACCTGTTCGACGAAATGGAGTACGTCGGATGTCTCGCTATACTCCCCGAAGGAAGGAAATTCCAAACGGATAGGGGGTTTCCCACAGAAAGATGACATACTGGGCATACATGAAGGGTGAGCCAGGTTAGATACTTGTGCTCCAGCAGTGACGTCATAGGTAGCGTTGCCTCTGTTAACAGGGGGGACTTTAAGTTTTGTTGCTGGTATGGGAGTTTTCAAGGCATTAACTGTAGATGGGGAAGAGGCAGGGTAAAAAGTCTGTACTTGAGATCGAGATGGGGTACTGGTGAATCTTATTTTTTTCATTTGATTTTCCCATCTTGCATCTCTTCGCAGGAAACAATCAACCACCGCTCTCTCCAACTTCTCTATAGACCTCTGGAAGTGAACTTCTAAGTCTGCTAAGCCAGCGTCCACTGCCTCCCGGAAACTAGTTTCCCTATTAAGGGAACTATCTACAGACTGTTGTAATTCCTGTTCATTATGTTGTATTTTTGCATTAAGAGCCAATAAATCCACCTTGAGTTTATCAATCTCCATTTGCATTGTCTGTACAACATTTATATTCAGTACTTCTCTTTCATCATCATCATCACCATCAGAATTATACATTGAACTCAAAACAGATGCTATTTCATCTGTCGGGTTACGTCTGGTAACAAACGGGCCCGCAGTGAAATCAGCATCCTCAGTTTCCTCAGAGCTACACCTTAACTCATTTACTTCATTCTCAATTTCATCAGTATTTACATTCATTATTCCACTATTTGCTTGTGTCATGTCTTCCATATTTATGAACACAAAAAAACACTATCAACAAATAGAAACGTCTCGGGTTACATATGTAACCCTTGTTCCCTGAAAAAGGCGGAACGAGATGTTGCGCTGCTAAAGCTGTGAGCCGAGCTGAATAATGTGTGGAACACATCAATGAACATTGACCGGAATTTATAGCCTCGGCTGATGTAATCATTAGATGCACCTGAGGCCAGGCTATAAATGGATACATCACCAGGTGTCGTCAGATACTTCTTTTGAAGAGCAGTCCTGGGATGCCCCAGTGCGGCAAAGCAGCGCAACATCTCGTTCCGCCTTTTTCAGGGAACAAGGGTTACACATGTAACCCGAGACGTTCCCTTTACAAAAGGCTTCACTACGATGTTGCACTGCTAAGCGCTACGGGGAACGCAATACCCACGCTGCTGCACTTGGGGCTGTCCGGACCCCTACGGTTGTACAGTGTACTCACAAAAACGCGAGAGGTCTCAGACATGAGCTTCAGATGTCGACTCAAGGGCATAAGAGCCCGGAGTAGCATAAACATCTAAACCATTCAATTTTGATGAATGTGTGCGGAGAGGACCAGCCTGCCGCATCACAAACTTGTTCAGGCATGAGCTGAGATGTCGACTCAAGGGCATAAGAGCCCGGAGTAGCAAAGCATCTAACCCATAAAGTTTGATGAATGTGTGCGAAGAGAACCCTGTCGCACCACAAACTTGTCATAAAAACTGATGAATGTGAGCGGAGAGGACCAGCCTGCCGCATCACAAACTTGTTCAGGTATGAGCTGAGATGTCGACTCAAGGGCATAAGAGCCCGGAGTGCAGAACATCCAAACTAAAAAAGTCCAATGAATGTGTGCGGAGAGGACAACCTGCCGCATCACAAACTTGCTGCAGAGGGAGACCTCTAGCCAAGGTTTTAGAGGAGGAGAGCCCTCTGGTAGAGTGTGCCCTGAAACCTACTGGCGAAGCTTGACCACGCGCCTCGTAGGCCCGGGCAATAATGAGGATGCCTCTTTGAGGGAACCCTGCCCACCAAGCCGTGGCAAACCGCAGTGGCCACATAGAACCTGGCAGTGGCGAGGCAAGTGCCCGCTGACAGTTCTTTCTACAGAAAATCCAGAACTGAAACAAACTGGCAGTTAGCTGGTTCTGTAATAAGAACTTTAGTAGAAGGAAACGCATGCAGGTGCATTTGCGTTACTACGTTCAGCCCCTCCCAAGGGGGAGGGGGAGGGGGGGACTGGGCGACTCGGGGAGAAGTAGAGGAGACATTGCGCTATCAACAGAGGCGAAGAGGTCCTCTTCTGCCCTGTAAAATCTACCCAGATCAGTTCCAAGTGGAGGGAGCCCTAGCACTTGAAATGGTCTCGATAATCATTTGGTACCCTTAGGGGCCAGACATGAAAGGTTTCACAATTCGGGCCGGGGATGAAATATCATCCCCTGTGCCTGAGACAGAAAGTCCCTCCTGTCCGGAATCGCCCAAGGCGAGCCGTCGAGGAGAGATATAATTTCTGAGAACCAAATCCTGTTCGGCCAGTGAGGCGCTATCAGTAAGAGGCAAGACCCTTGCTGGCGAACTCTGGCTAAGACTCCTGGGAGCAGAGAAACCGGGGGAAAAGCATACCGACACATTCTGGGCCATGTATGCGCCATCGCGTCCAGACCCAGGGGGGGCTGGGTGACTCAGAGAGAAGTAGAGGGGACATTGCGCAGTCTCTTGAGAGGCGAAGAGGTCCACTTCTGCTCTGTAAAATCTCTCCCAAATTTGTTGTACTACCTCGGGGTGGAGTTTCCACTCGCCCTCAGTATGTTCTGTCTGGACAGCAAATCTGCTCCCACATTTAGGCGTCCAGGGATGTAAATTGCCCTGAGTGACAGGAGCTTGCCCTGGGCCCAAAGGAGAATCCGACATGTCAGAAATACAGCTGACAAGAACGTGGGTCTCCTTGATGATTTATGTAAGAGGCTACCGCTGTATTGTCCACCCGCACCAAGACATGGCAGCCTCAGGAGGAGGTATTTCAGGGCCAGAAATACAGCCATCAACCCGAGACAGTGACTGTGACAACCGAGCTGACGACCCTCCTATCCCCTTAAGCTGAATGACCAATTAAGGCCGCTACCCCGCCCGTCAGGGAGGCGTCTGTCGTTAGCCGTCTGCGACAACAAGACGCACCTAGAGTGGGACCCAAGGCAGAAAACCGGGGTCTGAACCACATAGAAAGGGAACGAAGCCTGAGGCGCGTAACCCTATTTAGCCTAGGGGTTTTGGCCCTTGGAAGAAATCCCCTGGCTTTTGGCCACAACAAAAACGGTCTCATGAGCAGAAGGTCCAGAGGGATCACCGTGGACGCGTTCGCCCTGAGACCTGGAAATTGTTGATACTGATAACAGTGCAACCTAGCCTGACTTTGCTCAGGGTGATCTGAATGGACTCAATCCTAGCGGGAGACAGTTGTGCCCGCATAGTGATTGAACTCCATATGATGCCCCGATAGACAGTGTTCTGAGTGGGAGAGAGGACGCTTTTCTTGGCGTTGAGCCTCAACCCCAGAGAAACAGATGAGCTAAGACGATGTCCCTGTGCTGAACTGCCAGTTCCTGGAACTGCGCTAGGATCAGCCAGTCGTCTACGTAATTCAGAATGCAGATGCCCCGGAGTCACAAGGAGCCAGCGCTACATCATGCATTGTGAATGTGCGGGTAAAAAGGGCTAGGCTGAGTGAAAGAACCTGACACTGGAAGACTTCGCCCCCGGAAGTGAACCTCAGGAACTTTCCATGTTGTGGCAGAACTTCTAAATGAAGTATAGAAGTGCGTCATAAGATCGATAGTGACCTGCCAAACGAGTTGTAGGGCTTGAGACACGACCGTCTTGACAGGCATCATCTTGGACTTGAACACCCACGGGTAGTTCAAGCATAAGATCTAAGCCAGACGCCACCCCTCACCCTCCATGGGAAACGGGAAGCATTTAGTGTAATAACCTAACTCTCTCTCTGGAAGGGGAACACATACCATGGCCCCTTTAACCAGGACATTGAGAGTTTTTTTTTTTTTTACAAAAAAAGAAATCCGGTTTACGGTAGTGAGAACACGCCGTTGAAACACGGAAAAGCGGAATAGGATATATCCGGCAGAAGTTTCCACGCTGCCAGGATCACTGAGATGGGTATTATATTTTAACACTTCCTGTTGAGGGGTTGTCGGGTGTTTCGCGTCCTGAATAAAATGCAGGAACAGCGAAAACACCCAATTTTGACGGAAGCCTCTGCAACCCGAAACACCAAGAGGTGGCGGGAATGGAGGGGCTTCGAGGGGGTACCGGGAGGGGTGAAGTGAAGCACGCGCCCGTCCGAGGGAGCTACCCCTAATCTAGGCGCAAGACCGTCAGGGTTTTCTCTTACTAGAATGTATAGTCCTGAGGGCTGGCAAGGGTGGCGAGACTGTCCCCAATCCCTGGGAGGAGGAGCACGACTCGCCACGCTTTGCTTTTGAGCCTCCCTTCAGTCAGGACCGAGGTGGGTCTGAGGCTTGCTCGTCAAGCGCAGAACCCACACTCTGGTCGTCCAGGAGGTCAGCCTGGTATGCCTGAAAAACAGCATAGTGTGCAGAGCAGCACCAGCCTGACCTGCTGCTTGATAAGCCCTTCCCACTAAAGTGGAGGTTGTCCTACAAGGCATTGAGGGAGAGAGGGCTTCTTAAGTGGCGATGTCGAGCCCGGCGAGAGATAGCCCATAGCGTCTATTCGACCGGCGGCATCACTGAATACCCCCGTGCCTCAGCACCCATGATAGTCGAATATAATGACGTCGAGGGTATGTGAACACGGGAAGAAAATATATATATATATATATTTTTTTTTTACATTTTTTTTTTTTTTTTAGGGGTTCTCCATGAGCGAAAAAGCTCTTCAAGGAGGTTATCAAAGAAAGGGAAGGGACCCATGAGGCGTTCCCTTTCTTAGACTGGAAGATAAAATCTATCCCCTAATTGGAGCGTTTGGGTGTCTTTTTCGCGTGGCCAGTCCAATCTGGCAACCGCACGAGTAACAACATCGAGCAATTCCTCCGTAGATTTTTTATCGTGGACGGAAAGCTCGGAGGCGGGAAGAGAATAGCGATCCACCTCATGATCCGAAGAAGCGTCGGAAGGCGCTTCGAGATCATGTGAAGGACCAGCTGGGTTTGGGGAGAGAGTGAGAGAAAGGGATCAACCCGTCTCTTGCTCCTCAGCCAAATCCATGCACGAGCCCCACGAACGATCTTTTTGTGAGTGCTGACTCCCGGAAGCAAGCGAGGCGAGCACGACGCACTCTGCCTGTTAAAGCAAATCGCAGTGCTCGCAACCGCCCTGCTGCAACGCGAGAGCAGCGTGCTCTACCCCCAAACAAACAGCAAAAACTGATGTGTGCCGTCTTCAGCTATAGAGCAAGAAGAGGGAACACGCACCGCTTGCTTTCAGTCATTCTCTCTTTTTTTTTTTTTTTTGTATATATATATATATATATATATATATATATATATATAATATTTTCTAAACAGAAGAGAAAAATAGAACAACGTCCACTGCACACTGCCTATCTGAATCTATCTCCTAACAGAGGAAAGAAAGTTTTGACAGGGTGTGTGAAACACACAGAAACAGAATCGCTCTGAAAAAATAGTTTCTGAGGACACCTGGTGACGTATCCATTTATAGCCTGGCCTCAGGTGCATCTAATGATTACATCAGCCGAGGCTATAAATTCCGGTCAATGTTCATTGACGTGTTCCACGCATTATTCAGCTCAGCTCACAGCTAAAGCTGTTCCCCGTAGCGCTTAGCAGCGCAACATCGTAGTGAAGCCTTTTTTAAAGGGAACAGCACGTAGTTCCCCGTACGGGCCACCACTATATAACACTCCCCAAAATCTTAAAGTGGAGTTTACACTATTTTGGTATCAACCCTACCGTTTCTAAAGATAGGTATTGGAGTAGAGAAAATAAATATATCAACACTGATGAAAAATCAATAAACCCAAGTGTATTAACAAACCAATAATATTTACAACAATAACAATAAAGGTGTAGTGTATATACATGTAAAAGTGAAGTCCAGAGTGCACAGAGTTATATACAGTGTTCAGATCAGCCTCACCGGGAAGTTTGATAGTCCGTGAGCACGACCAAGTGATGAAGTGATGAAGTGATGACTGACCAATGTCCTCTGATAAAAAGTAATCCTGGCTGCGAGCCAAACGAATAACCTCCAGGAGGAACGGCGTCTCAGCGCTCCCAGGACAGTCACCAGCGTAATCCAATTTGTGAATGAACGGGTTTGTAGATGTGCGTACTCGCAAATGAGCCCCGAAAACCGGCATAGCGGTTCCTTAAATAGAAAGTGAAAGTATTTCCTGTTTACGTGGCAGGAAAACACGTAACACGAAACCACGCGAAGATCTCGCGTGAACAGAGATGGGGATAAACACGCAACAGCTGAGGGAATAACAGGAATACAGGGGAAAGCAATATAACTAATAGGCATTAATGACAAACATAATTAGTTTTGTGTCAAGAACCTTATATATAAAACATCCCCTTATGTGGCCATGCTACATACTTATAAATAACCTAAAATCAATAGATTTATATATTTCCATCGTTTTTTTATTCACAATGCTTCATGGGATTGTAGTCTGTGCCCTTATGAAAGACAATGAGTACACAGTTTTTTGCCTCAAAACAAAGTTTGTTGTGTTGTGATTCTCCTCTGAGCTTGTTGGTTTGGTTCATGGCTTACAACTCTTTTATGAAGGATTTTATTAAAAGTCTATGGAAGAAATGAATGGGGAAAATACTTCCAGAACTCAGCGGTCACTGTTGCGCTCATTTGAGATAAAAGTATTGAACTGAGGATGGATAGTGTGCAAAAGCTAGCAGGAACACAATGCTTGGGTTTGAAATGTCACTTCCATCAGCTGTTAAATGATTTCATTTGAACTTTTGACAGTTGGAGTTTGAATAGTTTTGGCTCATCGGAACATTCCATCAATGAAAGTCAGTAGGATTTATCTGAGTTTTGATCGTCCACTGTGGGAAAACCGTCAGTTAGAAAAGATATAGCATGTCATTTGAGATCAGTCTGAAGGTCTGGTAGTTAGTGTGAGACATTTAGTCACAGGAAAGTGGAAGTATTATAATAATAAGTTTAACTAGATTAAACTAGATTAATAAATGTAACTAGATTAAACATTTCCTGAAGAAAACTTGAGTGGTGCTTGTTGGGCAAAATTTGTCACCATGATGTCCCACCAACTGCCCCAAGTTGAAAGAGGCCACCCCCATGAGAGTAGGATGTTCTGGTGCAGAGATATATGTGTTGTTCCATGGTTGCTATGGTTTTCCATCTGGTTGCTAGGGAGTTACCAGGGTGATACTCAAAATGCTTCTTGCTAGCCTGAGTCAAATGAGCCAACCCAGAAGTGTCTATGATATTCTGGTGCAGAGATATTTGTTTTGTTACTTGGTTACTATGGTAATCCCATCTGGTTGCTTGGCAGTTACCAGGGTGATACTCAAATCTGTCAAATTAATAAATATGATATTACTATGACATAATATAACATTAAATAAACATGATGTATTGTTATAAAACATGGATTTGTGAGAGTTTTTGCCGAAGTTGTCAGAATGAAAATTTTGGTATTGGCAAATTACCATACTACTCTTATTTCTGCCATAAACTGACATAGCAGAAGTAGTAAGAGTAGTATGCGAAGTATGCCATAGCAAACTTAGCCCATGAAAAACATGTCACAATTGTCACATTGTGAGCCTGGCCAATCTCAGTCTCAATCACACAAAAATGAATATACAGGTTGAAAAGTACCTTTATTACTTTCTTCTTTCAAATACAAAAGGAGATATTTTGCAGAATTTACAACAAAAATTAAAGGGCAAATAAACTAAACAGATGTGCCACTTTAGCACATGGTCTTTCAGCACAAAAACCTGCATCTTATTCTTGAACCACACACAGTCTAGTAGCAGAAGTAGTAAGAGTAGTAAAAAGCGGTCTAGTTTAAAAAGCTGCAATCAGCACTGAAATTGCACTGCATTTTGAGTATTTAGATTGAGACATTGTCTATGCTCCACGCAAACACGCCTCCTTCCTATGTAAATTAGGCTTAGGTCTTTTATATAGGGTGCTTTATTCACAAAAATTGCCAAGATGAAAGCAGGCGGTAAAATGAATTTTATTTAAAAGAGATGTTTGTGTACATTATGTATTGATCATGTCATCAGTAATTCCTCAAATTATGATCAAATAATGGAGAAGAGCGTTGTAACCTGGCATATATCCAGATGCGCTGTGCAGTCAAGTACACTTTCGGCATATTAATGAGATGATTCAGGTGTCCAGATCACAGTAGTCTGTGCTGCTGTTCAATTTTGTGTTTTCCGTTTTATTTTTTCTGAGTTCCGTTTAATCAAATTTTAACAGCAAAACTGTGTGATCAGATTAATTCATAGACCTTAAATCAAATGAATACAAAACAAAAATAATTATGCATTTTTTTTTTATCAAATGAATTGCTAGCAGATCCTCAAAGCACAATCTAAAAAACAACATTGGAGGTTGTTGAAATTAAAATAACACTTTTAAAGAAAGCATTGAGTAACATGTTTATTCAGTAAAGAAAGCACTCTTGCTTGTGGGATGTTGCTTATATATAATGTAGTTAATATTGATTTATTATTATTATTATTATTATTATTATCAGACTACAAGCAGTAACCTCAACAGAGCCAACGGTGCACATTTAAAAATGTTTTGGTAATCAGACCAGACAAACTTACGATTTCGATAATTAGAAAAATTATGAATATTGGATCCGATTATCATGCAGGCTGATAATCGGTCAACCCTTGTGGCATAATGTTGATTACCACCAAAATTAATTTCGAATCGAGGTTACAGTAAGTGTGGCCAATTTTTGAATGTTAAAATACTCACTGTTTCAAAAGTATTGCCACAAGATATAAAAGATGTGCATGTAAACATTATTTTAGTCAGGCAACTGCCAGTTGCCTACAGCAAGTTACAGGGATACGTATTGAAACAGTCAATGATGTATTCACAATTTTTGACACAACTATACCTGAGCTCTGAAAAAGAACTACATAATTGTAAGTGGCTGAATTGTTATGTTTTATATAACCTATGTTTTAAACGTCATTGATGATAGCCTTACCTGTTAGATTGGAGGTTGAATAATCTATTCACTGAACCTCACATAGGGAACAATTAAAATCAAGTGTCACTCACTGCACAAACACACAGACAGTGAGAAAGAGAGTGCAGAGATTTTTGTGATGTGGATGATATTGATTTTAGATTAGTTTATTTCAGACCTCTCAAGTTTCATGACCCACTAGCTCAAGTTGGCATGACTGATATTGTTAAAGCTCCTAAACAGTCTCTTTCAGTAGTTGCATCTCAGATAATCTCAGGATCAGTCGTCTTCTCCCCACAGAAATATGTATGTCCACTTCTAGGCAGGCTTGGACTGGCAGTCTGGCATACCGTGCATTTTCCTCGGTGGGCCTACGCACTTTGGGGCCGATCAGGGGCGGACTGGCCAGCTTGAGAACCGAGCGGGCCAGTGGGTCGGATGCGAAACGCGTTGAATGGGCCGCGATAAGAAAGAATTAGCCACCCCGTTATGCAGAACAGAGCACAAAACTGTGTTTTTCTATTCTCTATGCAGAAAAGGACAGAGAAGTCTTCAGCTGTTTGTGAGATTATCATTAAATCTGCCTCGGCAGGTAAATATTCGATCACTTGGGCGGCCACCGAAATATCTTCAATGGGAGAAGTTACCATGGCATTGTTATTTCCCTGCTGTCCGCGACCCAGTCCGAATAGACCAGTTGAGAAACACTGCTTTAACTCACACACTCATGTCAGACCCCCTCCCCTCGCTTCTCTCTGACATCTGCTGCATGTGTGTGTGTGGCGCAAGTTGACAAGTCTGACAGACAGTCGAGAAGGAAAAGAGATGCGCACATGCATGTGAGAATCTCCGTCCGGTTGCATTTTCAGGTAGCTTTCTTTAGCATTCCTGAAATAACAAAAAATGGCACAGCTCTATTTGAAGAGATCAACACAGTCATCTTAAAAATAAATAAATACAAATAAGCAAAAAGCAGCAACATGTCTGTGATGAGGAGGAGGGCGTGGCCGGGGTGTGAGGACGCACGCCCGGCACTGAAATCCTAATCAGCTGGGAGGGGAGTAAAGACGAGCCATGGGCACCAGTTCGAGAGAGAGAGAGAGAGAGAGAGACAGACAAGCAAGTGGCCACTGTGTGTGTGTCTGCGTTTATGTTTCTTTTAAGTTAATTGAAGAGGACGCACGCCCGGCACTGAAATCCTAATCAGCCGGGAGGGGAGTAAAGACGAGCCATGGGCACCAGTTCGAGAGAGAGAGAGAGAGAGAGAGAGAGAGAGAGAGAGAGAGAGACAGACACGCAAGTGGCCACTGTGTGTGTGTCTGCGTTTATGTTTCTTTTAAGTTAATTGATGTCATTAAAATTATGTAGACTGTTCTGCCAGTTCCTGCCTCCCTCTTGCCCATCCTGTGAACCCCATTACAATGTCTTTTGGGAAATTCTGTGATAGCAGTTAGTAAGTGCTGGACTGGGGCCCATCCCACATCAAACCCCCAAACTCCTAGAATCCAACAGTTCTGAGTTTGAAAAGAGCTTATCTTGTGCCCATGTGTTTGTAGGCTCAACTGTGTCAAGCTCTGCTGGTGATATTTTTTTGTCCTGCTTTCCATTCTAATGAAATAATTCAATTTTGAGTGGGTGGCAAGCAAAAGCAGTAAAAACGTTTCTGTCCCATCACACCTATTACTCATTTCTCTCCATTTTTTGCTCTCTGTTTGTGAAAGCCCTTTCTGTAGGCTATCTATTAGACTCTCTGTTCCCCTCTTTCCCTTCTGTACTTTTCCCCCTCACACACTCAACTGGTGAGTTGCTTTCTCCTGATCTGGGCTGCACAAGTAATTGGCTGCCCCCTCAGCTCAGCATAGCACATCTTCCAGTATAACAGGCTACTGTTTCAGCCTGCCTTGCACTTTAGGATCTGACAACTAAATTGTTTTTCACCGGTAGGGAGACAGAATTATGTTAATGTCCACATTGTCACTGCTTTTTAGGCAGGAAAATAAAGGAAACAAGATGACATTAGAGGCTGGAGTCCTTCGTTTGGATGGTCCATATTCAGGGGATCCAAGTGTGGAGAAGAGCTGTTATGGCTGCAGCTGGGTTGTTAGACCAGACGTCATCCTCTGATGCTCTGTTTGTGTGTATAGCTTACTAAGACAGTCTCTGGTAGTGCTCTCTGTCCACAGTCATAATACCCCCTTCACTCCTTTGCTGAATGTTTTTTTGCCATTTATTCTCTGGCACTCACCACGATTTCATTTTTATTTTTTATGACTCCAGAGCTCAGCTCATTCCCAGTCCCTGAGCCACAGTAATGTCAGATAAGAGTCTTTATTAAAGCAGGCAGCGTCTGAACTGTAGTGAATTAGCATTCTGCTCTGTTCTATGTATGCTTTTAACTGCAGAGCAATGAGCCTTCATTTCAGCACCATTCATTTTATTTGGTGAAAAAGGAGCATTGCCCAAACATCTCAAGAGGTCTTCATAGTTGTGCAAGGGGATGAGTTAGAAAGGATTTTATTAGTATGAGGGTTTTTTAATTAACAACCAGTCATCTAATTGCTGCAGAAAATGTTTTTCACTTTCTTAGTTGTGCGTTTATATTCAGCACAAGTCAGATTCGATGTCTTTAAGTCCCTAATAGCATTTTACACTGATAAATGTCTGCTTTTAATTTGAGCAAATATGGCAGACTGCTTATTTGAGCTGTTTTGCTTTTTATTATGGTCCTTTACACTGTTTTGTTATCATAAACTTATGTTTCATTATTCTTTACACAAGTAGGAAATCACCATATTAACTGTCCTATGTGAAAGCTCATATCACTGGTCATGGATGTCCTGCTAGAGAATGATATTATCAGTTGGAATGTGTTTGTTGCTTCTGGTGAGTGGCAGGCCTATGGTATGGGCTGAGCGTGTGGTCTGGAATTATTACAGAGGGGCAGGTATTAGAGTCCTGGCAAGGTTGAGAGGCCTACGCGGTCTGATATGTATCTGATGCTGATTGGAGTTGACCAAGCACCATCACTAACTCGCTTTTTCCTAAAATCTTTCAAATCAACAAATCAGAAGTAGCCCTTATTAGTTTCTTAATGAACATTCATGTTCTTAAAATGCACAATTCAGTATGTTAATGTTTGAAAACAATTATATTCATAATCTTTCATCAAAATGTTATAACTCACAATGCCTTTGATACAACATTCCTTTTTGAATGATGTCACCATGCACCCTCATTTTTCCAAACCCTCCGTCTAACCAACTGAGTCCATTCTGGTATTGAGCTTGTCACAATCCAATCAATTCCTGACGAATAAAATCAAGCTACAAGTTTTTCTTTTCTTTTTCATTTTTTCTCTTTTTTGAAATATGATTATCAAAGTAAAATAAGATGCGAATGCCGTTTCTGTAACGTTCCTGTGTTGTCTGCCCTATGTTCTCTGTTTCACCCATCACGTTTATGTCATGTTTCCGTGTGGTCTGCTCCGTGTTTTCCATTTCACCCGTCACCGATCCCGTTCCATGTCACGTTTTCCCTGTTTTCCACCCTGAGTCTCACTGTCTGTGTAGAAAACTTCAATTCCCACAATTCCCGGCCTCCCTACTGCCTGCACTCATCATTTTTCTCACCTGTGTCTCGTTTAGTCTTTATTGTGTCCTTGTGTATTTAAACCCTGTTTGTTCCTCCATTCCCTTCTCAGTCGTTGTATTTGATGTTCCATGTTTCATGCCTGCTCTTGTTCCCTTGTTTGATCGTTCGTGGATGTTTCGTGTTCGTGTGTTTATTTCATTTTCCCATCGTGGACCTTTAATTTGTTTCAGTGTCTTGTGTTCCTCTATTATTTAATAAAACCGCTTTTGGATCCGCACCTCTCGTCTGTCTTGTCCAGCTTCCACACCATCCGTGACAGTTTCATGTTGACTAAATTTTTCTTTGGGAGTATTTGTCACCAAATGGTAATTTGCCTTTTTATATGCTTACGAATAGTTCACCCAAAAATGAAAATTATCTCATCATTTATTTTCATGCTATCCCAGATGTGTATGACTTTCTTTCTTCTGCAGAACACAAGTGAGAATTTTTAGAAGAATATTTAAGCTCTGTAGATTCTCTATGCAAGTTAATGGTGGCCAGGCCTTTGAAGCTCCAAAAAGCAGATCAAGTCAGTATAAACAATCCATCAAACTCCATTTAATCCATGTCTTCTGAAGTAATCCAGTTGGTTTTGGGTGAAAACAGACCAAAATGTAACTCCTTTTTTACTATACATCTTGACAGCAGTCAAAGATGGCAATCATGTGTAGCCCAGATGAGATTGTATATGCATATAGAAATACAGACCGCAAGGGGTTAATAAGTTTGGGTTTAAGCTACTAACATCTACATGCTTTTATACACTCTAACTTGCTTGCACTGAAATACCTGCTTATCTTTATTTTATTGTTTTCTGATTGGGAAAATTCCGAAGTTGATTATTCATGAGGGGGCGGGGTTTGGGAGATGTGCGCGTATTTGCAGGAATGCATGGTGAAAGTGAAAGGAACTTGCAATCCGCTTAGTTCTTTTATAAATATGATAAAGTACACCCAGTTATTATGGATGACCAATCGTTGTGCTTTTCTGGGATGCTTGTCTAAATGTTTGAAGGTAAATTTTCTGGTTTTTGTGTTTAATACTGTCTGTATTCAATATGGTTACATTCTGAGGAGAATGCTAATCGCGAATAGCATATTCGCATACATTTAGTGACTGTTAAAGTGTGTGCACATATTATATTCACCGCTATGTTTGTAATTTATTTGATAAGTTACATGGACTGATTATATATTTACACAGGAAACGGACAGTTGTTTCTTATGGCTGTGTTTATGTCGGGATCATCTCCTCGCCAGTGGGGAAAGATATTCTACAGTTTCTCTGATGATTCGTAGGCCGAGTATTCTTCACGGAATCTGTATTCGATAACTGGTAACCGATTGAACTTGCAGTTGGTACAGTTGTGCCTGATGTTCGCTTGCAACTGGACATCTTCTCAGGTCGTGAGTACCAAGCTCGTGCAGTAACTATTTTGTTTGCTTTAAAAGTGAAGCGGCCGTTGTGTTTTTGGCCACCACGCTCTCAAGCTACGTCACAGGCCTGCAACGATTTATTTTGTTTAAGACTGAATGAATGAGAGAGGTGAATGAATGTGTGGGCCCACTTGCTTTATTGTCATTAAGGTTCTCCTAACTTGAAATTTCATTGATTTGATTTGTGTGTAAATTGAATTGAGGATTCATATTGGAAATGTTTTAATTTAGTGTTGCAGATTATTTAACTGTTTTCCCTAAATTGAACATATTTAAATCACAAAAATTGAATACTTTATTTTCATTTAATTTCAGTAAATTGTATATAATTATTCCATTCACATTTCTGTGTGTTTTTTCCTGGCAGTTTACAGTTTACCCCGTTATTTATGGGTTTAATTGGTGAGTTAAAGAGCATACATTCTTAGTAGGATAATTTGAAGCAATAATTTTCTACTAAGTGGAGGCACCGCCGAAGCAAGTTGTTGCAAAGTTTAATTAACCAAGTAGTAATAAAATAAACCAACACAGGTGTTATTCGTTTTATTATTATTTATTTTAGAACAGACCCAGGGCCCCATCTTGTGTTATATTTACTAAATTGGGTTAGCTACATTCAATATCATAATTAGCACAGAGGGGTTACATAAATGGAGGCACCGCTGGGATAGTTTTTGGGTTTTATTTTTGTACTATTGATGCAAGTTTGAATATCTGAGATTAATTTGAGGTAAGGCAGAGCCATGGCTGGCACAGCGAGGACTGAAAGGATGGCTGAACTCCGAAATTGGTGTAGAGGTGAAGGAATTGATCTGGCTCATGCAGTAATGCTATCCGAGTGCCAGAAGAAGCTGATGTGGCACACGTTGAAGAGACAATGGAGATGATCAAAGCTCTTGGTAGAGTGAGAGTAAGAGGGAAAGTATTTAAGCCCAACCAAAATTGCCTCAATGTGTTGTGCTGAATGCCGTGAGCCAATAGATTCCTCAGTACTCCCTCCTGAAGTCGTCCCTTTGAGTGGAGGTAATGCCTGGATGATAACTGTAGCTGATGAGGAAACTGAGACAAATGATCCGGATAGTTTCACAGAGAAATTGTCACGATTATTAAAAGAAGAGGGAAAGACTTGGGAGGATATTCAAGCTGTTAAAGCTTCTAACTTAACATCGGGAAATAGCCCTGAGTCTATCATTAGAGCTGTTGGGGAACTGTTAGAAAAACAGCAAGACCCCTTCCAGAGAGCAGTGCTTATCGCCGTCTTGAACCCTGTCAGGTGTAAGCCCTACTCCTGTAGGGGAAGAAACTTTAGACAGTTGGAGCAATCAGGCCAGACTCATGATAGAAGAGTGTGACTGCTCAAACAAAGAAAAGAGGAGAAGGATGGTAGAAAGTCTAAAGGGTCCAGCTTTGGAGATCATTCAAGCTGTGAGAATGGCAAATCCAGATGCAAGTCCCATTGAATACATAGAGGCTTTAGAAAGTGCATTTGGAACAGCTGAATCTGGGGAGGATCTGTATTTCGCTTTTCGACTGCTGCGTCAGAATCCTGGCGAGTTTCTATCTGCATTTTTGAGAAGAGTGGAGCGATCGCTTACCAAAGTTTTGCAGAAAGGAGGTCTAGATGTCACATTAGCTGATAAAGCGCGCGTTGAGCAGCTCATCAGAGGGGCTACAGAGTCAGATATTCTGCTGTTGCGGTTAAGACTGAGGGAAAGAAAGAGCCATCCTCCTACCTTTTTGCAGCTCCTTAACGAAATCCGTGAGGAGGAAGAACAGGATGTAGCGAGGCACAAGTTCAGTGCGCCAGTGAGGAGACAGCATGTTAGAGCTGCGCAGATCAGTCAAGATGTAAATTCAGAACAATCAGAACTTTCTGATTTATGCACTGAAATAAATGATTTGCAGTTAATGGTAAGAGAGTTGTCTACCCAACGGCGCTCTACACCAACTACTTTGGTAGGTAGTAGTAGTGTTACTATGCCAAAGAAACCAGCTAAAGCAGATCAGAATAGTGAAGTGCAAACTCTGAGAAAGCAAGTGAAGGAGCTTCAGACTCAGTTGACCGCTATGGCAGTAAAGTCTGCGAATGAGTTGAGAGAACCCAAGGCACAATCTATTGACACTTCAGATGGTCCATCTATACACGCAAGAAACATGTCTTTTCAAGATACTGATGACTTCTTTTGTTATCGGTGTGGTCAAGATGGACATATTGCTACCAGATGTAGTGCGGCTGAGAACCCAACGAAAGTAATTCAGAAGTTGCTTCATGTCTTACGAAAGCTCAAAGAAGAAAAGAAATCCACACAGAATAAGTCAATGAGAAACTGTTATGTGAAGAGGAGCACAGTTGAAACCTTGAAGCTAGCATCTAACATTCCAACGGGACTAGTAGGGCCGTCATCTACCATAGATATTAAGATTTGTGGTCATCCCTGTGAAGCTCTGCTTGATAGTGGCTCACAAGTCACAATTATATTTGAGAAGTGGTACCACAAACATCTGTCAAATGTCCCAATCCATTCAGTTAATGGCCTGGCCATATGGGGACTGAGTGAGTCAAGCTACCCATACAAAGGATATGTTGTGGTAGATCTTGAGTTCCCCAAAGATCTAGGTATTTCAGGGTCTTTATCCGTACTCGCCTTGGTATGTCCAGAACCTCGCAATTCAGACAAAGTTCCAGTTATCATTGGGACAAATGCCTATTTGTTCAAACGGCTAGCTGATCTTTATCATGAGATACCAGATACCAGGTCTGCTCAATGTCTCAAGCTACAGCCCATAATTTCACAAGCTCTTCTTAAACAGAAACAACTGTCCGTTGTAAATGATGATGCTGTTGGGCAGGTGAAATGGTTAGGCCCGGGTCCACTCACCATGGCTCCTAGGAAAGAGTGTTTGGCTACCTGCAAAGTAGAGAAATTTTCGCAGACAGAAAAAGATATCCTACTTGTTGAGGCACCTAGCTCTCCTGCCTTGCCAGCTGGTATGTTAGTACAGTCTTTTGTACTCCCTTCTTCCCGGGTGGATGAGAAAAGGTTCCCGGTTTTGATGCAGAATGAGTCTTTAAAAGAAATATCCCTGCCTGTGGGCACTGTCCTTGCTCATATGTATTCTACCGATACTGTGACAGTGGCACAGAAGGATGATACAAAGACTGCTGATCTAGACCCCAAGCTCTTCAACTTTGCCAACTCACCCCTTTCTGAGGAGTGGAAGAATAGACTGAGTCATAAGCTGGCAGAGCGACAAAATGTTTTTTCCCTTCATGAATGGGACGTAGGTTTGGCTAAAGGTGTAGAACATCAGATCCGGCTCAGTGATACTCGTCCTTTCAGGGAGAGATCACGTCGTTTGACCCCAGCTGACATTGATGACGTACGCCGCCATATTCAAGAGTTAATGGCAGCTGGTATTGTGAAGGAATCTCGCAGTCCGTATGCCTCTCCTATTGTCATAGCACGAAAGAAGAATGGCAGTGTTCGTATGTGCGTGGATTATCGCACATTAAACAAGCGTACCATTCCTGACCAGTATACGATGCCCCGCATCGAGGATGCCCTAGAGTGCTTATCAGGAAGTAGATGGTTCACTGTCCTCGACCTCCGGAGTGGATACTACCAAATAGCAATGGCAGAAGAAGACAAGGAGAAGACAGCTTTTATATGTCCCCTTGGGTTTTACCAATTTGAGCGTATGCCGCAAGGCATTACTGGGGCCCCTGCTACGTTTCAGAGGCTTATGGAGAAAGCAGTGGGGGATATGCATCTTCTTCAAGTCATTGTCTATTTGGATGACATAATCATTTTTGGTAAGAGCTTGGAAGAACACGAAGAACGCCTTCTAAAAGTTCTTGACCGTCTGGAGGAGGTTGGATTGAAGATTTCCATAGACAAATGTCAGTTTTGTCAACCTCAAGTGAAGTATGTAGGGCATATTGTGTCGGAAGCTGGCATTGCCACAGATCCGGAAAAGGTTGAGGCGGTAAAACACTGGAAGCAGCCCACTGATCTTAAATCTTTGAGATCCTTTCTTGGGTTTTGTGGGTATTATCGGAGATTCATTGCCAATTACTCTGCTATAGTGAGACCGTTAACAGAGCTTACCAAAGGTTACCCACCCACACAACGTAACAGAAAACCAGTGACAAACAAGTTAACCGGTTACTTTAAGGAGTCTGAGCCTTTTGGTGAAAGGTGGGATCAAGCATGCTCTGAGGCATTTAGTAAGATACTCCACTATTTGACTAATGCTCCCGTTTTAGTTTTCGCTGACCCAACCAAACCCTATATACTACATGTTGATGCGAGCAGAAATGGATTGGGAGCAGTGTTAAATCAGGAACATCCAGAAGGTTTGAGACCGGTAGCTTTTGCCAGTAGGAAGCTAAGTCCTTCGGAGCAACGGTATCCTGTCCATCAGTTAGAGTTTTTGGCACTTAAATGGTCTGTGGTAGATAAATTCCATGATTTCCTCTATGGCGCCAGATTCACGGTAAGGACAGATAATAACCCTTTGACTTATGTGCTCACAACAGCAAAACTGAATGCCACTGGACATCGTTGGCTTGCTGCTCTGGCAACATATGATTTCACCATCCAGTACCGTCCGGGACGGCAAAATATTGATGCTGATCTTTTGTCCAGACAATGTTCCACAGAGTCACTGGAGGAGTGGAAGGAAATTCCTTTGTCAGGGATTAAAGCTGTGTGTCAGCATGTCAATCTGTTGCAGCCACCTGAAGTTTCCTCACGAATGGTAGACCAGCTTGGAGTGTCATCCACCGTTATACCAGATGCATATGCATTTCCCACCCATCTGGAGTCAGGTTCTCTTGAGCATATAACACCTCTGCAGTTGAAGAAAGCCCAAGATCTTGATCCTCTCATAAACCCTATGAAGAGAGAAATAGAATCTGGCGAACTAACTACTTTAAGTACGAGCAGTGATCCTCACTTGTTTCTTCTGCGGCGTGAACGTGCGAAGTTGGTAATACAGGATGGTTTGCTACACAGAGTGACCAAAAAGTCCTCAGGAAAAGAAATCAAGCAGCTTGTCTTACCTAAAAAATACCAACCTATGGTGTTAAGATCTCTTCACGATGAATCCGGCCATCTTGGAGTCGAGAGGACTATTGATCTTGTCAAGGACCGGTTTTACTGGCCTAAAATGAGTTTGGAGATTGAACAATACATTAAAAACTGCGGAAGATGTATTTCCCGGAAGTCATTACCACAGAAATCTCCACTAAATCAGATCACAAGTAATGGTCCATTAGATCTTGTGTGCATTGATTTTTTGTCCCTAGAAGCTGATTCTAAGGGAATTGCCAATGTGTTGGTGGTAACTGACCATTTCACTCGGTACGCCCAGGCTTTCCCAACAACAAACCAAAAAGCCATCACTGTAGCCAAGGTATTGTGCGAAAAATACTTTGTGCATTATGGTTTACCAGCCAGAATACATTCCGACCAGGGCACTGATTTTGAGAGTAGATTAATCAAGGAGATATTGTCAATGCTGGGGGTTAGAAAGTCTCATACAACACCTTATCATCCCCAGGGAGATCCCCAACCCGAGCGATTTAATCGTACTCTTTTATCAATGCTCGGAACCCTTGACACTTCCCAGAAGCAGAAATGGAGTCAATACATCAGTCATCTGGTACATGCATATAATTGCACGAAAAACGATGCCACTGGCTACTCCCCTTACTTCCTCATGTTTGGTAGGGAAGCTCGTTTGCCAGTTGATATCTGTTTTGGTACCTCACCTGATGGTGAAAATGAGATCCAATATCAGAGGTACGTAAGTGAGATGAGAAGAGACTTAAGGAAAGCTTATGAACTTGCGTCTGATGCTGCTAACAAGAGTCATCTGAAAAACAAAACAAGATATGACCAAAGGGTTCGGAATCAATCATTGGAGGAAGGTGATCGAGTGCTACTCCGAAATGTTGGAATAACTGGAAAACATAAACTGAAAGACCGTTGGAAGTCGGTACCTTATGTGATTGTTGAGAAGTTGCCAAACTTACCGGTGTACCGTGTCAAGCCTGAACAGGGAGCTGGTATCATCAAGACCCTTCACAGAGACCATCTGTTACCAATTGGGTACCTAGTTAGGCTGTCTACTTCTGTGGAAAAGGAGAGAGTGGCTGAGAAACATGTCACCAGAACTCAAACTGCACAAAAGCAGACCAGGAAAAGAAAATCCGATTTGTACAGGTCAGATGATGACAAACAAGCAGAAAGTTCGGATTCTGATGTTGACTATACTTACCAAACTCATCGCTTCAATGTGGATGGAGTTGAGAAGCAGGAGAACATCCTGAACGTAGGTGATGGAGCGGTGGATGAGGACAAACCCAGTTCTTGTCAGGAGAATGGTTTGGAAGAAACAACCTGGTTGGAGGGCTCTGAAATTGAAGTTACCCATCCATTTCCTGATACTGTGGTGGACACAGAGTTAGAAGAAGGAGACGTCCTTGATTCTAGTGCATCAGTAGAGGATGGTGAAGTTTCGGGTTCCCGAGTATCCAGACGAGTTGTGAAGCCAGTCATTCGTTTGACCTACGATGAACCTGGAAAACCCTCAGATATGCCGTTAACTATCAGTCATAGGGGAATGATGATCCAAATCAGTTACTCTGACATTCAAGAGAATTTGAAAAGTACACAGAGAACCCATGCTACTTGTGCAGTCTGTGCCAAACAAACGAACCTTTCCGATAACAGATAGACTCACTGATTGATAAAGGTTTGATGAGGACATCAAGACTTTTAGAAGGGGGAGGGTGTAGCCCAGATGAGATTGTATATGCATATAGAAATACAGACCGCAAGGGGTTAATAAGTTTGGGTTTAAGCTACTAACATCTACATGCTTTTATACACTCTAACTTGCTTGCACTGAAATACCTGCTTATCTTTATTTTATTGTTTTCTGATTGGGAAAATTCCGAAGTTGATTATTCATGAGGGGGCGGGGTTTGGGAGATGTGCGCGTATTTGCAGGAATGCATGGTGAAAGTGAAAGGAACTTGCAATCCGCTTAGTTCTTTTATAAATATGATAAAGTACACCCAGTTATTATGGATGACCAATCGTTGTGCTTTTCTGGGATGCTTGTCTAAATGTTTGAAGGTAAATTTTCTGGTTTTTGTGTTTAATACTGTCTGTATTCAATATGGTTACATTCTGAGGAGAATGCTAATCGCGAATAGCATATTCGCATACATTTAGTGACTGTTAAAGTGTGTGCACATATTATATTGACCCGTTATGTTTGTAATTTATTTGATAAGTTACATGGACTGATTATATATTTTACACAGGAAACGGACAGTTGTTTCTTATGGCTGTGTTTATGTACGGGGATCATCTCCTCGTCAGTGGGGAAAGATATTCTACAGTTTCTCTGATGATTCGTGGCGTCGAGTATTCTTCACGGGAATCCGTATCTGATAACTGGTAACCGTTTGAACTTGCAGTTGGTACAGTTGTGCCTGATGTTCGTTTGCAACTGGACATCTTCTCAGGTCGTGAGTACCAAGCTCGTGCAGTAACTATTTTGTTTGCTTTAAAAGTGAAGCGGCCGTTGTGTTTTTGGCCACCACGCTCTCAAGCTACGTCACAGGCCTGCAACGATTTATTTTGTTTAAGACTGAATGAATGAGAGAGGTGAATGAATGTGTGGGCCCACTTGCTTTATTGTCATTAAGGTTCTCCTAACTTGAAATTTCATTGATTTGATTTGTGTGTAAATTGAATTGAGGATTCATATTGGAAATGTTTTAATTTAGTGTTGCAGATTATTTAACTGTTTTCCCCTAAATTGAACATATTTAAATCACAAAAATTGAATACTTTATTTTCATTTAATTTCAGTAAATTGTTTTATTCCATTCACATTTCTGTGTGTTTTTTTCCTGGCAGTTTACAGTTTACCCCGTTATTTATGGGTTTAATTGGTGAGTTAAAGAGCATACATTCTTAGTAGGATAATTTGAAGCAATAATTTTCTACTAAGTGGAGGCACCGCCGAAGCAAGTTGTTGCAAAGTTTAATTAACCAAGTAGTAATAAAATAAACCAACACAGGTGTTATTCGTTTTATTATTATTTATTTTAGAACAGACCCAGGGCCCCATCTTGTGTTATATTTACTAAATTGGGTTAGCTACATTCAATATCATAATTAGCACAGAGGGGTTACACATGATTTCAAGCCTACAGACTGCAATTGCAAGATGTACAGTGAAACAAGGTTTGCTCTGCTCTCACCCAAATCCAACTGGATTGCTCCAGAAGACATTGATTAAACCACTGGAGTCTTATGGATAACGTTTTTGCTTACTTGATCAGCTTTTTGGATCTTCAAAGGCCTGGCCACCATTCACTTGCATTGAGAATCTACAGAGCTTAAATATTCTTCTAAAAATCCTCATTTGTGTTCTGCAGAAGTAGAATAGAACTATAGAGCTGAGATATTCTTCTGAAAATCTTCATTTGTGTTCTGCAGAAGAAATAATGTTATCCACATCATTTAGCATGTATTATATCATAAGAGAACTTTCATTTTTGAGTGAACTAACTCTTTAAAAATAATTGAGCCATTCCAATTTTGATTTACCTTTTTTATTTATTGACACTGGTCTCAACACAGATAAATCTGCTTCTATGTGTGTGGGAAGGTGCCTCGTTGTCATCTGCGAGCAGGTTCTCTATGCTAATGTTAATTGAGCGAGTCAAATGATTCCAGATACCAGTTTCTGTTCTCCACTGTAAAACTAATTTACCCTTGTACAATCTCCCATCAGTGTAGGGGCACATACCCCAATCTCCAGAATTATGTCTGTGCCCCTAAACGGAAGAGTGCAGAGAGTCACACTGCTGTTTCACGGCCTTATCACGGTAAAATCTTTGTTGGGACCTTGCTCCATGCTGGGATTACATCCTTCTCAGAGAGCTGTTTTTTTTCTCTCCCCTACCCTTTTCTAATTTTCTTTAAATATTTCACATTCATCCTTTAAGTCCAGATTCTCCAGTATTGTCTTTTATGATTTCAGACATTCAAAGTAATCTAAAAATACAGGTGTTATAGAATGGTAAGGCAGGGTGACTTTGCCTTTAAGAAGCGTTGGGGACATGGGGGTTTGCCATTTGAAATGCATATCTTTGATTTCTGGTCAGCTTGTGCTTGAGACACAGGTCTTTGTTTTATATTCACAAACAGAAGCCTAAGTGTTCTTGGGGTTTTCAGACAAATCGAAAAGTGTTCAGATAATAAGACTCACACACTTGACAATCACATTCTTTGAATAAACTATATGACTTTGCTGAGTGCAGTCACTGTAAGGCATTTTCAAAATTGTTTAGGTAGACAAGAATGCAAGAAGGACAACTAAATGTCAGTGACTAAACTGAAACCCACTTTTCAGAAAAAGTCTTGAGGACATTTATATTTAGGTTAAATATATTCAGCTAAGGGATTGCTCTCATATGTGAGTTGATTAAAACATGTATTATGGCTAATATAAATCAAATTTAAACATATGTCTTTGCAAACATGTATTAAGTAATGTCTCTGCACTTTTCTCCATTGAATGAAAATATTTTGAGGATAGCTGGAAGACGATGAGAAAGAAAACTAGAGATGTGTAATCTGTAATGTATTAAGGGCCATATTTCTCAGTACAAACAGTTGACAAAATATTTTTTGTTGACATATACAGATGTCTGCAATATCACAGTTGATTTTCTGACAATGGGGAAGGATGAAAGGTTTACAACAGGGACAATGACCAGTTTAGCTGATGCCACTTTCATTTGAGAAAGCATAGTATATCGTTTTCATAATAGAGGTTTTATTTTGTCATTGCAATCGAGGAAGCACTGATATGAAGAAAAAGGCCCTTATATCAGGATCATTTTAATTTAGCATAACGGTTGATTGTGGAACGCATAGCATCAGACCTGGAGATGGTGTAATTGGCTGCAGCAGATGTGTCTTGAAATGTCATCAGTGACGCAAGCTGCGACGGAACACACAGTGATGTGTGATCGCATTAGCTTTGAGAAAAAAAACTAAACATATTTGCACAAATGCTTATAATGATTTGGTACAGCATCACAAACGATTGATTGTTTTGTCAAAATTGGAATCCACGCAAAATGGGTGTGTTTTTGACCGTGACTCATATTATTATAGGCATATTATTGTTTTAAATCACTGTTAGTGTGTCTGTGCCTCATTTGAGATATCCAGTGTGCTAGTGTTGAAATATAGGTTGGGTTTACAAAATAATAACTAAGCTAGAAGTTAATTGGCTACCAACTCAAGAAAATTACACAGAAGAATTTATTTTTGTGTGTGCAGTGAACATAAAATAGGGCTTGTCCGTGAACATTTCAGTTCTGCCGTGAATTGAAATTACTGATTGGCTCTTAGAGAGTGGAACAGTTTTTATATGAAACAGTTAGTTTCATTATACTGCTGTTGTGACAAGGCAGGCAAAGAATGAGGATCTAAGTGCAGCTTTATTAAAATAAACAAGAAATCTCAAAATAAAGAAAAACAGAGGAAACCTAGCACAGAACATAACAAAACATGCAAGAACTGACAAATTATCTGGGGGAAACAAGGGCTTAAATATACAAGGGAACAAACAAGGGAATGAGCAACACCTGGGGAAACAATCAGGGAATTATAAATAATAAGGGAGAACCAATCAAGGAATAGAACTACAAAGGACTACAAAACTAACAGGAACTAAACAAGAATTTCAACATAAAAGTTTCTACCATCTAAGATGTCTAATTTTAGCCAAATTCCAAGGCAGGATTGCTTGTATCTTTGTGGAGAAGCAATCCCAGAATTCGCTACCTCAAGCTCTGTGATCATATCAATTTAATTGTAGGTGGTGGAAGGGATGACAGAAATGCTCATAACATAAATAAACAGTTTGTTTAGCAACATACAGTACTAGCGTTAAAGTCTTGTGGAACATTTTTGTCTTTGTAAACATGCTCTCACAGTGTTGGGCAAGCTACTAAAAAAATTTAGCAAGCCAAGCTAAAAGCTACACACCAGAAGTAGCTTGCTACATTTTAGCTACTTTTTTCAACCAGATGCACAGAGCATACTGTCAAAGGTAAAGCATCTAAAAGATTCACATGATATTTATCTAAGCCATGGTACAGTAGTACAGTATAGTGCAATACAGTATACACGTATACTGTATGGTGCAATATGAAATGTATGTGCATGTAAAAAAAAAAACATGTAAATTCATATTTAAACAAGCTACATATACAAGCACATTTTATTTTTCATAGTTATACTACTACCCCCACAAACATATGCTCATTTGAACAATTTCCTTTGCACGTTCCCGTATAAAACTTGTACATATGCTTTTCATCTTATCCTGTAATTCTGTGTCTAGCTGATGTATTTCTGTACTAGAAGCTTCTGATCAGAGGCAAAATGTCTTGTGTGTGAGCACATTTGGGCAATAACAATGTGATATCTGATGGTATCAGTTGGTAATACCATGGTACTTTGAGATACAATTACCATATTTATGTACTATTCTGTATTTACATGGTGCTTCAAAGTACTTCAAAGAATACCATGGCACTACTACTACCACCAGTGTAATTTGATATATGGTTACCATATTCAAATACATTTGAATCCATACCAAACAACCAACATATGGGTCATAATAAAGGAAATGGAAGTGTTCTCCTGTGCCCACGTGACAGTAAATAACTACTGAAAAAATAACAATGAATTACTGCTCCTACAGTTTCCTTTGATTGTAGGTCCACTGCAACAAACGTTATCTTTATTTTCCGTATTTCACGTGAGCGCGTAACCAAGTGAGAGAGCGCGCACCAAATTATTTTGCAGTGCACATTTAGATTGAATAACGAACCGATTCAAACTGATTTGCCACCACGTTTGGCCAAGTCATTGTAAAGAACCGACTCAGATGAGCAATTCATTTGTGAGTCTGACATCTTTAGTTCTGATTCAAAAGTGGTGATTGTAAACATGTGATGTATGATGTAGTGGTGAAGTTAACATTTTATATTTAAATAAAAAATATAGGTGGTAGCTTCGCTAGTTTTTCAATCAAGTAGCTTTACAGTAGCGAAGCTACCACCTCGCTACTCGTAAATGTATTTAATTGCCCATTGAAATGCCCATTAACAGATGTGCACTCGACAGACATCTTTTGACAGTGCTTAGCAGAGGTGTTCACGAGTCTTTCATTTGAAGTCAGAGTCAAGTCTGAAGTCTTAAACACTGGAGTCCGAGTCAAGTCTCGAGTCCGAGTCACAAATCCCAGTGGAGCCTCAAGTCACTAAATGTTTCATCGTTCCATATCAATCACAATATATACTGTACATATCATTAATGGGGGCAGAACTGCATTCCACATGTTTGTTAGACCTTAAGAATGATTTAAACATTCTTGTTTGTTTGTTGGTTTACAAGTAAATTCCATAGGGTAAACTATTTTTAAAGTACACTTAGTTTACATTTGAAGTCAGAAGTTTACATATACCTTAGCTAAATACAATTAAATTAAGTTTTTCACAATTCCTGACGCCCTGCGATGGACTGGCGACCTGTCCAGGGTGTCCCCCGCCTTTTGCCCAATGTTAGCTGGGATAGGCTCCAGCCCCCGCGACCCTGTACACAGGATAAGCGGTTGACGATGGATGGATGGATGGATGGACAATTCCTGACATTTAATCATAGAAAACATTCCCTGTCTTAGGTCAATTAGGATCACTACTTTGTTTTAAGAATGTAAAAGGTCAGAATAATAGTTGCGAGAATGATTTATTTCAGCTTTTATTTCCTTCATCACATTCCCAGTGGGTCAGAAGTTGGTAGCATTGCCTTTAAATTGTTTAACCTTCCACAAGCTTCTGACAATAAGTTGCTGGAATTTTGGCCCATTCCTCCAGACAGAACTGGTGTAATGGAGTTAGGTTTGTAGGCCTCCTTGCTCGCACACGGTTTTTCAGTTCTGCCCACAAATTTTCTCTTAGATTGAGGTCAGGCCTTTGTGATTTGTATTGGGATGTTGCTTCAATATATCCACATACATTCCCTTCCTCATAATGCCATCTATTTTGTGAAGTGCACCAGTCCCTCCTGCAGCAAAGCACCCCCACATCATGATGCTGCCACCCCCATGCTTCACAGTTGGGATAGTGTTCTTCGGCTTGCAAGCCTCACCCTTTTTCCTCCAAACATATCGATTTAAATTATGGCCAAACAGTTAGAATTTTATGGCAGTTTTGGAGCAGCTTCTTCCTTGATGAGCAGCCTTTCAGGTTAGATCGATATAGGCCTCATTTTACCATGAATATAGATAATTGTCTACCTGATTTCTCCAACATCGTCACCAGGTCCTTTGGTGTTATTCTGGGATTGATTTGCACTTTTCGCACTAACCTACGTTCATCTCTAGGAGACATAATGCGTCTCCTTCTTGAGCAGTATGATGGTCTATTACTATTGTTTGTACAGATGAACATGGTACCTTAAGGCATTTGTAAATTGCTCCCAAGAATGAACCAGACTTGTGGAGGTCTTGGCTGATTTCTTTTGATTTTCACATGATGTCAAGCAAAGAGGCTCTGAGTTAGAAGGTAGGTCTTAAAATTAATCCACAGATACACCTCCAATTCAGTTCACCTCCTATCAGAAGCTAATTTTCTGGAATTTTCCAAGCTGCTTATAGGCACAGTTGACTTAGTGAATGTAAACTTCTGACCCACTGGAATTGTGATATAGTTAATAAAAAGTGAATCAATCTGTCTCTAAACAATTGTTGGAAAAATTACTCGTGTCATGAGTCATGATTCATGCACAAAGTAGATGTCCTAAATGACTTACCAAAACTATAGTTTGCTAATATGAAATCTGTGGAGTGTTTAAAAAAATTAGTATATGTATGTAAACTTCTGACTTTAACTGAAGGATTTAATCCTACATAAGGCTGTGTGTCCACTTTGAGATTCTGTTTCCTGCATTTTATCATGTCCACAGAAACAGAGCAGGGCATCTCCTCTGTCTCACTGCATGTTCTTAACACTGCATGAATAAACCCAAAATGGCCACGGACATTTGCCATTACATTACCTTTAAGTGAAACTGGAGCAATTTGCGTTCACAAAATTAATACGTTTATACCTTGTTTATATTTTCGCGGGAGTTTTGCATAGCCTCTGTAGATGGCGTGCACATCATAGAGCTTGAGAAGTGGTTCATCTTCACACGCTCTCAAGAGAACCGCTCTTATGATGTTCGCGGTGGGGTTCCATGAGATGCTCGGAGTTCAACTGAATGAGACACAAGTGCTTTTTCCTGCGCGCATGAGAACAGCATGCAGGGAAAGATGAGCTTTGTAATCAACTGCTTTTTATTCAGTAAAAGGGCCTTGGTGATTCGACACTACACAACTCTATCACTGGCGAGTGAAACGTTAATATTTACTTACCAGTGGCTAATAACAGACGTTTTTTTGGTCGCATAGTGTGAAATTTACTTGCATATGTGAGTGATTTACTCGCAATGTAGAGGGCTGTAGCGGGTAACACTCTCGCTCATGGTGCTGTACTGTAATTACCTGCCCGTCTCACCCGCTTGGGGCCAAAAGTGTGCAAGGGATGGATGCTATATAAAGAAGGTATGAGAAATCACAAAAAATAATGCAACCAAATGCTACAATATACTTAAAAATAATATTTCAGTATGTTAAATAACCATAATGTTAATTAAAACACTATTATTACAGCTGTATTACAATAATACATATACAGAACAGCTACTTTTAGTGTTTGTATCAATCATATATCTCACTAAACACTGTGTGAAATGTTTTTTTTGTTTATTTTATTTAGTTTTCATCTATGATATTGCATTATATTAGTTTTGCACAGTATGTTAACTTAATAGCCAAAATACTTGCACATACATGAACGAGAATAAACCTGAAATAGGAATTTGCTTCAGTCATAATGCTGTAGTTTAGAGAAGATTTAGAGACATTTAGAATGTTACAAATAGTTATTTCTATTTAAATAAATGTTATATTCTTAAAATGTACTGTTTGTCCAAGAATCCTCTTACAGCATTGTAGGTTTAAATGCAAGACTTTGGCATTTAGAAGCTGCTAGTTTAGGAGCTGTGAGGAGTCTGTTTCTCAAACTAGAGACTGTGATTAAATTGTCTTTTTGTTGTGCATCTGGGCCGTCCACTTCCCTCTCTATCCTGGTTAGAGAATACTTTTTCAAAACAGTTATTTCGAACCTTAATTATATTGGTAATTAATAATTTTGATTAATGATTTTGATTAATGAGAAGCTGCTAGTTTAGGAGCTGTGAGGAGTCTGTTTCTCAAACTAGAGACTGTGATTAAATTGTCTTTTTGTTGTGCATCTGGGCCGTCCACTTCCCTCTCTATCCTGGTTAGAGAATACTTTTTCAAAACAGTTATTTCGAACCTTAATTATATTGGTAATTAATGATTTTGACAGTATTTGTGGTCAATTTAATGCCACCTTAGTGAAAGCACAAGTTTCTTTCAAGAACAAAAATGTATTAGTGTTCTAAAAATGGAAGCGCATATACTATACATAATATCATTTTCATAAAGTAACTTGTAACGTAATTACTTGTGTAGTATTTCTTACACTTACTTCAGTCATAATATTACTTAGTACTTCTACTTGTACTCAAGTAAACTTGAAACCTCGTTTTTAAGAAAGTTTTTTAAAACATCTGAAGACACCTTCTGCACTCTATTCCATTCATTGCATTGCGTTTATTTTGTTATTTTTTTTTTGCAAGTGAGGCAGTTTTATAGGTCTTTAGATCTGTAATCTTGTTTTAAATTACAAAGTCCTTGTTATACCCAAAATCTGCCATAAAATCATGAAAGCCAAAACTGCTTATAGTTAAACGCATTGCCTGGATACAGGAAATAACTCCATCTTGCAGGGAGAGCAACTGGTGTGTGGCTTATATTTTTAAACCACACTTCTGCCATCCTGCAAGGGTTTTATTGGAATGGTATGTGAATGTCATGTGGATACTAGTGACAAACAAATGTATGATCAGCAGTCGGTCGTAACAAGGTGATTATGATTGGACTCAGTTCACAGTTGTAGACTTTCATTGTAATTTAGAAATTTTTCCCTAGAACAATGAAGGTTAAATGGCTGTGATTTGACTGGCCTGCAAAGCCCTTAGGAAGGGGAAAGAGAGATAGGCAGGGTAAGAATAGAAGAAAGCCTGATATATATCCCCACCTTAATTGCCCCTGAACAAATTGTATTCCCCTTGTAACCCGCACACACACACACAAGATGAGACAGTCACAATGTATGTCAAAACTGCGTTTATTTGCAGGCAAACAAAAGTACAGCACGGAAAATCCAGAGGGAGAATGGTCAGGGTAGCGTAGGGTCAAAAGCCGGGGAAACAAAATCGAGTAAGGGGCAAATCCGGGAGAGAGTGGTCAACGAGAGTGGGGAGGTCGAAGCCGGGAAACAGGATCAGAGTAGACGGGACTAGTGGGAGCAAAAGACAGGGGAACAAGGGGAGCTGGCAAGCTAAGAGGAGGACAAGAGGAGATCAAAACTAGACGAGACTAGCGGGGGGCAAAGACACGGGAAACTAAATACAATGACCAACAGGCGTGAGACGAAAGGGCAGTGATAATAATAGGGGAAAGTGCAGGTGTAAACAATGAAAGGTGATGAGACGAGTACAGGTGAAACTAATGTGGAGATTGAGACGAGTGCAGGTGTACATAATGTTCTGGCGATAGGAGAGCGGGGATGCGAGCCCGAGGAGGGGAGATAGTGTACGAGCATGTGAGCTCGTAGGAGTAAAACGAGCGTGCAAGCTCGAGCGAGCAAAACAAGCGTAGAAGCTCGAGGGGGCGGAGCGAGGGAGCGGGAAGCGAGCGAGTACGCTCGCGGAGTACGTGTGTGTGCTCGGTGAAGCCGAGCGTGCGCGTGAGCTGGACGAAGGGGAGCGCGTGTGCGTGCTCGAGGAAGCGGGGATGGGGCAGAGGAGCGGGGTTCGTGACACCCCTTTTCTTTTATACTCAACTGCCATTTGTGCTTTTTACAGTTCTTTCTAGTAGTCAGGATCAGGGGCGTAGCCAGAATTAAATTTTTGGGGGGGTCCCGTCTTTAAATGAGGGGGCAACATACATATATATATATATATATATATATATATATAGCTTAACACCTAAAACAGCTTAACACCTGAACACACTTAAAACAGCATATTTACTTCACCGTTTCAGCAGAACAGACATAACAGCCTACAACATAGCGGTGTTTATTACCTTTTACATGAGTCTACAAGGGCGATTATAAAGTGTCAATGATGCCATCATACTCAGTCCAGAGAATCCACAATTCACGTTCGAAAAACAGCATGGAAAGATTTAAAAGCAAATATACAGCATAAAATTAAAGCATTTTTACTTCACTGTTTTTAGCAGCAAAACAAAAACATAGCTCAGCGGCTATTCAAACCATGGGATTACCTTTTACATGACAAGGCGGAGTCTACGGGGTGATTATTAAAAATGTCAATGATGTCATCACAGTCCAAAGAATCCACCAGTTCCCGTTCAAAAGACAGCAGGGAAAGATTATTTAAATGCATAAAATGCATAAATGCATATTTAAAGTTTATTTTCATCTATTTTCCTGCACAGAAGTTGAAAGAAAATGCGTAGTTCGGCTTCTTCAAATGAAACGCCATAGTGTTTGCAGGGCATCCTCAGTAGCTCGCCTTTTGAAAAAAAAAAATCAGAGCTGGGCAAACACGCAGCTGCTGCACGCATTAATCCGCATTGATCCTCTTGAAAGCGGCTGTTCAGTTTGGTGATTTGTCAGTCTAAAATATCAACCCATAGTTTGTTGAGATCAGCATTCTCCTTTATGGCTGTGGTTTTGCCTAAACTACATGAAACCAGAGACCCTTTCAGTCGGGCCGGTAGCTTTCTTACTCTGGTGCTGGTGACATCCCAGTTGGAAATTGAATTCTTTTCCATGAGTTCATCAGTCAACTTTAAAACTTTGTCGAAATCATTTTGCACATTTTCTCGGAACTGTACATACAGATCAGATTTTTGATCAGCGATAGGCAGTCGGTGACTGATATTGTGCTGCTCTGTAAAGCCCTGGTAGCAACGATACCGGTATCAAATAATTTCCCAAATGTCACCAACAGAAATAAAAAAATGTTTGTCTGAATTTGATGCATGAGTGAATCAGCTTCCAGTTTCGTTTGGCCATTTGTTTCGGAAAACTCCGCCAGCGTTTCTAAAATTACATAAAATAACGTCAGTACTGCCGATGGATTCAGATTTCGAGCTCCACCTTGTATCTGTAGATCGTTCAAGTTCAAGACACTTTCTGTGAGGATAAAGCTCCTTCTGGAGCTCAAAAAAACAGGCATGCCTGTGCACACCAGTCATGAAAGTGTGCAAAGAGTTCACAGTATCAAAAAAAGTATTGACATGGCCAGATACCTTCGTTGCGGTTCAGAGAACTAAATTCAGCCTGTGCGAGCTGCAATGCACATAAAAGGCATTTGGAAAAGTACGCTTTAGATTCAAGTGCACACCACCCTTGTTACCGGACATAACAGAAGCCCCATCAAAGCCAAAGCCAAAGCCAACGCAAAGACATTGATCCAACTGTAATGGCTCAATGACTTGCAAAATCTTAGAAGAAATCCCATTAGCGCTCATATCTCCTGTTTCAACGAATCCAACCGCTCTCTCTTTAACTTTGCCTGCATGAACGTATCTTACACACACAGCCACCAGCTCGCGTTTTGAAATGTCCTTGCATTCATCAGCCATAATTGTGTAGTAGGTGTATGGTGTCTCATGCAACTCAGACTTGATCTTTCGTAGAAGTAGTGAGGCTGCACATTCAAGTAACTCGTTCTGAATTTCTGCACTCATTAGTCTGGCGTTTTTTGGTATTACCTGGAGACGATTTTGCACGTTTGGGTCATGCTTGGCAATTAAGCTAAACAGTTCCAAAAAATTGCCCTTATTTAAGGCCTCTTCATTTTCGCTGTGGCCACGTAAAGCAATGCCTTGTTTTGCACAGAACAGAACAATGTCAATGACCACTTTCAAGTGTTCACGGTTCTTCTCCATAAACGTGCAGTCATCACGAACGAGCTGGTTTAAAACAGTACACTGGGTTTTACGGGTTGCTTTATATGCCTCATATTTACAAATGGAAAGGGAATGAGATTTGCTGGCTTGGTGTCTGATGCATAACCTGCGGAGGTGTTTCTAGTCTGTGAATCCATCGCAGATGAAAGCTTTTTCTGCGCATGGATCAGGAAAATACCGACATGCTTTGCAAAACACAGCATTATTTGTTGAAATATATTCAAGCCATGTGAATTCACTGTACCATTTTGGGGAAAAGCAACGATTCTTTCCGGCAAACTCAGTGTAAGGAAATGTGGTCATCACTGGTTGTGAAGGTGATTCATCAATTGCAGACAAGTCATTGGGCATTGTGCCGATCTGTGTGGAAGTCTCACCGCTACACTCCTGTGATGAAATAGGACGTTGTGTTTCTGTGTCCTGAGAAGCCTCAGGTGCCGCTTCACTCGCTGTCGCCTCATAGTAAGCTGAAGCAGACTCAGATGTAGATGGCACATTTTCTCCTTCTCGCTCATCTTTCCATGCTTTTTAAAAAAAGCGGAATATTGTACTTTGCGCACCTGCCATTGTCACTGCATATTAATGAACTCTCACCCGAAGATGACAGCGTACCTTACGCACAACACGTGACAAACAAATCAAGTTTGAAAACAGCCGCATTTTACCGCACAGCATTTTGATTGGTCAATGTATCAATCCTAACAAATCAAAAAACAACATTTTTTTTTAAGCAATCAGAAATCTGAGGGGGCCGGACATGTAAATGAGGGGGCCTAGGCCCACCCAGGCCCCCTCGTGGCTACGCCACTGGTCAGGATCAGTGTGACTGTGTGCTTTATTGAGTAGTTAAAGTCTTAATAAAGCTTACCATCAGTTCCTTTTAAGCCTTTGACTTGGACATCCACTACACCTGAAGTCTGATGATTCTCATAAAAAAATGTCACATTCATTCAGATTTCCATTCATTTAAAGCTGTTAACATACCTTATTTCTGCAGGTTGCTCAGTAGCTACACTTTGCTGGCAGAATAATTGTAGCCAGTTAATTTATGATCCACTTTTTTTGCTGTGTATGAAGAACTGCAGTGGATAATCATAATCTAATATTTAATTATATATTGTATTCATGCACTGAGGCCTATTTATTAGCTTGAATGTATCAATACGTCACAGCTATTTATTAATGACAGAAACGCTGTTGGCACCTTTCATCTCTAAGGCCTTTGTTTGCACCATCTTTTTTTCTGCAGCTGAACATGGACATTTGAAAATATACCTGCCCAAAAAGCTGCTCGAATGTCTACCAAAATGCTCCACGTTGCCAAAAGAAAGACACAGGTGGAACACCAATGAGGTAAGGTCACTTCTCTTCGCCATCTGCTGCTGTCATTTTTAACTCCTGCTTACTTTATATAAAACCTTGCTTATTTTAAGCAGTGAATCAGACACAATGTGTTAATAGAAACCTCTCTTGAGGATCTGCAGTCAGTTCAAATATTAACAGCAACTGCTTGATTGTCTTGTTTTTGTGGCCGGAAGTTGCTTTAGATCTACCACCCTATTTTCATTACTGTGCTTTGGAAGGTTTTTTTAAATGCTGGACATAGAGTCTTTGGGGAAACAGCAGGTTCATAAAGCTTTTAGTATACGTGGTCCAATGTCTGATTTTCACATTTTTGCAAATATAAATTTGCAGTAGTTTATGATCTGCACATAAAACATTTATGTTTTGGCATTCAATAATTCAAAATGTATTCTGTTGCTTTTGTGGTGGCAAATTGCACTGCAGTTTGTAAGTTAAAACTTCACTGTATATCATGGTTGGCCATCTGTTCCAGTACCACTTTTATTCATAGTTGTTTTAATTCCCAGGAAATAAAGACAGGATGTGATTTTTAAAATATGCTAACTTGTACGACAAGAGCGAAATCCCTGCCGTAGACATTTGGGTGCTAATTTGGAGCAGAACATGAAAAGGATGTTCCTAAGACTCTCTTCATCTCAGGCTGCTTCATTTCCTCTGAGTCTGGCTCAATCTCTCTGTAGCTGTGAAGAGCTTAGTACTGAAAATTGGTAGTATTTCTTGTAATATTTTCAAGACTCCTTGAATTTTTCCTAGGGGTCAAAGCACTGCGTGATCCTTTATTAAAAATTCAAAGGTAATTTTGTAATGAACAGTTGTTTGATAGAATCATGCAAGTTGTTTAGCTCTGTTCTGTTGTTTATTGGCTTTCAGTAGATGCTGGCATGCTATTTCATATCCCTCCGTGCCACCGCATAGAAGCTGTGGTATCTTACAAACCCATATACCTAATAATCTTCATATGAAAATGTGTTTTAAGTATGCTTATCCAAGCCTGAATGTATTTCAGACACAATGTATCAAACAAATTTGAAAAGATAACAACCCTTTTAGATTTTCGGTATTGAAAATAAAAATTTAAATGTAAAATGTTTTTATTCCTATGACTGTGGAAGGAAAAATCATAGACTATTTGCTCCAGCTGTCCTTGACCTGTAGGCCAGTCGTTTTAAATTAGTTCATTTCTTTTCAGTCCAGCTTCTTTATCAATTGAATGGAAATGAGACAGTGACTCACTTTATTTTTGCATTTTATTTGTTGTACGTGTTCAGTCTGTTGTGTGCTGTGGCTCCCTCCTAGCGGTGGCTGCAGGGAGATCAAAACTAAACATTGTTTCACTGCCATAAACTGGAATGATTTTAAATGACAGTTTCTCTGAGGAGATTTATAAACTCTAGCTCAGTGAAGGCAATGCAGTTTTATTACAACTGATCCCAATGAAGCACATATGAGTTTTACACCTGAAGTGACAAGCACCAATATCATAAGAGGAAAGAAAACAAAGGAACTCGTATGTCGGGTGTTTTTTTAAAGGTTCTTTACTTATTTTTAAAATTTATGACATCTTCTTGTGAAATTTGGTTAAGAGGGGGATGAGAAGCGCTCTGGTGGTTTAGTGTGTCTACCTCTCTCTGTAATATCAGAATACCTGCCGTACCCACATACATAACTCACATGTCACCTTTACATCAATTTCAGTTCTGCCAAAAGTCCCCTGTGACAAATCACTGACGTGGCCCTCTTAACGGGATATTCATGAATTGAGTACACTGCTTTATTCCTTTGTGTATTCTTTATGGAGTGACATGTGGCTTTATTTGAAGGGAGAGCAGTGTGGATATGAATGCCAATGCCAAATAGACATTGAATGCACCAGCCACTGAATGTTTGTGTGTCATATCAGATTCAGCTTTTCATGTTTTACCTCTGTGGTTCTGGTAACCAGCGACACAGTTAGTTGAATAGTTTGTCTTTGAAATGCAAATATGGAATTGTGGGATATGATTGTTTGTTTGAGTTCATTTCCATGTAATATGTTGCACTGCTTAGAGAAGTTATAAATACAGATTTCTGAACTCTGTAACTAATGCACTTGTCTTTCAAATTCTGCCAATTCTCATCAGGCATTATGCATGTATGAGCATAATAGTGAATCCTGGTTGGGGACGATAGTTTGAAATGAGAGAGTAAAAAAGACTGTCTTACTAGATCTGTGGCTGCCTTCCTACTGAAGCTGATTGTTTAATGTGTTCACCTGCGGTGTGCTTGCAGTCACAATTATTTAATGTTTTTTAGGAATTGATTTGTGGAATGTCAACACTCAAATGATGACATCTATAGCCTGGTATGTGAAGTAGGCTACCAGAAAGCTTTAGAGTAGATTGATTGCATAAACATCAAACAATGACATTTCAGGAAGTGATTTTGTGCTGTCCTTTAAATTAAATGGTTGGTTCACACATACATTTTTTTTTCCTCCCCTCTCTCTTTATTTTACTCATGCGATAACAAACCTGAATGATTTTCTATTTTCTATGAAGTATATTGATGACAATTAATGACTGAGACCAGTCACGGTTCATTTTGTTGTTACATGCCATCGTATTACTACAATAATAGACTGGTGTGCTACACATTTGAGCTCATAATGTTAAAGTGCACATCTGTTTCATTCTCCCTCTTTCTCCTCAACAGTTCCCTGTAACTTTTAAGTGTCTTGTCTAATGATTAAAAGTTAAATATCAATTAAACTAATATCATATACCTTCTGCAAATATGCGCATATCTCATTTAAACAGATGTAATAAAAAAAACTCACAAAACTTGAGCAAATTCAGCATCCTGTGGAGCACTCATTTATTTACCTCTAAAGCACAAGGTTGTTGACTTCAGGAGAGCACATAGTGAACACTATCCGCTGAACATCGACGGCTCCTCTGTGGAGATCGTCAAGAGCACCAAATTCCCTGGTGTTCACCTGGCGGAGAACCTCACCTGGTTCCTCAACACCAGCTCTATTACCAAGAAAGCCCAGCAGCGTCTCTACTTTCTTTGAAGGCTGAGGAAAGCACATATCCCATCCCCATCCTCACTACATTCTATAGAGGGACTATTGAGAGCATCCTGAGCAGCTGCATCACTGCCTGGTTTGGGACTTGCACCGTTTCGGACCGCAAAGCCCTGCAGAGGATAGTGAGGACAGCTGAGAAGATCATTGGGGTCTCTCTCCCCTCCATCAAAGACATTTACAAAAAACACTGCATCCGCAAAGCAACCAGCATTGTGGACAACCCCGCACACCCCTCACACAAACTCTTCACCCTCCTGCCGTCTGGCAAGAGGTACCGAAGCATTCGTGCCCTCACGGCCAGACTGTGTAACAGCTTCTTCCCCCAAGCCATCAGACTCCTCAATACTCAGAGACTGGACTGACACACACATGTGCCCTGAGTTGCACTTTAATTATTGTCACTTTATAACTGGCTGCTACCTCAATAACTGCTATGTCCATTGAACACTATCTCATAGTATGCTATGTTTACATTTGGCATTTTTAGAAACTGTCATCTTTTTGCACTACTGTGTACTGGTCGGCGCTGCACTGTCTCTCACTGTGCCTATTTTCCTGTTAATTTTTAGTAATTTATTGTACTGTCCCATACGTTTTGCACACATTTGCACGTGCACTTTATATTGGTATGTTATTTAGTCTGTGTAGTGTCATGTGGTTCTGTGTTTGTCCTGTGTTGTTTTATGTGGCACCATGGTCCTTGAGGAACGTGATTGCTAACGTGGACATGCCATCCATGGTTGCTGGACTTCTGTGTCCATAATCTTATTTCCTTCTTCCTAATATATTATACATTTCTTCATGTTCAAATACATTACTAAAATTTTATGAATTTGATGAACAAAATTGTATAATTAAATATTCAATATAACATTTTAAAAGTTCAATCCCCCTTTAAATGATCTTCATTTTTCAACAGGTAATATTCAGTCCATTAAATTTTGCTTAAATAAATTGTCTCTAAAATTTCAGTGCTTTAAATTCAGCTTGAAATTCAAACTTGAACATCCTTGCATTAAAGGAAAAGCAATAAAGTTCCAAAGCAACTCTAGGTCCACCACTAGTTTGAGCAATTGGGTGTTGAAGATCAAGAGCAGCTGTTTTTCCTGCAATGCCATGATGCACAAGGTTGAATTTCCAACCCAATTTGAACCACTTCAATTTTAGAGGTGAATTTGTAAAGTGAAATGCACCAAATATTACCTTTCATCATCATCATTCATTCTAAAGATGAAAAAAAAAAGAATATTTATGATACAATTTTTAATAATTAAATTTATTGTGAAACTTTTTCAATTGAAATATTCATAGCTAAAATATACAACCATATGAAATTGCATTCCCAAAAAATGCAAGTACTGTAAATACAAGGCGTTTATTTTTCAATTAGTGCACTTCAGTATGTTTTTTTGTTTCAAAGACATTTGTCATTATTATACTTACCTACTTTTCCATGGAAAAGTAGGGACTGCCATTGTTCGCCTCAGTCACCATTCACTTTCTTTGTATGGAAAAAATATACAATAAAAATAAATGGTGACTAAGGCATTCAGTTTCTAACATTCTGCCTAACATCTCCTTTTCTCTCCCATGAAAGAAAGTGTTAGAAAATTTGTGAATTTTCATTTTGGCTGAACCATCCTTTTAAGTGAACCACATGGATTCTCAAAAATCCATGTGGTTCTCAAAAAGGGCATTTGTATATCATGTGTTCCAGGCAGATAATGTGGCTGGAGTCACTGATGGCAGCCACATTATCTGCCTGGAACACATGATATACAAATGCCCTTTTTGAGAACCACATGGATTTTTGAGAATCCATACTTTCACAGCAATTAAATACTGCATAATTACTATATAAAAGCTATAAATTAAATTAATAAGTCAATTCATACATATGATATTTTGATTAAAATAATTTAATTTTTGAATCGGACAGGAAAAATAAAGTGGCATAAAAGAATTAGGGGTGATTATAATGGGAGCGATCTAGATTTGTAGTCTAGTTGTGAATCGCCACTCATGTACTGCATTTTTTAGCTTTCACTCGTGTAATGTGCTGTTTTCCATATTCAAGGGCATTCAGATTTGGGAGAAAGCATAAATTCTAATCCTGTACAGATAGGTCAGGCTACTGGAGTACAGACAGTGGTGAATTTAGGCATGGGTGACATCTTGCAGGGAGGCGGTAGGAGGCACCCACGCAGAGGGGCACCCTGAACTCCACCTGCCATCTCATTTACAGTCACAGCCCCTCCAAGTCAATTCCACGAAAATGTCAACCATACCATAAAAAAATAAAGCAAATGCTCAAAAACTCTTTCAAGTGGTGCCTGGAAAGCTCAGCAAGTCACAAGTTTAAATCCAGGGCGTGTTGAGTGTCTCCAGTCAGGCTTCCTTACCAGTTGGCCCGGTTGCTAGGGTGGTTAGAGTCGTGTTGAGTTAACCTCCTCATGGTCGCTATAATCTGGTTCTCAGTCTCCGCGGTAACGCGCTCAACAAGCCATCTGATAAAATGCGTGGATTGACTGTCTCAGACACGGAGGCAACTGAGATTCATCCTCCGCCACCTGGATTGAGAGCGAGAGAGAGCGAGAGAGAGAGAGAGAGAGAGAGATTAATGAATAAAATGTGAATCTAAGGGGGTGCTAAATTGCATGGCTGGTTTATTTACATCCTAACATAAAGGACTCTCTGTTTAATATAAAATGTATACTAATTTACAGTTCAAGTGTGTGTATGAGGTTGCTTTTGTCAACTATTACTTAATAGTTGCTCAAAAAAGTTTTTCTGAGGCATGTTCAGGTTTAACAAGTAAATTACAAATTCGAAATTAATTGTCCTTATCCGGGTGGAATGTCATGCATATTTAGTTAGCTTGAAACCCAGGTTCAGGTTTATGTCAAACTTGTAAGATGTTCTCTCATAAAAAAATGGGTCTCCCGGGGTGTCTACCATGTTGAAAAGTGTCAGGATTGCTATCAGAAGACCGGGAAGGTCTCCGGAAGGGACCCTCTGGGAGAGGGAGACTGGCAGGAAAGAAGAGCTAAGCTGTGTGACACTCAGCATCTAATGAGTGGCAGGCACTAAAGACGTGTGAACCTTCTCTCAGCCCTGAAATGAAGCTGAACTGTGGAATGAGCAGCTCAGTCCCTCTAAGAACTTCTACACATTTAATGCCCTGTCATCAGGACTAATCCTTTCTGCCTGGCACTACCATGGCATGGCGCCCATGTGCAATATGCCTCTGCTCCTGCTGGGATGGCACTGCAGCAACCCAGGGAGAGTCGTAGGCAGAGAGAACGTAATCTTCCGGTTACAATCATGTCCGGTGGCAATGTCCATGGAGAGGGTTCTGATTACATAGGATGTGAAGAGGCTGGACAAAAGAGAGGTTTGGATCATTGGGCCAGAAATGACAGTATTTCCCCCACCAAATCAGAGACAATATGATACCTCTCGTGAGAGTCACTGCACCTGATGGAGAAACTAATTTACAGATTAAAAACTGATCAGAGTTTTTTGATTACTATGCATCAAAATCCGCCCCTGCACAAATGTCCTGACGATTACTATAGAGAGGTTAAATTAGCAACAAAATGCTTGTTAGACACACTAGTTTGAACATTCCTCATTTAAAATAAGGAGTATTATGTCTGATGTCTTCTAGATGTTGGCTTTCTAGAGCTGAAATGTTCGCCTTGTTTCTTTTTGTGTTTGAGAAGCCTGTTTTTGAATGAAATAAATGAATAATAATTGTATTATTATTTAAACTGTGTTATTATTTGGTGCATCTAATGGCACAGAAATGACACTTCACATTTAAATGAATGTGATAAAAATGTGATGTTAAGTTAAAGAAGTCAGCCTCTCACTTTGTTGCCCCCTTTTAAGTAGTTTAGCTCTTCTGCCAGGGCTCAACAATAAAGGGAACGTCCTTCCTTTTATCTATGTCTCTCCAGTGCCCCCACTTGCCAGCCCTCCTGTTGAATCTGTGTCATATCTATTCAATAACTGTTTCAGGTCATGGCTTCAATTATATCCTCATCACTCTGCTGTACCTTTGAAAATATAATGACTGTTTTGTGAGTTCAGACTGCATATGAAGAAAGAGAAACCTCTATGTAACCTTTGTGTTGCTCATTCATTTTATATTATTGACTAATTTGAGGCGCTTGTTGAGTAACTGGCAACATTTGCTTTTAAATGAAAAGGCATCATTTCATATGAAAATTAGTACTTTGGCCTATGACATGGATAAATAAACAAGCATAATTCTGAGCTGAAATTATTTTATTAGCCATTCAAATAACTAGTAAAGGTTGTGTTTACTTTTCAAGTAAAAATATACACATACAGCTCTACTATCATTATAGTCACACACACTCTGTAGTCTGTTGTTGTATTTCTCTTTAAGTTAGCATTATATTAAAGCAGAGTTTGAACTAGTCTTGAATAGACTAATGTTCACAATTAAATATCCAAATCAGTTAAATATCTAATATTGACCAATGCTGATAAATAAAAAATACAGCATCTATAGCAGAGTTATGCACTGTCATAGTATCATAGTATCATAAGAGTATTCAGTATCATAGTGAGGGTGGTACTGCATCCTTTACAGAGCAGAAATGTTTACTTCCAGTGGCGTCAAACGCACACACTCATTTATGCTCAGTCTACTTGTTCTTCTTTCAGAAAATAAATATTTTCTTTGTCTGTAGTGGTTGATTCATGTTGCTCTTATTATGGACACGAAAGTGTCTGATCCCAGAAAACATCTAGCTTGGCAGAGATCTGTTTCAGCACTGGATGGCCAACATGCTGATGAATTGGCCTGTCTACACTTTACGGAGCCCAGACTGGTAACCTCCACTTCTCTGCTTGCTTCTTTTTTAGTTTCAATGCCTTTATTCCTGAGGGCCTTCCTATTTCTCTCACCCAGGACAGCCTGAGCTCATTAGAACATTCCCCTGGATTAAAGTCTTCCTACAACATTTAAGATGTTTGAACAGTTCATGTCACAGAGACAGGAATTTAACTTTCAATGATCCGTTGGGCTGATTAGAATGTCTTGGGTTACTTAACTGTAATCCCTGTTCCCTGATAAAAGCGGAACGAGATGGTGCGCTGATTTAGCGCTTTGGGAACAACTTTAGGTGTGACCAGCTGTGAATATGTGTGCAACACGTCAATGAAATTGACCAGAATTTTTAGCCTCTGCTGGTGACATAATTGGATGCACCTGTAGCAGGGCTATAAATAGATGCGTCACAGGTGCATCGTCAGGTATTTTGTCTGAAGAGCAGTCCTGGGGCATCCCAGTGTGGCAATGAAGCGCAGCATCTTGTTTTTATCAGGGAACGGGGTTACAGTTAAGTAACCCGAGACGTTCCCTGTCAAAAAGCTACACTTTGATGCTGCGCTGATTTAGCGCTTTGGGAACAAGAATACCCACACCGCCGCACTGTGGATGTCTGGACCCCTTATGGTATTGTAGTTGTGCTCACAAGAGCGCGAGAGGTCTCAGACATGTTGACTCAAGGACATAAGAGCCCGGATTGGCATGAACATCCAAACTATAAAATCTTATGAATGTGTACGGAGAGGACCGGCCTGCTGCATCACAAACATGCTGCAGAGGGACACCTCTTGTCAAGGCATTAGAGGAGGCGAACCCTCTGGTAGAGTGAGCCCTGATACCTACTGGCGAAGCTTGACCGTGCACCTCGTAGGCCAGGGCAATAGCGTCCCTCACCCAATGCGACATAGTCTGCTTGGTGGCGGCCGCCTCCCTGTTGTGGCCTCCATGGCAAATTAATAGTTGCCCTGACTTACGCCACTGGCTATTGCGGTGGACATAAGTCTGAAGGGCACGGACTGGACAAAGTCCATGAAGTCTTTCCTGCTCCAGCATTGTAAACAGCGGGGAGCAGAAGGCTTCGAGAGTGACCGGATGTACAGTCGAGAAAGTTAGGCAGGTAGTCAGGATGAGGGTATAAAATTGCTTAAGCCTGGGGCAAAATCCCCAATTCTTTTTAGAGAATTAATTGCCATAAGAAAAACCATCTTGAGTCAGAAGTTTATAAGACGCTGACTCTAGAGGTTCGAAGGGGGTCTGAACCAGTCCCTCAAAGACTATTGCTAAGTTCCATGAAGGGATCCTGGTCCTAGCAGGAGGTCTCAGTTGCATGGCTCCATGAACAAAGCTAGTGAGCAGAGGATGTCTCCCCAATGCCACCCCATCAATCACGGCATGGCAAGCCGATAGTGCGGTCACGTAAACCCTGAGAGTGGCAGGGCATGTGCCTGTTTACAATTTTTCCTGCAGAATGTCCATAACTGAAGCAATCTGGCAGTTAACTGGATCTGCATTATGTGCACTGCACCATCTTTCAAAGACACCCCATTTATTGCCGTAACTTCTTCTAGTAGAGTGAGCCCTAGCACTTAGAATGGTCTCGATAAATTCAGTTGAAAGCCTAGTGTCCCTCAGTTGGTACCCTTCAGAGATGAAATATTGTTCCCTGCACCTGTCCCTCCTGTTTGGAATCGCCCAAGGCGATTAGAGCGGGAGACAATTGTGCCTGCATCTTGATCGAATTCCATACAACGCCCAGATAGGTAATTACCTGAGTGGGAGAGAGAACTCTCTTTTTGATGTTGAGTCTCAGACCCAGAGAAACCAGATGAGCTAAGACGATATCCCTGTGCTGAACTGCCAGTTCTTGAGACTGTGCTAGCATCAGCCAGTCGTCCATGTAATTCAGAATGCGGATGCCCCGAAGTTGCAAAGTAGCCAGTACTGCATCCATGCATTTTGTGAATGTGCAGGTTGATAGGGCTAGGCCGAATGGAAGAACCCGATATTGGAAGGCTTCGCCCCCGAAAGCGAACCTCAGAAACTTCCTGTGTTGTGGAAGAATTTCTATATGAAAGTATGCATCCATGAGATCGATCGTGACCAACAGATCATGATGTTGGATTTGGGACATGACTGTGTGGGTATTAATTTTGACACTTCCTGTTGAGGGGATGTCGAGTTTTCCGTGTCCTGGACTAAGGCAGGAAGCAACAGTACCCCCAACATTTCTCTGGAAGCCTCTAACTCCCGAAACACCAGAGGCAGCGGGAATGGAGAGGTTTCGTGGGGGTATTGGGAGGGTCGAAGTGGATGATACACGCGCCCGTCCCGAGGGGGGCTACCCCCATAAGAAATGACTGCCCTGAGGTCTTGCTTTGGGGCTGCTAAGAGCGACAAGCGGTCACCAGTCTCTACAAGGGGGAGCAAGACTCGCCACGCTTTGTTTCTGAGCCTCCCTTTTAGAAGGACTGGGGCGGGGCTGGGTGGCCGATGGCCCCTACCCCTGAGTGCAGCGAGGAAGGAATTCTCGTGACTTTTCACCTCCTGGAACCTGGTGATAACTACATTCATAGCGTCACCAAATAAGCCAGAAGGCGAAACTGGGGCATCGAGAAGGAAAACTTTGTCCTTGACTCTGATGCCCAACAGGTTGAACCATAAGTGTCTCTCCGCACTGACTAAAGCAGACATAGACAGGCCAATGGTGCAGGCCGTCTGCTTGGTCGCGCAGAGAGACAGATCCATGGCTCGACGAAGCTCGGAGAAATGCCTCCTCATCGATCGTGGTGCCCGCACTCAGGTCCTTCAGCAGATCAGCCTGGTACGCCTGTAACACTGCCATAGTGTGCAGGGCATCACCAGCCTGAAAAGCCTTCCCCACAAGTGTGGAGGTGGTCCTGCACGGCTTTGTGGGGAGAGTGGGTCTTTTTAATGATGATGCCGAGCCAGGAGAGAGAGATCCCGCAAGTGTCTCTTCAACCGGCGGTATCACCGAATACCCCCGTGCCTCAGCACCCATGATAGTCGAATATATCGACGTCGAGGGCACGAAGACATGGGACGCATAAGGTTTCCTCTATGAACGAGAGAGCTCGTCATGGAGGTCATCAAAGAAAGGAAGGGACTGATGTGGCGTTCTCTTCCCTTGGCCACCAGACAGAAATCTGTCCTCCAGAGCATTTGGGGTGTCTCTTTTTTGGTGGCTGGTCTAATTGAAGCCTGGCCACCGCACGAGTATCACTTCGAGTAATTCCTCAGATGATTTATTATTATGCCCGGAATGCTCGGAGGTGGGTAACTCGAAGTCCGCATCTATTTATAGCCCTGCTACAGGTGCATCCAATGATGAGGCTATAAATTCTGGTCAATTTCATTAACGTGTTGCACACATATTCACAGCTGGTCACACCTAAAGTTGTTCCCAAAGCGCTAAATCAGCGCAGCATCAAAGTGTAGCTTTTTGACAGGGAACAGTTTGATGATTTTGGAAGCCTTCTGCACTTTATATTCATATTTGTTGTTACTGTTTGATAAATCTTGCCTAAACGAACTTCAGTCTACCTATGATTGAATGTTTACCTTCTTTTGATGTTGTAAATGGAATGTTCCTCTCAACTGCAACTAATTTAAATTACCCATATGAATTGCAAGTGTTTACCGAGAAGTTCATTAGACTCTCTGGGGCAATCAGTGGAAATTAAAGGTCATGTTTGCTTGTTTGTTTTCGGTGAGAGAAATGCTTTAACATTTTTTATGAACAGGTGTCTAATGCATGACTAGAATTTTAAATTCAGTGCTCAGGGGCTTCTCAGGTTGAGCTGCTGAGCTCTCAAATGTTGGATTTGAGATTGAGGTTCAAATGCCACCTTCTTCTGGAGATCTCTATTTGCATAAGCTGCCTTTCTTGTGCACACCAAAATGTCCTGTTATTTGTTTATTGATATAGATAAATATTAGTTTATTTCTCTTTATTTCCTGTTTAATATTTTATAACGTAAAAATTACTGCCTGTATCTCATATGAATCAATATGTTTTTGAAAAATACTTTCTCTTGAATGTGTTTGTTAATATCTTGTCCTGCATAATAAGAGTAATGTGTGTATGGTTTTGGTGATGTGAAGAAATTATGACTTAAACAAGGCTAATGATCATGTTTGTAAGTCTAAGTTTGTTTTTGATAATGAAATCTCTATAACACTTCTTATAAAATGGATGGATTTGACTCCATCTGATTGGATAATATACAGTATGTTTAAAGCCATTGTAAATAGCCAATAAATGCACACCTGTGACCCATAACTGAATTCTGTCCACTGTTTTCTTAAATGTGGAACGGAAGCCTGTTTCACTTTATGGTCTCCAGGGTTTTCACTCGCATTGATGTATAATAATGTGAGGTTTATTAGATTACATTTGTAAAAAATTGCATAACAAAAAGCATATGACTCCATATTGCCGATACTTTACTTTAGAGAGATGACAGTTGGATGGACCCACGTGTGGAGGTGGTGCATGGTCTGGAAAGAGAGTACGCGTAAGGGTTTTCACCTGAGATGAATTGCTGGTAATTGCTTGTTTCTGTGTTCACAGTGAGAGATGGGGGAAATAAAAGGTCCAGTCCTCAGTGTGTGTGGGAAAGAGAGCCCAGCTGACAAGTTGTTTGTGTGTGTTTGCCTATGCCATTTTAGGAATTTAAGTTTAAAAAGCTTTAGTGTTACACATGGAGTGTGTTGTTATTTTTTAAATAGAAGTGACATTCCTCTGTTGGAATCGCTGCTACCTCAATCCTCTGAACTTGTTACACCAGGTTAGTTGCATTAATATCATAAGCTAATTTAAGCTATGACCGCCAACAACTGGACAATTTGAGTTTGTACAAATTTTTACTTAATTTAACACTTAAAATGGTGGTTGTTCTCCGTTTGGTACGGTTGTATTGGTAGTCTTTACATTCCTTCTAATGCAGACCAGGACCAGAAAATGGTCCAGTGGCAATTAGAATAATCTTGGTGGGTCAGGAAAAATTACTTTTACATTTTCAAGGATTATCTTTGTTACATTGCTAAGTGACCATAAACAGCCTACTCTGAGAGAGAAAAAAAAAAAAACACAACAAACAAACAATCTATATATTTTACCCCCCAAAAATTGGCTACGGACTTTGAGAAAGTGTTCTCAATTTTAGCATGCAGTATAAAGGTTAAGAATGTCAGGTAACATCTAGCTAATATAGCATAGTTTGAGTAATTTGCCTTTGTAAAATTTACTTAATTTATTGGTTGTTCTGTGGCTGGCGGATGCTCTGCGCAGTTTAATCCCGATGGTTAGTCCATCCTTGCATCCCAATCCAACAGTGGCAGAACAATAGTTCCTTCATTGTTGATATGAAACTCATATTATACCTGAGAATCTGTGAGATGCTGTCAACTTTCTGTTTTTTTTTTTTTTTTTAAAAAGTAGAATGCATGGAAAAACAGATATTTTCAGATATCCATAACGTGATAAACATGCTTTAAAATAGCCATGTCATTGGTATATAGACAGAAATTTTCTTTTCTACTTACCCACGACACAAAAGCATCTTGTCTAAATATATCTGGCTTTGCTCGATTTGAATTCCAAAAGGTGGCAAAACCTGCAGCGTCAGAAATACTCCAATTCAAAATGTGTACTGCACGATAATGTAAAGCTTGGTCACAATTTAATTACAAAACAAATTTAATGTTACTTTATCACATTATTTTATGGTAATCCCACGATAAAGGATTTTATTCAGCCCATTGTAAAATGTTCCTGAGCTGGGAGATGTACCATATGTGAACTTGTTAAGCTTTGGCACTTGGATAAAACTGATATTAAACTTGCATAAAATGTCTTTGTTTTTTCAAGTATAATATAAAAAATACAAAGAAAAACAAATACATCTTACTTTAAATTCTGTGTCCAAATGACATTTGTCGATGTCTGTTATTTCTGTCACTGGCCGCATCTCTCATTGTGGATAACGCATGTGTGCATGCCTACCTGAATCAAATTTATTTTAATATATTTTATTTTTGGCTTTTGTATGTGGTGGTTGTGTAATTTTATCTAAGGAAATTTACTGCTGATTAATGAAATATTTTATTGTTAATTATTAAGTAAATCTACCTAAAATGATTATCTTAAAATTAGTATCTTATTTTCTTGTTAAAATTAACCAATGTTCTTGAATAATAATAATAAACACCAGCCCACCCCACACAAACACACATAAAATAAATTTTTCCCAGTGTACAGATAAGTCTAATAAATATATTACTTGGTGGAAGAGTTGTTTATTACTATCAATAAATTGATGTATTTATGGAACATTGGTGTCTTTTTTTTTTGTCATGTAACTCTTTATGCAGCTTTACAAAAGCATACACCTCTTGTCATGCCCAGCAACATGCCTTTGATAAATATCACTGTAACACATAACCTTCTGTGACTTTTTTGTGTTAACATCTCATATTTCTACATCTAGGCTTGTTGGTTGTAACATTTAGAAAAAATCATCAGAGCGCTTTTATAATTAAAATGGATTTTCCGATTGCCAAGTATTCCTGGTGTTGCTGTAATTGTGGTGGTGTGCAGTATGGGTGTCAGTCGTGTAGCTTTGGGCAAGCTGTCTTTTTCTGTAATGAGAACCTACCTGTGGGTCATTCTGGGGTTCTGAATGCTACAAGGCCTTTCAGCTTTCTCCTGGCTCTATGGCAGTGGTCTCCAGTACACACTGACGTTGGGATGCCTGTTTAAAATTGCCTGACCTCTATTGTTGCACAAACAGGTCACTTGACCTCCAATAGGAACTTCTAAATTGAACCCAGCTTGTGCTTTTGTTTTTATTGCACACCAGCCCACCTCCTTTTCTCTCATCTTCTAATTTTCTCCTCTCTCCCTCATATGTTATGTCAGATGCAAAGTTATTCAGGCGTGGAGAAATATATTTTTACCTTTAGTTTTGAACTGCTGTACAAGGATTTTGGATTGTGAAAGACGAGGTTTTTTTTTTACCAGATAAAAGGAACAAGAATGCTTTTTTTTTATAGCAGGTATGTGCATGATTGTCTTAGTGCATTGTTTTGAGGATACTATTTACAAGAGTTTGAAAGAAAAGGCCATTGTGTTCTCAGCTCTCTTGATCAAATGGCAGGGAAACCGAGGTGCGCACACTGAAGCCTGATGTAGTATTCCATTTCATGGAGTCTGCCAGCCTAGCGTGCATACCACGGTAATCCATACCCCTACCTCTTGCCCCCACTTGAAATAAATAGGATTGTTATCTGTCTCCCTGACTCTCATAGATGAAGTAATTGATGGATCTTGTACATGATTTATTATTAAAGCTAGCGGTTTCCTCTCACGAACAGACTACTGCCCAAAGCTTCCAGGCAGATGGGCGTACACATAAAACCACCCTTCATTTATGAATATGATATCTCTGTATATATTGTTCAGAATTGAATAGACTTAATTTGATTGGTTGTCTTTATTTACTTTTCAAAGTTCAAAAGTCTTTTGAAGCTTTTATGAATTTGTTTGTGAAGGACATTGGCCATAATTGGTTGACTTTGTTTTCTTTTTCAGTGTTTTTATGTCTTGACCCCATGGAGCTGCAATGTATCAAGGCTAACTCAGCTTTCTTACTGTCCTGGTTCTTATGTCCCTCAGGTTTGGTCACATACTTTATTTTGTATTTCATGCTGGTCAAAGCAGCCGCTGCATATCAGTTAGTACCAGCACAATACTTTTTCATTGCCAGTGGAAATTACCACATCCATCTATCCCAATGGGGACTGTCTTTTTTTAGCTGTTTCACAGGAAGCCATTCACATCCACACTATAAGCAGTAACATGAGAGGATCCATGCGTTGGGGTTGGGATCTGCTCCATCAGGGGGTGTTGACTGCAGAGGTGGAGCCAATGATTCACAGAGACTTTGCCGGTTTCCTCTGTCCTGGTGCTTTTCTTTTTGATCAGTGGGAGGGAAGTTCTTGCCTAATCAGTGGAAGGGCATGCAGGCTCTGCTGCTTCACAGGATCCCTCCTCTTTTTCCTTTTCTTGTTATGTACTGGGCTTTGATCTTTAAAGGTCCTTGAGAATGAAGAGCCAGCAGACTGGGACTCTCTGCATTTGAATTCCTGTCCATCTGCAGCTCCATCTAACGGACAAAACAGGCCTTCCTGTGTTCACTCTTTTTCTCTGCCCTTTGTTTTCTCACCTGTCATTCACTCACTGTTTCTGGCACTGTTACTTTATCCCCCTCATCTTCTTCTGCCTAAATAGGTTGCATGGTTTGCTATCCTCCAATCGTACCATTTGTTTTGAACCATAGTTTATGCACTTGCATTTATCTATTGTTTTGTGTTGTCTGGGGTAATTATTTTTGCAAATTCAAAGAGGCAGGTTGTGCTGACAAATGCACTTCTTCCCTTCTGGCAAAACCCTCTCCTAGAGTCATGGCAACAGGTTGCAAGCATTCATTGCATAAGTGTTAAGGATTTCTAGGATTTGTCAAAGCAAAAACTTGAGCCTTGGCAACACTGTTGAACTCCCTGGACTAACCGCTAACTGTCTGTAAAGTCCAAGTTAAACATTGGTCTCAAAATCTGCAGGGGTTTTGCCATAACAATGCGATTTTTGCCAGATTGCACATTATTCCTTTTTTGTATTAATGTAGGTGGATGGCAATAGTAAGATATTTTTTCAACTCTGAGAATGCAGAATATAATTAGAGTGCACAAGAATGTCCTGTCTTCACACTTAAAATATAAGACGAATGTATACATTTTATAATGTTCCAACTTCCTCTTACAAAACTTATTTTCTTATAAAATCTTCACCTTATAACTTAGTAACAAGTAGCTTTTGTTTGCAGAATTCATTGGCTCTTCAGCAACGTACTGAGATTATCAGGGTATGGAATCCTTTGATCTGTGGCCTTATTTGACCTCATGTTACATGCAGTTCTGTCTGTGGACAGCAATGGATGCCAATACCTGACCTTTACAGGACTCCCGCATTTTATTAAATTGCAAAATGAAAGGTCGCTCTTCATCTTCTGTTTTTATGCTCTTAAATGCTACTTCTGCCACATTTGGTCAGAGTCATGAAACCCCAAGACAGGTGTCCTTCATGGAGGTTGTTCCCCAAGTTTTTGTCATGCACTTGGCCCATGTCCACTATAGATCCATATTTGTGAATGCTAAACTAAAAAGGCTGACATGGCCATAATCATTAATATCACTGAATACTACTCTTGGTATTTATGGGATGAAAGAGCATAGTGATCACTACTCACTGTCACCTAGGGCTGTCACGATTATGAAATTTGGCTGCCGATTATGAAATTTGGCTGACAATTAATTGTCAAACAAATAATTGCGATTAAAATGATTTATTGTCTGTTTTGGGGCTGTGGCAATTAATTGTCTCGTTAAGGGCTTTCACGATTAATTGTGATATAAATTGTCATTTTTTTTAAAGTGCGCTTTTTTTCTGCATGTGTGCTTCATACACCTTAATAAGTAATTTTTACATATTTAACTTTAAATATATAAATCAAATAATAAAATTGGGCTAAACTATGATTTCCTTTTAATACTTTCAAAACTTATGAATGACATCAAAAATTATGTTTTAAATATAAAAATATTTCTAAATACTTAAAATATGTGTCTCTTTTTAGTCAAATTTAGTTTTGGTCAATTTTACTTACGCTTTAATTGTAGAATGATTGGAGATGATCGAAGCTGCCAGACATGGTCACATAACCAGGAGGGGATCTTTGTACACGGAAGATAGCACTCACTTTCATAAGAGCTGGAAAAGGGAGTTAAACATATACTGATGTTTTGTTGGTTTATTTCATCACATGGCCTTATTCTCACTTTTTTATACCCGAGAATCGGTTTTGATGAATGAAGTACCCAGTAATTATTCAGATTGGGGAAGCAAGCCAGCATGCTTCTTAATCACCTTACACACAGATTTTCGGGCTGAAATCTAATTAGACTATGGATGCTCCTTACGTTTGAATGAGCTGAATTTTGGAAGCAAACACGCAGCATGCGTAGCCAGAGGTACACAGTTGCAGCGTGTACAAATTATTGTGTTTAGCAGTCCTGAATACAGGACCTTCTTCACATTTAAATGAATCCAGTATTGACCTAGTCAACCAGAAAATAGCTCTGATTTGTAAATGCTGAGCCTTGAATTTGAGGCCTTGCATTCCTGTTTTGTTTCCCATTCACCTCGGCCCCTGATAGATCTCTGAGAGAAAGGCTAAAAACATGAATTTCTGTCCTGTCTTTTGTCTGTAAAAGAAAATAGAGCCTGCACAGCAGTCTGTAGAATAGGTTTGGTAGTCTGGTGTTGTGAGATCTCAGGGACACTCTGTATCATTGGTGGCAAGATTCACGAGCACATGGTCTGCCGCTGAAGCCAGAAAGGTTGAGGTAATGGTGTGGTGTAGTTCGGGTAGTTCATTAAAATGTGCCCTCTCCCAGCCTCTATTCTCCTTACAGCCCGTCCTTCAGTGAAACCTTGAGGTTCTATTGAAATTCTGCCGCGCTTTCCTCTTTTGAAATGTCTGTTGATGAGGTAATGCAGGGATGCGATAGCTCTCTGCTCCCTCCACTGCTGAACATTTCTCTAAGTCATGTTTACATAATTAGCGAGCTCTCAGAGAGCTTCTGCAATTTTTAAAAAATGAAAGGAGCTAGTTAGTAGTCCACTCGGTGAGTCTGCCTCCCTGAGACCACTGTGCTGAGGATACATTAATGCATATACTTATAAACATTCTAACACACACACACACACACACACACACACACACACACACACAAACTTTGTCCTCTTTGTGCGCTTGCATATTTTTCATGTATGTTATGCATTTGATCTATTGAAATGTTTTTAAATCATTTATGTATGTTGTAAATATGTAGGAGCAAGTATGTTGTGTTTTTGTATCCAAGCATGTAGCTTAAATAATAAACTAAGAGTGTATTTCCTGAAATAAATGGAGGCATTCTGTTAATTATTGTAAATTGATTTTTTACTTATCAAGCCTGTCCAGTCGGTGCCTTTGTGCTGAAATGCTGTTGTTTCATTTAGGGGTACTCTTATTGTAGTTAGATGTTTAAAATCCATGCTCATTCATTTTTGAGGGCCCACATTGTTGTCCATTGTAGAGATGTATTAATTTTTTTTGTCTCATGGTTCTGCAGAATTATTATACGATTCATTATTTTAGTAAAGGCCAAATAAGATTGGAAATGGACAGTGTAATGCCAATGAGTTTCACTTTGCCCCTTGCTTGACCTCATCGCTGAATCTAATTATGTAACCATCTTCAGAACTTAACGACTATGACACATTTATATTAGCCTAGTTACATGCTGTACTGAGTGAATTTATTCTCTTTACACTTTTGACACATTTTAATTACTGAAAGATTTGTCAAAATTTTCTGTTCAGATTTTGCTTAGTTGGAGTAGCTTTCTCACCACAGATAAAAAAAAGACCTGTAATTACAAACGTGATGAGGGCTGTAAATCTCTCTCTCTATCCTTTGGTGTTGTCTTGAGAGATGAATCAGCTAAAGCGCACTGGCATTCACACACAAATCTTCATTAGATGTGGTTGATAAACCATTAATACATTCTTTAACTCTTTTATTTCCATGCAGTTTCGATCCACCCACATTCTGAGTTTGAAGCGAGTCAGGGTAGATGCTAAGGATGTGCCAAACTACATATTTTCAAAATCGACTTGCCAGAAGGTTGCATGAACAACTAGTAGACTAATCGGTTTTAAGGAAGCCTGTAATGAGGCAGGCAAGGAATGAGGATCTAAACGCACCTTTAATGAAACAAAACACAGGGAACCACGTACAGAGCATAACAACACATGCAAAGACTGACAAGCACATCTCCCACCCCCCCATCCTCACTACATTCTATAGAGGGACTATTGAGAGCATCCTGAGCAGCTGCATCACTGCCTGGTTTGGGACTTGCACCGTTTCGGACCGCAAAGCCCTGCAGAGGATAGTGAGGACAGCTGAGAAGATCATCGGGGTCTCTCTTCCCTTCATCAAAGACATTTACAAAAAACACTATCCACAAAGCAACCAGCATTGTGGACAACCCCACACACCCCTCACACAAACTCTTTACCCTCCTGCCTTCTGGCAAGAGGTACCGAAGCATTCGGGCCCTCACGGCCAGACTGTGTAACAGCTTCTTCTCCCAAGCCATCAGACTCCTCAATACTGAGAGACTGGACTGACACACACACGTGTCCTGAGTTGCACTTTAATTATTGTCACTTTATACCTGGCTGCTACCTCAATAACTGCTATGTGCATAGAACACTATCTCATAGTATGTTATGTTTACGTTTTTAGAAACTGTCATCTTTTTGCACTACTGTGTACTGGTCTCTCTCTGTGCCTATTTCCTGTTCATTGTTAGAAATTTCTTGTACTGTCCCGTACTTTTTGCACATGTTTGCACGTGCACTTTATATAGGTATATATTGGTATTTTATATAGGTGTGTAGTCTCATGTGGTTCTGTGTTTGTCCTATGTTGTTTTTATGTAGCACCATGGTCCTGGAGGAACGTTGTCTCGTTTTGCTGTGTACTGTACTAACTGTATATGGTTGAAACGACAATAAAAACCACTTGACTTGACAAAGAAGGCAGGAGAAATAAAGGGCTTAAATACACAAGGGAAAACAAGGGAACGAGGAACACCAAACAATAAGGGGAAAACCAATCATAAAAAGAAACTATAAAAGGACTACAAAACTAACACAGGAAATAGGAACGGGGAACTAAAAAAGAATTTCAACATAAAAGTCTGACAAAAACAGGAAATACATGACAGAGCCCTGTATTAAAAGGCTGGTTTTTGGTTCACATGACCCCAATCGGATGCGTTATTTAGAGGGCATTTAAAAATATGTATTTTTTTATTAATATATTTTGCATTCAAAAGCAGTACCTTTTGAATGCAAAATATATTCCAATACCTTTTTTTTAGGTATAATCTACAATCACGCTTTTTGTTTTTATCAAACCGCACAATGAAGACGGTCAGACATTACAGCTTCACTTTTTGTTACAGCACAATTTTCTGTAAAAGTGCTTTGGAACATTGTGGGGCAGATTCACTAAACAGTTGCTAAAATTTTGCGTGTGGTATTTCAGTGCAAAAATCTGCATCTTATTCACTAACCACCTGCAATCTATTTTAGCAGGTGCAATCAGCACTGAAATTGTGCTGTGTCTTGTGTATTTAAATGAAGTCATTGTCATTCCTTTCCATGCAAACATGCCTCCTGTCTATGTAAATTTCCCTCATTGTAGATTGTTCTCATTCACAAAAATTGCCTGGCGCAATTTAGATAGCACTATTACAGCCAAATTGATTTAGGGGTAAAATTAAAGTTTGTGAACATTTTCAACCGATCATATTAGCAGTAATTAATCAAATAATCATCAAAGATGGAGAAGAGATTTAACCTGTTATATCCAGATGTGCGGTGTACTCAAGCCCACGTTCCAGCACCGCAAGATCAGAATTACGCATTAAATTTCATTCAGCAGTGATTTTTTTTCATTAGTGAATCTGGGGCTAAACAGGAGCAGAGAGCACGTGCAAAAAAAATAAAATAAACGTTGCTTTTACCGGATGCAATTAATTATTAGTGAATCTGCCCTTGTGTGTTGTAAAGAGTGCTAAACAAATAAAAATGACTTGACTTGAACTGTATGTAACAGAATCCAAAAGGTGATGTTAGGCAGAATGTTAGCCTCTGTCACAATTCACTTTTGTTGCATGAAAAAGATTATTTTGAATTAATATATCCTTTTCAACGAAAGAAAGTCTCACGTTTTTGCTGTCACTTTGGATAATAATATTTACTAAATGAATAAATGTAAATGTAACAACATGAGGGTGAGTAAATAATGACAGTATTTTGGGTGAGCAATCCCTTTAAAACAACTTATTGAATTAGCTGTATCCCTTTGACACAAGACTAAGGTCAATTACCCTGGAGGTATTTCTGGGCAAATGATTCTTGATCAAAAACCTTTGATCTTTGGTGTAGAAATCCAGTGTTCTCTAAAACTGTCATAATGAGCAGCTCTTCAAGAAAGAGATATTTAAATGGTGAGTAATAAATGCTGTATTTGATAAACAGACTGCAACTCAGATCACAGAGGGTTGTTATTTGAACTAGGCCAATTTGTTAGGTCCTTGATTGTCTCTGTATGCGTGCCTCATCCAGAAGGGTCAGTGTTTTATTTCAGGGTCACTGATTGCTTGTTACGTTTTCTCTGACTCGCATAAATAATGTAAAAATTTCTGCCCCAGAACAAAAATGTGCTGCAACTTTATTTTCCTGTCAAGTGGCTGGAAATATTCCTCCCTCTGTTTGCAGCCCTAGCCGTTTGTGAATTTGATTAACCAAATTGCAGAAATTTCTCAAACATTCCCCAAAAATAGTCACAGATAGAGATAAAAATTGCCTGTGTGTGATCTTGTGGGAGGCAATCAATGGCCTTTATCTTGCCCAGTGCATTATAAATCCTACCACCAGCATGGTCAATAGGTCCTTGCCATATATTGACCTGCGGTGCAGCAATTTATCAGTTTGTCTCTGAGGTTAAATAATTTAGTTTTTCAGCTCAAGCTGTACTTTCTATTTGTTCCTCTTCATTCTCAGAGTTCATCTCATCAAATCTCTCTTTGAGTTTTGGCTGATTTTGATGGATTGAAGTTGCAGATTGGGCATACAGCCCTTCTGTAATGGTGGATTCGTCTGGAGAGGAAACAAACATTTCTTGCCGTTGTGTTTACCTCTGTAATTTTGCTCTTTCTTTTTGTGCTGATGTCTGTAGACACAGGCCCTCGAGTTATAACCTCTTGTATCAACATAGGAGATCAGCATATGCAGAGTCGGCAATAGAAAATTGCTTTCATTTTTTGGAGCAAATTATAGATTTCCACTCTGGCTCTTCTTAGTAAACTAGCACCTAAAGGCTCTTTGTTTCTTTTTAAAGTAAAGTAATTACATTTTTTTTTGCCTTTTTTTTATATAAATGAGTTTTTTTTTATTTATTTCTGAATGTGTTTAATTTATTGTGAGGGCAGGTATAATAGTAAAAACAAAACATGCCTGTGGCTTTCATTTAACAGTTTATGGAATGTGAGATGTGCTTGACATACTTAGAAAGCACGTCTCCAGTATTCTCCTCAGTACCAGCACCTGCTTTAAAATCAGCATGTATGCTAAAACATACTTATAACAGGAACAGACATATAAGCCCAACATTCAGATCTATGCTCTTTAGGAGATATGTTTCCCTTGTTCCAGTTCCTCCCTTTATTAAATCTTGTGGAGCAGAGCGGTAGCTGGTGATACTTTTTCAAACAGGATATATGCAGTGGGGAATGATTGGGATATTGATGTAGTAGATACCAAATATCCAACATAAGATGATTGAGTGGGTTTGAATAAGAAAGGCCTAGGCAAGGACGTGCCAAGGCCTGAGCTAAACCTTGAGCCAAAAAAAAAAGCCTTCCCCTAAACCAAACTCTGGTCTTTGAGATGAAAGACAGAATTGTTCTGATATTCTGATCAAAGCCGACAATCTCCCAACTCCAAAGGAACACCTGAAAATCTGCAAGAGAAATATGAGCATGCACAATAGATAATTGTAATGCATAATGTTTATTTGAGCAATGCTTATATGTTTATGTAAACATCTGCCTGGGATTTTTTTCAGTTATTTATTTAATTGATTTATTTATTGTTTGCCCTTCTCCCAGTGTAGCACATTTAGTGATCATAAATGACTAATCTGCAGCTGTTTGATGAATTTTCTTTTTCCTCGCATGAGTTCATTATTGTGAGTAGACTTTGAAAAATTTGGTTATTTTTTTCCAAGTAATGAGTGACAAGAAATAAATGTTTTCTTACAAATATCCATTACACAGTATTTATCTGTTATTTGAGTGACCAGTGATTCAATCATTACATATTATTCTATAAAGTCTTTCGTTTGGCTAACGTGTGTAATTGTGTGCCGGGATATGACAGTGAATAGACGAAAAGAAAACAATATTCTGTTTTTTTTACGACCTGTTAACACTTTATGTTTTCCTGCTGCATGTTTGACATGATGGCTTTTTGAATGAGTGAGCCAAGCTGCCAATATTGTGTAAATTTTAACAAGCTCACAGAAGAAGCGGAACTCCATACCACTATAAATGCCACCATCAAACTCCTATCAAATGAGCCCAGTGCTGCTAAAATCCAGTGTAATTGCCTTGCTTTTTTCACATGTTTCTGTCAAGGCCAAAGGGTCTGTTAGAGCCTGTAGATTATTCTGTGTAAGACATAAGCACAAATGATGTGTGAACTGATGTTTGATTGTGCGTGGGCAGAAAGGTGTTATTGTTGGAGGTGCTTAACAACACATTTACTGTGAGGTCTCTGAATCTCTCCGTAAATATTAGGCCTTTTTAATACCTGGCCTCTGACTCTAGTGGAGCGTATGTTGTTATTAATCCTGTGAATAAGCTTAATGTCTCTGTAATTAGAAGGTAAAAGACACTAATGCAACAAGTGAATGATTTTGGGTCTTTAAACTTTATGATAGAGAAAGTGTGGCTTTGAATGGTGGGCTGCCAAACCACAGGATATTATGTCTGAATACAAGGCCAGCATTATTGTTTGAAATTTTCTCTCCACTTCCATGAAAGCGCTGCGCTTCAGACAGAAAACGTCCTTAGGGTTTCCTGTTACAAATGTTGTTGCTTGAAACATAGCTTTAAAAGACATTTGCTTGTTTGTTGACAAACAGCAGTCTCAAAATATGGCTCCCCCAGGCACAACTGTGGACGAACCTCTGATTTAAACCGAAAATATCCTTTCTCTACTGTTATGGATGATAATCTATATAGCGAGCAGATACGAATTCTAGCTCCGTGTCCTTCCTGAGCCAGTCAGGCATGTTATCTGATGTGGATGCTCACTAATAGAATGAAAATTGTGGCTGGTCGTTTACACCTCCTGCACAGGGTGGGCTACCAGGTAAATAATAGATACCCTTGGGTGTGAAGCACACACAAGATAACCTTCAAGACAGTCATGGATCAGCAGCTTCACATTATTTGACAGGATTAAGGGAAAAAAATCTACAGGAGTCTCTTAATAGAAAAGACATTCACTGTCTGACAGAAGAACAGAGACACATACAGTATGAGTTTAGAGCAATCTAAGTTCCCGATTTCTTTTACAGCGCTCTTGTTCTACAGAGCAGATTTGGGTCATGTGATTTTGTTGCTCTCTCATGCTGGATGGAAATCATGCCATTTTACAATATTTATGTATGTCTTATGTAGCTGAATTTTGTAATTTAATCATCATTGAATTAGGGCATGTAAAAGTAGTTCATTTATTTGATAATAAACAATGCATTAGTTGCTAGAGTGGTAATCTGCATGCCCAGATGTACGCTGTAGTATGTTCATTTATTAAATATTTTGGCTAAATTGATTTTAGCTAGCGGTAAGTGCGTAGTGGTTTTAAATTAATTACGCAGAATGAGCCCCCCTCCCCCACACACAAAACAATGCAAAAATAAATAAATAAAATAAAATACTAATAATTCTGCACAAGCCATCTGGGTATGTTAATAACCTAAAGTTACTTCTTCTATTAGTTTGTCTTTTTTATTTTAAATTAGCATATGGTGTGCTACATGGACATCGTAACAGAGAACAAAAGTATTTTGCTTTCCTCCCATCTGTCCATCCAGAGAACTGTACTGAAAGCGAGTTGTGTTTGGCTCCTTTTTAAGACTGGACCCTGCTGTGCCATGCTGCTGTGGATCTCCAGTATTCTCTTTCTGCTGGCTGGATTAGCAAAACAAATGCTGTAGAGTTTTGACAACAACACTGCTTTTGAGTGAATCACTGACAGAACGAACAAATAACAACTGCCTTTTTCCTGAATGTGTTGGATCTTTAGAATAATGTTGGTATCACTTTTATTGGGGTAAACAAAAGTGTCTATATAGCTTCTGCCAATGCAATGCAATTTGAAAAAAAAAGACAAAAAAGAAAAGTTGAACATTTAAACTTAGAACATAGAATTAAGTAAAAAAAAAAACATGAGGAAAGAATATCAAAATATCCTCAACATGAAGTTACATATACGGATGCAGTAACAAATAAATCATCAGCAGTATGAGTGAAGAAATAAAACCTGTAGGTTTTTCTAACAGTCAGTCACTAGCTCTCTGTTCTGTTATTGAACCATAATGATTGTTATTCAGACAAAGAATACATTTTTTTTTACAAACAAATTAAACATCAGGTTTGTATTTAACTATTGGTAAACATTGTTATTTGTAATAATTATCATTTGATATTGATGTATCCAGGGATGTAGTGGAGGCTAAACGCACGTAAACGCCATTTACGCACCTCCCAAAATTCGGAAATAGCGTTTACCCACCTCCAAAGTGGGTTTATCCACCTCTAAATTGCGTTTATCCACCTCTAAATAGATAGTTCCTAAGCCATTTTAAATTAAGCTTATGTCGTTTTAGTTTCATATTGTTCATTATTAGTTTCATAGGTTGTTAAACCTAAGACGAAGTCTTTCATAATGCGCTGCTGCCAGTGTTTCCCATGCGCGTGCATCGATATTGACTACTACCAGCTATATACAGCGTGCTGACCTAAAAAATCCAGCTGTATTCTAACAATAACGTATCTCTCCTTATTAGCTAGGCTCCTTGCATGCTGGCGAATAAGTAATAACTGACAGTGCTGTGTTGGACAGATTTATGCAGCGGTGTTTCATGACGGAGAGAGCACGAGAGAGAGAGAGAGAGAGAGAGAGAGAGGGGGACGAGCGAGAGGTAGCCTAGTGCTGCGCGAATGCGCTACGGCTCTCTGCAATCAAATACGATTTTAAATAGGCTTAGTAAAAAATAAAAAATAAATCGAAAATCAATGTGTGGCGGTCAGCGTTGATATTGTGGCGGGCAAAAATTATTTGATTCCAGCTTGTTAAATGTGACAAGCTGGAATCAAATAATTTCTTCTCTCTTCTGTGACAGTAAACTGAATATCTTTGAGTTGTGGACAAAATGAGACATTTGAGGACGTCATCCTCCTGGGCTTTTTGGAAACACTGATCCACATTGTTCTGACATATTATAGACCAAACAACTAATTGATTAATCGAGAAAATATTCAACAGATTAATGGAATATGAAAATAATCCCAAATCCCTAATCATTATGTACAAGTGCATTGCATTGGAAGCCCTGGATATAAGCCTCCCTCTCTATCTCTCTTAAATATTTTTGTTCTCTCTGTTTTGTCATTTAGTAAACTTTATAGATTTCAACCATATTATTCCTTCTTGGGTCTCTTTAACAAGAACTTAGATTAATGTATGAATTGAATAGTGATTGTGTGACCTATGATGAGGGAACAACCAGTGATACCCTTGGTAGTACCATCAAATGATAGCCTATAGCGATGTCATCAGGATACACATACACCGGTAGGCAGTGGCCCACCTTACCGGGTGACCACGTCGTGGTCCACCAGAATTTATAGTTTACCCACCTCTTTTTTTACCACTACACCTTTGGATGTATCTGATGATATAATAATTTTCTCAAGGTTTGAAGTGTCCTGGTCTGATTAAAGAGACAAATCAGGGAATAAAATACCCATGTTGCGAGCAATGGGGGAAGTGATTGCAGCAGACAAATAATTACAATGAGCATGAAAGTCTTGCTCTCATTACTCAGCTGCATATGAGATATACTCAGGGCGGCATTAACATGACTTTGGAAGAGAAATTAGAGAGTAATTACTCATAAAAAAAGTGCAATTAGTAAAAGCAACTGTAACACGGTGACCCCAATTCATCAAAGCAATTGGTCTTGCATATTTTTTTTACATTTTTTTTTGATAACGCGGAAAAGCCCTGTGGTCAGATTTCAGGAGCTAGCTCAGATAAAGAGGTCTTGCTCGCCTGAACTCCTGGGCTAGACCTCCTCCATGTGGAGCTTCTTTGCTCCCGGACTGCTCTGAAGGACATGGAAACCACAGGCGGTTCCCCGCTCTGGAGCAGAGAGGCTAATCCATGGTCTTTATGCAGCTTTATTAAAGGAAGTGTAATTAGCCAACAAGGAAGGTGGGCTAAAGGGGAGACCTGCGATAATTGAAGTCTGGAGAGATGTTGTATGTGCAACCTGATGTCATGTGGTCTTTCATAATGTTAGCTATAAAGGTCACCCAGCCTGGAGGGCAGAGGACCAAAAGGTTCAACTGTAGTTTAAATGTTAATGCCAGGGGAGGAACAAACTTATCTTGGGCTACAAAGGCAAAAGTGCGAAACCCAGTTTGTCAAATACAAATTTATTTTTTCTTCTATTTTTTCCTAAGCCAATTTTTTTCTTCTGTTAATTCACACACAAAACTGGTGAAACTTGTGTGTTTTTCTATATAGCTTTAGTTTGGTAATACTGCACTATATTGTTAGACATCTGTATGTCACATACAGTATAATGTACATTAGATGCATCACACAGGCCGATACAATGTTTGATATTTGAGATTATTGCCTGCTTGGACAATAACAGACTTTGTAGCTTCCACTTATTTCAGTTCCAAATAAATCAATGGCATTTTCAATGGATAATAAACATTTTCTGTTTTGACATTTTATTTATGTACATTTTTAGTAAATATGTCTAATTTGCATGGCAATTTCTAGCTTTAAGTGGTATAAGAGGTCACTTAGGACACCCAAGCCACCAGGGGGACCTGGCCAGTGACCTAACCCAACACAACAGTGGTGTTGTTCTGTAAAATCACAGAAGCATCAGACATTTTATCCAATGCATCTTTTTATACAGTCCCTTCAGCATATTGGAGGAACAACCCGAAGTACCACTGAATTCAGAAATAAAGTGTCTAAGCTATGAAACAAAGGCCTGATTTGCCTTAATCATCATTTGCTCTGGAATGAAAAATCAATGGCCTTTGATTAATGTTTTGCAGTGTGACAATGTGAAATGTGAGATTGGACTTTTAAAATGGCTCCTGTCTTTATTGTTTTGTGACTCCATTCTTTTAATGTACGGGAAGTGGTCCATCTATTACTGAGCACTTGTCTGCTGGAGAAATTAATTTCCTGGAACTTGAACAGAGAAGAAAAACCTAGAAACCTAGAACAGTATTTTGTTCTATCTTTGTTGAAATTGAGCTTTGCACAGGATGCCTGGCTTATGTAACACATGGGATAAATGTGTCAGTCACTGTCAATGGCAGTCCTCAGAAGGAACATTTGATTAAACCTGCTTTGCCAGTCTGAAGCCCACATAGAGACAAACTGCTCTTTGCTTTCTTATCTGGGCTTAAAATGAAAGAAACATTGATGTTCTAGGTAGGCTTCTACTGTTCAGAGTAAGCTCTTGACTGCTGTTATTTTGAAAAATTCTTGTGGGCGTGTTGTATTTGTGCATACTTTTTCGATCTTCCTTTCTCTTTCTGCCTCCCCGGCTTGGAATATTGGCAATTTCATAAATAGGTGATTACTTGGAAGACTACACTGATTTCTCTCGTAGAACTCTTACCACATTGCTTCTGTTTTATAGGCAAAATGTGTGGTTGCCACATCACCAAACAGTATTGGAAATTAATGAATGTTTTTGAACAGGTTTCCCATCACTCCCCTGTCTGCCATAAAATGGATAAACAGATAGTCCTGACCCAAACTCACACCATCGATTGAGCCAGAGTTCCTATGTCTGGCTAGTTCGAATGCACAAAAGAGTTTTGATAGTGCTATAGAACTAGACTGTTTACACTTTTCAAGGGAACTGACCTGTGAGTGTCTTATTTATAGTTTACTCCGTATATGAAACTAGAATAGAGGAAAGTATTTTAACATGGAGATAATTACATTAATCTATTAAATCATTAAAATGTAATTATCGTTCAACTACTTTTGTCATTTTATTTTTATTCTGTCACTAATTAGGCCAATCTCTTTCATGGAGACATGAAGCTCTGCATTTGTATAGCTATGAAAATAGTTGATTAATCCCTCTTTAAAAAAAAGAGATGACAAAAAGTGATCAATATAAAACATGTATATTTTTCTTTGTCTATATGTTATGACCATTGCTCCTGGTAACAAGGGATGCTGATAGGAGTTGGTCTCTTGTTTGTCTCCTATATTTGTGCTAGCACACAAGCAGCTGTAGATTGTTCTAATGACGCCCAGCCTGAAGGGATTCTATCCACATAAATGAATAGTGGTGCACTGACTGTATGAGGTCCCTCTCTGATATAAAGTTGAGAATTGCTCTTTTTTCCTTTTTTTTTTTTCCTCTCTTCACTTTCTCACATTTTAGATAAGTGATTACAGATGTATTAGTAACAATTTAATTACTGTAGTTCATTCACTTTCTTCTTAGTGGAACAAACTGAGAATTGCAGATGTCTCAAGGACAGCCAGAAATCTTATAAGAACCGCTGATTTAAAAAAAATATATAATCTCGTCACATTGCTTAGCATTATTAAAGCAAAGACGAACAATGAATTAAAAGTAAATTTGTGTCTCTACCTCCTCCACCAGACTCCTCATGCTCTTTTCTCTTGTCTGGTGATTTTTATTTCACTTTATTTTTTATAATTTTCTGGAATATAAAAGTATAATTTTGAGAGAATCACATATATGCTATATTAAGCACTAATGGCGGTGAGAAGAATGTGCCAGTTGCAGTTGTTGAGACTGAAACAGTGGCTTATCTCTAAAGGAAATGGGCCCATCAATCACAGCACAATGATTTTTCTTTCATTTTTACCTGTAATGGCCCTGTTTCCTCCAGTGCCTCCTGGATAGAATTTAGTGATGGAACACTTAAGTGCAATAGACCCAACGCGTGTAAGCTGACGGGCGGCTAGATTGAAAACTGACGTCAAAACCTGGTTGGCACACCTCAGACCTGCTGCACCCTGACAAACACTTCACATCTTTCGCTCATAAATAAACCCAAACATACACACACTTATCTTTTCTATATTCAAGAGTGAAGTGACATGAAAGACAAATAAGGGAATATAAATATTGAACATAATCTTTAATGATCTAGAGTAGTGAGAGTAACTCGTACGCCTGATATGACTGAGATACTGTACATAATTATAATGGGTGTTGAACCATGTTACCTGTTGGAGCTTTTGTGTATTGATTAACCAGTCAACATTGTGTTTGACACTTTGGCTTTTTCAAAACCTAGTGAGCTGAATAACTAGACAGCATTTTAGGCATCATAGCTGGGTATTCTATCCACGTATTTTTTATCATTTCATCGCATCTGAAATACTGCTCTGGTCATCCTAAAATCAATAGTGTCTTGAAAATTCAAAGCCTGCATAAAGTTTGCAGAGAAGAAAAAGTCAAAAACAAACTTGCAGAAAAGTGCAGAAGAGCATGTTTATTGACACTTTTGTAAAATATCTCTCCAGATCCGCATGGCAAAATCAAAAGGAAGTAGGAACGCACACACATAGTGCTTCTAGATCTGTGTGACATCAGAGTCTTGTCACTCTCAGGCATGAGACAAGTTCTTCAGTGTTTTTTCTGCATGCTCTAAAAACTGTGAGTATTTTTTTAATCAAAGAGTAGCTACAATTTCCCCTGATGTGAAGATTTTGTTCTTTTGAACACATGTGATGGAAACACGGATTTATCCGCACATTGTTTTTCGATATTATGTTTTTTCACATAAATTAAATAAAAAAATACAATATTTTATCTGGTAGTAATTGCTCTGTTATTCCATGATCAAGAAGGACTGGAAAAATCATGATATTCACAAGTCAGAAGATGTGGGAACCGTGTGTCTAGTTAGACAGAAAAAGTTACAGCTTTGAAGTGATATTTTATAATTGTCTCATTAATTTAGATGGCTTTATATGAAAAAAGGTGTTTTTGTTTAACTTTAAAAATTCTGTTTATAAGTCTAACATTTAAAATCCAGTGTTAATAGCGGTATAGTTTTAATTCCACTAAAGTCAATAATGGTACCGTAATACCAGTACGGCTTGAGGGTTCAGTGTATGGCTGTGTGTAATTATATGTTGATGGATACACCGGCTCTCTTAGGCCATTTTCTAGTACTGAAGTGCTCACAGTGTGGCTCCAGAATTAGAGAAAGTGGGAACGACTGATGGGTGTGAGGCAGGTGCACGGCGTCTATGACAGTCCGTACTGCTCATACTGTGGGCGCTCATACTGTGCAGCGATGCCCTGCTCCATCTGGTCTGCACACACACACGCACACGCGTACACACACACACACGCACACACACACACACACACACACACACACAAAACAAACACGCACACACACACAAAATCGCACACAAAACTGTTTATCTTCCTTAATTGGAACAAAATTACATATATTTTACTTAAAGTATTATTTCACCCAAAGTTCTGTCATCATTTACTCATCCTTACGTCATCCCAAACTTGTATGACTTTCTTTTTTCCCCATGGAACACAACATGAGATATTTTGTAGAATATTGACACCCTTTACCATACAATTAAAGTGAATGGTGACTGAGAATGTCAGTCTACCTAATGTCTTCTTTTGCGTTCCACAGAAGAAAGAAAGACATACATGTTTGGAAAAATATGAGGATGAGTAAAGAAAGACATTTAAGTTTGGTGAACTATCGCTTTGAACCTTCAAACTTCTGTAGATTGAAAGCAATTGGTCAAGCAGTTTGGTCCACAGATTTGATGGTTGCCATTTTGTTTGGGTCTTTTTTGGCCATTTTGTTTGGGTTCTAGGACTACATATGTGAGATGAACGTTTCTGAGTCATCACCAAGATGTCATCAATTGTTTTCTGCTTTCTGTGGATGTTCTGTCTGTTGACACCAGACAGCACAATGGATGGTGGCAAGAATATTTGTATCAGTTGAGGAAATATTGGTTTGTGTTTACACATCTTGTAGTGTCTTATGTTTTGGCATCTGTACACTGATACAATCTCTTTTTCCTTTTTATACATGACATGGCAAGTGCTTACAAATTTCTGAATTAAATGCAAGTTTTAGACATATTGTCTGGGTAGAGAGAATAAGAAGTGCTGTTTTATCATAGTTAGTCCTTTGCATTTTATAACTACAGCAAAATGTAAACTATAATTCAGTGACTGGAGGATTTGCTAATCAAATGTGCCTTGAAGGCAAATAGAAGGTTAAGGTGTTCCTGTTTAATTTACTGTATGCATAGTGTAGAATCTAGACACATCTTGATCATTTATTTCCTTTTGCTTCCTTTATAAATCTCAACATGTCTTATAGTCAATAATTCGATTTTATTTATTTCCTTGACATGATGGATAATGATTATTATTTTGAGCCTTTCAATTATAATTTTTATAAGAGTTTGTTCTAAGCCCATAGCATAAGGGTTACATTTTGATGTGCAACTGATATTCACGCAGATTATTGAAAAGAGGTATGCCAGTATTATTTTGTCTTGAGCCACCCAGAACACCCTAGCAACTGCTTGGCAATACCCTACAATCCTGACTATAAGCTTTGCAGTGCATGGACAAGCACCACTCACAGTTTCTCAGAAAATTTAGAAATCTAGTTAAATTTCTAAGCCAAATGATGAGTTTAACAGTTAGATCATTTTGTTTTCAAATGGAATCAGTGAAGTCTCTAGAACAAGCAGGTGGACTTCTCTTTAGCCACAGGGTCACCCTGGAGATCAGGATGCATTTTTTTCAGAATGCTATGGTGAGAAGACAAGAGAGTCCAGCATTAAATTAAACTCAGTGCCTTGCCAGAGTGTGTTTAAAGCATTCTGGCCACCTGGAGAGAGCCCACTCTCCCCTGTATAAGTGAAAAAGTTCTCCAAAAATGGCTGATGTTTTCATGGGGCAAAGCTTTTCCTTCATCCATGTGCACACTGATCGATAAGCAGACAGACAGATGCATAGAGGTGTGAAGACCCTGTGGCTAGGGGCAGAATTGCTGTGTCATTACCACCTCCATTATGATCCCTGCCTTAATGCAGGGATTTAATCGGTAACAGCCTCATCTCTTGTACTGATGTGATTTTTCAGACTCCTGCCTGTCTGGGTCAACAAGCAGAGATTTCTCATGCTACCATGGAAATTTTTTACTCTCCATCAGATCTTGCTGCTGTCTAGTGTTGGATGTCTAAATACACTATGTAACACAATTTTTGTTCCTGGGTAGTAAGTGTTATACCCTAATTGCTTATGCCTCAAAAGTATAGAAAATGGCTATTTTTCGCACAAACTTTGCTTTTGTGACCAGGACAGTGATATTTTGAAATATTTCCAGAGAAAACTGGTGTTTTTTTGTTCACATTAATTCAGAAAAAACATATGAATCCAAATTAACATGCATTTATACTAAAGTAATACAAAAATGACTACAAAAGATTTGGAGGTGAGTAGTTTTTAGGGATTTACGATTATTTCTTTAAATCACTTTCACAAATCAGCCCCCAAATGTACTCATCATACTTCAAGGTGTCCAGAAAGGTTTTGATGCTGTTTTAATCCTCTTTGAGGTGCACCGAGTGAGCCAGGGGAAGGGACGGGAGGCTTGCAGCCTTGATGCCATCTCAGAAAAATGCAGATATGTATCCACTTAGGCAGGTGGAACTGAACTGGTGGGCTTAAGGCCCCTATTTATACAACTGTTTATATAACTGGAAAGTTCTAGAAGTTACTCCATGTTTACTCAGCTGTGAATGAAATATTCCAGCTCTATCTGGAATGTTCTGGAAAATAGGTACATTTCAAAATATCACTGGGAATAATATACATTTTCTATACTTTTGAGGCATAAGCAATTAGGAAATAACACTTACTACCCCCCCCCCCCCCCATCCCACCCCCCACACCTTGTTCCTGGTAGATGAGATAGAATCAGCATAATTGTTGGCCTGATAGTTTGAGACAGGCTATTGCAGTCTGATATTGGCTCTAGCTAATGTAAGATCACATGCTGCATTAACACAACAAAGCAATTATAAGAACTGTGCAAAGCTGGCTGTAACTAAGCAGAATACAATTTTATTCACTTGCTTGATGTCTGAATTTTTTTCAGGCAGCTGAATTTGTTTTTGACCAATAAAAAAAATTGTTTTTTTTTTCTTCTTTTTTTTCTTCTTTTCTAAGGGTATGATCAATATTTTGGATGAAGTGTGGTGTCTGTCAGATTTCGACATCTGTAAATGCAGGCTTTTATGAGAAAAACATTCAAATTTTGTGCCTGCTAATGTCCAGATAAAGCCAATTTAAATCATTGCGGCATCTCATTTATTTTCGTTTCCTACTCAGATGTTCTTCCACAATGGATATGCAAATAGGACAGAGAAATTCCAGCCTTCCCTTGGCCAGAGATAATAGAGGCATCACAAAGTTTTTGATGGAACAATAGTCCATCAAAGCCCTGATGAGAGACCAATAATTAAAGTTTCATAAAAGAGGCAGAAAACAATGAAGGGACAACTGAAGCCAAGTCTAGGCATTTTACACCAAACAACACCGATATCAGTAAAAAGTCTTGCAAACCATTACCCGCTGAGCGGTGCATTTAGCTCAAAATAAATTGATGTATCCAGAGTATTTAAGACCACTGTATCTGTAAGAGTCACTGCAGATTAACTCATCCATGCCCTCTGATGAGACCCTATGTGAAGACATTGCTCAAATTTTTGTGCTACGCTTGTATTCGCTCTCTGCGATGTTTGCATGAGGGCAAAAACAATATAAATTACAACGCCTCTTAAGGATGGGGCACTCCACACAAAGACACTGATAGGGTATTGATTCTCACTACATTGCTAAAATTGCCTGTCTGCCTCCCAGCTCCAAACACACATGTGGCAGCTTCAATATAGGCTAGGAACTATGCTTTTTTCTGGGCCCTTCTTCCTGCAGTCCCCTCAATTCCAGGGGCTGTGCTGGGCTATCAAAGGAGACATTGGAGGAAACTTACAATATGGTGATCCCCTAACCATTAGATTGTTGTTTATCGACAACAATCTAATGGGTTGTTAAAGAAGAGCCATTAAACTAATAAAATACGAAATAAAATGATTTACAAAGGATTTTAGCCAGTTTAACGAATGCTTGATCTTAGTGCGGGATGTTTTCATTGAAAGTACCATAGTAAGGTATAAAATATGTGGGTATAAATAGGACCATTTTAGCTTGGTTGTCTATTACAATATGGTGCTTAATAAACTGGCAAACTTAACATAGTCTCATGACAATTAATAATCATATGAGATGGCAAATAAAATAGCACGACTTTTAGAGCAACCGATCAACAAACAGAATTTCAAATCGAGACAATACAGATATCAAAATGCCTCCTATTCAATAATTTATTTTAAGAAAGGAAAAATTGGTGAACAAATTAGTTTTCTTATATAATATTTAAATATGCAATAAAAAATGACTTTCTTAATTGTCTTGTCATGAGACCGGGTTGGGAAAACCACTCTTTTATTTTAATATCAGACAAAATGGTGTCAATTCATTTATTTGAATTTGTAAAGCACGTTGAACATGTCATACTTAATAGCTCATCATCAGCCACTGGCCTCCAGGTTGATGCTCATTCACTTTCTGCAGAAGCTACAGATGTGTCTGAGAAGATTGTCATGAAAGCATCTCAGAATTTGCATTTGCCAGCCTTCTTTTGACATACAGAAATTTAAATCATCTTCCAAATAGCATTTGATAGACAGGTTTCATTCTCATTTCTAGTGCTGAAAGCGGAGGTTCTGTATATAGACCTCTTTCATACCCCTGTCTGACCTTTCAATGCATGGCTGCAGTCATCTGCACAGACACAACAAAATACTGTGTGATTTAAAGCACTGTAATAAATGAATACATCTAGCCTTTGATTTAAAAAGCAGCGATGATGCCCAAAGAGATTGATGAAGCCCACAAAGGTGGATGGGTACCCTCGTGAGGGCCATGGGGAAGGAGAGGGGGAGGGACTGTTTTGCAAGAAATTTTCAGCTCTTTAATCAGGATTACTTGAAAGCATGTTTGACAGTATCTGCATGCTGTTCTCCTATGATAAGCTCCATCATGTTTTGAGCGGATTGTGGCTGTGGTGGTGATGGGTGAGAAATCAAATTGCTATATAAATTTCATCTGAGGAACCTTAAATCTATCAGCTAGACCTGAATTGATATATAATAACCACTCCGATTGGGTGAAACATCAGGTTGAAAACTGGTCTCTGGTATTATGGACTGAACAGCTTTTAAGAACAATGATGTAAGAGTGTGTATGTCGAGTCAAAGGTGATCCATCAATCCGTCCCTCAAGGTACTTAGCCAACACTGCTGTTTTCCCCCAAAGTTCTGACCTTCACTAAACTCTCATTCTCTCTAATTTGTTCTCCTATCATTGGACTTGCAATTTTGGGCAATATCCTTTTCCTCACAGCACATATAGTGTCTCCTTTGTGATTGATAGGCTGGGAACAAATGCAGGAATGTGCATTTCATTGCATTCCTTTTTCTCTCCCTCTTATGTGTTCACTCTCTCTCTCTCCCTCGAAATCTAAAGACAATATTTGTGGCAACACTTTGTTTGTATCTAATAGTTTTGATCCCTGCGGAACATCCTCTGAATAAATATTTTGTGCAAAGGAAAGGAATTTAACCTGCTATACTGCGTGTATCGATCAGCTCTTTATTGAGTCCCTATAGAATGGGTAATTGTTGCTGCGTGCCTCTCCATTTTAAACTAACTGCATTTCATCTGATAGAGAATAATCCAATGAAGAAGAAATAGATTGGAGTCGAAGGTACGTGTCATGGCTGATGTGCAGGAAGCCTATTAATACAATCAGGGAAGCTTATACCATTGTCTGGAAACTAGGTTTGAAAGCAGACTCCTTCCATTTGAAGTTACCGAATATAATTGTGCACATGTTTTGATGACTTGCATCTAATCTGGAATTTGCATATCCCACTGAAGTGTAATTTGTCTTTGATGATTAGCCCATGTTTAATGGGCCTGAAATTGCCTTGTCTCTGCTGCACACTCATACCATCTCATGTGCTCCATTTTTTTTGGGCCAGATCACATTTCAGCTATCTGTAGTCTTTGACCATTGAAATAATGACATAGCAGTAGTATGAACCTGACCCTAATGAAGCAGTATGTTTTCTTTTAGTCAGTGAATGAGGAGATAGAATGGAAATGTCTGTGATTTAGTTGACCCAAACTGGATAAAGCTGAATCCTCTGATTGAAAAGAGTTTTTTGAGTCTGAAGAGCATTCTCCAGAGAAAACTAGTTTAGAAACATCAGGTCTTGCTGTGCTTTATGATTGCTGAGCTTTATGCTTTGCTTCATCTTTTACATAGTGCTCACAGTATCATGTGACTTTGAAATTCATGCTGCTTACCTGAATAAAGTCTGCTGAAGGACTTGTTGACGTCTCTTGTTTTGCCTTCATGCTGAAATAATCTGATAGAATTGATTTTAGCTGAGGAACATAGTGTTAGGACCACAATATGGAATTTCAAGTTTAATGATTAATATGTTATTTTTAATCTGAAATATAGATTTGCATTTATGTATTTGGCAGACGCTTTTATGCAAAGCGACTTACAGTGCACTTATTACAGGGACAATCCCCCCGGTGCAACCTGGAGTTAAGTGCCTTGCTCAAGGATACAATGGTGGTGGCTGTGGGGATCGAACCAGTGACCTTCTGATTAAAAGTTATGTGCTCTAGCCCACTACGCCACCACCAATAGATCTAGAAATGATCAGGGAAGTTTTTTTCATTTCAATATAAAATTGATAGAGGTGATGCTCTTCTTATCATTGTTTAACATGGGCTTCAACACAGCTTTTAGAATCACTATTCACTAACACTATTGCTAGGATTAGGGATTTCAGTAAACCCCTGACCTTAAGAATTACTTTAATTAGATTAGAATTAGATTAAATAAAAAATGCTTTTCTCTTCACTGTTTTACACCCTGTTTAGATGAAAAAAAAGATTTTTACAACTGGCTTCTGGTGGCCTCTCCTGGATATAAATGGACGTCACACTTGTTTATATGCTCTGAAACACTTACCACGTTAGCCTCTGTGTTTTCAAATTCGGTCAACATTTTCCAATTTTAGTTAAATAAAAATCAGCACACACTTGCTAATTTTTATGTAAGATCAGGCTGGCATAACAATGCTCTGGCAACCACTGAAACCACCCTCGCATCAAGGCGGCACATTTTGATCACTCTGCCCATTTCAGGTGCTCCGGCACTGGTATGAAATGTCACCGTGAAAATGTTCATGAAAGTGTGTGTGTTTGTGTGTTGCTTAGACTGCTGAAGCACAGCCCTCATATAACATTTAATTCCCCTAATCGTCTTGAGTATTTTAAAATATACCAAAGTGTAATTTATGACTCATGAGTCTCCTCCAGTGAAGAATGATAAAACAACACTGTCCAATTTTGCAAATACTTCACTCATATACACTCCAGGGTTAATTTTGTAAACTAAAACTAAGACAAAAACTATTGATAAAAACAAAATGTTATAAACTGAAATAAAATAAATATTGACAAATAAATGAAAAACTAAATGAAACAAACAACAGATATTGAAAAACGAACTCATATAAAATAATAATCCATCCATCCATCCATCGTCAACCGCTTATCCTGTGTACAGGGTCGCGGGGGGCTGGAGCCTATCCCAGCTAACATTGGGCGAAAGGCGGGGGACACCCTGGACAGGTCGCCAGTCCATCGCAGGGCCACACATAGACAGACATTCACTCACACTCACCTCCACATCCACATCCACACCTAGGGCAATTTTTTTTTTTTTGGAGACACCAATTAACCTAGCCTGCATGTCTTTTTGGATGGTGGGAGGAAGCCGGAGTATCCGGAGAGAACCCACGCAGACACGGGGAGAACATGCAAACTCCTAAAATAATAATAATAAATTATAATAATAAATCTGTGTGACTCACTGTGTAGGTGAAGAAGACCTGCAGATATGATGTGGCGTGTGATGCATGTGATTTTAGCTGATACTGAAGACAAGGGACATGAATGATGGCTCGTCTGTTAGCAAATGTCAGAGCCTTTTGTGGGACAATCTCGAGTTAAATTATGAAACTAGTAAAAGCAAATGCATTTTCACGTCTGATCACCTGACTTGTATTGATAAAATTAAATTACAATTTTTACAAATCTGAACCTGCATTTGCAAAGCAATCGTCATGAGGAGTGCAAATTATTCATGGCTAAAGAAGCGGATTGGAAGAGTACTGTCGGTTTTGAAGAAGCCTGTGCTACTTGCTCTTATCATGGGAAGCAGCAGACTCTGATCTCGTGTTTCCAAAGATCTGGGGTTTGGGTGACAAGTTCATATGAATATAAGAAATGTGAAAAGAAATTTTTACGTCACAACTTTTCATATAACACATGTAATGTTTTATGCATCTTGGTTGATTCCAGCAGTGTGGTCTAGCATCAATAATGAGTAGACTTTTGCCCCGTAACCCTGTAAACTTTCAATCTACAGCACCGTTGATTGACTTGGTATATTATTTCTTTCAAAAAAGTGTAGTCAAAGATTCTCTCTAAATGTCCATGGAGCAGTGGGAGGTGCGAGTGCTTAATTGAAGGCATGGGCAAGATAGACAGTACGACTCAGCTGAGCAACCAGAACCTTCTTTTCGGCCGGGATCAGTTATTTGCTAACCATAGTTTCCATTTCAGTAAGGGTCAGAACATTTGTGACATCTGAAGTTAAATGCTAAAACGCCATCAGCCAGCGATAGCCATCATAATTTGCACTCTTAATTTATTGTGCTGCTAAACGTGAACATATTTATGCATTTAAATACAACGTATACTATTACATTTTGTGAAAAGTTTTTGATGTTCTCCACAGACGCTGGCCAACTTAACGGAGTTGTCCCATAATTATATCAAGTGTCATTTTTTTCTGTCTTTTGATTTAGTCTGTGTTGCCTTTTTTTTCTCGTGATATCAAATAATTACAATTTATATTTCCTACTTGGAAAACAATTTCAGTATACTAAACATATGTATGTATGTGTGTGTGTGTGTATATATATATATATATATATATATATATATATATATATATATATATGCACATTATAGCACAACAATACAAATAGCAATAATTTTTATGTATAAAATACAAGATAACTAAATTGTTTGCCAATTGATCTTAAATTTAAAGGTCTTTATTATTTCAGATTTAAATAACCCTAGAAGTGTTCTGTTAACTATAATTACTAAAACTGAAACTAAAATATATAAAAACAAAATCTAAAAACTGAATAACAGTATTAATGAAATTAACTAAAACTAATCTGGAATTTATAACAGATTTGAATATTTATTTTAAAATAAAATTTTAAAATAAACTCATATTTATTTTAAAATAAAAACTATAAAAACCTTGATACACTCTCTCTACAGGCACTCTTAGTTTATGAAAAGCAAAGCTAAGGAAGAAGAAGAAGAAGAAGAAGAAGAAGAAGAAAAACATTACAGAGGAGTTTGTCTTCTCACTGACTATACTGATAAAGAAAAACAGGATGCATGGGACACTTTATTGATAAAAGAAGTGCGCTTGATCCTGCGATAAACACTTAAAGCATTGTGCATGATTTATTTAGCTGTTTGAGATTTCTAGAGTCTGGCTCTTGTCTGCTTGGTCAAAAATGTGATATCACTTTATTAAGTTTAATTTTGTTTATTTTTTTATTCATCCACTGATTTGCTATTATATTTATTTCCACAGACAAATCAATGCTGCTGCCATATTTTCTGTTTTTCCCATTTATGTTGACCCTGACCTCCTGGATACTCTTGATAACCATATCATATTTATTTTAATTCATCTTTTGGTTTTTCATAATTTTTCCATTCAAGTCTTTATTGATCCCATTTGATATGTTGCTGAGATACATGAGCAGCACTCCCTGCGTACATATATTTTTTCAATCCCATTTTCTTTTCTGTCACTTGCTTTTAATAATATTTTTTCTTTTTTATTAGTTGTTCTTTGCTCTATTTTATGATGCACGTTACTGTATAATTTCCTTACAATTACTATCATGTATCCTTCCTCTTCAGTTACTGTTTACTCTGTGTGTTTCCTTGAGCTCTCAATATGTGAATGTGTGTGTTGGTGAGAAAGAGAGAGTGGAAGAGTAATGTGTGCTTCTGGGAGATGTGTGAATTCAGCATATTGGCCTGCTTGTTTCTTGTGTCTAACTCTGTAACTCCCCAGTCTTCCATGACAGGCACTGCCTAAATCTATAAGTTGATATAAATAGAAGGCTGGATAATTCATTTATAGCTGCTTGAGCACAATCAGCAGCCAGTAATTACACGGTTACATGGTTCATATCAACAACTCCAGCATGTTCTGGTTATCTTGTAGTAATTCTGTAATTAAAATGTGATGTATGGTAACTCCTTTCAGACAAATCCTGAGGTCTTGAGGTATAGTTGTGTGTTAATGTGTATGAGGGCCTGGTTTAGACATGAGGCGAGTTGGCAGCCTGAGAGAAAGGCCAGTTTGAAGGTTGCCACCCTGCGCCATTGTCTTGCTTGTCTAAGCAAAGAAATGTCACCTCTCATCTCTGTACTATAACAGATAACAGACAGGGACATGCACAACAACACTATATAGACTGCCATACATGCTTTATTCATTGCTGTTTTTACCTTTTCTGCCCTCTCCAAAAAAATAAATAAAATGGAAGCATCACCTCCTCCACCATCCTGTAAAGCAGTGAGCAGTCTCAGGCTTTGAGTGTGTCAACAGATGCCCTCCAGTGTGCACTAACAAGTGCCCATAAAGCTGACCCTGAACTTGTCCCTCTATCCCTGTCTGCCTTGATTAGCTGGGTCTTCTTGCATGTAGTGGCTGCCACCCGTTTCTGCAGCCGATGCATGAAGTGCTACCAGGGTCAAGCGTATCCCCGCTCTTCTTTATAGGAACCTCTCTCTCCTGCATGAAGCTTCATCTTCACAGCATGCTGAACTGTCACACACACATGCTGTGCAAGGAAACAGGCCTGTGTTGATGAGATTTCTCTTTTTGACCCTCATTTGTTTGGCTGAATACTGAGTGCTGTCTACACTGCTTGTCAGCCAGTGTTCTGGGAAAGGCAGTCTAGAGACAAAGGGCATGAGGTTCCTCTCGGCAGACAGGCAATTCTCATCATAATATATCAGGATTCCAATGATGTCACCCACTGTCTTTTTCATTCTGGATCTCTTGCTTTGTTTTCAGACTGGTGAAATTCCCAAAAAGTAGCAAAAATGGATTGCGATTATTTTGGGGAAAAGAGCTGCGATTTGCACTGTGCTATGTTAAACATAAAACAAAAAAGTGTGATTCCTTTTAACCAAAATTAAAAACTTTTTGCCCATGCTTTACTGCTGACTGGAAATACTATTCTAGAAAGGTTGTTCACACTTGAGTCCTCTAAAAGAACCAAACTAAATTTATGTCGGCAGAAGCTTTTATTTGAAAGCTCAAGGGACGGACGTTTCTGTTGTTTGAAGTTGAGTTGACAACATGAGATAATCCTTTTAATGCAGTGAAATACTGTCATCTGCTTTGCTGACAACAAAAACCCACTTTCATGAGGTTAATTAAACATGTATAGTAATTGTTGTGACCAAATATAAAGGCTTTCAGCACGCGTTAGCACACCGAACCGAACTCAGAGCACATCAGCCACTCAGGGCAGCAGATAGAATTTGTGTGTATGGAGCACAGAACCGCTCTTTAACCACATATGTAATATACACTGATCCCATTTACATGTATTTAAATAAGCACTACACACTACACAAAAAATAGCCATGCAGTCGCAGCACAGCGGGCAGCGCGTGGAGTCAATTTATTTTTTTAAATAAATCGCAGCCCTTGTAGTTTGAAAATCGCCCTGGGTCATATTGCGATTTCTGAGCTTCTCCAACCAAAGATTTTCTTAGTCAACAAGTAGGCGTTTGTTTAAGCCATTAGTCGACTAGTTGTTGCATGTTTATGATATTAATTTATTTAGTTAAATATATATATATATATATATATATATATATATATATATATATATATATATATATATATATATATATATTGGGGGCATTCCAAGGCTGAGAAAGAATTTTGTGTGTAACATTGCTAACACTGTTCTACATTACAGAGAAATACTAAACCGTAATAATGAGCCTTTAAAATATAAATTTTACAAGAGCTGAAGCGAGCTGCAGCGACACCGGCAAAAGCAGTAATGATTCTAATTGTGTCGGAAAACCAGCAAGGAAACTGTCAGAACATTTTGTTCATTTATAGAGAGAAATGCACATTAGGGTTGTTTGCCGACAGACGATGATCTCGGGGATCGACGATGGTCAGAGTGATCGTCAATAGCTGATGCCTTTGTTGATTTCAAGACGATAGTTGGCTCGTTTTCCCATTAATGTATTAAATTATTATTATTTCTGGGCAGTTATTATTATCAAATTAATATTACAAATAATTTGTCCATAGAGACACAGACATGCACTTGAAGAAATAAGTTAATTATATTATTAAGAATAGATGACAGAAAAGCCTTCGATGAGCATGTATGACACACTGTTTGAATGGAGGCGTGCAGTCTCGTGGAACATGCACATCTAAAAGGTTCTCACTCTGTCTTTGTTTCTGTCTTCTGAATTTTTTTTTGCAAGAACAGTATTGTTTATGAGTGCTGCAAATGTCCTCAAACATCTCAGCTCAGGAGGTGCTTTGATTTCAATTAGCTTTTTTCCACAGAGCAGTTAAGTGTGAATGCAACTCTGTAGCCTATACATCTGTGATTAAAACATAAAATAATATTAAAAAAAATTTCACCTCAAACCATGATTTACATTTCAGTGATTATTTTCATCATTATAATTGTTATTTTTATATTTATAATGTTTTTTTTGTCTTTATCTGTGTAAATAATATTCCGCCTACATGTTTAGATGGATACTTGCCTTAAGGTAAATGGAAGGTTACTTATACATGTAATTTTTTTATGTATTTGTAAACTTATACATGTATTTCTGCGCTACTAGTGGCACCAAACGGAATTGCAAAAATTATGTTTTCTAACATCCTCTGTGTGGAGCGGAGGGGGGCGGGGCCGGGCTAGAATGTCGCACGCCCGGTCCCCAATCGGCCTGATGGGGCGCGCGAGGGATAAAGGCGGCCGGTGACGCCGGCATGTGACAGAATTACGGGCATGTCCGTCATGTGTGTGTTTGTTGTCTTTTAAGTTTATTATTAAATCTATTATAGAGTCCTCGACACTGCCGTCCACCCAGGGGAGCGCCGCTGCTATCAGGCCGATCGGCCCCGCCCCACTCCGCTCCACACTCTGGAAACACCCTTTCGCACTCTCTGATTCCATATGTACAAAATAGGCCATACTAAATAAAAGGTGATAAAAGTTTAATGTCGTAATGAACAAGATCACTATAACATAAACACACTGGACAGAAAGCATTGCAGAGGAATCGCCAGATTGAACGGCAGCTGGGTTTTTTTGTGTGCAGGATCAAGCAAATGAGGTAGGATGGTTCTGGTAACTAGTAAATAGAACAACAGCACCGCTTCTGACCATTTTTGCACCCTATGCTATATCGCTGTTGATGATGGGGGAGGCGGCAGTGTTTTAGCAACTTGCGGAGCAATCTTGTTATTTGCGCTCCCGTTTGCCAGAGATGTCTCATCATTGGTGGTGGTGTGTATGTGTGTGTGTCCTTCACCTTGTAAATGCGACACCAATGTTCACTCTTGTTTTACTTAGTTCTCTGTCTCGAAGTCTCTTGCAAGTCTTCTAATTTTGGCTTTAACACCTGTAGACAATTCAAAATTTGTTTGTATTATCCCGGCTGAACAGCTACTTCAAGTAGCCACGCTTCAAACTCCTGCTATAGGCTGAGCTAGAAAGTGGTGGGTGGAGCTGAGCTGGTCGCTCAAAATAAAAACATCAATGTTTTGATAGTGCCTGGGAGAATCAGTGTTTATACTTTTGGGGAAGGTAAACCCAATAATGGCTTACTTATAGTTGTCAATTAACAATAAACTGGGAAAATACAATGTATTTTGACATAAAACATTTGGACACTTCATCTTTAAATTTCATTTTAAAAAATGTTGTCACACAAAATTAATATGTTGCTTCTGAAGACCTATATACTTATAATATAGTACTTATTATAGAATATAGCGCATAGGACATATGGAGTATTTTAATGGTTGTTTTGGTCATTTTGGAGCATCCGTCCTCATATTGGCATCCGTCCTCATTTATTTTCATTGTACTAACAAGAACAGATGAGAACATTTTGGATTCCATGGCTTTTTTGGGTGAACTTTTCCTTTTAAGAATTTACTTGAAGCTCAGTTTCATTCCTCTTTTCTGAAAATCTGAATGTTAACACATCTCCTGGCCATCTCCGTGGCACCAATTAGCTCCTGCTCTGGAGGCTTCAGATCGGACACGAACTGCAGCCAGACTGGAGGTTGTATTAAAAATAATGCCCTATATAAGATCCAATCTGCCCCGTATCTGTGCGTCAAGTTAGCACGTGCAGAGTGGCTTTTAAAATCTAATTTATTTCTGCTGTGCAGATGACACTGGAGCTCAAAGTTCGTCCACTTTGTTTTGCGCTCAAGGGGGAACATCCCCTGAATTTATCTGAGAGAGGGGCCAATGCAACGTGATCATGGAAGAAAGGGAAGATGGGGAGAGGGAGCAGAGGATGGGAGCAGAGATTACAGTATGTGTTGGTCTACAGAGGATCAGAATACTAATAATAACAGAAAAAGGTGATTGAGGTTTAGGGGCTAGACTTAGAGAGAGGGGGGATGCTACCCTGTGGTCATGCCTCAGGGCCAGATAAGCTGAATGATACTCTTCACAGAGAATTGCTGCCACAACAGGACACTGGATCTCTGATGATGTGTTGATTCATTCCAGCTGTCCAAATATGAATACTTACTGATTTTTGCATACTATTTAGTATGTAGAATGGGTAAGGTATCCAAATATGTAGTATTCATGAAACAGTAGGTAAACAACATCTGGTTGTACAACCACTAGATATAATCGATAATGAAAATCATCAACAACAAATTTAATTATCGATTAGTTTGATTTGTATGGAGAGCACGGTGAAGCTCTGTCATCTTCACAGTAGTGAAAGATGTGTTTGCATGACAACTTGTTTGAAAAATAAGTGGAAAAAACCCGACCCAAGTTGTCCAGCGCACATGGGAGAAAACACCTCAAAGATCACAAGTATACATTTAGTACTTGTGCTAGTGCTGTTAGATGTGCTAGAGAGTTGTTTATCTCCAGCGCATCAGTTACATTTGTTCAGGGGCAAAAATTTCATCAAAATGTTGGGGGGGACAATAAACATAACAATTCTCAAGAGCAATTTTTGAAGGGGACACCAAGGTTTTTTTTGTTGTTGCCCCGTTTGCATTTGTATTATTTTATTTCTTAAACAATTATTTTAAGAATATATCATTATATTATTTACAATACACATATTTTAATGATATTTTAGGGGGGAACGACCCTCAGATAGGGGGGGTCCTGACTCTCCCGACCCCCCCGCAATTTCCGCCTATGCATTTGTCTGTGTTATTTTCTATGTTTTATAATGTATACGTGTCATGAATTCAAGGCTCGCGTTTCCATTTCACAAAACTGTGTCTTTACCACAAGCGAGTATCCATTTAAACTTCACTGAGCAAGCGAGTATATGTAATAATGTATTAAGCAAATGTAATATGTGATTTCACCAAGTTAATATACTGTTTTAAAAATGAAAAGATAGTTTAAAATGTTTTAAATGTATGAAATCAGTGACAGTGTGCAAACATATGCCTCCTAACATAATTCTGTATTTTCAGCTGAGCAGAATTAGCAATATTGATATTATTATGTCACCATTGCTCTCTGCTGGGCTGATTATAAATCCCACTCCATCCCTGATGGATCATTTTTCACTTAATAATCGTTAGTTGCACCCCTACACTGGACACTTTACTGCCCTACAAAGCTAAAACGCAGTAACTACGGCAACACAGACTCACAAAATCACTTAAAATGTTAAGATTTTCCAGTCAATTATGAATTATAAAATAGTCTCGCTCCATTTTCTCTGAATCTTAGCATCATTGAGCCAAACCCATCTGCCATAGGACACATCACAGTCTAATACATTTCCAATGTTTTTTGCCATAAGTACCCCTACAGCACAAACAGTAAGTATCGAGTACCCCTTCATCATTACAAACCAAAAAATGTCTGCCAAATACTGAGTAACATTTAACATAATCATAAACATTGTAATTTACTGATGTAAAAAAGGGTAATTTAATGAAATTTGAAGAGCTGAATTGTGATATTCATAGAGCTTAATACTCAAAGGTATTGTGTTAAATATGCTGAATAAGCATGTGTATGTTTTTCAATTGACTTCAGATCATTATTTGAACTATATATAAAAATTAACCAGTTAATGATTGAGATAATTAAATATGTTGATGGTTTTGACAGAGAAGAGTCTATGTTCTTTCAAATAATTTCTAAATAAAATCAAAATGGACAATTAACAAAACTAAAGACTTAAATGGTCTTTGCAATCTTTATGTGCTGGAATTTTATATTTGTAATTGAAGGTCAACATATGAATATCATACATGAACAAAACACAGTAATTTATTCAAATGTGAACACCATTGCTACCACAGCAAATACAATCTTTGTTACATATAAAAAAAAAATTAGGAGATTAATCATGATTCATTATTTTGATCTATTGATATTCCAATTTTTGTTTTATAGGTTTAACAAAGCAAAATGAGTTTAATAGTTGAATGTTTTATTTATTTATATATTATTCTTAAATAAAGTTTTTCCTCATGGCCAAATTGTACTTGTTTAACAACACCTGAGTATTTCTATTTATGTATTTATTTATTTTTTGTGTGTGGTTGTTGTTAGCATGTAATACAGGTCAAACGAAAATGGAAAATGGCCTATCCCTGGCTGGCCTGCTTTGTTAGCTTCGGTGTTGTATTTCAAGGCCTTATTAGATGTCACTCAATTAAAAGCACATTTGGGCTAGGAGAGATTGTTGCCATGGCTGCTATGTGGAAGGTGGAGAGCCCCATGGTGCTTACCCAGAGTGCTCTAATTAAAACCGCTCACAGTGCCTGGAGAGGAACTGTGCCGCACTGCACATTGCAGCAAGAGAAGTTTCACACCAAATCAATGACAGCCATGGACACCTCTCATATGAAATTAAAAAGGATATGCATTGAGAAGAAGAGAAAAAAGAAACAGAGGGGAGTCACAAAGGACTCCTCCTGATTTGAAGCTAGCTTTAAAACAGGCTAGGATTAATACAGCTCTCCTAATATGCCTCAGATTGGTGCTCCCCTGGTGGCACAGATCAGGTAAGGCCCAATGAAGCACACATCACTTTCTAAATGCTTCATTATTTTACTCTCTGAATCCCCAGCCTAGCATTGATTTAATAAGCTCAGATATATGGCTTCTTGAATAAGTCATGCTGCTTTGAATTTTGAAGCATCCTTGTCACCATATCTGTCTTCAGAATTTTGAGTTTCATTTACTGTAAATTCACATGTTCACTAAAAAAACTAAAATATGTCATTGATCGCAAATGAATAAAGTGTTTTAAAAACGTTATTCCTTAATTTCAATCATAATCTCTGTAGAGTATGAACGGAGAATCATGAACTCATTAATTCTAAATACAGGGCACACATTGTGTGCTAGGGGTCCTAAAGAAAACCCCCACACTGTTTCTCCCCATCTAAATCACCGGGGAGCGCCAGCGAGTCTGGAGTAGAATGCGCTATTGACGTTTTTACGACCCAGAGAGACACTCCAGAGACCCTCGTGACTTCGCCTTCTGAACCCGTACCATGTGAGAAAGGAATGTTCAGAGAAGTGCTGACCCTCACTTCATTCTCTTACTGAGAAAGAGAAATGAACCCTGTTAATCCTATATATATATTCTATATATCCATGTGATAAATATTGACATGTATCTAATGTGCCATCTCACATTTTCCCTTAAATGTGCTTGATCTATGTTTTCTTGCAAACTAATGGGTTAATGTTTCAGACTTTGCATACTATGGTTAACCGAAATCATATGTGTGGCATATTTGGTCTCTATAACTTGGTATTTTGAAGATCGAAATGACTGTGTACATGATATGTCGATAACAACAACATATTAGTATTACAAGTATATTTCCTAGTTTTCTTTCTTGCACATGCAATGAGAAATGTGAGAACAAAGAGCAATAAACCAAATTCCCGCCTGGAACCCAAACCCTTCTCATTGGTCGAGCCAATGAGAGGTGGGACATGTTTTCTAAGGGTATAAAACTACTGCGCCCACTTCCTTCTCTCTCTTATCTCTTCACTCTCTTATGCTCCTCTGGCTTCCTGCCTCTCTTGTTTTCTGGTCCTCTGAGCCTTGTGCTCTCTCACTCTCTCGCTGAATGATGCCAAACTAGAAGGCCCCAAGGACTCCCAAGCGTGTGCCAGGCTACGGCCTTGTCTTTCCATTCACCAAGATCCTCTGACTCTCACTGGTTCTCTCTCATCAAGACAACATCATCAAAGATCAACTGGAGCCTCAACAAATTGCATCAGGACAGTTTAATTCAAATGGGACATGCAAGTATCAAACTTAGTCTCATTATTTGATACATTAAGTATCCTCACCCCTTTCTAAAAAGGGCGTGTCAGAACTAATATGATGGTTTGCTCAGGCTGTTGATCTGCTGAACTTCAAACAATGCTATAACTTCTTGCCTTCCTGTATTCTGCTTCATTCACATTATGAATGTATGTATATGTATGTTAGAGTAGTTTAAATGTTTAGTCTAGTTAATAAAGTCTTGTTCATGTCACATGTAAAGTTGTCTGTGTCTCAAGCTCATATCTAAAGTCACTAATCATAGATTTTGACTACTTGCTCTTAATACTTAGTAAGAAAGACATTTCCCTTGCCCCGGAAATGTACATTTCTATTAATTAATTAATTAATAACCAATATTGAGTGTTCACGGGATGAACCGAGTATTTGGTTGTAATGTTAATGTAGCTACATCAAGTTAACCCGATTAACTGATCCAAGTATTCATAATCGATTATAACAAGTTATGATTGATTATTAATATTTCATAGAGCTGATTCGCTACATCTCCAAAATACCAGAACAAGCTGTTTTCGCTTTTAGCTGAAACTTTGGCGTTAATATGGCAAATTAAATGCTGCTAAGCAGCATAAACGAGTCCTCAAACTATTCCAGAGTGCATGTTTCAATTCATTCCCCATTTGTACTGTAATTTATGAGTCTCTACCCATTAAAAACTAGATGAACTGCTGTAGATTGGTCTTCTCAAATTTTCCCTCAATAGCAATTTGTGTTTACTTTATTGCAGTGTTTTAATGTGGCTTTGACTTGTAGGAGGGTAAATACTGCACCTGTAGCAAATGAGAAACAACTTTCTTTCCCTGCAGCTGCTTTATTTCTCTCTAGTTTTTAGACTCTGTGCTGCTTACTAAATGGCACAATGTTGTCACATTGACCTATGGATTGATGGATGGTTTGGGACCCTTCACATTGCGAAAAGCGGAACGCAGCTGAGTAAAAATGGGCTTTATGGGTCATGTTTGCTTCTCAGCTTGAACAGATATGTGAGCACTTAATCGAAGTGGAGCTGGGAGGATGTCTGAATCATCTTTCTGCTTCACTTAGTCCAGTGATGCCACATTCATACTACCTTGAACACTTGCATAATGTTGAGATGATAAATGGTAGGCACTGTGACCTTGCAAAACTTGAAGGTAAATGTCTGGATGCCCTTCTGGTCCTCAGTGAATTTTTTTAATTCCAAGACTAGGACGTCTGCACTGCTCTACAAAGGCAAAATGCAGTAATTACACATTTTTATCAAAATAGTTTTTTGAATGCATAGGGTCTCTTTGACTATGATCTGTCCTATGACAGACATGTTTGGCTAAATTGTGCTCATATTCAGAAAACAGAGAGTGACATTTTTTAGGGTTGTTGTGGTGGAGAATCCTGGGATTTTCTGCATAAGCAGTGCACAGCTCAGGCATCTCAAGTCAGGATGAAAATTAAATGAATTAATTTGTTTTGCCGGTGTTAGTCCTAGTACCTCCCTTATGGCAGCACATTGATTCCACATTGACCCCAAATTGCTCTATCAACAAGGATCTCAAAATCTCAAAATTGCTGAATGGCATTATTTTTCTGTTGAAGGTTGAAGGAAGCAACCGAATAAACAAACAAACAAACAAACAAACAAAAAAACCTGAATCATCTTGTTTAAGGTCCATAAGCTTAAGTCTTGTGCCTAGATTTAAAGTTACTGGTGGTGGATGCCCACTGTTATTTTTCTTTGTTTTAGAATGAAATATTATTGTATTTTATTTACAAATTAAATAAACATAACAGAAACTACAAACACGCACTTTAGTGGTCATAATTATTTAGAACATATGTTCTAAATAATTATGGCCACTGGAGTGCGTGTTTGAATTTTAAAGGATACTTTCAAAAAACAATAAGAATTCACATACACATTTAAAATGAAAAATCCCCCTCCGCTACTCCTCCCCAAGAACCCTCCAGAAAGGCCAAATATCTACCCCACTTCCTATTAAACAAATTCCATTTTCCCAGCCTTCTATATATCACCTTCTCGAATGCCACCACCCTGCCCATCTCTGTGAACCACTCCTGAAATGAGGGTGCTCCAGCCGACTTCCATCCCATAAGAATGAACCGTCTGCCGATCATAACTCAGGCTAGAACCCAACTTGTTATATATCTATCTCTTATATTAATGTATACCCCATTGCCTAAGTTACAGAGTCTTGGGCAAAATGAAAATTGAGTGTCCAATACGTCACATATAAAACTATGAACCCTCAACCAAATTTGCAATGTCTGGGAACAAGAAAATGCTGTGGTTCTTCCAAGAAAGTCTTCCTTTACTCCTCGCCTTTTTTAGAATTTTATCGGATGATCTCAGAAATTTGGCCATAATTCATCTCCCTCAGTGGATCGCCGAGCTGGAACACCATGAGCTCGCTTGCTTTCCAGATTATGGCCTGTTATGTCGAGAAGACTCGGAAAGAGCCCATCCTGGAATTTCACCATATCCCTCTTCGGCCTCGAACGTTATTCTGCCAGCTACGGTTCTCCAAGTTCTCCAATTTCTCCCAGACATGCTCCAAATCCACCTTGGTCGCTAGCGGATTAGCAGATAATTCCTTCTCCGATGACTCCAGATAATTGATTAGTTTCTGAACATCCCCTAATCTTTGTACCCACCTCAGTGAATTTCGTCTACATGGCAGTGATCGATCAACATATTACAGCAAGAACCTCATTTCACCAAGCAAATAGACTCCCGGGCTCGAGGCCTTCATGGGGTTGTCAGCTTGAGCACGTAAATGTCTTTTAATGTCTCCAGAGCCCGAGGATATTTTATTCTTTGACATATTGTCCTCGTAGGACAGTTATGGAATAGCGTGTTTCTAATCTCACTGGTTTGTGACATGAATATTGTTAAAACTATAAAAGTGTGCAGAGCTGCCATTCACAAGTCAGAACATAGTCAATGTCGTTGTCTTTGAGGAAAATATAGGTAGGTTAGTACTGTATGCTTACAAACATCTGGCAATGACAAGCTAGCTTGGAAGGCCAATAATCAGTTGCAAGACAAATATCTGGACATCTTTTCAACCTCTCTCAATCTTGCAGAATAGCAGTGTTGTTGATCTAATAAGGCCTCCGAAATGTGTGTAGAAATATGTATTCTATTTATGTAGCTTGTGAATCATCATCAGTTACTGTTGATCCAATAAAATCTTTTTGTTCCTTTGCTTGTGGTTTAGTATCCCTGCAATATATTTTAGCAGAGGCACCTGGTGTACCTGTCAGGCATATTTTATGTAAAATAGTCTGGTATTATTGCATTATGAATTCATTCAAAATGTCACTTAGTGACTGGGCTTATAGGGGTCTTGTAGAAAGTCACATTTCCATAATATATCCTTACATTACACATATTGTACTGAGATTTATCTCCCAGCATGCATTTCTGACATGATTCCTCCTTGCCCTCCAAATATAGTCCATCCATCTCATTGCTCTTGTTCCATCCAACTAAATAATGGAGTTTCTGAATGGCTGATGATGTTTTGAAGTGATATGCTCAGCTGGTCCACCTGTTGGTGCTGGAGGGCCAAAAAGTCTAGCCGAATAAATGGCAGCCTAGAGCGAACAGCGTTGGCTAAAATAGAGAATAGCCAGTAGTTCTGCTCTGTGCAGTCAGGTCAATATGAAACCTCTTTACAGGTGCACTTTCTGCCCAATCTAGCAGCAATTTCACTGGATAAGCACAGCTCTCATTTGCCCATTTTAAGTTTTGTTAAAGAATAACCCACAATCATTAATATATCACTTGCAGCCTCAGGGTCCTGGCCAGGGGAGTATCTCCCACTTCTGCCTGAGATGGCCTGGATTGTCTTCTGGACTGCCAGAGAGAGAGAGAGAGAGAGAGAGAGAGAGAGAGAGAGAGAGCTTTGGCACCCACTGTTAACCCTGTAATTAATCCCTTAATAACCTAGTTAGTATGCCACTGTGCAACCCTCTTTGTATATGTCAGGTTTCTCAATAAAGCCAAGACCCTCATTCCTTTCCCACTCTTTTGTGCACACTTTACAATTTTCCAGTTCACTTCTATATGGACTTCACAAAATAATGTGCATGTTTTACCTCTGTCTATCTCTGTCATCTGTCTAACAATGACATAAGTTAGAATCTGTTTGGGTGAAGATCATAAAACCTTGTATTTTAGAAAAAATAAATAAAAAATAAATCAGTACTTTGTCACAATGTAATTCTCATAGAGTATATCGTCTAGGTTATGTATGTAACCTCCATTCCCCGATGGAGGGAACGAGACGTTGTGTCAGAGAAGCGACACTAGGGGTCTCTCTTGAGCACCGAAATATGCCTCTGACTTATGAAAAAAGGCCAATGAGGAGTTGGCAGACAGTATTTGCATACCCCGCCCCCGGACATATGGATATTTAAGCGGGGCAAATACGGGAGTTCATTCAGAATTTTTCTGAGGAGCCGGAAATGGTCCGGCCACAACAGTGGCTCGGCTCAGCGACATGGCGGGGAGGACACAACGTCTCGTTCCCTCCATCGGGGAACGGAGGTTACATACGGAGGTTACATCTCCACGTTGTGTCGGAGAAGCGACACTAGGGGTCCAACTTTAATCATGCCATGCCATGCTGAGCTGTGTACGTGAACTGCTGAAACAGAAGTGGGCAAGTAATCTTACGTGCAAACGTGACCAGCTGTATCAGGCTGCACGTACCCTTCCCCAATGCCCCATAAAGTCATCAGAATCCTTCTGGTTACCCTAGTGAGGGGAACAAGGTGATGCTTGCCAACCTGGAAACGGGCCAAGCCTGGCTGGGCATCTTTTCTCTCTATGTTTCTCGCATAGAGCAATCACGGCCGGGGCCCTTGCATGCATTAAGGGAAGGGGGTCTTACCTAGTTTCCTATTCTTTTAGGGGGAGAAGACCCTGCGGAGACCACACCTACCCTGCAGGGGAGGTAAAGGTGGCGAATACATCACATGGCCGCTTAGGTCCTATGTGGGAAAGTTGATGCGGTGGTAGATCCAACCTCGTAGAGGGGGGAGTTGCTACAGCACGGCAACCGATTCAGCTGGAACTGCCTAAGGGAGACACGGGGGTCCACTCGTGAGGGGACAGTACCGTGGAGATTACACACAGAGGGAGTCCGCATAGGAGGCCTTTAACCTGTGGAGCACCTATTCCTTGCCAGGGAGAGGCTGTCGTGAGAAGCGTGAGATCCGAGAACCAAGTCCGAGTGGGCCAATAGGGGGCCACTAAGGTGACTTGCACCTTGTCCTCCCTGACCTTGCACAGCACCTGTGCAAGAAGGCTCACTGGGGGGAATGTGCAGCCCCGTGGGCCAGCTGTGTGCCAGTGCGTCTGCCCCGAGGGGAGCCTCTGTTCCAGCGTACCAGAACGGGCAGTGGGAGGTTTCTTGGGAGGCAAATAGGTCTACCTGGGCCTTGCCAAACCGTTCCCAAATCAGCTGGACCGACAGGGGGTTAAGCCTCCACTTTCCACTGGGCAAGCGGTGTCGTTACAGCACGTCCACTAACACATTGAGGTTGCCGGGGATGTGAGTGGCACGCAGCGATCTGATTCGCTGATGGCTCCAAAGGAGGAGACGACGGGCAAGTCGTGACATGTGGTGGGAGCGTACTCTGCCTTGGCGATTTATATACACCACCACTGCGGTGCTGTCTGACCTGTCCATGACATGTTTGTCCTAAATTAAGGGTAGGAACTTCCTCAGGGCAAAGAAAACAGTCAACAGGCAACTCTAGGCAGTTGATGTGCCAGCGCAGCGGGGCCCTTTTCCAACGGCCCGTGGTTGCGTGCCCATTGCACACGGTGCCCCAACCCGAACTGGAGGTGTCGGTCGTGACCAGGACGCGTCGGGACACCTGCTGCAAGGGTACTCCTGCCCGCAGAAAGCAGAGGTCTGTCCAGGGTTTGAGTGTTTGGCGGCAGGCGGTGGTGATCATCACACAGTGCGTGCCGCGGCACCATGCTCGTCTCTGGACTAGAGTCTGAAGCCGGTGCTGAAGTGGTCTCATGTGCATCAACCCCAGCGGTGCGACTGCCACGGAGGATGCCATATACCCCAGGAGCCTTTGGAAAAGTTTTAAAGGGACCATAGTGCCTGGCTTGAAGGAAGCGAGGCATTTCAGCACCGACTGTGCACGCTCGTTGGTGAGACATGCTTACATTGAGACTGAGTCTAACTCCATTCCGAGAAAAGAGATGCTTTGAACTGGGGCGAGCTTGCTCTTTTCCCTGTTGACCTGAAGTCTCAAATGGCTGAGGTGCCTGAGCACCTGGTCTCTGTGCTCGCATAGTAATTCTCGTGAGGGGGCCAGGATGAGCCAATCGTCGAGGTAGTTGAGTATGCAGATGCCGGCTTCTCGGAGCGGGGCAAGGGCTGCCTCTGCGACTTTCGTGAAGACACGAGGGCACAGAGACAGGCCGAAGGGGAGGACTTTGTACTGATATGCCTGGCCATCGAACACGAACCATAAGAAGGGTCGATGTCGCGGCAGAATCGAGATGTGGAAGTACGCGTCCTTCAGGTCTACCGCTGTGATCTAGATGCTGGACGCAAGTCAGAATCTGTTTCTGCGTGAGCATTTCGAATGGGAGTTTGAGCAAAGCCTGGTTGAAAACTCGCAGGTCCAAGATCAGTCGTAAGCCTTTCTTGGGTATAATGAAGTAAGGGCTGTAGAAACCCTTCTTCATTTCGGTTGGAGGGACAGGCTCTATCACATCTTTGAGTAAAAGAGTGGCAATTTCTGTGCGCAGGGAATTGGCATGTTCGCCGTGTACTGCGGAAAAACGGACGCCCACGAACAGGGGCGGAGGCCTGGCAAACTGAATTGCATAACCGAGTCGAATGGTCCGGTGCAGCCAGCGTGACGGGTTTTACAGTGAAAGCCACGCCTCTAAACTCCGCTAGGGGGTGCGGCAAATGAAAAAACATAAGATTCTCCTCCCGGCCCTCCACCGGGGGACGGAGTGGTCTTACCACCTCCGGAGCTAACATCTTGGACTCTGGGTCAGTTGTCTCAGGAGCGCCTGGGAGCCTTCCGGGTCCTCGAGGGGGTCCGTGAGACAGGGGGCGTGCGCCTCCTGTGGAGTGCTCGATGCTGGGGCTGAGAGCTGGGCCCGGGTTGAGGTGTTTCTTAGTCGTAGGGGGACGCCCTCAGCAAGTAGACTGGGCATGGCCCGGGGTGGCAGGTTTGCGGCGGGGCATGATATGATAAATGGCCTCTGTCTGCTTCTTCACCGCAGAGAACTGCTGGGCGAATTCCTTGATGGTGTCGCCGAAGAGGCCAAACTGGGAAACAGGAGCGTTCAGGAAGCGAGTCTTGTCGTTTTCATGCATCTCGACCAAGTTCAGCCATAGATGACGTTCCTGGACCATGAGCATGGCCATCGCCTGCCCGATTGCCTGCGCTGTGACCTTCGTAGCTCTTAGAGCGAGGTCAGTCGCTGAGCTCAGATTCTGCAGCACCTCGGGATCAGGGGCACCCCCGTGCATGTTTCTGAGTGCCTTGGCCTGGTGGACTTGCAGGATGGCCATGGCATGCAGGGCGGAAGTGGCGCGTCCAGAGGCGCTGTAGGCCTTCGCGGTCAGCGAGGATGTTGTCCTACAGGGCCTGGAGGGGAGTACAGGGCGACCGCGCTAGGTGGTAGGGTTTCCGGGGCATAGGTGGAGCGCAACCGCCCTATCCACCTGGGGAATCGCCGTGTATACATGGCGTGCTCTGCCGTCGAGGGTGGCGAGAGCGGATGAGCGAGTGGCATTGTGACGAGTGGAGAGGGGTGCTCTCCACGATGACGTCAGCTCATCGTACACCTCCGGGAAAAAGGGGACTGGGAGGGCGAGGCTGTGAGCGGCACCCGGACCCCAGGAACCAGTTATCCAGCCATGATGGCTGTGGGTAGGATGGAGGGTTCCAATCCAGCCCCACGCTAGCGGTGGCCTGGGAAAGCATGTCGGTCATCTGAGCGTCGGCCTCAGCCTGGGCTTGCTGGCCTGAAAGCGGCAGCCCAGGGGAGTCCTCAGCATCAGATACCGCGCTCTCCGATGCAGTGGCATTTTGTGTTTTTTCTAGTGTTGTGTTTTTTCTGAATTTTTATTAAAAACTGCATTTGGATCCTGCCTTTTCCAGTCTGCCATCATTACAGAAGAACCGACCAAAGAAATGGATCCAGCAGTGGAACTGATATCTCTGAAGCAGTAGGGTGACACAATTGAAGAGTTCACTGAGCTTTTTTGTGCCCTCGCAGATTGTGTAAACTGGGAAGAGCTCGGGTTAAAGGACCTATTTAAATTTGGGCTCAATGAGCCCATCAATTCATGGATGCCAGAAGGCAGCTTTTACTGTACTTTGGAACAGTATATAGATTATGCCCTACTGCTAAGTTCCTCCCCTACACAGTGGGGTACTGTTCCAGTTTCCATGCGGCTCTCAATACTTTCCCCATAGAGATTCCCATAATGGAGGTCCCAGTGGTCCCCAACTCGGTGGTCCAGCTGACCACACCTGCCATGGTCAATGAGCCAGCACCCACACCTACCGCGGTCAATGAGCCAGTGCCTCATCCATTCCAGAGCCAGCACCTGAAGCTTTGTCTGTCCCAGAGCCAGCACCTGAGGCCACGTCCATCCCAGTGCCAGTGTCCTTAGCCACAGAGGTCATTCCTACAGCAGTGCTCTCTACCCTCTGGAAGAGGAGGAGGAGAAGGGCTCCTGCTTCCCAGTCACTGCCAGTGCTCATGACCACAGAGGTTGTTCCCCTGCTACTGCCAGCGGCAGAGATTGTTCCCCTGCCACTGCCAGCGATCACGGCTACGGAGGTCGTTCTTTTGCCACTGCCTTCGCTCACGGCCACAGAGATCATTCCCCTGCTCGATCTCATGGCCACGGAGGTCATTACCCTGTCACTCCCAGTGTTCATGGCCATGGAGGTTGTTCCCCTGCCATTGCCAGCTCTCAAGGCCACAGAGACATTCCCCAGTCTCTGCCAGCGCTCCTGGCCATGGAGGCCATCGACGAGCCTGTACTGTTCCCTGAGGCTGTAAACAAGCCTTTCCAGTTCCCCGAGGCTATTGACAAGCCGATCCAGTTCCCTGAGACTGTTGAAAATCCTGTCCAGTCCCCAGCAGCCATCAACCAGTCTGTTGCTTAGTCCAGTGGCTAGCACCTGTCAGACACAAGCTACCAGTCTGTTCAGTTCCCAGCAGCCTGCCACCTCCTGTATGACACCTGTCCAGTGGCCGCCGGCCAGTCTGCTGACCCCTGTCCAGCAGCTCCACCCCTCGAGTCTTCCAGGGCTCCACCCATCGAGTCTTCTATGGCTCTGCCCCTAGAGTCTTCCATTGTCCTCCCTTTGAGTTTGAAATGGTTCTGCCCCTTGAATCCTCAGCTTCCCTGGCTTCTGAGACCACTGAGCTACCAAGTGCCTTGCTCACTGAGTCCCCTACTGCCTTGCTCTCGGAGTCCCCTAGTGCCTTGGTCTCTGAGTCCCCTAGTGCCTTGGTCTCTGAGTCCCCTAGTGTCTTACTCTCTGAGTACCCTAGTGCCTTGCTTTTTGTTTCTCCTATTGCCTTGCTCTCTGAGTGTCCAAGTGCCTTGCTCTCTGAGTCTCCAGCATCTCTGACCTCTGAGCTCACTGGGTCCACAGCTGCCATATCCTCTCCACCTCCTGCAGCTCCGCCACCTCCGTCCCTATTTTGGAGTTTTATCATCCAATGAAACTGTCATGGCCTCATGGCTAATTATACTGAGTTACAGCGTTTAGCTGCAGTTATCAATCCTCTTGTCATTTGTCTTCAGGAGACACAACTATCATCAGATTGTACCCTCTCTTTTAATTTGTTTTTAGAGATTTTAATATCTTTGGACCTAACAATAGGCAGGCATCTGAAGGTACAGCCATTTTAATCAGAACTGATGTGATTCATAGTCATATCATTATTAGCAGCAATCTACAGGTAACAGCAGTGTGTTTGACCCTGCAGAAAACTATTACAGTCTGTTCTATTTACTTTTTTACCTCCTGACTTGAATATAATGCACATGGACCTAGATAATATGGTTTCTCAGCTCCCTTCTAATTTTATGCTCATGAGAGATTTTAACATCCATAACATTTTATGGGATAGTAACCACTGCAACACTAAAGGAAAGAGTATTGAAGATTTTATAGAGAACCATGCCTTATGTCTTCTAAATGATGGATCATATACTTATTTACACCCAGGGCATGGAACATATTCAGCAATTGATCTAATAATCTGTCAGCCTGAGTTTTTTTTACCTCTCATGGAACGTCTGTCATGACCTCTGTTGAAGTGACCACTTTCCACTAATTTGAACCATCAAAGGAAGAGGAGAAGAAACGAGTGTACAAAGATGGCAAATTAAAAAGGCTGCAGTTTCAAATCCCGTTACGAGAGGTTTGCGAGAGTTCTAGAGGAAAATCTGGATGCTAAAAAGAACTTTACTGAAATGCTTATATCCATAGCAGATGACTCTATTCCGAGACCATCTTATAATAGAAAATATAGACAGCTTCCATGATTTGATGATCAGTGCAAAAAAGCTGTGAAAGAGAGGAAAAAAGTCAAATTACTGAAAATATTTTTAAACTCAAAAGAAGTAGAGCACAAACAAGAAGAACAATAACTAAATAAAAAAAGTAAAGCTGGAGAAGATTTGTGTCCAGCTTTTCAGCAAGCACTCCATCAAATAAACTCTGGAATCTTACACAGAGGATGAAGGGCAAGAACAGTGGTCCACATATAGAATATCAAACATCAAGATTCACTTTTAACTTAAAAACAAGAAATTGCAAACATTTTAGCAAAAATATTTTAAAAGAATTCATCGATTGAAAACTGCCTTTCAAATAATCCAAGCTCAAACAGAGAAGAGAAAGATTAACTTTTCCTCAAGCTATATGGAACCATATAACCAGAACTATGAAGGACTAAATAAAGATCCCACAACACAGTCATTGAACCAGACAAAATCCACTGCCAATTTTTAAAGAATCTAACTTCCACTACTCTTTCTATGATTCTTAATTTTTTTTAACTCCATCTGGATATCAGGTAATATTCCACATGCTTGGAAGGAAGCAGAAATTATACCCATTCCAAAGACAAGGAAAGACCATAATGATCCCAACAACTATTGCCCTATAGACTTGACTAGCTGCTTATGCAAAACATTGGAGAGGATAGTCAGTGATTGTTTAATTTAGATACTGGAATTCAAACATCTTATAAGTAATGCACAGTGTGGATTCAGGAATAATCAAAGCACAATGGACCACCTAGTCAGTCTGGAAACAAACATTTGGCTTTTTGGGATTTGGTCACCCCTAGTGTGTGTATGCGTGTGTGTGGAGCTTAGCTATGAAACATAGTAGAGAGGCTGCAGCAGCGTGATTATTAATTACACCAAAACGTTAAAAAGAACTGTAATATCGGAGCTTATCAATACTACGGTCTTTAATAATTTAGCACCGGGGCCTGCTTAATATCGGGTTTTGGTACCCATTCCTAATTATAAGGTTATATATATATATATATATATATATATATATATATATATATATATTATATTGATATCTAGTTAAGTGAACGTGCTAATGTTATTTAAAGGTTAAGCTAGCTAGCTGCACTTTTATTTGCAAGTCTACACTAGCTCTTCACTTTTGCCATGTTCAGCTTCGTCTGTCATACTTGTCATGCTTCTTGCTTGGCAAGAAATTTGGCCATCGCCTCTCTGCTTCTTTTGTTCCCTTTTGCTCTCTGTTTGCTCACTTTTCTTTTTGTGCCCCTAATTTTAACCTTTGAGGCATTTTGAATATAATTCTCTCTAGTCAGTCCCCGCTTTGCACAATGCACATCGTGTGTGTTCTGCACATCTGATTGGTCAGGTGATTTGAACAAACCATTTTCACAATAACAGCGGGGGGGATGGGGTATCAGAATCAGATGACAAGTTGAATTGTGTTTTAATTATAAAAAAATTATGCATTTATCATGTGAAAACATGAATTCTATTTTTGGTGACATAAGTCAGTAAGTAAATTGTATTACTTGATCCCATTGAGGGTCAACTATAGACCTTTGCATGGGCCTCCCTGGACCTTGGGCCCGGGGTCATCTATACACTTTGAGCCCCCTGACGGCGGGCCTGTCTACAGTACAAAATGATCCAGAGTTGTATATGGATGGAGTCCCCATTAAGGTTTTAAAAGAGACCAAATTACTTGGCATCACCTTTGACATCAAACTGTCCTTTATACCTCATATGAAGTTATTAAAAAAGAGATGTTTTAAAGCCATGAATATTTTAACGGTTTTATCTAAAACTTAATGGGGTGCAGACAGCTCAATCGATATAGAACACTGATTCGCTTAAAGCTGGACTATGGAAGTATAGTCTATGGATAAGCCAGAAAATCATACATTCAACTTTTGGATACAATACACCTCCAAGGTATATGACTGGCTTTGTGAGCTTTCAGAACATCACTGATGCAAAGTATTGAGGCTAATGAGCTTTTTTTGAAAACAGATGCCTGATGCTGGCTTTATAAAGCCTTAACAAATAAAGAAAATCCAACCTATCCAGCAGTATTTTCACCTCAACTTTCAGTAATGTATGGGGGCGGGGGGGAGGGAAACAATTTACATCTGCCCACTTGGTCTACACATTAAACCTCATCTGGAGAATTTAAAAGTGGATTTAAACATTTTGGAACAAACTCACTTTCGCTAAATTCCTCCGTGGGACCTCAGAAAACCAAAAATTCTTCTGGATTTAACAAGAAACAAAAAGTCAAAAACTCATCCAAATGATTATCACCAACAACTTCTGGATATTAGACAAATGTTCCCATTACATATTCCAATTTATACAGATGGATCTAAATCTGAAAATCATGTGTCTGCAGCTTTTGCAACAAATCAAATTCGTCAGAGTATATATATTCCTGACCATAGCTAAATTTTCACTGCAGAGGTCAATGCTCTACTGTTGGCACTGAAGTTTATTGAGACGGCACAACAACAGGGTTTTTATTATTATTTCTGATTCAAAATCATGTCTTGAAGCACTAGAATCTATTAAAACAGATCAACCAGCATTTGTGAAGATATGAATCAAATTGTCATACCTTGAAGTTCAAACTTTTAACATCATCTTCTGCTGGGTACCTGGCCACTGTGGAATCTCTGGAAATGAGCAAGAAGATAATGCTGCCAAAGAAGCATTATCCACAGAACTCAAAAAGTGCTCAATACTTTCCACAGATCTGAAACCAATCATAAATTTGTATGTCAAAAAAAGTGGGAATCAGAATGGGATCAGTGCTTAACAAACAAATTACATTAAATAAATCTTGCTGTTAAGACCAGAAGTTTCTTCTCTTTTAATAAGCAGCGGGACCAAGTCGCTTATACACGATGTTGGATAGGCCACTTGAGACTCACACACAAATTTTTAATATCAGGGGAAAATACATAATATGTGCATCATGTCAGAGCCCACTGTCTTGTAATATTTCTACTCCTGCGAGAAAACATTTGTATTCCGTTGACACCCTTGAAAAGGTTTTTAACAAAATAATGTAAAATTTAATTTGAGTTTTAAGAAAAAATTAATCTTAAACATATTTCAGTTCTACTTTTATTATTTTAACCTGATTTTCATCATGAAAATAGCCATCAAATCTGGCATGGCATTAAGAAACAAACAAACAAACAAGCTCTGCCACCTGAAACCTCCTGTAGCTCTGTCTCTGGAGTCTCGGCCTACTGCTGCTCCACCTTCTGAAACATTGCTCCTGCGGCTCCATCTCTGGAGCCTCCGCCTCCTGCAGTTTTGCCGTCTGAACCCTTGCCTACTCTGGCTCAACTCTGGAGCCTCCGCCTCCCATGGCTCCGCCCCCTTAGCCTCCTCCTCCTGCGGCTCCACCCCCTGAATCTCCTCCTCCTGCGACTCCACCCCCTTAGCCTCCTCCTCCTGCGGCTCCACCCCCTGAGCCTCGGCCTCTTGCGGCTTTGCCCCCTGAGCCTCTGCCTTCTGTGGCGCCACCCCCCGATCCTCCTCCTCCTTTGGCTCTGCCCTTGAGTCTCCACCTCCTACGGCTCCACCCTTTAGATGGCATCAACAGGAACAATCGTTAACAGGTGGCAGCGCGCCTTAACAAATCTCACAAGCAGCACAGCTATAGAATGAAAACTGCTCACTGAGGAAACACAACAGGTGTTTACAACAGAATACAGGAATCTTGAGGCACAATTTCTAAAGTTTCCACTACATTTAACTTAACTAAGAATGCAGCGTTTATGACGCTGAATACCAATGAGACACTCTAAATGTGTCAGTTTGAGGTACACACATGTACATAGAGTTATATATATTATTTAGTGACATTAATTTATTCATACATCATGGTAGTATTTTTTGTACTCAAAATCACTTTATCTTGATTTTAATAAAAAAGAAACAGAATGATTTTCCTTACTTTATTAAAATAATGGGATTTTTTTTTTTCACCTTTTTTCCAAATTACATTAATGAAAATTTCAGGGGAAGATGGGTCATTGCAAGGCAGTGTCATGACTTAAACATCAGCATACAGATTTTTTGCATCATGAAAATGTCACTGTCATGCCATTCTCACCTCAGTGCAGATGATTGGGTCACAGGCTTGTCAATCTTCAGATTTTTTGTGTTTAATATACATTTTGTTACATTATACAATCATATTGATATTTTAGATACTCTAACCCAACCCCATCCTTAAACCTAACTACTAATATAACAAGAATATAACCAATCAACAATATGAAATATATAATAAGCAGATACAAGTACAGTGATAATAACTTACTATCTCATGCTGCATTTAAAGTCTTCTGAAACCATATAATAGCTCCACGTGAGGAACAGAGTGAAACTGAAGGTTTTAATTGCTGAAATTGTTCCTCTCTGTGGAAATTAGGTGTGTAACAGAGGAGGCGGAATGTTGTTACTCTATGACCATGTGTTACACAGATGGTTTTCGTTGTTGTGCACCATCTCCGTGTTTACATCAGCATCTCCTGCTGAATATGTTTACATACGCATCCTCCTGCGAATGTTGACAGGGTAGATAAGGGAGTTTTTTAGCCCCCTGCAGCCAGGGGCCCCGGGACTTAAGCCCAGGTAAGCCTGTGTGTTAATGTGGCCCTGGTTACAGCATTCATGGTTGCTACTGTCATGGTTACTGCAATATTACAACAGTAAAATCATGCTTCATTTTCATTAGGGTGCTTAGCATTTTAACTTAAAACCTGTATTATATTGCTACATACATCAACATAAAGTGCATTTCAAACTCAGTGTAACATATATTTAACATTCAGAAGCTGTACATCACTATTGAAGGAATAACCTTGCTATTAAAAGGGATGTTGTAACACAACTTAAGTGTTTTAATCATACGCTGAAATCGCACATCTTCATCAACAGAGTAGGGTAACATATTTTTGCAAACGAACACTCCAAGTACTTTAGTTATTGTTTTTATCTGTCTGAACAAACACCTACTTAAAAAGTGCATGCTTAAACAGGGAAGGGAGTGTGTGCTGTTTTGGACTTACCTTTGGGCTCTGTGCGCACTGCACGCTCTTTATACAAGAGTGATGATGGAGTAAATGGTTAATCATATATCGATGTCGCGTTGAGCAAAGTAAACAGATAGTACAAGATTTTTGACCATCGCTTTTGGAAATTACTGCAAAAAGAAAATGTTCCCAGACAGGATGAATGACACAGAGAGCTAGTTTTCTCTGCTTGCCATTTTCAACTTCACACCAACGCATGCAAAACTGTGATATCATCATCAATTGATTTAACATACCAACAGTTCATTGGACAGCTGCTCTCTGTATAAACCTATGTGAGACACACAGGTAGAGTCTATCCCTTGACAGAGCCATACAGGTGCATTAGCAGAGGTTGTAACTGTGCCTGTCTATATGATGCTTTATTTTCTTTGCCAAACCTCATACTCCATGTGCTCCGTTAGATTTGAGATGAACCATGATGCTAATGCTTACTGGAACCGTGTATGGTGAACTGAATAGTTCAGCTTTTACTATGAACCGTTACACCCCTAGTGGAAATACATAAAAAACTAGTTCACAGTCAGACATGACTAGCAAAAAAAGACGTCACCAATGCAATCGTCACATGGTACGCAAGAGCCAGTGGTATTTGAGTGATGAGTTGAATATATACCATGAGAGTGACATTCCAGTAGTGCAGGCAAAAAGTTCCCACAGTAATATTTTGTTATGCAAAAAACATATTTGTTTCTTTTGATTATGGGGTACAACTTTGTACAATATTGTTGATTTATTTTGAAAGCATATAATATATCATGCCAAAGCATCATAATGACATGCTCATAAATAATATTTGGACAGAGTGCTTTGATCATTTAATGGCACTGCACTACATTTCCATGAAGAATCCAAGGAAAAGTAAGAGAGAGAGAGAGAGAGAGCACAGAGAAGCTAAAGCGAGATCTGTTTTTTATGTGATTGAACAGAAAGTGGCGAGCAGACTGCACATAACAAAGCACTTGAATAATACATGATCTGATTATAGCCAAATGAGCAGAAAATTCTTGAAAGGTCAGAAAGACTCACAGATGTGATTACAGACTGAAAAATCGGCCAACACCTCTTTAATGAAACCACAAACGCGTATCCCCCTTCTCCTTTCAACTCTCCCACTGGCCTGCATATTAATCCTGGAGTAGTGTAACTGGAGGAGTCTGTTTTGTCATTGCCCCCCATGAATGGTTCTGTTGTCATTGTGTTGCTCAGAGATGGCTTAATTTCAAATTGGAATGGAAAGTAAAAGGTTGGCAAGTGCTGAAAGTTGGTTGGCTGAAGATGAGGGACTCTGGTGAGCTCCCTTTTAAAAACTTAGCCTTGGTTAATGAAAAAGACCCCACTTCTATGTGTGAGATGGTCTTAGGTCCGTTAACAGTCTATATCATGCCGTTTAGCCTCCAGCAGTATTACAGGCTGGCTGGGTTGGCAGAACAGACATTGATAATCTGAATTTTTGGACCAAGTATAATGAAAGCAGTGATCAGTGCTTTTGCTGAAATGTGACACTAAAAACATTTCATTTCTCAAATTATTTCCCCCTTGAAAAATCTCCATTTGAATTTCTTTTGCTTAATAATGAAACATCTTCCAGGCATTGGAGACATGCCCTCTGCTACCGCTTACAGGAGAGAGAGATTTTGTCGGCCAGAGCTCAGAAAAAAAGGATTGATTGACTGGGGTTGTAAAGGAATCATATCGTATGGTGCGTGTTTTCCCCCCTCCTCTGGCTTCAGCACACTTGACAGCCAGCCATCAGGGAGAGTGTTTTACAGATCCCAGAGAGCCCACAGACTAACTGCACATGACCTCCAGCATTGAATGATGAATGGCAAAAGAAGCTCCTCTCATCCACCACGGCCTCAACCCCTCCACCGCTTGCTCTCATTCCGTCTGAAATGCCATGAAAGGGCCCACTGGAGACTCAGCATGGAATAACTCTGACACTGCCCGTTTCATCTGCTTTTGCATGTGCAGTTTACTGGTAGGAGAGAATCTCGATACATTTTAAATCACAGGCTGTGAATGCCAAAAAAAAGATGATGTTTCCAAGAACAAATCTCGATAAAACAAACAGCTCAGCAGCTATACATAGCCTTACCGTGGGCGTCTCAGGGGCCAGACTCAGTGTGTGTAGCTGTGCTGAACATGAAGTAAAAATAAATAAATAAAAACAAGAGAAGAGCAGATCTGTTGAGTAGATCATTGCAGAAGGAATTGTTGAAGGAATTCTCAGTCCTAATGGTATAACCATTAAGTCAGACCTTCCAGTGGATGCTGGAAATGGATGCCAAATGCTATAGAAAGTGAAAAATTCACCCCTGTGATAAATGGTGGAATGCACCATGCTGTATTTCTCTCCTCCCTGAAGCTGCTGCATATACAACTTACAAAGCAGCCCTACCGTTGATTGTAGACAGCAGACATTGTGAATGTGGCCTTCACAGTTAATCATAACGCCTGCACTTTCAGCTCTGATTGTATTGCTGGCTCCAGGGATCTGCCATAATTGGATCCTTGTAAGTGGGTTGGAGAAGCTAAACAACCAGACTGCTGTTTGTTTATAGCTTTCATGTATTAGTAACGTGCCATGACTTCTCGAGCAGACTGGGACTTGTTGTGTTACTCGCCAGGCCTAATTAGTAATTTATTCATAACATATGCCTGGATTGTGGCCCTTTCCAGCTATTCACGATTAACTCAACTTTAATTAGTTACTTTTTAATGTTCGGCTACGCCCAGTTCTATCCAGTTGATAGAAGAACACCAGGAGTTTGCCCAAGGAATACAGACCAATAAAGGTGCCATTAGTGCAGTGATTCTCAATTTAGTTTTGGTCACTCCCTCCTTGTAAATAATTAAAACTTTCTCAACTTTTTGTTGCAAGGACTTTATTGTTCTTTTATTTCCTGTATACTTTGTCTTACTTAAATACATAAAACATTTTAATAATGGCTATTTACCTATAAAACTTAAATAATTGTAAGGTAGACTGCTGCAGGGACAATGTAAATATATAATGCTGTAGATCACCCAAAAATTTTAATGTTGGCCATCATTTACTCCTCCTCGTTAAAACGAGTATTACTTTTTTGTCTGTGAAACACAAGAATGAAGGATTGAGAGGATCGTGATTGTGACTGTCAGGCTCAAAAAGCACATAAAAGCACCGTACAAGTCATCCATATCAATTGTTTGATATATTATAAAACTTCTGAAGCCGTGTTGTGTAAGGAATAGACCATAAATTTAAGTGTTAATTTAAATCTTCACCCATTCGAATCTGGCATGTTTACATAAGCGCAGTGAGCGCACCTGACAGCACATAAGTATAAATGCCTCGGGCTGCAGAGGACGCACACTCTGTATAAAAAAGTATAAAAAAAGCTTAAGGAGAAAAAGGTGGAGAAATAAATTGCACCCATTAGTTTTTTCATGTATTGTCACTAGGGATGCTCCGGTTTTAGATTTGATGGTTAAATTACCATAAGAAAAAAAAAAACAAGGCAAAAAATCAAATCATATTACAGTTAAATGTGTTAGTGTACGCGTTTCTTAGGGATATATGGACTACAATAGGAAAAATTATAAAAACACAGCAAATAAATAAGAGGTATATAGGGCATGACACTGCTTATCCGCATACCGGTTGCAAAATTATGCACTTCAGTGTAACCGGAATGCTTGGAGTGCATAATTGTAAGATTATTGTGGGTGCACAACATGTAGTTCATGGCATTCAACAGTTTTTTCTTTTGTATCAGTTAATTAAAGCAATCCATTGTCTTTCAGACACCCCACCATAAAGAATCAGCAACAGACTCCTTAAAAATAATGTCCTTTAATTTGTCCACAACAACTCACAAAAAAAAAAAACACGTGGACTATGCATAATAATGGGAACATTGCTTAAATCAAGTCCAATAATGACTAAAATTGACATTTATTGTTGAATGCAGTGACGCAACTTCTCAAAGTTTACCATGCTGATAGTAACTACACACAAAAGCACTGTGCGCTGTCAAACTCACTGGTTGGTTGTTGGACGACTAGTGGAACATCCTCCTGTCCAATTTGAAGTCTGAGTATCTTAGGCTTTATGATTCCCATAGTCTTCGGTCAGTCATTCAAATGTTTCCAAACAGCAGATTAAAATCGCTTTTTTGGCGAATATGAGACTGGTAGATCGATTTCCTCATATATTTTGGAGTTTGTGTGTAAGCCCCAGTGACATGAAAATTAAAAGTTCATGTTCAGTCCGCGATACCTGCCCAAGCACCATGCGAACACCATATGTAACCATTGCAACAGCTGCTCTTATCACCTAGGCACATTCATAAGACATTTTCACATTTAAGCTTAAACTTAAAAACGATTTTATATTATATTTTTATATATTATAAAAATAATATTTTTACCACTTATTAATAAAACATTTAACGTTTTTTAACCATTTATTCTAAATTCTTACTGTTAAATGAAACATGGCTTTTTTAAATCATAGTTAATAGTGAAACCATATAATTGCGACATTCCTTATTGTCACATTTTTTTGGATTGTGTGAAAGTGAATGAGATTTGAGAATGGGGAAGTCTTCTGCACCCTTTTTTCAATACCTCTGGGGTTCACCCCAGATTTGGGAACCACTGCCTTAGCATATCCTTTCCTGTCAGGTGTATGTACTTGGGATGTCACGATTTGAATTTTTTATGGTACGGTTATTGTCTGATAAAAAATAAAAAAGAAATCACAGTTTCACCATTATCTGCAAATTCACCTATTATGCAACAATAAAAACCTCCATAAACATATCACACCTTAAATTTTATTACAGCATTCATTAGGACATGCAGTTAACATACATATTCCTACTTTTACACTCACTGAAATCTTAATCAAGTAGGAAAAACAATTGGGAGGCATCGCATTCACAATATAAAGCTGAACCCCTCCTCTTTTAAACTTAGAATATACAACTCTTCGGATTTACACAGTTTCAATTCAGTGTTTGACTTTACCAAAAGGTAAGTAGTACACTACATGTAATATTTACTGTGTTTGTAAAATTATTACCTTCATCTGGGCATGAATCTTTGGATGGTGATTCCTCAGGTGCTGGAACATATTAGATTCGTTCACCGCTTTTGCTGACACTTTTTGTCTGCACGTTTTGCATACTGGATACCCATCTTCAACAACTCCTGTGTCATTGATAGATAGCCAAAATGCTCCCAAATAGCTGATTTAATTAGCTTCTTTGGCAGCTACAACTCAGGGAGATCACATTGTTCTGCCATGTTTTCATTTTGAGAGTTTCACATGCATTGAAATTCACATTCTACAAACGTCCTGCCTTACCTAGACAATCACCTCGTGAACTCCGTTACCAGAGTAACAGCCTCACAGACCAGCCAGGCAGAGTGTAGGGCACACATGCGGTGCAAGTAGTTCCCCTTCTGTCACTCACTCGATGTAGTGAATCTAGGGGTCGCTCTTGGGAGCCCCAAACACCTCTGATCATTGAAAAAAGGCAAATGAGAATTGGCAAGTGGAATTTGCATGCCACTCCCCTGACATACGGGTATAAAAGGAGCTGGCTGCAACTTCTCATTCAGGTTTTGGGCTGAGGAGCCGAGACAGGGTCCCTGACATTCCAGCATCTACTACAGTATTGTGGCAAGAGGGACACAAGCTGGCTGCAACCACTCATTCAGATTTTCGGAGCAGAGCGTAATGTCAGTGAGCTGAATTCCACTGCCGGTCCATTCACCTCTAAATGAAGAAGATTATGCTGTTGGATATACGGGGCATTCCAGCGGCTTTCTCTGTGCTGTTATGCCCAGTACTGGGGTAGGTGCTCCACAGGTGCTGGTTACTCCGGTAGCTCCCTGTGATGTATTTTCCATGGTACAATCTCCCTGTCAGCAGACCTGCGTCTCCCTTGGCAGAGTTCTCTCTGCTCCCGGACGCTGTGTTTTAGAGCTCATCCCCTCCGAAGCAGGACCTACCACCGTGCCTCTTCCATATGTGGCTGGTGAGCCCATGTGATGTTTTGTCACATGTTACCTCCCCTTTGGGCAGGATGTGGTCTCCATGGGGTCTTTTCCCCCTGAAAGAATAGGAAAGGAAAAGAACACCTTCCCCGGTACATATAATAGAGTTCTAGCTTCTATCTAATAGTCTGTGGAGAGAAAAAACAGAGAGAAAAGGCTGCGGCTAGCTCCCATGTTAGTTATTTCTCTTCCCTCCTCAGGGATGTGGGGAACTACATGATGTCTTTTGGGGCAGGCTACGTGCAGACTGATGCACCTGCTATTATGCACGCAGCAGAAGGGAAAGGTCTCGGTTACTGTTGTAACCTCCGTTCCCTGAATGAGACGTTGTGTCTCTCTTGCCACAATGCTGTAGTAGATGCTGGAATGTCAGGGACCCTGTCTCGGCTCCTCAGCCCAAAACCTGAATGAGTAGTTGCAGCCAGCCCCTTTTATACCCGGATGTCCGGGGGAGTTACATGCAAATTCCACTCGCCAATTCTCATTGGCCTTTTCTCAAAGATCAGAGGTTTTTGGGGCTCCCAAGAGTGACCCCTAGTATCACTACATCGACACAATGTCACGTTCCCTCTGTTACATCCTCCTTTTAGCTGTCTAGGTGAAAAAGAGCATGTAACATATAAGTGATAATGTTAACTAAATTTAAGAGAATTAAATGAAAAGAAAATGGGTTCAGTTACCGAAAACTTGCGTGATGGAATGAATCAGGCAGAGACAACTATGGGTTACTGCTAAATATAATTCTTCTTTCTTTTTGTAACAAATCGTAGCAATACACCCAATCGTAATTACAGTGCAATAGTGAAACAACAAATAACTATTTACAGAATATGTACAAATGGTAAGACAAAGACAAACCAGACACAGGAGTGAAAGACAATGATCGGGGCTAAAGTAAAGAAATCAACAAAACAAAACATCTGCTATCTTAAATTTTTTGAAGTCCTAAGCTAACAAAGAAAATATAGATATGAAAACATTACCTAAACTATGCTAACTAAACAAACATAAATACAGAGGGTAGTACCTGCTCCTTACCTGTTGTGTTTAGCAAACTTAAACATTACGTAGTGTAATCACGCAATATGCTAACCTATCCCTCCTCTGTCTAGGAAGTCTAGGAAGTTAGTTTCAAACGAGGGATTTAAGTGGTGCAATGTCGCAACAAATTAACCAAGCAACATAAACTTAGGATACAAAATTAAACCATTAAGAAACAAAATAGTTGTTTCACTAATTCATCAATCAGAGAGGCTAACACAAAACAGTGAAACAAGTCTGAAGACAATCGAGAGAAAAACAAGCCCGCTTACTCTATTCACTTCCAGGTTTTATACAGAGAAGGCAAGTCCAGATTGGTTCCTTGAAGGGTGTCGTCACATTAACTAATGATGATTGATGTGATGAATAACCAATCACAAAACCTTAGAATCATGACAGTAAAGAATGAATGAAAGGAGGAAAGTAAACACAAGCGAAATACGCCGCAGAACGTAACGGGGTACAGAGGTTACAACAGTAATCGAGATGTTAGACCCACTCTGAAAGACAAATTTTCAGTAATTTTCTTTTTTAAATAGACACATGGTTGTTTTTTTTTTTTTTTTTTCAGTTTTCAGCCATAGCTTACATATTGGTATGGTTTAATAGCGGTTAATTGTGAAATCGGATTATCGTGACATCCCTGGGCCAGTTGTTCAAAGGTAAGCTGATCGGATTTTGGTTATCGGATTGGATAAAATCTTGAAAATGGGTTGTTCAAAAGGGAAAGAAGGAATCTGAAATCAGATTAGATCAGGGAATCCAATCCTAGTTTTAATCTGGATCAAACCTTCAGTTTGTGTTGTTCAAAACTTATCAGTGGGATTTGGATAACTTTGATCCAAAAAAACAGGATTATCCTGATCCCAACAGGGGGTAGGATTTCAAGGTGGATTTCAGGAAGAAAATGTAGTAAAACTTTAAAATTGGTCAAATAATACATTTGTATCATTTAGTGTATATACCTTTATTTATATTTTGCACTTGACTTGTGTAACCGTTGTAACAGTGATAAAGTAGACATAGGCTAACAATTAAGCTATTCAGTATAGTAAAGTAAAAATAAAATAAAAATGATCTTGTCCCCATGAAATAATCCCCCAAACAGATTTCAATAACAAACAAAAATAATATATTCATTTTTCGGTCATTCATCACCGTATATTAATTTCAAAGAAACAATCATCAGAGATGAGCCTGTCCAAAATAATGTCTAACAATTGCATCCCTTACTATACGTCCAGTCAGTCCCTGATTCTGACAGACCACCAGAGGTTGGTCTGGTTCTTCAACAGGCTCAGGTGCATCATAAACATCATCACAGAGAGGGACATTGTGCCTGGTAGCGATGTTGTGCAGGACGATACACGCAAGTATTATGTTGCATGCTCCCTGTGGTTTCACTCGCAAGTAGTTAAGGCATGCAAAGCCTCTCTTCAGAACTACATTTAAACGCTCAATTGCACATCTTGTTTTGCAATGAGCAGTGTTGAAGCGTGCCTGCGCAGGTGTGGTTTCTGCAAGAAAAGGAGTCATCAGCCATGGTAGGAGTGGATAGGCACTGTCTCCTAATATTATGCCATCCGGTCGGTTGGTTTGGAGCTCTCTTTATAAAGCACTCTCTCTCAGGATGCGTGCATCATGAACAGACCCAGGCCACTTCACGACATAGTTTGTGATGATGAGGTCAGCATCGCCCACAAGTTGGATGTTGATGCTGCGCCTCCCCTTTCGGTTGATGTACTCCCAATCCCTCTCATGAGGTGCTTGGATATGCACATGAGTGCAGTCAATAACCCCAATAGTATTGGGCATGTTCCCCAAAAGAAAAAACTTGTGCTTGGTCTGGGCAATCTGGACATCCTTTGGAAGTGAAACAAACTGATTGACCAGGCTGGCCAATGCAATTGACACAGCTTTCACTACATCACTCACAGTTGATTTGTCCACTCCCATATTATCACCAACAACTTGGTAGAAAGTCCCAGATGCATAGAAGCGCAGACCAATGAGGACCTGTTCTTCCACAGACAGACTGTGACTCCTTCGGGTTCTCCGTTGAAGTTTTGGCCTGACAAGGTCTGCAATGTACTTAATATCAGCATTCCCAAAGCTGAAAGCGACCATACAGTTCTTCAGTGGTGTATTGCTCCAGTGGTTGTGCACGCTCAACATACACCCTTTGATCGGTATCCTCTTCCACCAACACGGTGGTAGCGATGGACAATACCTGCCATGTCAGTGCCTCTCTCTAAGTCCTCTGAGAAAGGCTGAATATAAGATGGCTGTCAAATACCCACACACCAATTGGCTGACGTGCTGTGGCTGGTGTTCAATTAAATGAATCATGCCCAAGGCCTATAAATACTATGTTCACTACAACAGAAGCGGTGAAACCATGGACTCAAAAGGACCTAATTTCACTGTTGCAGAAACCCATGCACTGCTGGAGGATGTTAAGTGCCATTATGCCTCAATAGTAGGAAGCTCTGTTGCAGGTGGAATGGTGACTAACAAAAGGAAGAAAGACATTTGGGTTGAAATCACCCAGAATGTAAATGCAATGGGGTCTGGCCAGAAGAGGACCTTGGAGCAAGTGAAATTTAGATGGAAGAATCTGAGGGCCAGAGCAACGAAGGACCTTGCTGAAGCAAAAAACACCCAAACAGGCAACAAATCCTTTAAGAAAGGTGAATACACAGACGTGATTCTGGACATTATTGGAGGTGAGAACTCTAATGCTACGTTCACACCGGACGCGAATAGCACGTCAAATTCGCGCCTACCGCGTCTAGTTATACGCTTGACCACTTTGAATCCATTCGCGCGTCAAGAGCGAAATTGACGCACGTAAAAAACAAAAGTTTGAAGCGAAATTTACGCTGCGGACGCCGGCCAGAGGCGTAAATCCGTTGACGGCCATCTTTTTACAAGATGGCTGATGTTGATCAAGCATTCGTGGAGAGAGTCACCGCTCTGTATTTGCTCTGGAGAGCAGAACAGCGGCGTATGGGTCCTCGTCGCCGTACTTGGGTCCACCAGACCCTCCGGAGGCGTTCCCAGTTCGGCGAATTTCATCATTTGCTCCAGGAGCTGCGCCTGGATGACGGCCGCTTCAGCGGTACTTCCGCTTGTCCCGCTCCAGTTTGATGACCTGTTGTCCCGCGATCGAGCGAGGATCACCCTTCAGGACACCAACTACAGGCTCTATCCCAGCTGCGGAGCGCCTGTCCATCTGTCTTCGGTTAGTAAATGTATATAAAATGTTAAATACAGTATATTAAATATATGTTAATTTACGCTATGCTAGCAATTTTAAAGATTTTTCAACTCGGGGGGCAGACGCGAATTCGCGTCAAACGCGTGAATGCACCATTTGCGCGCAGACGCTAGACGCCACTGCGAACTGAGGCGTATTCGCGTCTGCCGCGCCGCGCTCTACGCCTCATTCGCGCCGCAGGAACTTTTTACGCGCGTAACGCGTCTTTGCATTGACTTAACATTGAAATCACTCGCGCCTGACGCGCTATTTGCGTCCGGTGTGAACGCAGCATAAAGCTCTGCATGGGATTCAAGGTGTTGTAGGGGATGGTGAGCCAGTTCCTCCTAATGCAGAGGAAACATTCATTCTGGATCTCAGCCCTATTATTGAAGAACAACCTTGATCCTCACTGGTAGAGCCAGCAGTCACAGGAGCTCAGAAAAGAGGCTTGAAGTGTCCTTTGCCGAATAAAAATGATGATTTCTATGAATCACTTCTTAAACGAGAAACTGAAAGAGCAGAAGCACAGATACTCCTGGCAGAGGAACAAATCAAGCTGACCAAACTACAGCAAACCAAAGCGAAACTTCAGATCCACCTCCTAAAAGCGGGGCTTGGAAATGCTGGTCTCTCCTCCTCAGATGAAGAAGAACCCTGAACATTCTTTATTTCGTTAACTATTGGATATTTAGCCATTTCATTTTTTTTAAGACGTTTTCAAAATGTCCACAATGTATTTGTTAATGTATGTTTGTTGTTTATTTTGTTGTGGTTCAGATGTGGGTCATAAAATAAATTATGATTAAAAGTGGATGTTTATGTTATTTTTGTGTTTTGTCTCAAAATAAGAAACACTTACAGTGACCTCATGTTGGCTCTTCTACCTGTTCTTTACATAGCTGGTAGCCCACATTGTGATATGTTGTCCCATTTAGAGCACTGGTAATCCGGATTTGGTAATCTTGAAAACTGTGTATCTGGATCAGGGTGATCCAGTCCAATGTTGCTTTGAAAAACCGGCACAAAAGTAAGACGGATTACCTGATCCTGGATAGGAAAAAATGGGATTTCCAAATCCGGATCATTTTGATCCAGATTAAATGTTTTGAACAACTGGCCCCCTAATATGGACTGTATGGATGTGTATCACACCTTAATAAAAGACAATCCTAAGAAGCACTGACAAATGTACTGAGAGTAAATATTTTCAATGTTGGGAAAGAAATGTCAGTCTCCCTAAAGATCTAGAGCAATTTGTATGAGTTTCATGCAAACACTTATTGGATTCTGATCAATTTGTAATGCTAGGATTTACCTCTTTTAATGAAGCCATTATTTTTTTGCTCCAATGTGACACTATTTATTTAATTTTTTTAGAGAAAGATAGAGAGAGCGAGAGAGAGACAGAGGATTGTTTTCTATGCAAGTCTATCCATTGCAAATGAAAGCCAGCTCAATTGCTGCCTCCTTAACCACCAATTGAGACAAACAAATACAGACAGAACGTTGTGTACTATATTCAAACCACATCTTAAGTCTCATAAATAAATTCTGACAGAACTATATATACACCTGTTAGGGTGCATTCAAAGGTCTCCATTTCTGTTGAAGGATCATTGGTTTTCTTCTTACATCTTCAGCGGGCTCGAACTTGCTGGAAACTAAATAAATCATTATTGTGTGCTGTACTGATAGTATAGATACACTTGAGAGAGTAATTTACTTTTCCTTGCATTATAAAGACTCTTTTTGTATCTTCTCATCTCTGTGTTCTCTCTGAGAATGCTGCATAGATTCTACATTGCAGACAGATTTCCCTGCAAGTGTAGGATTAATGTCACAGGAATTAAACTCAAACACTTGGATCTGAATTGCCTGTCAAACTTAATCAAATGGGTGTGCATTAATTTTAGATTAATATCCCCTCTGTATTGGTAATTATCTAACATCTCTTTGGAAGTTTCATGTCACCTTGGGGGAAATTAAGTGATCCCATCAACTGTCCATATTCAGCTCTGGGCCAAGTTGCATCTGTTGAACTTCCCAAAGCTTATCTAAGTGTTTCCCTTTCCAAACCTCTTCATTCCAAGAAGTGGTAATTAAAAATAAATCACTTCCTATTAAACTTCCTGATGTAATTCCCAGAGGCCACAGGTGGAAAGGGGGGATTATTCATGTGGCCTGCAGAGTCCCACAGATAAATACCATTTTCACTAGCAGTAGGGTAGAGAGAGCTGAAAAACAGGGCAATTTCCCTTTGGCCTGTGATGGGCCCCACAGGGTGGCTGTCATTTTCTAGAAGGTCACTTGGAAAAATGGTATTTCACCAGTTCTGGAGAGCACTGTCGATCCAGGTAAGAAAGACAACCTTGCCATTTTGGTGTGTTCCATGCTCTCTCACTGGAGGCTATTGTGCAATATTGTTGTATGATCTGTGTCAAAAGAGTCCTTGATTAATTTTCTAAGAAATTCACATCATCCATGCTTTAAAAGTGAGTTCACACAAAAAAAATTAAATAACAAATAAGTAAATAAAATAAATAATAAAACAATAAAATAAAAAAGTCATCATTTACTACCCTTATATAGTTCCTAAACTTGGAGGACTTTTTTCCTTTCTGGAACACAGAATGAGATGGAAAAAAATATGTAATAAAAGTGAATGTTTACTGAAAAAACATGCTGCCTAAAATCTCCTTTTAGTATCTCATGGATGAAAGACAAAAATTTGGAACATCACAGTGAGTAAATTATGACAGATTTTTCATGTTTTGGGTGAACTATCCCTTTAATATTGACCACTAAGACTAGCGCTAGGCCTCAGGTGCTACAGTTAGCCTGTGTTGATGTTTAGCGGCATCATGGTTCCAGAGAAGACATCCATCCATGGGTCTCCATGGAGGACTCTTGGATGCAAGCCAATGTACTGTACTGAGCCAAACTGTGAGACTCTGTGCTCTGTGTGGGTGTTGTAGGCTGTCTTCACACATTACTCTGCAAGTGCAAAACGGGGACAAGCTGCCATGCTAGCACCTGCCAGCACCTGCCAACCTCTGATGCCTAATCACTTCTCACTATTAAAACTTGTGAAGTCCAATTATGCTCATGACTAATTGAAAAACGAAAGGGTTACTTTGGACTGTGTTGACAAGTAGATAAATTGATTTAGTGGCAGCACTTTGGCTCTGTTTCCATTGATTCTAAGCAGCAAAATAAATCACCCGGCAGGGCTCACTCATACCATATAAAACCAGAAGCCCCCTTACCTCACAAATACTAATCATTAGAGGGAGTGCAAGTAGAAATATAGTTATGTATGATTATAGTCATCTCTATAGAGAATTCAGTATATGAGCCTTTTATTGAATTTCCCCCAAGTTGGTGTGTTTTTGTATGTGTAAACCCAATTAGGGAGATTGATAATGGCTATGGGGAAGACATCTTGTAAGTCAAGTGTGTTTTAGGCAGGAACAGTGTATATTCACCTTGTTTATCATTGTAATTATTTTGTCTTTGTACTCAGTATGAGACACTTGAGCCCTGGGACTGTTTATTTGCAACAACCAGAGACTCGGAACGTATGTGCTCTTCAGCATCCAGTTGAATTCAGCTGAGATGAACTTGGTAGAGAGCTGCCTTTTTTTTTGTTGCATAAAATTTCCCTTCCATCTTTTGACTCACTCTCGCGTGCCTTCTGAGCACTAAAGGGATGCAGTTGGATGGAGATGCGGAGCGGAATCACTCAATTTTATCTCCCAGATGGGGCAGGCTGGCATCAGCCAGGGCTTTCCTAGTTTTATGGCCTCTTCCCTCACTTTTGTTTTCCATACACGTTCTACTTTTTAATGCGCCCTGTATTTTCCATGCTATGCCTTGCTGTTTAATATGCATGATACATTTTATTCCCATATTTATGCCCTTTCAACAGTGGACAGACTCTTTCCAGGGGCTGGCCCACTTCTACCGTGTAGACTACAGGAAATAAATGGCTTCCTCCTCTCTTTTATTTGTTACCACATACTCTTCAAGGGAAAAGTGGGGTATTCCCCACTGCCACACTCATCCCCCTGGATCACATGTAATTCAGTAGACTCAGAGTAGGAGATGCCATATTTAATTTAACATGAATGAAATGATGTTGGGGAATAGATGTACCTTCTGTTTTTCCAAAACTTTAGGAAAGACATCTACTGCATTGTTTTCATTAGAAAATATTAGATATGGTGTCCTTTTCATTTACATTCCATCCTTCTTAGCTTGCCTCAGGAAATGTATAATAAATATTGGACTATTTTCAGGAACATTTTCCAACATATGAACAAACTGAACACAATGATCACTTCCTTTAAATACAGCACACATCTCGCTCACCACTGTACGTGCTGTAGAATGGTAAATGAGGTGGGCGTGATGCTTTCTATTAGGGGGCTCCAGAAGCATCCCAGCATGTGATTTAGATATTTGCAGAGCAGATGCCTGTGTGGAGAGTCACCTTATCTGTAATTGCTTCACCATTATGGCAGGATGAGTGATAGAGCTGGTGGAAGCATCATCAGTGTCCCGACTAGCTGTCAGAGGATGAAGGCAACACAGTTTAACCCACCCCTCTCTGAAAGTGCATTCAGTATTCATAATACTGATATTACTCTGTGTAAGTCCAGTTTTTGTGCTCTCCTGGTCTTTCAAAGGTGTTTGAGTTACACAAAGCTTGTTTCAAAGCACAGTATTGGCACTCATTGAATGTTGCACGGCTTAATATTGCTATTGTAGTGGTGTGCCACATTTTTGCTCACTTAAATCAAATTAGAGATGTTTATTGACAGATATTGCACTTTAAAAAAAGGCCTGAGAGTAATTCCTAGCTATCAGTATCCAGAGGACATAATAGATAAGAGAGAATGAGAACAGCCTGGGTGACGGCGGCAGTGAAAACCGTGATGGTGAGATACAGTGTAGGCTAAAAGCTGCTGAGTGAGTGAGTCTGTGGCATGACCTACTACTAATATGGATTTGATAACACAGTCTGCAGGAGGAGGACATCATGATGCTGAATAGTGGATGTATCACTCCACCGGCTCTGATTCAAGGAGAGAAGCATGTAGAAACAGACAAGTATCCATTTTCTCGTAGCCCTGTCTGTTGTCTCTATTTTCATCTTCATACCTCTCAGAGCAATTAGTAATTATTAAATGTGTGCAGCAGTGCCAGTATTTTAGTACCCCAGAGCAACTTGTTCTCTGACCTCGGATCAGTCGCACAGGTCTTGTTTCACCATCAGGTTAAGTTACAGCAGCACAGTCTTGTTGACTCATCAGCAGAGCTTAAAGAATTAAACTAAGGAGATGAGAAATGGCCTGTTCATTTAAGGGATGTCGGTGCATCAAGAATGAATGCTTTGTGCTTAGTTAATGTGTTTGCTTCGTTTGCCCCTTGTGCATTTGAATGTGAAAGCCTTTTCTTTTACATTTATTTACATCTTTTCTTTTTTTGATGCCATATTTGCTTCTCTTTCTTTTGTTTAATTTCCTAATTTCCTTTGTTGTGGCGCAAACAAGAAAGTTGTGGAAATTCAATTTACTGGGGTCTTTAGAGATTACACACACAAAGATGTATCAGCTTCATCTCCCATGCTGCCTGCATCCGTCTCCGCTCACACAAAGCCTGACATATTTCATTTATTCTTGCTCAGCAATGCTGCGTGGCAGTCAAAGCAAGCTCCCTAAAAGGCAGCAATGGCAATGCACTAGCTTTGCCCTAGACACAGCACAGAGGGCTAATTAATTATTACAGTAACTTTATACTGTATGTACATAGGTTTTCAGAAACTTTATTGCAATTAAAAATTAAAAGCCAAAAGGCATATTTAAACTCTTACGAGGTTACTAGTGCCATATTTGTCAAGTAATATGTCAGCGTATCAACGATTCCCCTCCCTTCTTCAGTTTACCCTTCACATGTCAATAGTTTTCAGCACAGCCAGTTCACATTTTGTATTGTGCTACATCAAGACCTTGTAGTCAATATTGGGACTGTGTGCCAAGGATATAGCCCAACATTAATTAATTTCCCTTGATGAGACCCTAAATTATGTTTTGTATATGCTCCATTTGCCCACTTGCACAAGTACCCTTCCCCTTTTCTCATACAATTCACTCCATACTACCTCACAGTATGATTAGAGGTGGGTAGTAACGCGGTACATTTACTTCGTTACATTTACTTGAGTAACCTTTTGGAAAAATAATACTTTGAGTAGGGTAAACGTACCTATTAAGCTCAAGTACCCATTAAGCACACTGCCATCTTTGAGCTCAGATTATAAAAAGAAAAAGCAATGTATTTTCCTATTTGATGTTTTAACTAATTGATGTGTTTGTTACTACATCCCTCCTGTAATTTTAAACCATGTGTTCACACTGTCTGGTGGCCATTTTGAAAGCTGTCTGAAAACTTTCACCAGAAGAGGAGCCTCTCAAATGTGCATTTTTTATATGTTTAAGCCTTTATTTTGGGTAAGTACATCTACTTATTGCAAAATTTAGAGATTAATGTTTAGACGTTTACATATTTTAACCTGGAACCTGGATGTGGAAAATAATTACAGTTAGATCTAAAAGATAGTTTTAGCAACATAGCGCAGATGCTACAGAACATAGCCAGCTTACTAGCTGTATAAGATTGTGTGCTACACTAATATATTTCTTTACAGGCATTAATGGCTTGTACTTTTATATCCATAATATTATAATTGTACATTTTATTGATAGTCTGTGGTTTTAAACTGCTGTAATTTGTAAAGAATTAATATTATTGTTAGGTGAGCTTAAAGGGTGCACTACTATGAAATCACACAACTTCAGTGTGACATCAATTAGAAAAGCATAATTTCATAGATATAGTCAATAATAGTTGTTCATATTCAAATTGGTATAAACTTAATACATGACCTAGATTATTTATTTAGCTAAATATTTTCTTTTAAATTTCATGTAATATTTATTAATTAACAAATAGTTTTTGCTCCAATTAAGCACTGTGTGCTCCCTTTAAGCTCATGCACATTGAACGTCTATGTAAATACTTCATAATCAGACTTATAATAACTAATATTATACTAGACTAATATTAACTGATGGTTGTCACCAAGTTAATCTTCATAAAAAGATTAATAAACTTATTTTCAAAGTCTTAAGATGACAAAAGCCAGACGAAACTATAGTGTATGCCCAAAGATGAACGAGGCATGTCATCTATACAAAGAAGACAAAATTTAGGATGTTGAGAAAAGATTCATTCTGTGTAAGTTCATTCATACTATTCAGAGGGTGCAGGACCCTTCTACTTGAAGAACCACCAAGAGATAGACGATCTCTACAAAAAGAAGAGAATATAAATAAGTTGACATTATGAAGAGGCTTCATAATGTGGCTAGTTTCTGTGTTCATCCCCATGAATTAAATGTTTTATTGGTTTGTTTTTTTATTTAATTGTTCAATACGTGTTACTTTGCTGAACGTGGACTAGTCTAGATGTTGCAATGAGTTTGAATGACACGTCACTATGAATAGGATAAGCTACCTGATCAAATTGAATGCCTTGTTGCTTGATTTTAGTGTTCTGTTTTTTTGTGATTGACTCTGTACCTTCAAAAAAAACTTTTTTCAATCATTCCTTAAAAAGGTTGTTTAAAATAAACAAGATTTTATAATAAAACTTGTTGTGAGCTTATTGGGAACAGGAGTGTGCTTAAAGGGTACACAAACGTACCCATTAAGCCCAGTCAGACTTTTTGCATTTAATGATGTACATTTTAATTTTATTGCTTTTGTCATTTAAAATAAATAAAATATTGTTGTTTAAGAGATTAATATTTTATTTTAACATAACTTTTTTTACTAAAACCAATATCCTGTGCCCTAAAAATGTCTCAATGTAGATTTTGGTGAGCTTAATAAGTACGTTTACCCTAGGTTTTAAAGTGGGTACTTTTTACTCTCACTCAAGTAAATTTCTAATTAAAAAAATTACTTTTACTTCTTTACAGTGGGCGGTGTTCCTGTTGTTACATTACTGGGATTAATTTTAATTAATGTGCAATTTATTGAGAGTTTATTGAATGGGACTTTTACGACAGCGTAAGTTCACACAGCTGTGCGCACTGTCACTGACTGTCACTCAAGCCGAGTCCATCACTGCTAAGTGAAACATTTTCTTCGCTCTGCACAATGAAAAAAAGAATAGTCATTTCATTCAGTGCCTTCATTTAACACCAAGACAGATATTTCAAGATTAAATTTGCAGCTCCAATTTAAGGCAGCACGCTGAGGCAAGTCGTAGCTCTAATGATAACAGGCTTTTCTGTGTCATGTTGATGGTAATTTTCATGGTGATTCTGTAAATATGGGCTCTTGTGACATCAGTTTTTAAGTGTACATTTTTAAATAAGTGCAGCAATAATATATGAGTGTGCTTTGTCCCGCGTCCCGCATGTCATGAGCAGTATTTATGCATTTACCCTGTGCCATCGTGGGGGTACAGGAAATTATGGTAGCTACAGGCTGATTAACTGTATAAATCCATGTAAACATCCAAGATAAGTGTACATGCATTTTATTCTGCCGTTTGTGTGATTGACAACGAACATACAGCATTTCTGTGCATGCACAGCAAGTCACGCGTGTGAGAGATGTGCGGATGCGAGGCGATCGTATTGTGAAGAGTGTGTTGTGTGACCGGGTTTGGTGCCCTACCCAGGCTTCATACTCTGCATTTGAGAGTGGTACAGAACTAATTATCTAAATTCTTATTCACGTCTTATATAATAACTACACTGAACTAACAACTAAAAGCTATGAAATAGTGAAAATAGATATTAGTTTCAACTAAAACTAAGATTTTTAGAAGAATTTCTCTGCTCTTTTGGATTTATTAATGCATATTTTTGGGATCAGCTCGGAGCGTCATACAATGCAAGTGAATGGGTGCCAACGTTTTAAAGCTAAAAAAACTAAATCACACAAGGCAGCATAAAAGTAATCCACAAGACTCCAGTGGTTAAATCAATATCGTCAAATGTGATGTGATAGGTGAGGATGAGAAACAAGTCACATTAACATTCTTTTATTTTTGTTTTTGGTGATTCACATTCTTCTCTGAATATCACCCTCTGCTGGGCAGGGAAAATAATTTCTTGCAAAAATGTACAAATATTGATCTTTTCATTCTCACCCACACCTATCATATCACTTCTAATGTTATGAATTGAACTACTGGAGTCGTATGGATTACTTTTTTGATGCCTTTATTTGCTTTTTGGAGCATCACAATTTTGGCACCCATTCATTTTTCTGACCTACAGAGCCGAAATATTCTTTTAAATCATAATTTGTGTTCGGCAGAAGAAAGGAAGTCATACACATCTGCGATGGAATGAGGGTGAGTAAATAATGAGAGAATTTTTATTTTTGGGTGAACTATCCCTTTAAAGTGATAGCTCAGCCATAATGTAATATTCTGCATCATTTCACTACCCTCATGTTGTTCCAAACCTGTGTGACCTTCTGTAGTCTGTGGAACCCAAAAGATGTTAGAGACGTACAGTCTCAGTCAACATTCACTTTCAAAATAAGGAGAAAAAAACACATTCACTGAAAGTAAATGGTGACTCAGGCATTCATTCTGTCTAAAATCTCCTTATTGTGTTGCATGGAAGAGAAAGTCATACAGGATGATGATGATAATAATAATAATAATAATAATAATTCTTCTGTAATACATGTTAAATGTGTATTATATAGAGGAGTTAATGTCCATTATGTCATTTGTGAAAGTCACTCTCTACTGAAGAGTTACTCACTATTTTAATTGGATACTTTCTTACTCTTACTCAGGTAATTAATGTTAGTACTTTTACTTCTACGTGAGTGATTATTGTTTTAAAGTAATTGCACTTTTACTTGTGTACAGTTTTTGGCTGCTTCACCTCACTCAATATGAAACATGTTACGATACTAGTGTCACGTTGTGGTGCATCATGATATCATAATTGGAATACAACTGAAACAATGCCAAACATCAGAGAGAGACAAAGCGCCTCTGACCGCACTGGGAAAGACAACCCGAATCTATATTATTCAAATGTAGGAAATGATACGAATGCACAAATAAATAATAATATTTGTAACAGTTTGATTAAAGAAAGTATCAGTATGTAATTGTATCGATACAGCACTAAAGTACCCCATACTCACCTCTCCTCTCCTACTGGCTCTGCTCTGACGGACTATTGTCATAAGTGTCAAGTTAGTAGTGAGGTGCAGGGTGGCTGTATACATGCACACAGGGCTGTATGCTCATTAGGTGAGGCACGAGATGCACAGTGACAGACCTCATATAGAGCGGACTGGTGCATGGTGGCAGGCGAGGTGGAGTATCATGCTTTGCTCACTGGCAATTTGGAGTTGCTGTAATTTGGGAGTACCAGTTTCCTGCAGCAATGTCGCAGAAAATTATTGCAGAGGAATTAGGGCACTAATTCATCACCCTCCACTTCCTCCTGTTTTCTGCCATAACTTGCACAAGAGAATGTTTGTAATTGCAAATGCTGTTATTCCTACATTTTGCACTGCTCTTTTTGAAGCCATCTCTTTAATTATTTGCAGACTGAATTATGCTTTTTGACAGTTGTGGAATTTGCTATTAATTAAATAGCGGTTTTATGAAATTCCTTAAGATTTCCTTTTAAGCACATGCTCACTCAAAACAGATTAAAATTTTACAAAAAAATTCCTCCTATTTCAGTAATCAAATCCCATTTAACTCAGATAAATATCTCACTCGTTAAAACAGAATGGCATAAAACAATCTGTCACGAGATAAAATGCTTAGCATTTTATGATGGTAATTTATATTAATTCATTAAATTAATTCTGTTCCTGCTCACTATCAATTAACAGCTTAAAAGCACTGCATTCAATCCAGCTCCTGTCATTTTTCTTTATGAACATCATTTTCATCACATTTTTGGTAATGTATTTTTGATCAAATATGTTTTAATACATTAGCTATCCCCTTTTCACCACAGTTTAGTTGTTTTGATGCTTGTGACGTACTAACAAATCTGTTTCTCACCCTGCATCAAAAGGGATATATCCAGTTAGCTACACTTGCCTCTGTGGCAATGATGATACAGATTAAATGTCTCGGGTTACGTATGTAGCGGAACGAGATGCTGCGCTTTTGCTAAGCGCTTTTGGGAACAATCCTAGTTGTGACTGAGCTGTGAATATGTGTGTAACACGTTAATGAACATTGACCAGAATTTATAGCCTCGGCTGATGTAATCATTAGATGCACTTGTGGCCAGGCTATAAATGGATGCGTCACCAGGTGTTGTCAGATACTTCTTTTTGAAGAACAGTCCTGGGGCATCCCAGTGCAGCAAAACAGCGCAGCATCTCGTTCCGCTTTTTTCAGGGAACAAGGGTTACATACGTAACCAGAGACGTTCCCTTTACAAAAAGCTTCACTATGATGCTGCGCTTTTGCTAAGCGCTTTTGGGAACACAATAGGCGGATCTTTTGTGACGTCATTGTTTATGTTTGTCGCGTTGCATCATGGGAATTGTGTGGCAGGAAACACCGCTAGATACCTGTAATTTGATTGTTTTGCACGTTTGGAGGAGGATTTAGAGAAGAGGATGGTTCACTCTTGCTGTGTGGTCGATTGTACGGCTCGTTGGGGTCCTGATAAAAAGTTCTTGAATTCCCTCCGAAAAGGATCGCGAAAAACGTAAGAAATGGTTGTGTGCAATTACATTCTGTAGCTGTGCTTTGATACCTGCAAGCCTCACTAGTACATGCAGCATTTGTAAGTCCTATCCTGACAGCTGCTTCTGCTTTAAACATTAAAGCTGCTACATGACTGCATGTTTCTCCAAGACTGGATTTGAAAGGAGAAATGTGTAAGCTGTGATATACAATTTTTCACCATAGTACAGACGCCATTGAAAGTCTCACACTGAACACAATTGAATTGGTACAAGTCACTACATTTTCAATAAATAAATAAGAACACTGATCAATGAAGACTTACCCGGCTTTGCAGTCGCAGTGAGCAGTGATTATTTTGCCGTTCTCTTTGGCGATCACCCACGGGAGATGCGAATCACGCTGTGACTCTGCTTGGCCAGGTCTAACCTCTGCTTTTAGCACGATCACTGCTTTCTGTTTGGCAGAAAAGATCGGCCCAACTTTTCGAGAAACAAAATACTCATAGGCCTCCAGACTTTTGAAAGCCTTTAATCTTTCATGAGTGAAGGGTCCAGGGGTTTCTATTAAATAAGAATAAATGTCTCCCCAGCAGATTGGTGGCCAAGACACGGGCGAGTCGGACCAACGTTTTTTGTCATCCCAGATCTCATATGGGCTTTGAATAACTTCGATTTTGTCACCAATACAAATTGAGCTTCTCTCCAAACCTCCTCCGGTCTTCAGACGTTAAAGTGCTTATATATTGTGGATTTCGCCCGCTAACTCTCTTGAAAGTGCTCGTCGCGTCTTTACAGCCCGCCATACTGTTTGTTTTGTTGCCACACAACCACTCGCGCATGCGTACAAAGATGTCAACAAAGATCCTCCTATACCCACGCCGCCGCACTGGGGCTGTCCGGACCCCTACGGTTGTGAAGTGTGCTCACAAGAACGCAAGAGGTCTCAGACATGAGTTTGAGATGTCGACTCAAGGGCGTAAGAGCCCGGAGTAGCATAAACATCTAAACCATAAAAATTTGATGAATGTGTGCGGAGAGGACCAGCCTGCCGCATCACAAACTTGTTCAGACATGAGCTTGATGTCGACTCAAGGGCATAAGAGCCCGGAGTGGCAAGAACATCCAAACTATAAAAGTCTAATGAATGTGTGCGGAGGACCAACCTGCCACACCACAAACTTGCTGCAGAGGGAGACCTCTGGCCAAGGCTTTAGAGGAGGAGAGCCCTCTGGTAGAGTGCGCCCTAAAACCTACTGGCAAAGCTTGATCGCGCACCTAGTAGGCCCGGGCAGTAATGTCCCTCACCCAAAGTGACATAGTCTGTCAGGGCGTGACCGCCACCCGGTCACGGCTTCCAAGTGCAGAACAGGGGACTGGGTGACTCGGGGAGAAGTAGAGGAGACATTGCGCTATCAACAGAGGCAAAGAGGTTCTCTTCTGCCCTGTAATATCTACCCAGATCAGTTCCAAGTGGAGGGAGCCCTAGCACTTGCAATGGTCTCAATAACTTCAGGAGAAAGCCCTGTGAACCTCAGTTGGTACCCTAAATGAAAGGTTTCACAATTCGGGCCAGGGATGAATATGTCCCCTGAGCCTGAGAAAGAAGGTCCTCCCTGTTCGCAATCGCCCAAGGCGAGCCGTCGAGGAGAGATATTAACTCCGAGAACCATATCCTGTTCGGCCAGCACAGCGCCATTAGTAGGAGGCAAGACCCTTGCTTGTGAACATTAGCCAAGACTCCCGGAGCAGAGAAACCGGGGAAAGAACCACATAAAGATGCATTCTGGGTCATGTATGTGTCTTAACGTCCAGACCCAAGGGGGCTGGGTGACTCAGGGAGAAGTAGAGGAGACATTGCGCTGTTCATAGAGGCGAAGAGGTCCTGTTCTTCCCTATACGATCTCACACAAATTTGTTCCAAGTGGAAGAAGCCCGCATTTAAAATGGTCTCGATAAACTCAGGAGAAAGCCCTGTCTCCCTTAGGGGCCAAGCATGAAAGATTCCACAATTCGGGGCAGGGATGAAATACTGTCCCCTGTGCCTGAGATAAAAGATTCTTCCTGTTCAGAATCGCCCAAGGCGAGCCGTCGAGGAAAGAAATTAGCTCCAAGAACCAAATCCTGTTCGGCCATCGCGGTGCTATCAGTAAGAAGCAAGACACTTGCTGGCGAACTCTGGCCAACTACTACCTTAGGGTGGCACCAAGACATGGCAGCCTCAGGAGGAAGTATTTCAGGGCCAGAAATACAGCCATCAACTCGAGACAGTGACTGTGACAACCGAGCTGACGACACTCCTATCCCCTTAAGCTGGACTACCACTTAAGGCCGCTACCCAGCCCGTCAGGGAGTCGTCTGTCATTAGCAGCCTGCGGTATTAGCACCACATAGAAAGGGAACGAAGCCTGAGGCGCGTAACCCTTATTAGCCTAGGGGTTTTGGCCCTTGGAAGAAATCCCCTGGCTTTGAGCCACAACAAAAACGGTCTCATGAGCAGAAGGTCCAGAGGGATCACCGAGGACATGGTCGCCCTGAGACCTGGAAATCGTTGATACTGATAACAGTGCAATCTTAACCTAGCCTGACTTTGCTCAGGGTGATCTGAATGGACTCAATTCTAGCGGGAGACATTTGTGCCCGCATTGTGACTGAACTCTATACGATGCCCCGATAGACAGTGTTCTGAGTGGGAGATAGGATGCTTTGCTTGGCGTTGAGCCTCAACCCCAGAGAAACCAGATGAACTAAGACGATATCCCTGTGCTGAACTGCCAGTTCCTGGAACTGCGCTAGGATCAGACAGTCGTCCATATAATTCAGAATGCAGATGCCCCGGAGTCGCAAGGAGCCAGCGCTACATCATGCATTTGTGAATGTGCGGGTAAAAAGGGCTAGGCCGAATGGAAGAACCTGACACTGGAAGACTTTGCCCCCGTAAGTGAACCTCAGGAACTTCCTGTGTTGTGGCAGAACTTCTAAGTGAAGTAAAGAAGTGCGTCATAAGATCGATGGTGACCAGCCAAACGAGACGTAGGGCCTGAGACATGATCGTCTTGATAGGCAGCATCTAGGACTTGAACACCCAGACCGGGCAGTTCAAGCTTTAGGATTAAGCCAGACACCACCCCTCACCCTCCATGGGAACCAGGAAGTACTTAGTGTAATAACCTAACTCTCTCTCTGGAAGGGGAACACATTCCATGGCCCCTTTAACCAGGAGATTTGCTTTTCACATAGTAGGTTTACGGTAGTGAGAACCACGCCGTTGAAACAAGGCGGCGGTGAATTAAATCCTGACGCCCTTTCCTACTGTTTTTAAGACCCACAGAAAAAGTATATCTGGCAGAAGTTTCTACGCTGCCAGGATCTCTGAGATGGGTATTCGATTTTAACACTTCCTGTTGAGAGGTTGTCGAGTGTTTCGCGTCCTGAATAAATGCAGAGAACAGCGAAAACACCCAACTTTTGATGGGAGCCTCTGCCACCCGAAACACCAAGAGGTGGCGGGAATGGAGAGGCTTCGAGGGGGTACCGAGAGGGGTGAAGTGAAGCAAGCGCCCCATCCCGAGGGGAGCTACCCCCTAAATCTAGGCACAAGACCATCAGGGTTTTCTCTTTTTAGAAATTACGGTCCTGAGGTCTTGCTTCGGGGGCTGCCGAGGGCGACAAGACTGTCCTTAGGAGGAGGAGCACGACTAGCCACGCTTTGCTTTTGAGCCTCCCTTCTAACAGGACCGAGGTGGGTCTGGGGGGCCGAAGGACCCGCCCCCGGAGTGTGGCGAGGGAGGAACTTCCCTAAGGCTTCCTCATGGCTTTTCGCCTCCTGGAACCTGGAGATAACCGTGGTCATGGCGTCTCTGAATAGGCCAGTAGGCGAAACCGGGGCATCAAGGAGGAAAACTTTGTCCTTGTCCTTGATGCCTGAAAGGTTGAGCCAAAGGTGCCTCTCTGTGGTGACCAAGGCAGACATAGACCGGCCAATAGCCCGGGCTGTTTGCTTGGTCACGCAGAGAGAAAGATCTGTGGCTCGGCGAAGCTCAGAGAAAGATTGTTCTTCGAGCACAGCACCCACACTCAGGTCGTCCAGCAGGTCAGCCTGGTACGCCTGTAATAAAGCCACAGTGTGCAGAGCAGCACCAGAATGACCTGCTGCTTGATAAGCCCTTCCCACTAAAGTGGAGGTTCTCCTACAAGGCTTTGAGGGGAGAGAGGGCTTTTTGAGTGAAGATGCAGAGCCCGGTGAGAGAGAGCCCGCAAGCGCCTCTTCGACCGGCGGCATCAGTGAATATACCCGTGCCTCAGCACCCACGATAGTCGAATATAATGACGTCGAGGGTACATGAACACGGGAAGAATAGGGGTTCCTCCATGAGCGAGAAAGCTCTTCATGGAGGTTATCAAAGAAGGGAAGGGACTGATCGCGGTCCCCCTCATGAACCGAAGAGGCATCGAAACGCGCTTCAAGATCATGTGAAGGACCAGCTGAGTTTGGGGAGAGAGCGAGAGAAAGGGACAAACCAGTCTCTTGCTCCTCAGCCAAATCCATGCAAGAGCCCCATGAACTAAGCGTGGATGCTGACTCCCGGAAGCGAGCGAGGCGAGCACGAATCACTTTGCCAGAAAGTAAATCTCAGTGCTCGCACCCGCCCCGCTGCAACGCAAGAGCAGCGTACTCTTCCCCCAAACAAACAGAGCAAAACTGATGCGTGTCCTCTTCGGCTATAGAGTGAGAACAGGGGAACACGCATCGTTTGCCCTAGCTTTCAGTCATTCTCTCTTTTAAATATATATATTATTTTCTTAGAAAGAAGAGGAAAGGAGAAAAGGTTCACTGCACACTGCCTAAAAAATTCTAACTCCTAGCAGAGGAAAGACAGTTTTGACAGGGTTGTAAAACACACACACACAGAATCGCTCTGAAAAAAGAGGATCTGACGAAACCTGGTGACACATCCATTTATAGCCTGGCCACAGGTGCATCTTATGATTACATCAGCCGAGGCTATAAATTCTGGCCAATGTTCATTGACGTGTTGCACACATTCAGAGCTCGGTCACAACTAGGATTGTTCCCAAAAGTGCTTAGCAAAAGCGCAGCATCATAGTGAATCTTTTTGTAAAGGGAACACTTGGTATGCCATTTGCCTCTACTACTTATATATATATATATATATATATATATATATATATATATATATATATATACGTATATATAGATAGATATAGATATATATAGATATGGTCCATTCCCAAGATTCACAGTGATCAAATACTACATTTCCAGCTTGGCTCATTGAGTTGCTTTGGCAAAGAACAGTTTCCCCTCATTCTGTTCCACTTTTATCCATTCTCTCTCTCTCTTGCTCATATCTTCTATATATTCCTTTGCAGTCTTTCAATGTTTCCTTTGACCCCGTCCCCCTCCCTATTTTATTTTGTCCTCTCTCTCCTCCCGATTTGCACAAATTACGGCACTTGATTTCGCAGTCTGATGAGCAAGTTGTATTTTATTTGCTAGACCAAGCTGTGATTTTCTTCAGATCACAATGTATTACAGAGACACTGCGAAACTGCCTGGATAGCAGTTTTTCCAATTCATATTTACAATGTTTTTGCCTTTTAATTGACAGGAGCAAAATGTCATAAGAGCACACTGAAATGAGGTATGGTGAAAATGACATCCACTCGCACACAGCAAAGACTACTGTGCAGCCGTGTATATTTAGTCTTGTTTAAAGCATTTTTCTTCTGCTGTGAATCAGAGTAAAGAAGTGTGCTGCCACCTCAGCACTTCTTGCTCTCTGCTCCTTAAGCCTGTGTCATTTTTAGTGAAATACACTAATGTGGAATGCTCCAGTGGTGTGCCGTGCTGATCTGGCATGAATGCCATTGAGAACCAGTATAAGAGGGAATAGTCTGTGATGTATGTGCTGTTTTAACTCTTTCAAAGCTGTTTTTTATTCATCCACCAGCAGTACCGCACCAGTGAGGAGGATGGTGGAGACCTGGGAACAGTGACTTCCTCCCTTTTTACACTTTAAGCCCTTGCCACACCAGTCAAGTTCAGCCTAGCACAGCACTAGAGGACAAGCTGTCAAAGTAGCTTGAGAGGATATGGAAAGTTTGCTTCCATATGATATGCCCACTAAAACTCTCCTTCTCGTCTTTCTCTCCACCCTTATATAACTGAAGCACATTGGTACATTATGACAGTGCAGCCAGCAATTCATAACATTAAAAGGGACAATTTTTACATTTGAAATAGAAAAAATAATAATAAAAATCAAAAGAAATCAACCTGCCTTGGAAGCTGTCAAGTCAACAGTTGGTTTTAGAACAGTCAGCAAGTGATGTGTTCTGTTTTTTTCATTTTTTTTTATTCGTAACAAGCTAAACTTTATTATTTGTTACATTTTATTGCGAGAAACCTTAGGGACTATTTACATTGTTAATTGTTACTCAATCATTAGGATTGCAATGTATTACACAGCTCTCTGGAATAATTGATTCTAATTGGTCAATCGTGGCATTTTGTGGCATAAAATGTTTGTATAATGACACTAAACTGACAGTAGGCATGTCATAATCAGTATAATGAACCTCAGTCAGACATTAGCGCAAAATAAATCCCATTAAGGTGATGCACTTTGTGTTGTGGGCCTGATCACCATGTTGGTGTTAATTTCATGTTAATGACCCACGTTTTACATAGCTGCTTACAAAATAAAATGGACATAATTTGAGAAACTGTAGGCTATTATTTAAGAAGAAAGTGAAACTTAACTTACAGAACATAAATTTGTAATAATAAAATTATATTTCTTTGCTAAACCCTCTGGGGTCTGAGGGTGTTTTGGGCCCTGGAGAAGTTTTGACATGCCTTGACATTTGTGCTTTTTTCAGTTGCTTAAAAACATATTAATGGCTAAAGTCTGATAACACTGTATTCAGCACAAACTCAGCTACAATAATATGTGAGCAACATGCATGTACAGGTTTGTATTTTTGAGAAAATAATGTTTATGCTTGGTTTTTGAAAAAACACAAATTTTAAGTCATTGAAATAAGGCCATATAACACATACTTAACATTTGTCCACAAGCCTTTTGAGAACTGGATCTTGTAGCCTAGAGTTTTTGCTACAAAATGATGTGAAAACATCCTGATCACGCATTCTTACAAAACAATATACTAATTTAACTTCTGTAAGACGATTTTAGTGTTGAAAGTTCATATGCGAGGAGGCGTGAACTATCATGAATATTGATTATAATTTACACTTGAGAAGACAAAGACCCCTCTCCCTTGGGCCTATCAATGAGGAATGTGACAAAGAGAATGAATGTGAGGAGATTTAATGATCAAAATCAAGTTTTAAATTAGAAGTAATCTGACTTTATATTTTCTTTACATAAAGACTTCACTTAATTTTAGACCTACACTACCATTTAAAAGTTTTTAGAAGAAGTCTCTTCTGCTCACTATGACTGCATTTATTTGATCCAAAATACAGTAAAAACATTGTGTGAACTAGTTTTACAATTTAAAAGAACAGTTTTCTATTTGAATATATTGTAAAATTTTACAATATTTTACAAATTTTCAGCATCATTACTGCAGTCTTCATTGTCACATGATCCTTCAGAAATCATAATAATATGCAGATTTTCTGCGCTGACCCGAGAAAACGATCGAGTAGCCGTGAGGTGGGGACAGAGGTTTTCAGTCCAGCCTTGTGCTCGCGGCAGCCTGGGAAAGCATACTGGACATCTGCGCATCAGCCTCAGACTGGGCGAGCAGTCCGAAGGTGGCAGCCCAGACGTGTTATCAGCATCAGACACTAATTTGATGCTCTCCGATGCAGCAGCGTTGTCGTCATCCAATTCCGGGGGCTCAAGGGAGAATGCCGGCTGGCCGCTCTCCGATGCAGCGGCGTTGTCGTCATCCAATTCTGGGGGCTCAAGGGAGAATGCAGTGGGAAGAATGAACGACACGGGGCGGCTGAAGTGGCTTTATCCTGTGAGGAAAGAAAGCCGCGACCACAATGTTGCCATGGCTATGTTCTCACACTGAGAACATGAACCATTCATAAAACGCTGCCTGTGTGTGATTGCAGCCCAGGCACGCGAGGCAGCTTTTATGACCGTCAGAAGTGGAGAAAAGTTAGAGAAATCAACTGCATCCAGGAACTTCACAGAGGCGGAAAAACATCTTTAAAAAGACGCGTCCTGAAAAGGACGTTCAACGCCTGCTGTGTATTGCTTTTTTATGAGTGGGAACTCAAACTCTTTTAGAGGAAATAAACACTTTTTAGGAGGAGAAACACTCTTTCAGGCAATAAAAGCGCTGTCAAAGCGCCAAGGGGCGTGGACTGCACAGCGTGCAGAGAGAGAAAATGCCAGCTGGAAACGCGCCATAGATCCAACAGCAGTGCTTCTTGCCAACAGAGGTGAGTGAAACAGTGGTGAACTCAGCTATGCTGTTGCTCAACCGTTCGGCTCAGAGGAAAAATTCTGACAGCCACTCGCTGCCCTGCTTCCCTTTATACCCGTATGTCCGGGGCAGGGCATGCAAATTTTGTCTGCCAATTTGACATTGGCCTTTTCTCAGGTTCAGAGGTATGTTTGGTGTCCCAGGAAGACCACTTCTGTCACTCAATTCGAAACAGCGTCGAGTGAGTGACAGAAGGGGAGTGCCATCTAAACATTTCTGAAGACAGTCAGTTCCCTTCAGAGATACATTATAAAATATATAAAATAGTCATAAAGGTATTGAATTCAAGGGCTTTAGTTAAAGTCTTCAGAAGTCATAATCACTATGAGAGCACTTGGATTTCATCATAAGTCATTCTATATATTTTATACTACTTGTCACATTTTAAGTATATGTTTTTATTTTGCCAACAAATTGTTATGGTATATTGTTGACTGTTGAAAAGGTTTAGAAAAGGCACACACATTTAGAGGCAATGTTGGGTCATTTCAAACGTGACGCGCTACAAAACATGATTAATCATGAATAATTTTAATTTACAGACAACCCTCAAACATTTGAACAGTAATTTTACATATTAATATTCTGGATAATGAAATGATTTACTTACCTTTCCTTGTGGTTTTTTAAATGTCTGGTGAAATTCGAGGTTGTTTTGCATATTGTGCATCTGGCACACAGTCCAATTCAAAATATTTATATCAAAGGAGATATATATTTTGGGAACTCGACAATCATCTGTCATTTTGGCATGTTGTGAGTGCAGCGTTAACTGTGCAGATGCAGATCAGTGGTACTGGCGGGCTTACATTTTTGCATATGAATCAATTGATGTCGCAATATTTTTTTAAACTCATTTCATTACTGTTTATAATAAGTTATTGAAAATAATAATGCTAAAAAACATTCAAGTCATTGTCGAGTCATGCAGTTCAAGTCAAGTTTCCAGTCACTGGTTCTCAAGTCAAAGTCAAGTAATTTTCTTCATTTAATCAAGCAAGTCACAAGTCCTTAAATTTGCGACTCGAGTTAAACTCAGGTTAAGTCATGTAACTCGAGTCCCCCACCTCTGTTTTATTCATTAGACTTCTAAAGGAATAAATAACAAGGATCTAACCTGTCACCTGCTGTCCCCAATATAATTTTTGTGATTGCAGAGCATAAAAGTGTCAAACTTTGATGATAATGTCTGGCACTGAATTGTCTTGCGAGATCAGTACTTCCAATTAAACCGATATATCCCTCAGTCTACATAGCTCAGCACCTGAAACCCACAGAGCACATTGTAACAGCAAGGAGGAGACCAAAGAGAACAGAGTAATAAGTTTCATTCTTAACATCTTGTTAGATTTCTGGAAGTCTATTATATCAACTTTTTACAGAGTCTTCTACTTATATATTAGAAGTGTATTCAGTTAAACCTGATTTTCCCCTTTTGCTTAAATCTATTAATCTTTTCAATATTGGATCGTAGTCACCTGTATCTGTTAAGCATTTTTGGTCAGAATTCCTAAAGTCAGCATAAAAGCATAAAATTGTCCCCATTTACTTTCTTAAAGGAATAGTTCACCCAAAAATGAAAACTCAGTAATTGTTTACTCACCCATGTTTTTTTTTATAACCATAAATTACTTTCTTTTTCATAACACAAAGGGAGAAATTGTGACAAAAGTGTGCTCATTGATGTCATATAATGGCAGTTTATAGTGACCATCTTTTCAAGCTTCAAAAAGACACAGAAGTATAATTCAGAAGCCTCGTTTATTTATTGTCAGAGGTCTCAGTAAAACTGAGAGATACTGAGAGATGGGCTGCATCCGAAACATAATCAGTTAACGGCTTAACCGACAGTGTTTATGAATTAATGGAACTCTTAAGGGAACTGTCTCAGGACAGTTTGAAGAGCACCTTATTTTCATCCATTTGGATCCAGCCATATACAGAGGCTGAAGGCAGCCACAGTCACACCGTTTCCTAACCTGACGGCAAACGACACGTGATAAAAGGTATATTTTGTTATGTTAATCAAGAGTTTTTGTCCTAATTAGCCGTGACAAGTGATAGAACATTCTGTCATTCGCTTGGTTTCTATTTTCAGCATTGTGCGGGGAAACCCTGCCTGCTATAACTGGTACCAGTCCAAAAACGTTATCATTACAGTATATTCATGCCAGCATATCATGAGGCGGTTACAAACTACTTGATTTTGGCAGGGAATGTCACAACTAACAAATGTTTCGTGGAGGTATTGCTCTATTCAGACAGAGGTTCAGAATGGAGAACAGGTGACAGACATTCCCGCCTACTCTATCTGTCTGTTTGATTGAATACTCTGGTTAAAAAAAAATATGGCTGGGCATATAAATGCATCTATTCTTGGACTACAAACTCTTCAGACAAGTTTTTTTAGTTCAGTTCTCTGGTTTGTGTGCAGCTGTGTTGTGTTCTGTTTTTTTAGTATCGCTGTGTCGAACATGTTTTTAGATAAACAAAATGTGTTTTTTGAATGCCCCATTTCTCCAGCGGTCTGCGTGAACTACTGGTCTTATGCAGTCTCATGAATGTGCAGAGGAGTTCAACAGTTGATCAACAGTTTCACTAAATAATACATTAGACTTTTTATTTCTCAGCAAACCTTATCAGATGCTTTCATTACAATCAAGAATCCCATTTTATAATTTTTTTGACTTATGAAATATACCTTTGTGTCCTTTTGAAGCTTGAAAAGTTGGTCACCATAAACTGCCATGGTATGACAACACAGAGAATTAAAGAAAAAAATATACAGGTGAAACTCGAAAAATTAGAATATCGTGCAAAAGTTCATTAATTTCAGTAATTCAACTTAAAAGGTGAAACTAATATATTATATAGACTCATTACAAGCAAAGTAAGATATCTCAAGCCTTTATTTGATATAATTTTGATGATTATGGCTTACAGCTTATGAAAACCCCAAATTCAGAATCTCAGAAAATTAGAATATTACATGAAATCAATTAAAAAAAGGATTTTAAATACAGAAATGTCGGCCCTCTGAAAAGTATAATCATGCATATGTACTCAGTACTTGGTTTGGGCCCCTTTGCATTAATTACTGCCTCAATGCGGCGTGGCATGGATGCTATCAGCCTGTGGCACTGCTGAGGTGTTATGGAAGACCAAGATGCTTCAATAGCGGCCTTCAGCTCTTCTGCATTGTTTGGTCTCATGTCTCTCATCTTTCTCTTGGCAATGCCCCATAGATTCTCTATGGGGTTCAGGTCAGGCGAGTTTGCTGGCCAATCAAGCACAGTAATACCATGGTCATTGAACCAGGTTTTGGTACTTTTGGCAGTGTGGGCAGGTGCCAAGTCCTGCTGGAAAATGAAGTCAGCATCTCCATAAAGCTTGTCTGCTGAAGGAAGCATGAAGTGCTCTAAAATGTCCCGGTAGACGGCTGCGTTGACTCTGGACTTAATAAAGCACAGTGGACCAACACCAGCCGATGACATGGCTCCCCAAACCAACACAGACTGTGGAAACTTCACACTGGACTTCAAGCATCTTGGATTGTGTGCCTCTCCATTCTTCCTCCAGACTCTGGGACCTTGGTTTCCAAATGAGATGCAAAATTTGCTCTCATCAGAAAAGTGGACTTTGGACCACTGAGCAACAGACCAGTTCTTTTTTTCTTTAGCCCAGGTAAGACGTTTGACATTTGAAGCCCATGTCCAGGACCCGTCTGTGTGTGGTGGCTCTTGATGCAGTAACTCCAGCCTCAGTCCACTCCTTGTGAAGCTCCCCACACATTTGAATGGCCTTTTCCTGACAATCCTCTCCAGGCTACGGTCATCCCTGCTGCTTGTGCACCTTTTTCTTCCACACTTTTCCCTTCCACTTAACTTTCTATTAATGTGCTTTGATACAGCACTTTGAGAACATCCAACTTCTTTTGCAATTACCTTTTGAGGCTTTCCCTCCTTGTGGAGGGTGTCAATGATGGTTTTCTGCACAACTGTCAGGTCAGCAGTCTTCCCCATGATTGTGAATTCAACTGAACCAGACTGAGAGACCATTTAAAGGCTCAGGAACCCTTTGCAGGTGTTTAGCTGATTAGAGTGTGACACTTTGAGCCTACAATACTGAACCTTTTCACAATATTCTAATTTTCTGAGATTCTGAATTTGGGGTTTTCATAAGCTGTAAGCCATAATCATCAAAATTATATCAAATAAAGGCTTGAAATATCTTACTTTGCTTGTAATGAGTCTATATAATATATTAGTTTCACCTTTTAAGTTGAATTACTGAAATTAATGAACTTTTGCACGATATTCTAATTTTTCAAGTTTCACCTGTATATTTCTCCCTTTTGTGTTAAGAAAAAAAAAAGGCAAATTGGATTATAAAAACACAGGGTTGAGTAAACACTGACTGAATTTTCATTTGTCGGTGAATTTTATCCAAAGCGACTTACAAAAGAGGTAAGACTGTACATGTTCCTGGTCTTATTGTGCACCAGTCATAAATGCACTTTATACCAAAGATAATTTGTTTAACCATCTTAATCTTTCATCAAAATGTAATAACTTGGCTCTACCTCTGAAGCAAATTTTCTGCTAATTTAATATGGACCACATGGGCCATTGGATAATGTTAACCAAAAATGTCAAATAGCTATTTAGGGATTTTTATAGTAAACTCCCATTAATGTGGCTTTCCATCCAACTCAAAGTCAGATTTCCCAACTTTCTACTAGGAAAAGTGCAATGGAACGCCACTTGAAGTCAGAATTCCAACTGGCAAACTTGTATGTATATTTTCAACTCAGATTTCGCCGAAATACAGGTGCGTGGCATCACACAAACGTCATAACCAGTGTTGTGTAATGCTACTTTTAAAAGTAACTTGTTAGAATAGTTTGTTACTCCTAAAATGTCATTTAATTTATAAAAAATGTATTTTGTTATGGAAAGTAAAGTGTTCTTTTTTCTCACAGCCACTTTCTCCTCTGCTGTGATATGCATTCCATACAAATAAGCCATGCATTGCATACAAGAGACATTACAGGTCATGCTAGCTACTGTACAACTCATGTCAAAACAACATAGTAAACAAAGATATATTTAGAATGTAGGTCTTCACGTCATATTTATAATAAAGAATCAATAACATGAAAATGCATGATTTGTTTTTCCATCAACATTGCAGCCAATATGAATAAATAAGTATAACCACTGTCTTACCTAAAGCAGCAAAGAACCAACACTTGAACCTGCATCGTATCTGTCATCATGTGCTGTGCCCATCGACAATGCCAGTGTCAACTTGAGATGTTTTTCAGAAGTCAGGATAAAATTCAGTGGGGAATGCCAGCCTAAAATGTTCAAGGAATAAGTCTGATGAATAAATAAATCTTTTTCACTTAAGTCATGTCAGTGCACACTTGTTTTGTGTTGATCCATGGTGCATACAGACACCACAACTTAAAATGTGCATGGTGATACACCTTGAATAGAATAATTTGTAATACTACCAAAATGTCACTTGTTTATTAAAAAAAATATATATATTTTGTAGAAACCAAGACATTTTGTCTTTGTGTATTATGTCGTGGCCAGTGGAAGACTAGTCTTACAATCCCTAAATGTGTTAACAAATTTTTTTTTTGTAGTGTGTATTAACACATGAATCGACAGCATTTCACTCAACTGAATGTTGTTGACCTCATATTATGTAATGTCTGTAACGATGTTGCTGGCACTGGCAATGGTGTAAAGAACCCCAGTGCAAATATATTAACAAAAATGAAATCCGAAAACCCCAACTACAAACGTAAATATGAACTTGAAAACACAACCAAAGTTACATTCAACAATACCTGAAAATGGACAATGGAAAACATGAGGGTTAAATACAGGAACATGGGAGAACACATGACAAGGATAACCAATAAACACAAAGAACTCTAAACAAGATAACAAGACAATCAACCAATGAAAACAAGACACATGAACATGGAGGGAAACATGAAATCACATGACAAGGGAACCACATGACATGAAACAGGAACTAGAATTTCAAAATAACAGACATGGAAAAACATTAACCAAAAAAATGTCTGTATCTAAAACGTGATTGGCTCTTTTACCTGCAAGGTGGGGTTTTCTATCTGGTGATCGTTGGGTGCTAGAGCTGCTTGGTTGTGTGTTCCAATTTCTTCCATTCATTTAAATAGAAGTGACTCGTCTCTGCTAAATAGTCTCTGGTCTCACACTGTATGCATTTCGTCTCCTCCCCAAATTTTGCAAATTTTAGTCCTGATTTCTCGCAATACAGGAACAGTAGATCTATACAAAAGCAACATGTTACTTTTTTAAAAAATTATCTCAGATATTATGGTCAAAAATAACACAAAAATTTGTTACTTTACTCATTACCCCCACAGCACAGGGAGATATACAAAGTAATTGATAAACATGGACTTTTATTAAGTAATATTGATAAAAGATTTGATAATTGATAAAATTATATTAAAGCTTGTTTTTAACAAACACCTGCAGACACAGTTGTATAAAACATGGTACTGTATATTATACTCTTTTTGATAATCATATACCTGTTGCACAAATGCTAGTTTTGCAGTGTTGTTTATTAGTTGGGTTGCTAGAAGACATCTCTGGCTAGTAACACACCTGCTAAGCTAACGGGAGCATTATGGTCGGAGATCGGGAGATCGGAGATATAAAGTAGGAATATCCCACATCTGAGTTGAATGGAATGCAGCATTAGTACTGGCTCTATTCTGGTATGGAATGCCCACTTGAATATCCTGTTTCACATGCAAATACATCACATTATGAAAGTAAAATGGGTTGAGATTGCTGTTTCATGTTGCCTTTAAAGATTTCACGTTAATGATTTTAAAGTTTGTACCACAGCATATGCTCTGTATGTAAATTCTAACGTTCCATGGCTTAAGCTAAGTTGCAAGAAAGCCACCCTATTCAGCACGCTGCCAAGAATCTTTCCAACATGCACAAAAACATTTGTTATGTCTGACATGTTACGAGCTGGTAAATATTATCATCCTACAAGTAAACAAACAATACGTTGGTGGCAGATAAAGGAGCAGCTTGTGGTGAGGTACTGGGACGAAGCTATTAGCAGCGTCACTCATTCTGCCAGGCCTGTCAGTGATGCAGGGTCTGACGCCATCTTCCTCTCCTCATCCACTTGCTTATCTGTCAGATAAATTAAGTTGGGCAGGAGGCAGCCGTGTGTGTGTGTTGGGTGGGGGGTATTGGGGAGCATGCTTCCACACATATGCAGTAATAGAAACACGGAGCACAGATCACTGCTCTATTGACTTTAGTTAATAGCATTTGGGTTCAACGCTGTTGCTAACATCATCGTCAGAATTCTGAGAGCCAAAGTGATTGACAAACGCAGGTAGGAAATAAACACTGGCTAATTGCATGCAGCCGTGTGTTTGTCAGAAACAGCATCAAGCCAGTGACCCCTCATGCCATGGTACCCAAAATACCACAGATTTTGCTATCTGCATGCCTGTGCAAACAATATAGCTACTTGCAGCACAGTGTTGAGGACATCCACAAGTTTTACAATTTGCCACCCTCATGTTAGGGATTGGTCCTCTCTCTGTGAAGCTCAGATGAGGTCAATACCAAATATTCACACCTTTCTACTTCCTCCACACCACAGCATTCATTCCCAGGGAGCTCACATGAGGGAATTGCCAATCAAAGCATGTTGGGCCCCAGGATGTTAATGGAAGCAGACATCAGTGGAAGGAAGCCAAACTCATGACGTTTATGCCGCTTTTAAGATGGCTCTCAGACAGCTTGACAGTCTTGGAGCCCTGACTGTGGCCTATAAAGGTCACCTGTCAAGCAGAGTTATATATGTCTTTTTGTGTAAGTGTGCCAGAAAACTCCCCATATCGACCCGTATTCATGTCTGCCACTATGGAGAACTACCTCATAACCTCTTTGCTAAGCTTACTCATAACCCATAGGCATAGTTAGGCAATAATACTCCTATTATCTGTGGTCTAAAATGTATCCAAACATACTTATTTTCACCAAAGCTATGCCTACTCTTGCAGCTATTTCTTTTTTAAGGTGAGATGTGAGACTGTCCATCAGTTCCGGGTCTAACTGCAATGAGGGTGGTGAGATTAGCGCCTGGTTAAGAGGTGTCCATAATTGAATTCCAGACCTCCCAATGTTCATTAAAGTGGACACTGAGACAATATAAAGCTTTTTTCCAGATGAAAAGAGAAGACCTCCTGCCACTCAGCACCACCAGAGTCCATCATGTTCAAATTAAAAGCCAAACCTCATGTGAAAGGAGGGACCACAACACAAAAACATGCTGAAGAGATTCACTCTCTCCTACCTGAACTGTGAGGTTTTATGAGTAAAGGGAAAATAGTTTTTTTAACCTTTGACATTGTGAAACATGCTAAATCTGTGCGAACAATGAGGGAAAGTGATACCAAACTCTGTTCAGAATCCTTAATCTTCTAATGTTCTTGCGTGGTCAACTTTTAAATCTCCTGAACTAATTAATTTCCAAATGTTTAATAGAATAAGTAAACTAATTAAAGTGGCTTATGTACCATTTACTTTACAAAAAATGTAAAAACAATGAAGAAAATGATACCGCACAAGTCCCAGATGTCCTCTTATAATCAGCACCTTATGTGAAATGCAAATGTGAACATATCCTTGCCATCATCAAGTCATTGTTATCTCATTAGCGAAATGGCAGGCAGTAATTCCTCACTATGTGCATTTAGTCTTTGTTGGAAAAATCAACATGTTTATCTACCCATTTGAGTGTGTGTGTTTCCCAGCAACTGTTTTTATGATGTTGTGCTAGCAGATAATTAAAATAGATTTATTCACTATATTGATTTTTATAAGAGCTGTTTTCCATTGCATGCTCACTGGTCAATGTTGTGACTGCTATTAGAGTGATATTCTGCACAACAGGTGTTATGCTCGTAGACAGTACATTACAGTAAGTGAAGTGAAGCATTGAATGGTGAGTTCAGACATATTGGTCCAGATAGAAACTTTTTTTACTCTGGGCAACCTGGGATTTTTAGATACCCCTTTTCCTATTAGAAGGTGCCTGTTAATTGGCCGAGGTCAAAAAGTGCTCAGTGCAAGTAATAGCGAATGCTTGGAGCTTAACGGAGTCGATCAATACGAAGGGAAGGTTGTAAATAAATGGGTCGAGAAAGCACCTGTGTTGTAACAGAAGCATTCCAAACTCTGCCATAGTAAAACACCACTACCAGAGTAATGTGCAGTCTTGAATGCTGTTACTCAGGGCTGGAGAAAAGTTTGGCCTGGGCGTGAAGGATGTGGAGTGTCAGTTTGTGGATGTCGGAGGGGTGGGGAAGACTTGGGCGGATGCTGGAGCTCTCTGTGGTGCATTCAGCAAGCGTCTTTACTTTAGAGGGAAGATGATCAAAGACAGGAGTTTAAAGAGAAAGGGGGCGGTAGTGTGGGTGGTTGGGGGGGGGGTGCTTAAAAGTCTCCTTGCAGTTTGGGGTTTTGGGAGTGATCCAGGTATACCACTAGTCTATTGATGTGATATGCCGTTGTTATATTCGGCTCTTTCATTATTATTTCCTCTTATCCTGTTGAGCTTAAACAGGTCATGCTTTATAAAGCAAAGTTTATCAAAGATAAAGCTTAAATTGGAGATAATGCATCCTGCATCTTCTCCCTCTTGAGTCATTGAGGTTTCAAAGTTTTTATTGATCGTTGATTTATGTTTTATATTGAATATGTATATGTGTTTGTTATTGTTTCATTTTAGTTTTTTCAGTTGTTTCTCATTTCAGACTGGTTTTAGTTTTTTTAGTATATTTGGTGTTCATTTCTATGTTATTTTTAATTTGTCCTTTCAGTGTTGTTTCGTTTTAGTTTGAGTTTTTTCAGTGGTTTCTAGTTTGACACTGGTTTTATTTTTTCAGTATGTTTTGTTATTTTAATGTTCATGGTATGTGTTTAACCCTCTGGGGTCTGAGGGTATTTTGGGCCCTGGAGAAGTTTTGACATGCCTTGACATTTGTTCTTTTTTCAGTTGGTTAAAAACATATTCATGGCTAAAGTATGTACAGGTAATTCTAAGTATGTACAGGTAATTCTAAGATAGCATCATATGTATCCTTCTCAGCGGAGGTGATCCCAGAATGCAAAGTGAGGAGCATGGTGGAAAAATAAATCCAAGATGGTGGGCGAAGCGAGAAAAATTTGGATCATATATACTCATAATCCTTTCAATACAGGAAAGTATCTATAAAAATAGTTTAATATCATAGACAATCGACTATTTTACCTATTTTACTATTTTACCAAAATGTGTGTGTGCTATGTGGATTTATGCTCATTAGAGGATCGCGTCTTTCCTCTTGTGTCACCTGTGTTGAAATCCATTGCGAGCCATGTCTCTTGTGCACTGCGTGTGAGGAACGCTGCTTGAAAGACGCATGGAGTTGCCGCATATGTAGAATGTTCAAATAGCTCTCTTATGAGTCATCATTTCAGTAAGGATGCTGCCACAGAAGACGGCTTCCTATGTAGGTAGGAGACAGCAAGGCAGCACACTAAGTTTTGGAACAGACCCATTGTGTATCAAAAAGTTTAATATGTGGTAATTTTTTATTTAATTTGCGTAGTTTGTGAGTCATAAAATGTATTTAGTTTTCATTGTAATTTTATCTACCGATAATAACACTGCCTTTGACTGCTTTTGTTCCATTTCATGCTGGGTCTTCCTCATGTTGGCACATACTTCAATTGTTAAAATGATCTCAGAGAGGGGTATATGAGCAAGACATTCTTTTTCAGTATTAGTGCAAATAGTGCTACATCTTGATGTGGTGCTATACTAAAATCAAATGTAAATTTAGCCTAATTTGCTATATCATATTCATACAGCTTAATCAGGCACCGTTTATTCAAACAACTCACAGTTAACCCCACTGTGAATGACTGCTGTTTCTTTTCACCCCTGAGGATGACAAAAATAGATTCGACAGCTATCTCTAAGGCCTGTGTTATCTGAGAAGAAAAGCCGTTCTCTCTGTGTCATAGGTGGAGTGTCATTTAAAGCTTATAATAAACACACAATGGCTTGTTCGGTTCCAGTCACACTAATGGCATTTAAGGAGACCTTTTTGACTCTGTGTTAAGTAGCCAGCCAGCATGATAAGTAGCCAGCCAGCTTTGTAGAATATGTGTGTTTTCTCCCAGCACATGTGTGTGTGTGTGTGTGTGTGTGTGTGTGTGTGTGTGTGTGAGTGTATGTGTGTTTGTTTTTCTTAATTACCTGTCATTTGGGCCAAATACTGAATGTTGGCTGCACAGAGTCTGACATGTGTAGTCTGCTGGGACCCAGAAGGTTGCCATGGCGAGGCAGCTCTGCTGTTCGTAAACTGGAGAGCGGCTCATTAATGACTCTCTTAGCACTGCCACCTGCAGTACCTGATTGGGTAAGCTTTTAGTACCTCAATTATGTATTACCTTCTGACTTAATTTCATAACATAGATACAACTAAAAAAATAAAATAAAAATGAAAGAACAAAGGAGGGAAAAATGGAAAGATCTATCTTGTGTAAATTCAAACCAATTAAATGTTAACTGGGTTCCCCCACAGTGATTCCTTCACATGCTATCCACGTACAATATAGAGAATACTTGCACCCTCAAATGCTGGAGTTTTTTTTACCAAGTGTTGACAACATTGCACAGCAAATTAATGGGCACTGTTACTATCATCTCTGTTACTATAATTCCTTCTTGTAGTTGGGGGTTTGTTCATCCTTCTATGTGGCTTGCAAATCCTGAACCACTGATTGATCAATGAAGCTGAAAGTGCTGGGGTTTGAGCCTACTCTCCTTTTCATTAACTATTCTATTCAGTTCATCCTCAGTGCACATACTAACTCATTCTCATCTCACTTACCTAGCCGATTGCATGTACGGAGAACTCCAGTATACAAAAAGCCATCCAAATCCAAGGCTAGCAGCTCCAATCTTTGAACTGCAAAATGTTTACCTGGGGCCACAGTTTTGACCTACTCCTATTGCCCGAGCATACCAGAATGATCGACGGCTAGGATAATTTTTTTACACTTTCAAGAAAAGTCTTGACCAATGGGGTATTTCTGAACAAGGTGACTTGGCCTCAAGCTTGTCTTGGAGAGACCTGGCAGCCTTGGTCAAGAGGATGATTAATCAAAGTTTGGAGATGGCAAAGATTGACAAGGAGAGCTTGACTTAGCAGATAAAACATTAGCCTTGCACTGTGGATTTAGTGCTGCTGCTATGTTTGCGTATCAGCCACACATGTTGGTAAAAATGATGTCATCATTTACTCACATTCCAAAGCCTTATGACATTCATTATTCTGTGAAACATGAGAAAACTGAGAGATGACAGGCAGCCTCAGTCATCATTAACTTTCATTTGACTCTTTTTTTTAAAAAATTTTAATCTCCCAGCCTTGTTCTTGTTCAATAATGGTGACTGAGACATCCTCTTTTTGCGTTTCAAATGTTTGGAACAACATAAACATGAGTAAATTAAATAATTTTTATTTTTGGGTGAACTATCCCTTTAAAAAGACATCTCTTTTAGATGTTAGCTGGTTTTCACTCTTCTCTCCCTTTTGCTGTCATGATGTTGTTGTTTTTTTAAACAGCTGCTATTAGGCTGAATCTTGATGCTGCATACTAGATCCATGGCATACAACTCAACCTCTCATTGTGGTCTTCCTCATAGATTCAACCAATCTGGCCAGCTGCAACCACTGTAAAGTTTTGGGATGAAAATAATTTCTCCAGACAGTTGAATGGTACCTGAACACTGTGTGCTTTATTTTACAAGCCCAGTTCAGTGTAAAAGCAGCATCCCTTCCACAACAAAGAAACTAACTGAAAATCTGCTGCTAAGTGTGCTTTCTATGGAGAGACAGGCAAAACTCACCCAAGCACACATGACCGCCTCAACTATCCTTTACTGATTGTGAGGGTGGCAATGGTCTGGAAAGCAGACATATCTGGTGTCAAAATTGAATCTGGTCCTACGTTTGCGAGGGAAAATCCAACGTGACAGAAAAGCAGATAATAGGTTTGCTGTAGCTTCACGCCTGAATGTATGTCCATACAGGGCAATTTCTAAAACAATGCAGTGCTTGACGTTTTTATGACAGCCTGTTTTATTGTACTTTTCCCATTACGCTCATGTGCACTATACACTTCAGTCAGACATCTCCAAAGCGTTCAGTTATCTGAACTCCTCCACTCTTCCAGCGCAAGCGAATCTCATCAGTCCTCCTTTCTCTGACTCCTCTCTTTCCCCTGATACCAACCCATTACTTCCTCTTCTTTCATTTTCAACATCCGTGCACTTTTCTGTCCTTTGCTTTTGAGCTCCCCTCGTAACTTTTACCTCCTATTAATGTCTCCCTTTTTCCTTTACATGGCTGCATTGTCTGCATTGAAATGTTTTTTTGAGCCTCTAACTTTTTACTTCCTCTCTCGTTACTTCCTCTTTGCTTATCTCTCCTGTGTTCTCTCTCTTTTTTTACGCTGTATGTTTCTCTCCTTCTCCCTCTCACTCTCTATCTCTCCCCCTCTCTCTGACGGTAATGTTGAAGGTTTTTCTCAACTGTGTGTTCAGAAACAAAGCACTGTTTCTCTCTCTCTCTGTTTTCCTCACCAATCCTGTAATGCCCCCACTTATGTTTCAGCCCCATTGGCTTTTAAAACAGCAGAAATACAATCAAAACATGATTAATTACACCTCAATCTGATAATGGCATTTGAAACCTGAAAGTTTATCTTCTCTTTGTATTTTAATGAGAAGGAGTAGATGTATCAGTGGATATCATGTAAACTTTCAACACCTTGCAAATCAGACACTAGAGATTAGATGAGAGCTAGTGCTTTTTTAGTTACAGTCCAAATAATGAGTTTATTTTGTCATAATGACTGGCTAACTGAATTTTCCATCTTATTAAACGACTGCTTTCCAAATAAATTGATATGCACATGAAATATTGATTTAACTTGAAATTGTTGTATTATGTGAGATGAAAAATACCATGTTGTAATACAAGAGGCATGACACTAGCACAGCTATGTAGGAAAATGTTGATTGTGTGGGACAAACTTAGCAGTCATTATACTAAAATATTTTTATTCCACTGAATGCTGCGATTGACCAATCAGAATCAAGTATTTCAGAAAGCTGTGCAATAAAATGTATAGACAAGGACTACAAACTAACTTTATCAGCCTCTCTTGTTGATGAGAGCTGGCATTCCATGTCTTTAATTTCCCTCGTAATGGGTGATCTGATTGTTATGCACTGAAAATAAAAATTAATTGAAATGTTATTGAATCAAGGGTAATTAATTTAGCACCACAAGTGTCATGTGTGATATAAAGTGACAGGCTTCATTTTGCTAAACAAGAAATTATAAATGTATCAGGTCACACAGTTACCTCATTTACTGCTAAAACAACAAATAACAATGTTTATCATCAATTAATGGTTATCTTGGCATCTTGCTTTTCTGCTTTAGTGGAGCTCATAAATAATAGCCTCTTAGAAAAGGTCACCTCTCCATTGTTTTAAAATGAGCGCGGTGAGCATGTTTGGACTTGGTGTCAGATGGCAACACCCAGAAGCATATTTTTTTTGAATATTCTAATGAGCATTAGCAAGCTAGATGAAGGTAATAGAATGAAACAATACCTAGGTATGCGTGAGACAGAGTGTTATCACACAGCTAAGTAATTAGAAAGACTACAGATTTTTTCCCCCTGTCTCTCATTTCTTTTTCTTTCTCTGTTTTCAAGATAAGTCAGTGACAACCCAAGCAAGACTTATTGGTATTTATCTTCCTCTAATGTCTGTTTAATTGGTAATTTAACTTAAATACACTTTTAGACTATATTTGTTCTGGTTTTGCTTTAAGTTGTCCTCTAAAAATAACTACAAAGTCTATCATCAGTGATCGGTTACAGGGGCAACACCTAACATGGCATAATAACATAATTCATAACATAACCAAATTCATCATCAAAGTGAGAACATAAATATGGCTTTGAATACATTCCCTGCCTTTTTATTGAAAATTATAAAAGTCAGCACAAAGATGTAATTAAAATCTTGTGATCAAGAAGTTTTGTCTTTTGCATATAAACTCCCCAAAAAGTTCAGCCCTTTAAACTTAGCAAGTTTTGCTCTCCTCATTTAAATACAGTGCCAGAAATCTGAGCAAAATGAACCTGAGAACGAATCATCCATCTGTCTGCAAAATCACTGCTAAAATCCCAGCCTTTGGGCATGTTCACACTCATGCGGTAAATAGTCTGGCATTAGCAGAATTAGGAATTCAACCATGTTCCATCAGTCTTGTTGTAATCAAGGACTTTGCCCTCGGGGTCAGCTGTATGTGTGTGTGTTTGTGTGTCAATAAGCCTTCATCACTGATATCATGGCAGCAGCAGTAGCTGTGTGAGCCCAAGGACATGAGCTTTATTTCTGTGGTGTCTCAAGCCTTGCGCTAAGAGCATTGGATCATTTGATGCAGCTTTTCAAGGTCTCATCTTCCAGACCTCTCTCACTTTCACCCCAGTTGTCTTACACTTTCACTGCTGTATATTTAGTTGTCTGCTGGATGAATTGCCAGGCCCGATTTTCAATCAATATAAATTAAGTGTATAGTAAGTATTAGGATCCTTTTCACAATAATTTATTTTTCTTTTTGGAGCGATGCAATGTTCAGTGTGTTCTCTGGCATCTGCACTCTTGTCTGTGTTTGTTCTCTATAAAAACTCTCTTTGCTGAGTCCTTTACCAGACAGATAGTGTGATGAACCACCTGATTGGTTGGCACATGTGCTGTAATCAGTTAAATGACAGACAGGCTCACAGCTGCACAGTGCAAGCTAAGCCAATTGTGTTACAATTAGAGGCAGCTATTTTAAGTTCCCGAGCACACAATGGCTTTCAGATGAATAATTTGGCCCACATGCTTCATCAATATGCAAAGGCTTTGAAAACTTTTCTTTTCCTTCTTTTAATTGACCCACTCTGCTCCCCACTTTCTCTCAATTCCGGGACAGAAATGACAAGATGAACAGGAGCTGTAAAACACATTTTAGGGCATCGCCTAGAATACCACACATGTCCAGATGAGTCATGTGATTAGTGCCTCTGTGGCACCACTGCTATAATTTCTAGTGTTAGAGAGCTTGACCTTTTGTAATGGGCCTTTGCGGATCTGAGAAAGAGGGAAACCAATATTGCACCGACTCTCTACAGCAATCAAAACACTGCCAATTGGGAGCAATATCAGGAAGGGTAGGATGGAGGGAGAGAAAACGCTGAGGCCAGGAAAAGACTCTCATTGTAAGAGGTGAAGTGGAGGCAGGAACTGTGTCTCTTAATCCGCACTTGTGCCAAATGTTTATCTGACAGAGCCTCTGGGCCGCTGTACAGATGAAAGGGCATCTATACCTGCCCTAATTCAACTAGCCACACAGCCTTTCGCTCATTGTTGGGGATTGATTTGGCCAAGAGGTCAGGGCCTTTTCTGAGACCTTGGTTTGTGTTCTGCTGCCAGGAGATGAGATATTAGAGCACTGTTTGAAACAGAACAAAACCTTTCTACACTAACACCATCTGTCAACCTTTGGTCACATCCAGGTGTATTGAGTTAATCAATTTAACAGACTTTTTGAGCTGTTGAACTGTGTTTTATATTGGACAAAGCAAAAAAGGCCTCTAAAGAGTCCTCTTTGAGCAATTTCTCAGCAAGTTTCACTTATATCCATGCCGTTCTTCAGTACCATTGCCTTGTGAAATGACCATCTTAGACTAGTTAGTGCTGGACCAGCATAGCCATGTTGTTATCCAGTAAAAATGCTAGTCAACCAGCATGGCCTTTCTGATTAACTTAGTTGGCCAAGGAAGGCTTGCTGGACAAGCTAACGAAGAATCTTTGGGCTCCAGCACATCAGCATCTAAAACAACATAATATACTGGTCTTTTCTACAGGTGGTTACAGTGCACTAAACACTGACCCCGGATTTCCACCAACTGCGGAACGGCTGCGGATCCGCTCAGGAACAGCGGCGGAGTCAATAGGTTTCCATTAAAGTCAATGTGTGCATTTTCACTGACTGCGGAACGGCTGCGTTCCGACTCCGTCCCAGCTCCGGCGACCGCAGCCCTCCGGAGAAGATACGCAGAGTTTCTATTTTTGCCGGATGCCGGAGAGCGCCGCAGGAAGTCGAGCACAGAAACAAAACCAAAACATTATTGTCACTCATAAGTACAATTTAAACCAAACAAATTTTGTTTTATATACTTTTTCCTTTTCCAACAAGAACAATAGATAACTTTTTACACAACCTACTACTTTCCCAATACATTCAAAAAGGAACCCAAAATAAACATTTAGCATTTTATAAGTTGATCAATTATAAATATTGTACTTACCCATGGTAGAATCACAATAATCTCCACAAAAAAGGGAGATCAGCAGGTCAGCAAATAGATGTTTCCCCTGTACTCCTCTGGATGGAAACAAACTGTTGCTGGTTTTGTAGTTCTGTTTATAGAAACTACATCCTGTTATATCGTGCGATCATACGTAAATTCGCGAGATATCGTGTGTCCTCGTGACTTCAGCTGTCAGTCATGGCCGCAGCCGTTCCGCAACAAATCCGTATCTGGTAGGTATTGAAGGACGGCAGAGCACGGATCCGACACGCAGCGGAGCCGATCCGCAGCCGTTCCGCAGTTGGTGGAAATCCGGGGTCAGGGTAAGTGGTTGCACTGGCATCACAAATAATGACGCTCCCCTCATTGGCCTGCAGGTGGAGGCTTGTGAGTTAATCCAGCATGCCTGTCAGAGCCCCGTAATAACGCACGCTCTCAATCAGGACACATCCACTCCCTTCAGTTCAGTACAGGCCTTCACAATTACTGCTTGGCAAGCCATGAGAAAGTAAATGAGTTTGCAGTCTAGACATCTGTGCTGCTGGTGGCAAACTGTAGTCAGGAAAGCCTACTGTGTCCCCACAGCAAATGAGCTGAGTGACTCACTTCATCACATCCTCTGACTTCCTGTTAGACATTATGATGTGATTTGGACAAGACCAATGTCTAATCTAAAAGTAAAGTTTACAGTGCTATTAATGGAGATTTTTTTGTGATGGTGGGTTGTTCTGGATTTACGTATTGACTGACATTCATACATTTAAATACTTGTGGTCTACTGAAGATTGGAGATTGAATATACTGGTATTACCATGGCCTCTGTGTGCTGTAGAATATACACAACATAAAATAATTTTCTTAAACAGTAGTTTAGTATTGTTTTCCAGTAAATATATAAATATAAAAACAAAACAAAATGAGAAGCAAGATAACATATTAATGCTTCTGTTTTTGAGAAAATTTCAAACATCATTTTGTTAGATGATAAAAGTACAGTAGATATACAGCACCTCCCTTTTGATTCTAAACATGAACATTGACATGTTTGTTTTTCTTTACCCTAAACACAAGCTTTTAAAGGAGCCTTTAATCTGTAAAGAGTGCCATTTATAACGTATCAATACTTATCTGCAAATACTGTACATAATCATATTTTTTTATTCAAAAACTGTTTATTTTCCCCCAAAAACATCAGCTTGGCAGATGAAAATGAGCGGAAAATGCACTAGACTTCCATTGAAAAAAGTCCTCACACATATCTTGGAATCAGGATGTCAGAGACTTGAGGATGGTCTTTTTTTTTACTTAGGCCGGTAAGCAACCATCTTGCAACACCCTAATAATCACCCAAAATAAATAAGTAATATGTTTTTTTTTCTTCTACTAATTCAGTTATTAATTGTTGTTGCGAATCCAAAAGCATTTTGAACAAATATAAAATTACTATACTTTTTTAATTTTTTATTACAGTTTTTAACTCTGAAACATGTCAAAGATGACCAAAAGATAACAGGAGGGGGTTAGGTCTTGTTTTCAGATACATTATTTAAAAAAAAATTATAATAATACAATTAATGTGAGGTTAATCATAAAAAATGTGCTAGTAGGGTAAAAATAAACTATTGAATAAACTTCTATGAATTATATTTAGTAGTTCTTACCCCATTGTCAAATATGTTTTATGAATAAACCTCACTAAATGTTGTTACGTTTCTCTTAAAGCAAGACTACATTTATTTTGTTTTATGATTTAGATATTTTACTGAAAAACAAGACAAAAATACAGAGTAAGATTTTATTTCTTTCTTATTATTTATTTTTCAATGTAACAATATAAGCTGTTTAAAAGTTCATCTTCTCCCTACTGACCAACAGCAATGGCCACTGGTAAAAAGCATCCTCTTAAAAGCATTGAAATTGGCTGCATGGGATAAAATGTGCAATTTCCCTTCTGTTCCTGTAAGTGTGCTGTTTTGTCTTCATTACAATGGCTGCTGTAGGCTTCCCTTGTGCTTAGAAACTCTGGTTGATTGTGTGTCCTGATCAACGATACTGGACAAGGCTGTTTTTGTGGAGTGGAGCCCCATTTCGAAGGCTCAGGCGGAGAACAAGTGTTTGTTATTCAGGTTTAATTATGTCCAGGGGGCCTGAATGTGTAGGCCCTGTGCAGTCTCTTCCTCTTTTGTCCTTAATCCACAGCAGACAAGCTTGATGTCTTTTTCCAACTCTCCTTTTGCAGTGAGTGAGGCAATTAAAGGTCATATCAATTAGAGCATGTTGCAGTCTCCAGCCTCATTGTAAAGCAGCTTGCTCCCATGTCAGAGGGGCGGGATGGAATGCTTTCCCTAAGCATGGTAGGCGATCCTCCAACTCACCGTGGCACTGAGTAACAGTAATGTTTACAGATTGTGGTAGACCTACATGATTGAGCAGACATGGCAGTCAGGGTCATGTGATGGAGATTAATGGGGTGATGCTGGGGTTAATGATGCCTCGTTCAAATAGTAATCACACACATGTCCAACACCATTTTTCCTCTGTTGATCAGAGTGATGTATTGTTGAAGTTTGATTCTGTGCATAAAGCATTGTTTTTTCCTCTTTCAAATTGTTTAATAGTTACATTTCCATGATTTTGCATTTGAGTCCCAGCCAGGCAATAGCACAGCTAGATTTATTGTGCAGGGCTAAACAACAATCTCTCTAGGTGAACATAAAGCCTCTTATTTAAAGTTCCTTTATGTCTATGGTAACAGTAATGCACTCGTAGCTAGATGAAACAAGAATTTTTGTCATTGATGATTTTCCACTCTTAATGAAGAAACATGTGCCCGACAGTGGAAGCCAATAGGTAGGACATTCTATTTGCAATAGCATCCTTGCCACACATATTTTCAGATTAATAGTATTTGTTTGAGGGTGGTGAAATGCTTTTAACTGTTTCTTTGGCAGTGTGGTCTGGTGCAGCTAACCAGCAAATAACCGATTAATTGGCCGATAGTTTTTAAAATCGATTTATAGAAGTCAAAATATGTATTATACTTTCCTTACTGTGATGAAAATTAATAAAACCCAGAAGCAGTTTATTGTTCAAACAAAATCCGAAAAATAACCCCAAAATTAAGATTTGGCACAAATGCCGGGCTTTTAAGTAGAAACAAGTCCGAAACACTCTTCATGTTGAAATGGCGAAATGATGAAACAGCTATTGGCAACTATCGCCATAGATTTTTCAAAAAGCATCTTTTGGCACCGATTAATTGGTAAAACCAATATATCGGTCTGCCTCTAGTTTCCTTTTTTTTTTTTTGATGGATTGAAAAATTATGAATAGAAAATATAACAGATCAATTATTATTTTAATAAATATTTATTGATTGAGAAAGTTTTTTCATATTCTTTCAGAAGTTTTTTAATCACTTTTCATAAAATTAGTTATACATGAAGATATATAGCATATAGCCTAAATTTATATCTTTATCAACCAAAACGTCTAAGTTTACTTTTTTCTAAGATAAGTTTTTTTCTTATCACCCATCACATGTATATTTAATACAAAATGTTTTAAGGAAAAAAGAATGAAAAAACTATACTTTGATATAGTGGGTCATATCGCCCAACCCTATATCCTTTCTGTTGCTTATGTTAAGAACTATAAAGGATCATGAATAAATCAGACACCTCGATGATGCACATATAAACATGCCACATTTGCCACACAATCAAGTGTCACATGCTAATAAGGTTTTGGAGCCCTTGGAAAGTTTTGGTGGCTTTTGCTTTGCAGGATATGATAATTGGCTCAGACTGGTTTGATTGACAGGGGAGCCAGGGGCAGGCCGGGAGTGCACTATGAAGTTTACAGGTATCTCCCCCTGTTTCCTGTCTCACTGGGGAACCGATATGTGTTGGCGTATGTCACTTCGAGGCAGACAACACAGAAACACATTCGTTAGTCATAATTGATATTAGACAGTATTATGCCTTCGCAGGGCACTAAAACATGATTATATGTTACTTTTCAAATTCATTGAGTTGAACGAGAATTCCTATAGTTGAGATGCAAACCCTGTTTCTAACGGATAAGGAATTTTGCACTTGCCCATTTTAGTACGTCTTGTCCTTATTAAAGTAAAATACATATTACTACACATACTGTACATATAAGGATAAGTGTGTATTTTAGGTGCTGTAACTGCTCATTAATGATGCCATTAAATGGATTTAGACTCATTATTTAAGATAATTGAGATAAAAACTTTGTTTAAAATAGTTTACATGAAGTACAGCATGTACATTGTTGTCACTGCTTGGAATTTATATGTACATGTATTAGGTTAAATTGTGTACACAAGCTCACTTACACACTCCTCACCAAAAATATAGATTTTCCAATGCATCACAATTTAATGATCTTGATATTGATTCTTAAATCCCAAGATTGATATTTAACAATATGCACAAATCTCTACAATGCGAGTAAATCACACGCTATGAGTAAATTTTACGCTGTGCAACTAAAAATGTCTGTTATTAGCCACTGGCTGGTAAATGTACAGATTTCACTTACCAGTGACTGAGTAGTATAGTGGAGAAGTTCAGCCTCCTTTTGCTGTATGTTTAGAGATAAAGTCTTGATTTGTCGTGTTTGTGTAATGTGTGTCTAAAGACAAAATCCACACAATCCATTTGTCATTGAATAATGTCTCTTTTAATATCCTTTCTGTTCTTTACAGTCAACTGTTGATCAAAAACAACAAAACATAAACCATTAATTCTAATTACGAATTGTATGGATAAGGTAAAGAAGCCATTTGAGTACTTGTTAGTTTGCACTCATTTACAGACTCGTTACAGAATTGCCAGTTTTCCTAAAGAGACAGGACCAATTTTTAGCATTTGTTCTACAAATCAATGAAAATAGTTGTAATTACTATAAATAATGCATTAAACAATTCATTAATGGAAGATATGCAATACATGAAAAAGTTAATATGTGACCAAAATTATGAAAACAAATAAAATGTCATTTGTAAAATACTTATTTTTTGTTAATGAACCTAGTTAGAAGCCCCCCAGTATAATTAAAGGAGTGATTTGGGTTCAATACAAGTTTAGCTCAATCAACAGCATTTTCAGGACAATGTTGATTACCACAAAAATGTATAACCATGTCATAAACAATATGCATGTAAACATGATTTTGGTGTGATAAATTGCTTACTAACCTTTTCTGTGTAAAGGTGTAGCCAATTTTAATACTTCGTTACATAACAATGTAATGTCAACAAAAATGACTGTGAAAATTACAATTTAAACAACTTTACAGCTCAAATAATACACAATTCTTAACTGAATATTTAATGCAAATGCTTTTTATAAGCTTCCCATTTTTGTGTTTAAACCCTCCAAAAATTGGTCATGTTCACTTTGTACCCATTTACTTGCATTATAAGTGCCTCACTGTAGGCTTGATTTTTGCTTTTTTTTTTTAAGAAAAGGAGGGACGAGTCTAAATAAATGTTTTGTCGTAATCAACATTATGTCACAAATGCTGTCGATTGAGCTTAACTTGTATTGAACATGGAACATTCCCTTAAAAGCTTTAGCTTGAAGAGAACTTCTTTCATATGTAAGCAATATGGACATTATAACTGAAATATACCCTCTGGAATTATATCGGAATTATATATTATATGAATGTGGTAGAGTTGACCTGCTGAGTCACAGACTTAACACTGCAATAACACCCAATGTAATAACTTTGGCTGACAACAGAGTTTGTCAGTGATAGTGGTTACTTTAGTTACTTAAAAAGCCTTATGCAAAATGTAAAAAAAAATTATCTTTCTAAAAGTTGTCTGAGGTTTACTCTTGACATAAAATGTGTTGCAACGTTGCAGAGCTTTTCCACTAACTTTCAAATCTCTCTTTCCCTTCTGCTCCATGTCTACTCTGGACCTGTGGCTGCTTGGAAATCTGGCGTTCCATGCTTCTTCACAGGTAAGAAAATATTTGGCAATGCTTGATTTAACTTCAGCTTTTCAGGGGCATATGTTCCACCAGTAGAGCTGCTACAGAATGATTTGAACGTCAATAATCCACAGCCAATGCTGGTGTGAGAGACCTAGAGTGTGAGGCATCTTGTGAAGTTTGTAGATGTCAGCAGGGCTCTCTGCTTCTGCAGTTGTTGTTGTTGTTTTTGTTGTTGTTTTTAGTCTGTGGTGAATGTTAATGGTGGAGCCCCTGCGGCAGGGAGAACTGGCTGTGATATTATGGAGGTGGTTTGTGGCCAGGGACACGGGGGCTTATTGAAATGAGACAGACTGGGGAAGCCGGGCTGTGAGCTGACTGGCATTGGAGCAGGGGTGCCTCAGCAGGACCCATGATCTCGCAGCTGGCATCCAACACTGCATGTTTCACTACATGAGTGATTTGTTTTACCACATATTGGAGAGGCCGCAGCCCATCTATGCTGAAGAGCTGTTCAGTCACCCATTGATCCAGGGTCTATCTACAGTCCTCAGTGTCAACAACCTCCTCCTAACTGTGCACTCCTCACTGTGAATCCTCACAGAAAAACTTTATAAATGCATCAATAGTCAAGTGCAGTCTGTCATAATTAAGCAATATATTTGAAATGATCAATATTGTGTAATTCATCTAAAACATTAGGCTTAGATATCTATTACTTAGAGATGCTTGAAATATTCTGATCTTTTCTGACAACTGTTGTAGGTAATGTAGTCTATCAAAAATCTGTGAACACAGTAATTACACAGTAGGTTACCGTTAATGTAATAAAAGTTGTGGCAATAGAGCGCAACAGTGCCCGTCCAAATGTTTGAGTCATATTGGTTCTTATTTTTCCCATACATTTTTTTCCATAGGGATTTCATAAAGTCCTTCATAGAACAGAAGTGTTTTGGAAATGGTCAGCCGCTGCTGAACAGTTTGTGCGCGCTTTGAGGCGATTCTGTGACTACTGGATCTTTCTCTGCAAGATGATGGATAGTGTAGTTCTTAACCACAACTTATGCTACTAAACATGATTTTTAATGAAGTTGAAATAACGTACACTAATAGCTTCAACAGAAGCATTTACCATCGATTAACAACCTCGGAGCTCACTATAGGTCTGTCTTTAAAAGTTTCTAAGTTATCATTAAAAAAATCAGTTAGTCTATGGAGAAAGCGTATGGGATTTTTACTTCAGGAGCCAGAATGTTACCCTCTATAATAGCAGATGCAAGATAGCAAGATGCTCTTGATATGTACTTAACCTTCAACTTCCATGTTCTGGTCAAAAAGCCTCCTATAAAGTTGGTGTTTCAGGAGGGGAGGAGTCCTCCACAATTGAATGCAAATTTGCATTGAGGTCAGGATAGGTCTACATTCTGGTATGGGATTCCTGATCCCTGCAGAAAAGCTCTACCATTCCATCAATAGTTGAGTGCAGTCAGTCATCAGAGAGCAATTCATTTTAAATGACCAATGTTGAGTTGGCGGTCTCTGAGTTTTACCAAAGGTCTCTGCCAATGTTTGGAATGATACGCAACTTTAGAAAAGATCTGTTCTTTCCCTCGGTTATGACTCATGGGGTATTCAGAGCAGTTGCACCTTTGGACATCTATTCCACTCATGCTTCTGTGGTTTGCTGAATTGTGGTGGAGGTAAATGTGAGCTTAGAGGGAATACATAAGACATGACTATGTCCTCATTACTCACATCAGTGGAACCAAAGTAATTTGTGCATGAAAGCCAACACACCATGGAAACCACCCCTGGCCCCTGCGCCTAGAGCGAGAGAGATATCAGCCTTGTATGCTGTGAGACATTGAAGGTCTTGCTACGCATGGCTGAGAGATGCCCTCTGCTCTGGCTGGTACTGCTAAATGGGGCAGTGGTCAGCGCACAGACACCACATGAGGAAAAAAAACAGATGTGGATTGCCTGGTGGTTCAGATATACAGATTTATGATAACTGGAAGTGTGGCTGGGCATACATTTACTGCAAACTATGTGTGTGTCTGTGTGAGAGAAAATCACAAAGGAGTGGGCGGGACGCTTTCAGAGCTAAATCCAAAAAAAGTTGAGAGCTTGTTGGCTCACCAGGCACAGCACTGTGTTGTATGAATTGATTTTGTCTTTCTTAAGCTTCCTGCATTGTGTGTGCTGTGGTTTTGTGTCCTTGCTTTCACTTTGAACTCCCAATTCATCTGTCTAAGGACCTCAACTTGTCTCTCATATATCTCAGTGTTTCCCACATGATTTTGTGAGACTCCAGAGATTCCAGAGGCAAGCTCCCCCGTAAGAAATGTTTGTACATTTTAAAGTTAAATACTTCCATCTGGTGCACTTTAAGAGCAAAATTAAGAGGCTAGTGTTGTGCTCTTGTAAACAGTTTTGTGCTCTTATTGCCACCCTGATTTCCTGTGTTTGCCTGTGGTACCTTGGATGCATTAACAAAATAAATATTTCCTAAGTACACCAACAACTACTGAAACTACTGCCCTTTTTTCTGCTGTCAAACATACCAGCTGTCCACCCTCAGAGGAGGCTTTCTCCACTGCTATCCCTCTCCCTGGGGGAACTACCTTCCCTGAGGCTGTCTCTCCTGTTACCTGGAGTCTTTTATGTAACAAAAAACAAGCAACGTTAAAATTTGCCAGTTACTCCCGTTTACTTACTCGGCTTAGTAGCCAGCTACCTACCTCAGCGTTAGCTGTCTCTTCCTCAGCAGGGTTTTGACATCTCTTAAAATTATTTTGTATGCTAATTCTGAAAAGCAGGGTATACAAACTAGGGATGTCAGTTTCAGCTTTCATCTTATTATCTTTTAACATTACGTCAGACTGCTAACGATAGCTAGCTAGTGAAGCTGTAAGCAGTGTAACGTTATGCCAATTAACCTAGTAATGCTAACGTTAATTTACGTAGTTTGATCATATTCTGGTTTTCCAAAAAGACACTTTTTTGGGGGTAATATGGTTACTATGAATGCAAACTTTAATACAGATAAAAAGACACTATTAGCATAACATAAATATATATATAAATAAATACAAATGTCCAACATTCTTTTGTATGTCCATGTACTAAAATAAAATATTTGGTGCCATGTGTGTACCTTGAATGGCCATGGAAAATGAAGCATTGTGATAATTTTACCTGGTCGCAAAAAGTATTCCGTTAATTTACCTGATGAACTTTCACCTATTGCTGACAATTCATGCATCGCAGAGCTAATGGTGCTTCTAAATCACTTGCACTTTTATTAGAAACTGACACATAAGTGCCAGATTTACATGTCATACATTCTGCTTCCCACGGATCTCGACTTGGATGGGAATTTTTTGTTGCAAATCTTCTGTAAATTTGCACTTTCGTTTGGGCATTGTTTCCACTCAGCTGTCATTTGCCGCTAATGTCAAGCAACTGTTTGATGCCGAACACATCAGCACTTCGCGCGTTCGCGGAGAGATTGACAGGCAGGAATTTGGCCAATAGTTGCTGCAAGCCTCTTATAATCGACCAATTGGTGTGCGAGAAGGCGGGACTTAAAAAGAGGGGTTAAAGCAATGCAAATATGCACAATGAAGATGCATATCATAATGCAACTAAAGCCGAAACCTTGACATTTTCGCAAATTTAGAAATCCCAGCCGGATGCTTTTTTAAGGTACCAAAAACAGGACATGTCAGGATGTATGGTCACCCTAATTTACGTTTATCATGATAATTCTAACTTCGGCAGTAATATTATCTGTTTTCTCTTGTACACATTATGTGTTCTCATAGAGGTTTTAAACAAATAATCAATGGCAAATTCGTGTCCGAGCCCGTGCTTCGCGCAGTTGTGTTTATGATGATCTGCGCGGCTGAGTGCTCGAGACGGTCCACGTGTAAATGCGCATCTCTGCCACCCTGACTGATCCGGGTAAAGCTGCTTCCTTTCACGTTTGAAACATTTGCCATCCATTTCGAATACGGAACAAAAAACGACAGAGCATAATCAGAGAGTCAGCCAACTTTGCAAAAATATTTTAGATGAGAAGTGTAAAAAGTTTTTCGGTTCATTATGAGACCGTGGCGGGGCAAATTAGACTGAGACCGTGGCGGGCCACCAGTCAATTAATGGGAAACACTGCATCTTGAGTGCTGAGATGTCCACAAAGATGCTGTCTTCTTAAATCCAGTGTCTTATCCAACGCAACTGGTCAGTTTAAAGTTAGCTGCTATTTACACCATGTCTTAAAGGCTTTACAAAAAAATTTCACACTACATTTTTAATTCTGTCAGTATTTACTCAGTATTTCAACCTCATGTTGTTCCAAACCGATATGATTTTCTTTCTTCTGTGCTAAAAAATGAAACTTGATGAATGTCAGTCATCATAAACTTTAATTTAATGGAAAATGAAGAAAAGAAATTCAAGCAGGTTTGTAACAACATGGGGTTAGTTAAAGATTTAAAGAATTTCAAAGCTATTGTTCAGTCTTGACAATAGTGTTTTCTTACAAAAAAAGGTTCTTTATAGAAAAGAGCTAGTTTTATCTTGAAACCAAAAGTGGTGTATTGTTTAACTCAAAATAAAGCAAATCTGTGAAATTTATAGTAAGAGCTGGACTCTCCAGACTCTCTCATATCAGAACACTGTATGACACATAATCTTCAATGTAAATTGAACATATCAGTGGATTATTCACAGTCAATTTTAAATAAGGTTATTGGACAATTCCCTTTTTTGACAAATAACACCTTTCACATTTTATCCAATGGGCAAAATTTATGCCAGTTTTTGTCTGGATGAAAATGTTTTTTGGGGTTTGTGAACAGTAAGCACGCTATCTGTGCTCCTCGCAGCCATCCCTTCATTTCTCTCCCTTTCATCCTTTGCATCTTCACCTATTTTCCAGCACCTCGTGTTGCAAAATTTTTCTATGTACTATGCTGAGTAAGTTAAAATTTAAAGGCACGTGTAAAGGGAGTTCTACTCTCCAAGTGGTGCTTGACAAAGTGCTGGAGGTGCAGTAGGTCTAGATTAGGGTTTCTAAGGTGGTTTTCATGCTGGAAACGTTTTCTGTGGTCCAAATCCCATAGTGATTGTTCCCAGCGCCCCCAGAGTGTTGGTCTGGTTTCAGACTCGCCCATGATTCCGCCATGAACTTGCATTATCACAAACGTGCACATGATGGAAACCACATCACACGTTGCCATATTTGTGTATTTTTTTATAATTTGGCTCCATCATGCACACCAGAGTGAACATAAATGGCATAAATGCATGCACAAGTTTACTTCTTAAACAAGCGTGGACCGGAGTACAGGTTACTTTCTCACTAATGTGACCACAGTTCCATTGCTACCAAACTCAGACCACCTCCTACAGGTAGTCTTGAGTTCTGTACCATCGTCCGCTCCCCGGTCTGTAAAACAGCTTTCACATTACATACTTTTCATGCAAACTGTGCTCTGTTTCAAAGATAGAGGTCAACCGTTTGACCTGCATTTTGCAGATACGATTACTAAGGTGGTTAGAGGCTGATAAACAATTAATTGGCTGAAAGTTATTTATTTATTTATTTATTTATAGGGGAGAGTCACGTGATGCCATGCGAGGAGCATACATGTTAATGGCGAGCTCTGCACACTTGTCTAGTTTTAATATTTTTTGTGTCATAAACCAGTGAGATTCGATAAACCCTGATTCTTAACCTTTCTTGGAAGACAATATTTAAAACTTATTAAATCCTCGGGCTCTGGAGACATTAAAATAGACACTTACTTGCTCACGCTGATTTCCTCAGCAGCAGGCCGAAAGCCCCGGACTCAATTTGGATGGTGAACTGAAAGAAATCCGGTATGAATTGAGGAATGTGTCGGCAATGCTGACCAAGGTCGTTGCAGACTTAGAGGATCTTGCTGTGATACGTTGATCGATCACCACCATAGAGACTACATTTTCTGTATTGTAAATGGTTACAATAATGTTTGATGTTGAGAAACTCATCGCATTTCTTGAGTCATCGGAGAGGGAATTAGCTTCTAACCCGCTTTTTTATAGATCTCGAGGGGTGTTGCAAGCCGCTGGCACCCCTCATGATATAATATTGGGAGGAGACTTTCATCTTTTGATGGACTCAGTCCTTGATCATAGTTAAGAAAAAGTGTGTAAGCCCCCTAGAGCAACATTGATGGATTTCCAAAATCTTAGTCGTACAGATATTTGGAGACTTTTGAACCCATCTAGTAGGGACTATAAATTTTTTTCATCAGTCCATAAGATTTATTCTAGAATAGATTTTTTTTTATATACATCCAAGTCCTTTCATCAAATTTCATCTGTTGTTGATTGCTCAATTGGAAACATCTAATTCTCAGATAACACCCTGGTGAGTTTAGAGGTTTTGCCACATATGGAGAAGAAGAAATCATATAATTGGTGCTTTAATGTATCCCTTTTGCAAAATCCTGAATTTCAACAAATGTTAAAGGTTGAAATAAATGTTTATAAGGTCCTCAGTATCCTCTGGTCCTCAGTATCCTCTTTGGGCATGGCTTGGGAGGCACTTAAGGTGGTTCTTAGGGGCCGGATCATACAGTATGCCTCATTCATCAAAGAATCTAAAGCAGGAGAACCCTTGGAGTTGGAAGGGAATATTAAAAGGGCAGAGGCAGAGCTGAAGCGCTGAATGTCGTCTGATGGCCTCAGAGAATTGAGCTGATTGAAATAAAGATATAGTAGTATTTTGTCGTGGAAGATGGAGTTTTGGCTATTCAGGGCAAGACAGTCATACTTTGAGTCGGGGGACAAAGCAGGGAAGCTTTTGGCTAGATACATAAAGCAGAGAGAGTCTTTTTCTAACATTCCCTCAGTGATATAGTACAGAACTGGCTCCACTTTTGTTAGAAGTTTATTAGGAATCATCAAAGAATGGAAACCAAGCCTGGATCAGTCTGATTCTTAAAAAGGAGAAAGATTCAAATGAGTGTAAGAGTTACCGTCCGATTTCTCTGATCCAGGTAGATGTAAAAATATTGTTAAAAATTCTGGCTAACCGATTAATAAAGTTAAGACATCTCTTATACATACAGAGCAGGTGCGGTTTATTCAAGGCTGCAGCTCTTCTGATAGCATTAGGCTTTTCATCAATATCATGTGGTCAATGGCGAATGATCAGACTCCAGTCACTACCATCTCACTTGATTCCAAAAAAGCATTTGATATGGTAGAATGGGATTAACTTTTTAAGATTTTGGAAATATACGGGTTCGGGAACACTTTTATTTTTATTAAGTTACTTTATAGACATCAGGTAGCGATGGTACAAATACATTTTTTTAGACAGATTAATTTTAGATTATTTTAATCTGTATAGGGGCACCCGGCAGGGTTGCCATCTTTCCCCATTAATGTTCTCTCTTTCCCTGGAGCCATTAGCAGCTGCGATAAGAAAGGAAGAGGATTTTCAAGGGGTAGTGGCGGGAGGTATGACGCATAAGCTTTTGCTCCGACCCCATTAGATCTATGCCTTGCCTCCACAGAATTATTAACCTGTTGATACGCAGTCCCCCTGCATGCAGTGGTGACATCACTCTACTTACATTTAGTATAAAATTTATCATCTATAAATGTAGTTAATGTTGTAGTATTAGTATCTTGTTAATCCTGGAATTCTTCAACATCCTAAATTAACGGACCAAGCATCAATAATCCTACTGAAGGCCTGTCTTTAGACAATAAAATGGTCAAGACATTCTAAACACCATAATTCTAAGCAAAAAGGGTCATTGGATAGATAGGCCCCTCGGCATGACCTTCTGAACTTCCACACAGAGTTAAAGCAGACTTTACTTTGAAAGGTTTCCAAAAGACCATCAGATTTGCACAACTCGAATACTAATACATTTCATTTTAATCCAGGAACATTCTACACAAAGTCACAGTAAACCTACCTATTTAACCTTCTAAAATGGGCAGAATGCATTTAAATCCACGATTTATACAATACCTAGTCTTGCTAGGTAATTCTGACAATTGCTTTGAACTGTGGTAACTTGTATAACTGACAAATGAATATAGCCTGATGTACCTCTTTAAAATGTGTGTAATGTTTTATCCATGTTTTATATCCAAGGAATAAACAGTATGATTTGTAACCAGGAATCTTCATGTTTTGTTACCTACACATATAATAGTTATGAAAGAATGTCAAATTTGGAATGCAACGGTTTGCTTGGTTACATAGAGAAAGCTGATGACAACAAATGTCATGCCTCTTGTACCATTTGCAAGATATAAAAGTTAATGATTAAAACATGCAGTATTTTTGAGCGGTAGATTTGTAAGACTCTGAATCAAAGGAGCATAAAATCAACTGTCGGAAAGGACAGCCCATTCAATCATGTGACTCTGAAAAGTCACTTCTGATTGGCGCAGGACACCTGTGGGGATGCGCCCAATTTTAGTTCAAATGTTTCCAAACAGGAAGAACTCTCTTCTCTATGCTCTTTTTCTTTTGCTCTTCTGACTGCTCAGACTTCGCTCTGACTCTTCCCTTGGGGTCTTTTCTGGATCTCTTCGGAACCAGATTTGTGCCATGTGAGGTCCAAGGAAGCTCTGGACTCGAAGTCCAGAGGAAACCTCTCACTCTCCGATGGGAGTCGCGGATCCTCCATGAGAAGACCTCGCTTCAAAGCCAACCTCCTCATTCATTCAGACAATAACTATCCAATCTTACAGAGGTCCAAAACATCGACGGAACAATCTTTCGACCAAGAGCCAAGAACCAAGCAATACAAAGAACGCAAGGAAACACCATGATATGCAAGTACATCTCCAATATTGTGCTCAAATTGCTGGTGTATTAGTTAAATACTTTGGGTAATCTGATAGCAAATTGATGTAGACTCAGAAAAGGTTAAATGGTTCTTAAGGCATTGTCAACAGACTCCATAAAGTTCATTTTCACTGTATTGATAATTTATTTCACATTCTGTCACATTTCCCACCAACCTGTCTCATTTATATATGTGTTAGATTAGATTTAGATTTAGAATAGCGATAAAGTTTGTCTGTATTCAAAGATTTGACTGTGGTGTATTTTGATAAATAATCTCATCCCTGTTTTTAAAAGATTTTGCTTCAAAGCTGTACCTAAATACATGTGATATTATTTTCAATAAGCCATGAGAATAATATTACTCCCATTAAGTGAATTAATCATAATCATAATTCAATTATTAATCCTAATACCTTACAGTAGAAATTGTGAGCGAGACATTGTATTATGATTGTAATGGTGGAGAATTTTTTTTCAGACAAATAATCTAGTTATTTGTCATTTATATAATTTATTATGGTTGTCGAATGCGACTAATTCCATTATACATTTCATTACGTAATAATGTACTATAAGGACAGTTTAATTTAGTTCTTAGCTCACATATTTCAAGACCCTAAATTCCTGAAGCTTATAGGTGTGAGAATGCGGGCACTTTAACGGTTCCCGTCTAAATTCATCAGTACCAAATATCCTACAATGTTAACACATTATACATCTTTTCATAGGTCTAAGGGTTCCACATTGATATACGATCTCTGTTTCATGATAGCAATGCTCCAGAAACAGCAATTTATTTATTTGTGCCAGGAGTAAAAATGAAAACATGCAATATCAAAACGGGACTTCATACCTTTGTTATGAATATTCGATAACCAGAGGAATCCAGTTCTCCACTCTTGGGTCATTTGTCAATGACAAGTGTTCATTGAAAAACATCCAATAGCATTTTTGGACAATAAAAGTGATAAATCTGAGAAATATTGATATATTCTCCATTGTTTACATGAGATCTCGCCTGAAAGAATTACCGTTTGTCATCGTTCTTCAACAAACTATGCAATCTGAGCAGCATTCATGTTGTAAAACGTCTCTGGTTATGTAGTGTAACCCTTGTTCCCTGAAAAAAGCGGAACGAGATGCTCTGAGAAAAGCGCAGCATCCTAGTGAAGCTTTTTGTAAAGGGAACTGTATATTATCTTATATATTAGAGTCTCGTTAACAAAATTAGCCTGTCTACAAAGTGTATTTAAAAAAATGCGGTGTAGATTTATTTATAATAGCCAAGCAGTGTGGTCAGATTTTGTGTCGTCTTTAAAGGCGGAGCCGTAATTTTACTCTGTACGCTTCCAGTGATTTTACAAAGAAAAAAAGCTTTCAGGAACCTCATTGTTTGTTAGATCATCTTCAAATTTGAAATGTAACTTCTTTAGACTTGTGGCTTTCAGAACATTGTATTTATGGGTTGTCTTGGCACTTTTATTATTGTTTTTTTAGATTATAAAAACATGTTTAGCACAAAATATTTCCATTACTATAAACTTCAGCTTCTCTAACTTTAAAAAATAACAACATATATTAATTCTGGAACAAAGTATCTTCTTTCAAAAGATACTACAACTGTGTTCATACTCCAAACGGTCCAGTAAATACAACCATTTAAGTTCAGGTATATAATTTTCATGGTTTGTGTTCAAAAAGGGTGTGTATATCAACAGGTTAATTCTCTTTCTAAGTTCTCAGGATACAGCGTACTGCCCTGTAACGGCCTTCCAGCCATGCGCCTTCCATTGACTCAAACAGGACATTACATATTTGGGCATTTTATTCCAAGTAAATTTATGTGACTTAGATTTAATTTTGACCCCTTAATAAAAAGGTTTTCGAGCAATTTTGCGCTTCATTACATTTATCTATGATTGGGAAGGTTAATGTTATTAAAATTAATTGTATTACAAAATTCAACTACCTGCTAAAGTCTCTCCCTGTAGGTGTTCCCCTCTCTTATTTCAAGCGATTTGAGGGCATAGCGAAGTCCTTCATTTGGAATTGTAAGCGTCCTAGATTACATTTTAATAAGTTGCATAGGCTGATCAACAAAGGTGGGCTAGGCCTACCCAACATTTTGTTTTATTATTATGCATTCGGTCTCAGACATTTGGCTCATTGCTCACTTCCACCTGAGAGAGCCCCTCCCTGGTTTTGTATTGAACAGGAAGTTCTTGCCCCTATTCCGCCATTGCAAAGCCTTTCTATCAAACTTTCTATAAAGTTACACCCTGTTATCTTGCATTTGCACATATGGACAAAAGTGTCCAGAATTTTTAATTTAGACATTTATTTAAATGTTGCCTAAAGCATATTGCTGAACCCTACATTATGTAATGAGAAGTCCCTTTTCTGCTGGTCAGGATTGTGAGGGGGGTTACTATACTCGTGACCTATATGAGAGTGGAGTGTTGAGATCTTTTGAAGGTTTGGTTCAACATTTTGGGATTCCTAGATCTCAGTTTTTTTTAGGTATTTACAGCTGCGCCACTTGCTCAGTACTATTTTTGGGAGTAACATACATCCTCCTAAAATGACAGACACTCGGTGATTACTGCTTTTGGAAAAAGTCATGAGACATCAGTGTATTACTCCCTGCTAATTCAAAGTCTGGGGAGCTTTAACTTCTATCAAGAGATTATGAGAGAAAAATTTAAAGTTGGTATTGGAGGAAGCAGTGTGGGCTAGGATTTAAAAAAATATCAAGTCTGCATCTATAGATCCAAGGCAGCGTCTTATGCAATTCAAGATTATACATCGATCCTATTGGACCACCTCTAGATTGTATAGGCTTGGTCTTAAAGACACATCCACCTGTTGGCGATGCCAATCGGAGGATGGAGACACAGCACAAGTTTATTGGTGGTGTGTTGAGATCCAGGGGTCTGTGACTTGTTGGGCACTCGGATTTCAATTTGCCCCAGACTCTGTGTTTTGGGAAAATGGGGAGGTCATCAATGTGGGGAATAAACACATAAAGAATTGGGTCCTGACCAATGTGATGGTTGCCAGACAGATTGTTTTGAGGGGATGGAAGTCGGCTGGAGCGGCCCCATTTCAGGAGTGTTGCACAGAGATGGGGAGGGTGGCGGAGTATGAGGAAGTAATATTTAGTAGAATGGGTAATTTGGATTTGTTTGTTGGGAAATGGGGCAAGTATTTTGTGTTTTTGGAGGGCTCTTGGGGAGAGGTAGCAGAGAGAGAGATTTAGATGTAGATGTGTGTGATTATTATTGTATTTTGTTTTGTGTGTGTGTGTGTGTGTGTGTGTGTGTGTGTGTGTGTGTGTGTGTGTGTGTGTGTGTGTGTGTGTGTGTATATATGCTCATGTGACCACGGGAGTGTTTGTTGGGTGTCGGGTTGGGTTTGGGATTGGAAAGGGGGGCTAGTGGTGGGGGTTAAATGTTAAATGTTGATTCCATGTATATATGTTTTGCTTTTCGTGTTTTCTGTGTGAATCAATAAAAATGTTAGGATAAAATTGGGCACAGACAAAAAGTCCTTAATGAATAAAATCTCAGATGCAGTTAATTGTTCAACCAAAATAACCAGAATTTTTTTTTAGTGCATGATGTGGGACTTTTAAATATAAACTAGACCAAAACACACTTTTATTTTGAAATTAAGAAATGATGAAAAAGCTATTGGTAAATATTGGCATAGATTTTTCAGATAACGAAAAGCAACTATCTTGGGACCTACAAGCCCCAGATTTACTTTATGGCAAAGAGAAAAACTAATGGCAGAGGTGAAAAGAAAGAAGAGTGAGCAACAATGAAAGGGCCCCTTTTGAGAGAAAAACAAGGATGAAGAAAAGGATGGATAAAACAAATTTTCATGCTTTGTGAGGAAAAAAAGGAGTGTGAGAGGGCAAGGCTGTGTGTTAATCCCTGGTGGAGGTTTGATAAACAGAGCCTTTTATCACCTGTAAAACAGAGTGTGAGAAGGCAGGGGCCTTGGGCCCCTCCTGGGAAAGACACTCACTGGCTCTTTATTGACTGACCGCACTGCAGCAGGAGCACAACATGCCACAACATGGGCAAAACAAACACAGAAGCAAGCCAAAATGAGCCTATGCTAACTCATCTTAATTTTTTATTAACAGAAAAATTATTATATCCTAATACTTTGGCTCTTAAGCAGCTTCCACTTGACTGATCAACGTTGCAGAACATATTGAAGTCTTCGGAGTTAGCATCAGCGTATACATAGCCTTCGGTGCCGCATTGCACTTCCTTCAAGCATTGTACTTTCTTAATTTATTTCTTCAAATAATTTCTTGGAACTTAGACCCCATTGCCACTGACCTTTCGAAGAGTGAGCCAATGATATCTGGGCAATTTGCATATACACAGTCTTCCTTTGCAATGACAGGTCCAACTTTACAGAATAGTGATTTTCACACACATTTTTGCCTCATTAATGAGTCACTGATATTTAGAGAACAGAACAAAAATAAAAATGTAGTTTCCAAGAATCCAGACTCCAGAGACCTAATTTCTTAAACTAATTTAAATTCACCAAGAACATTTCAAGCAATTGCCAGGACGTTTTCCTCTTCTTAGCATGCTTTACGCTTTCTTTTAAAATCACCCCTCCGTGACAATTTCTGCAATGACTGTCATGTGGAAGGCAGAGCACAGATTGACGCTGGTGTTGAGCAGGAGGTTGACATCCCGACTCGAGCCATATGGAAGCTCCTAAAGTGTACTGCCATGAGCGTTGCATTTTCAAAAGTAACATGAAAAAAAAAAACATTAAAAACTAATCTTGAGACCCTTGCGAGGAAACAATTAAATGTCTCCATTCCGTAGCTTTTTTTTTTTTTTTAAAAAAGAACTTTATGTAAACCCCCCTAAATAAAGCGACCAGTTGGGATCAGATGAACCTTAGCTAGCCTAATTATACAATGCTTTCTTTAGACTGATTACATTCCAACTTAAAGCACACAAGAAGATTTATTGAAACAAGCCAAAATATCCAAAATGTTACATATGCTTTAGGAGCAATAATTTCAAAAATATTTCATCAGCCAAACATAATGTCAGTGATACAGAGTGTGTTGTCCTGTTCTCTCTGCATTCTAGGTCAGTATCCTAAGCTCTATGGTTGTACATGTACATTAACACTTGTCAGTCCTCCGCTGTGGTGGCTTTCCTGTCACAACTAAGATGGAAAAAGCAGTTTTGCTGCAGGGTTTATTTGTTTGCTTGTTTGTTTCTTCTTTTCTCTTTCATCTTTGTCTTTCAAGGCTGCCCTCTTCTCTACCACCACACTCCCCAGAGAGTGAGGGAGTGAGAGAGGGATAGTGAAAGACCTTTTGAAGGAGAGATGAGAATTGAAATGGCCTGCTGCTGAAATGTGAATGAAAGAAGATGAAGCATGCCAATCTTCCTGTGAAGACACAGGACAGTGATTACAGAGAATAGGAGCAAAATGGGAGAGAAAGGATGCACAATTGGTAGAGATAGAGCAAGAGAAAGGGAGCGAGTGAGAGGAGACTAGTAGGCAGAGACAAGTAAAGGCAAGTACAAAAAACGTACCAAAGATTAGAATATCAACAGGAAACATGGGGCTACATGGCCACAAGAGGCTTTTTGGTTGGTGCGAAAGCCATAAAACATGTAGCGAAATCACTGAACAGGCATAAATACAGGCTACTATATAAAGGAAATCACTTACACTCAACTGAACACTGCTTATAGAGTATTACTGTAGGACCACAGGGAGGCAGTTTGGTGAATGAGCTGACTTAACCAAATTTTTGGATCAATCCGAAAATGCTGCATAATCACTTCATGATGTTACATCAAAACTGTGTGGTGTGACTGATAGAATTGTAATGAATGAAGATATCCCATTTAAATTATCCACATGCTAGTTCACACCAACAACAGTATCTGGGTGCCGCATTCAGGACAAGCTGAATGGCTTATTTGATTGCCTTTTGGGGATAGACAAAAGGGATCTCCCATACCTCTTGAGCAGATTTGTAATTAAGATTTGCTTTGTGCCATTAGCTAGGCTTTGTTTTGTGTTATTCTGTGAAGTTTGCATCCTGAGCAGGGCTGGACTGGTAATCTGGCATTCCGGGCATTTTCCCGGTGGGCCGACGCACTTTGGTGCCGATCAGGGGTGGACTGGCCATCGGGAGAACTGAGCGGGCCGGTGGGTCGGTCGCGAAACGGGACGAATAGGCTGTGATAAGCTAAAATGAGCCGCCGTGTTGGGCCAGTTGCTATGTAAAATCCCGGGCCAATTTCTATTCCCAGTACAGCCCTGAGTATCACTTACATTGTGAGTATCTGAAATTAATCTGCAAGGAGAGAATGAAACCATAGAGGGAACACACAGTTAGTGACTACTTTCTGATCCAACAGAGAATTACAATCTACTGGCCTTGGAGGCAGCCTTCACATCCTTTATTCGCTGGCCCTCACTTCCTCCATCCTTCTCATGCCTCTTCTGATGAGTCTGTCATTTATTTGTTTGCCGGTTTGTTGTTTTTGGTGCTCTAGGGAATGTGTGAATAACAATAATAGAGTATAACTCAAAAACATGCACGCTCTCCTCTGTTTTTTTCTCTTTTTTTTTTCTGTTTAGAGCTGGATGTCTCTAGTGAGTATGGCATATGGAAAGAGAGCACAGTAAATATTAATCATGCTGTTGACAATAGGTCCATCGTGCGCTAAGATGAGCTGACTGATAGTGGCATGGCAATGCTGAACGAAGCCAGCACCTTGAAATATCTCAACATACAGGCCTCAAATAAGTTATAAGATATGCAAAACTACATATTATCAAAATAGACTTGTCAGATTTAAGGATTATTTAGGCTGGATTTGCATCTTGTCCACAAGACACTGATTAGATGCATTTCTCAAGGGCGCTGGCATATAGTAGGACATGTTCTTGCATTCAAATAGAGTTAGACAAAGCGCAAAAGAATGAAATTGAACTTAATAGTCTCATGATACGATTTAATAACTTAATTCTCTGTCTCCAAAAACTAAAAACAAAAAGCACATTATTAAATCACATTAACATTCTTAACTCATATAAATTCTGAAAAGCCTCCTGTCAGGCTCACATTAAATTGGTAAAATTTCACTGATTCTTGAGGTAAGGGACAAAGCATGTCCTATATTAAAAAAACAAAACAAACAAACATCCTCTTAATGTAAAAAATAAAAATAAAAAAGGGAAAATGTAACAAAGTGAAGACACAAATTAAAATCAAATTAAATCAAAGTTATATAACATTTTACATTTATGCATTTGGCAGATGCTTTTTTTCCAAAGCGACTTACAGTGCACTTATTACAGGGTCAATCCCTCTGGAGCAACATTGAGTTAAGTGCTTTGCTCAAGGACACAATGGTGGTGGTCGTGGGGATCGAACCAGCAACATTCTGATTAACAGTTATGTGTTTTAGCCCACTACGCCACCACCACTCCAGGTGTGAGGGATGCGTAGTGGGCTAAAGTACAGAACTGGTAAGCAGAAGGTTGCTGGTTCAATCCCCACAGCCACCACTATTGTGTCCTTAACTTAACTCCAGGTAGCTCAGAGAGGATGTCCCTGTAATAAGTGCACTGTAAGATGCTTTGGATGAACGTTTCTGTCAACTTGTCAACCATCCTGACCTAGCCTGAAGCACTTCTAAACTGAAAAAGGGATAGGCATACAAATATTAAGGCCACATCCACATGCATTTTCATTGAACACAGATGCAAACGATGAGGTTAGGAAAATTAAAACACTTTTGAAAACGTTTTCAAAATAAAATAGATTAGTGTAAGTGTGGCCTTAAACAAACTTTTACGGAATTTGTACAATGGTACATTAAAGGGATAGTTCAACCAAAAATGTAGATTCTCACATTATTAACTCACCCTCATGATATCCCAGGTGTTTATGACTTTCAGTCTTCACCAGAACACATTTGAAGACAAATAGAAACATATATTAGCTCAGTAGGTCCTCAGTGAATGGAGAGTACTCGCAGGCAGTCAGCATAAATATCATCCATATGACACATCTAGTGTGACATAGTCCCATTGGATTTGAAACACGGAAAACCGTACGCATTTGTGTCACAGCCGGAAGAACAGCGCTGTTTATAAATAAAAAGGAGGAACACTGTACAGTAGCTTGGTTGGTTTTGGTTTAGATATGATTTTATCACATTTGTGTTTTCTCACAATGCTGCATTTGTGTGCTTATCCTGGACATCTCAACCGAGAGAATAAGTTGACATTATGCCTGTATCATGGCAATGGAATATGTCACACGAGAGACCACTTGGACTGCACCTTCTCTTGATGCCTACTGGAAGCGATGGTTTGTAGTTAAAAAGTACTTAAATATTTTTCTTTTTTTGCACCTCAAGTGATCGTATCACTTTAGAAGACATTAATTTAACTGCTGGAGTTGTATCGATGATGTTTATGCTGACTGTCTGTGATTTTTGGAGCTTCAAAAGAGAAATCTCCATTCACTTGCATTTTAAGGACCTACAGAGCTAAGATATTTTTACATTTTTCTTCAAATGTTCTGGTGAAAAAAAGGAAGTCATACACACCTGGGATATCATGAGGGTGAGTAAATAATTAGAGAGTTTTCATTTTTGGGTGAACTATCCCTTTTAACATGGATGAAGACTCTCCAAGAGTTTTACTGTGCAACCTATGCAACAGATAATGCACAGCATACTAATTAAAGCACAGCTTAATCGCTAATGTGCCAATTATTTGCTAAGTAAAGCACTTATAACAAAACTATATATGTTTATTTACAGGTATATATAATCACAAAAAACCATCCCTAATTTAAAGACAATATTTGAATCATTCTGCACTTTCCCTGCAATCTATCAGAGATATGCATTTTCTGTAATTATTCAATTGCAAGTAAGCATTAAAAATTCCCTTAACTCCCATGGGATATTTACCACACTGGGGAGCTGTTCCTTAGTGACAGCGACTGTATTGAAAGGTTCATCAACCGCCTGTCTCTCCTTTTCTTTACATCTGTTCCACTCATCTTTTACTCACCCTTTTTTGTTTAGTGTATGAATTTAATGAACTCTGATCAGAGGGCTGTACTGAGGTCTAATGAGGGCTACATCACAGACGCTGGCCAATGTCAAATGTCTGGCCTTATTTACAGGTGAGGGCTTGCTGGAAACAGAAACGGGTACAGAGAGATAATTAGGCAGGAAGGTAAGGTGGTCAATGATAGGCAGACCCCATACATCCACCCCCAGCTGCTCAATTGCACGCACACAAACACACACGCACACAACACACACACACACACACCTGATTGGGATGCTACTTGACCTTCAGAGCTGGCAAACATTTCCTTTGCTGAACCATACCCACGGTTCTTCAAAAACATGCACATTAACTAAAAGACAATGCACCATAAACTTAATATATAAAACATTTTACCTTAGAGAATGTCCCCAAAGGTAAGTTTGGTCAGAATGAGCAAATGTTTTTAAATAATTGTTTCCCTGAAAATTATAGCTGCTGCAAGTAACCCCAACAACACACTGCCATTGGTTTTCTGCGGTGCACTGGACTAATACAACACCACTGTTTAATCCATAATCCAATCTTGAGTAAATTCTTTATGTGATATATGGATCTTTAGAAATCTGGCCACCATTCACTTGCATTGTATGGACCTACAGAGCTGAAATAATCTTCATTGGTGCTCTGCGGAAGAAAGAAAGTCATACACATCTAAGACGTTCTTATCATTAAAGACGTTGATGGGACAAAATGTATGTTCTTGTGCCTGTAAAAGATGACATGGGCAAACAGCCCACGCCACAGACTCGGCCCCATTATCACTAGTCCCCAATAAAAGGAATGTCACATAAAGTGCAATGAATGTCAGTATATTCCTGGGAAATTGACCCTCGATCCAGATCATACAGCCAATGAAATATCTGCTAGAATAAAAGCCCTTTCTATTTATTACAGTCATGGCTCACAATCCTACACTTTATTACTGAAAGAGACAATTAACCTTTTTACACTGACGTCAGCTAGAGAGTGAATGAAAAATATACAGTTGAAAATGATCCACGAGGTTAAATATTCTGACGTTTGTGTAGCAGGTATTAATAAGTGATCTGTGGTACATCAACTTTTAAATGACAGGTTATTTGTCCAGATTTATTTGTCCATATCCATTCATACACTTGTCGTCTACTTCTAATTTTGATCCACTTGTTATAATAGTCAAGTCATAATTTAGCTTTAAATGACTGCTTAATAAAACAGGCTGTTTTTGCTTCTTTTTTATTCATTTATTTTTGCTAAAAAGGGACTCATATGGGACTTCAACACTCATATGGTAGTGTGATTGTAGTTGTAAGGTCAATACTGTGACAATTTCTGAATTACCACTTTTTGCAGCTTTTTTTTCATAAATGGTCTGGGTGGAGTGACCTTTACATTGTGAACATAACTGTATGTTTACAAAGTAAAACAAACTTATTTAAAAAATGCAAGGACAATCCTGTTGCCCATGATGTGTCCACATTAAAGAAAAAAGTGCATTCATTAAAGGGATAGTTCACCCAAAATTCTAAATTCTCTCATCATTTACTCACCCACATGCCATCCCAGATGTGTATGACTTTTTTCTTCTTAAGTACACAAATTAAGATTTTTAAAAGAATATTTCAGCTCCGAAGGTCCAAATATCACAAAGGCATCATAAAAGTAATCCATATGTCTCCAGGGGTTTAATCAGTCTTCTGAAGGGATCAAATCGGTTTTGGGTGAGAACAGACCAAAATATAACTCCTTTTTCACTGTACATCTTGCCATCACAGTCTCTAGGCACGATCATGATTTCAAGCTTGATTACACTTCCTATTGCTTGACGCATACTCAGAGCACTAGATGGCGCTAGAAAATTTAATCAAGCTTGAAATCATGACTGCCAATAAGACTGCTGTCAAGATTTATAGTGAAAAAATGAATTACATTTTAGTCTGTTCTTACACAAAACTGATTGGATCACTTCAGAAGATATTGATTAAACCACTGGAATCTGGTGGATTACTTTTATGAAGCCTTTATGTGATATATGGATCTTTAGAAATCTGGCCACCATTCACTTGCATTGTATGGACCTACAGAGCTGAAATAATCTTCATTGGTGCTCTGCGGAAGAAAGAAAGTCATACACATCTAAGACTTCATAAGGGTGAGTAAATGATGAGAGAGTTTAAATATTTGGGTGAACTATCCTTTAACAATGATTGATTGATTGAATTGATTGATTGAAGTTTATTTCGAGCAAAATAAAATAAAATAATATATATATTTTTATTTGTGTGTGTTAATATATATATATATATATATATATATATATATATATATATATATATATATATATATATATATATATATATATATATATATATACACACACACACAAATAAAAAAATAAAAATAAAAATAACATAGCACAGCTTATCTTCCATATACATAGACATAAATATATACACATATACACACATATTATTTACACTTATAATAATAGTTGCTCGAAAGGGAGTGGAAAGAAGTATAACTTATTTACTCCCACCCCCAATGATTTCTTGAGAGAGAGAGAGAGAGAGAGAGAGAGAGAGAGAGAGAGTGCAATATCATTTCGTTGTCCTATGTGACCCGAGTGTTCATTGTTTTTTGCTGTTTTTCTAAAAACTCTTTAATTACATTTAAGAGCAGTACACTTTTCTATGTGCACCAAATTACGAAAATGTAAAATATTTGATTATTATTCTCAGTGCAACTGCACTGCAAATTACAAATATTGTTTATTGAGTACTTTAAGATAATTGCTTGAAACTTACTTACTTAAATCTCTTTAGCTTACTAAAAGTAGTGGACCTTTCTTCTTTATGTTCTGTATTTCAAAGAGAGCCACATTTCTGTTTATTTCAAGGCGTACCACACTTTTCAGTCACCTGTTAAGTTTTCAGGCATCTTTCTTTTGTGCTGTGCTTTTTGTAACTTCCACAAGATGTTTTACTTGCCACTTGGCTGGTAATTTTTTATTTTTTCAGCAAATCTTCATAGCAAGTATGTGATGGGATATCAGAGGCAAATGTTAGTTTTTGTTTGCGTAATCCTCTTCTTATACTTTGCCAGCTTTTTGATGTGTGACATTTAGAGGGCATTCACTGTCTCTCTTTCTCTTTCAGTCTGTGTTTTCTTTCACAGTGTGTGCGTGTGTGTTCGTGTGTGCCATGGCCTGTGCAGACAGTCTAGCCTCTGTAGCACAGGAGTCACTAGTCATCAATACAACATTCTGAAGTGGAAACGGCTTGATTTGTGAAGAGAGCACATCTTAGCAGCTCACATGTTTCCGTCCAGATTAATGTGTATCGATATATGGGCCATACAGAAGCAAAGCTAGTATAGATGAATGTGCTCTGTTCTATGTGTCTTAATTGGATGGACTCCAATGTGTATCGATGTGTGGGCCATGTGGAAGCAAAGCTAGTGTAGAGGAATGTGTTCTGTTCTATGTGTCTTAATTGGATGGACTCCGGACCCTGGGGTCGGTCCACCTGCTCCTCGCATTCTGGGGAGAAGAGGGAGCCAAACAACTCCAAAAAGAGAGTTATTTCACTCAGAAGATAATAATGAATGCAATCTAATGATCAGACATCACCACCTATAGGCTGGCCATCATAGAATAGCTGTAGCTGAAACTTGTAGTCAGTCATTTTTCTCTGACTAATCACTTTTCTTATTTTAACTATGAAAATCCCATGTCATGTGTAATATTTTGTACCACTTGTGTGAAGTGCTAATGTTGTTTGAGGTTAATCTTTGATTTTTGTGGATATTTTTGCCTTTCGTTGCAGAAACTGAAGCTGCCGCCACCTCCTCCCTCTCTGTCGCTTTTTATATTATTTCTGTAAATGTTTCTAGCTGGAAAGAAAAAAGGGGGAGGTGCCCTTTTTTTACAATTATCTGGCCCATACAGAATCTGTAGACATTTTTGCATTTTCAAAGCACTGTCAAATTAGCCAAAATATACAATAAACAAGCAAGTATGTGTGATAGATCTGTAATTTTTTGGGGGAATTATAATTCTATGGAAATTCTGCATAAATCTGTGCAGAGTAGAATTCTTTAGGCACCAATTACATGTTGGCCTGATTCAGAAACAACACAGATGGAACTAAAATAATAAAATTTGGGAAATAGAATATTTTGATAACTTGTAAAGCAATAGGCAAGTGCTCTCACATAATAGAACTCTGTGCAATAGAAATACGTGCAATAAATGAAAAAAATCCATTAAATGCCTTATCCATTATGAATGAGAGGGAAAGGGTCGCTATGCATGGGCCTGGCTTGGTTAATATTTAATATTTCATGGTAAATAAAGGCTGGCTGGGTGATGTTCACTGGTTTGTCACTGTCCTGTATTAATGAAGAAGTTCACCTATGTGGCCCCACACATAGAAGCTATACCAGATGAGTATGACTTACTTCTTCTGCAGAACACAAATGAAGATTTTCAGAAGCATATTTCATCTCTGTAGGTCCATACAGTGCAAGTAAATGGTGGCTAGGCCTGGGAAGCTCCAAAAAGCACATAAAGGCAGCATGAAGGTAATCCATAAGACTATTGATTTAATCAATGTCTTCTGAAGGGATCCAGTTGGTTTTGGGTGAGAACAGACCAAAATATAACTCCTTTTTACTGTACAACTTGCAGTCTGTAGGCACAATCATAATTTCAAGCTCGAATACGCTTCCTACTGCTACTACTGATTGAAACCATGAACACCAAGGAGACTGAGTCTGTTCTCACCCAAAACCAACTGGATCACCTCAGAAGACATTGATTAAACCACTGGAGTTTGATGGATTATGTCTATGCTGGTTTATCTGCTTTTTGGAGCTTTAAAGTTTTGGTCACCATTCACTTGCATTGTGTGAACTAAAAGAGTTCAAATCTTCTTCAAAAAATCTTTGTTTGTGTTCTGCAGAAGAAAGTAAGTCACACAAACATGTCGGATGGCATGAGAGTGAGTAAATGATGAGAGAATTAAAATTTTTACTGAACTAAACCTTTAAGATGCAAGTGAGAATGATATGGGCAAGAGACTGAATATAGTGTGTGTGTGTGTGTGTGTGTGTGTGTGTGTGTGTGTGTGTGTGTGTGTGTGTGTGTGTGTGTGTGTGTGTGTGTGTGTGTAAGAGAAAGACTGATAGAAGGAGATGCAGAGTTATCAGGCTGATGGAGACAATTAGATCTATTATTAGTCCGACAGTGGAAGGATTGATGCACACAATATCAGTGTGTAAGTAGTAAGCCAGGGACGTGAACTAATTTGTGATAGAGAGAATCTCCTAGATTATAGATGCCTTCATTACATTTTCACACATGTCTGCTTAAAAAATTTGAAAAGAGCCCTACCATACAAGCAGATTCATCTGGCTTTTACCACCAGGCCTCTGTCTGCCCGCCCCAAGACTCACTTTTCAGTGGAGAGAACCTGAGACACCATACCAGCCTTTGGAGTGAAGCCTTTTCTGTTATAATCAAACCATCTTTCACTGCTTTTTACCTTCCATGGCTCTGTGATGTATGTGGCCCTGTAGAAAGATCACAAATCTCTTCTACATCTAAACGATCAGATCAGGTACCTACCGCTAAAAACGCAAGCAGTTATAATGTTATACACACAACTAGCTAGCTGAATCACATTAATTAAATCAAACTGTTAAGAAGTATTAGCTATTAGCTCACTGCCGATTTCCATGATAGCTGGGCGAGATAGTCTAATACTAATGCTAATACTTATTAACCGCTAGCTAGCTAGCTATCTGGCTAATATGATATCGTTGTGTACCAAATAAGACAGCACTGACAATGCAATACAGCAATCGACTGAACACAAACAGCAACTCAGAAATCAACGCCATTGCTGTTTATTAATGTACTATTTAGTTAAAAGATTTTTCATGATTTATAGCGCTGTCAAAGGCAAGAAAGTGTTTCTTCTTCTTGTGATGTTTATTGGCGGTTGGCAATCCAGCTTACGGTGCATTACCGCCACCTACTGAGTTGGAATGTGGAGCATCATAAGAAAGTCTTAAGTGGAGTCAAATGTCTTCTGAAGACAATTAAATTGGCAAAATTTCATTGAAAAGAGATCACACATCATATGTAGGATTAAATCCTAAACTGAGTGTATTTTAAATGTAGCTTACCCTGTGGAGTTCACTTGTAAACAAAATCTTTTTACATTCATTCTTAAGGTCTAACAAACATGTGGAATTCATTTCCTCCCCTATTAATGGTATGAAATGTATATTGTAAGGCTGAATAGTCTGCCTAATATCTCCTTTTCTGTTCAATGGAAGAAAGCAAGCCATTTGGGTTTGAAACAACTTGAGGGTGAGTAAATGATTACTTAATATAACATTTTGTATGAAATATCACTTTAAACTGAGAGTAGACTTTTGCTTCTCATCTTTTGCTTCTCAGATGTTTCTTCTAAGGAAAAATAACTAAGTAATCTTAATTGTATCTACTCTCACACTGTGCTCAGATTTGCCAATATACCAAAGTCATATAAAAAAATAATAGATAATAGTTTGAACTAAAACATTTCATTTCAAAACACAAGTTGTCTGAGCTTTTTTATTTAATTGTATGCTTGTTGCCAACAATTGTCTATTTTTCGTCTATTTTTCTTCAACAAAGGTTTTTAGACAAAACATTTTAAAACATAGTTCATAATTAAAATGAGACATAACGGAGTCCTCCATCAAGTGTACCTAGCAATACAATTTTCCTCTGAGGCATGCTGAATCTGGCTGTTTGGAACATTACCTTTGAGTGTCAGAGCTTGCCCTCGATGAGCCTTGACTGAATCTGCTTGAAAGCCATACATGCTTTAAATGACATAACTTACTTTCCATTCCCACCTCACTCTATGAGAAATGTTTTGTGAGTACTTTGTTCGAATGAAAAATTGTACACTGCCATAAGTGGAGGCATCAACAGAGCAGCAGAGAAAGAGAGATCTGGGAGAGATGACATATTGGAAGGGAAATGGATTATACCCTGTTAGTTTTATATGATTTCTTGAGGAAAGAGAGGACTCACTTCCACATCTCTCTTGACAGTTTTGCTGACTCACTCATACTTTATGTAAGAGAAAGACTCCAACAGATCTCCAAAGAGCGAGAGATAGGTGTGGAGAGATGGAGGAGAGCTCTGAAGCAAACACAGGATTGTCCAATTATCGTTGCTAGTGGAGTGGGGCTGTGCAGGATCTTGGATTGGCTGAAGACACAGAGTTCCTTCCCTCCTCCTGCTAGCAGTCAAGTGTGAAATATTTGGGACTGCAGATACAGGGTTGAAAGCTTGTTTTAGTCAAGTGCCAGTCCTTTGTCTGTCATCATTAATGAAAATTTTTAAGAACAGCTAAGGCAAGTAGCAAACCTGTCTAATGTCCTTAAGACAAAGGGAGATATTGCAGCAGACAGGGGACCAGAAATCAATTTCCCATTTGCTGCTTTAATTTGTATGTTATGGGTGGAGAGATTACCTGTAAGCTTCTTTTGGATGCACTGTACTTGACGCAGGGGGTATGCCCGGCTCGACCCCATGCTAATTAAAGTTCTGGATTGAGCTGCAAACAGTGTGATACCAATCTGTCCTCAACAACCCCAACAAGCACATATTCCTCAGCCAACATCTTGATAATAGGCTCATAAAGCAACTACTAATGACACTTTCTAGGCCTAGCTCTGCTGGATCAGGCTTTTAAGAATTGTTTGCTTATTGTGCCCCTAAGAGGTGGCAAGCCACACCAAGGATTGCTGTTTGGATTGCTGCATTTGGCTGTCCTCTAAATTTGGAGAGTGTCCTTTCTATAGGCTAAGGTGCGCGCTGTCCAAACCAGTCAATTCCACAGTCACGCTCACTGACTTCCTTTTCCAAGCCAAACATTCTCAGCAATTTCCTCTGCAGCTGTGTGCCTTACCTCCTGCAAATTAACTTTACCAAACTAGCACAAAAGATGAAGATTAACTGTCTTCCATTGAACACACACACAAATTGCATTGCATCTTTTTCCACACAGTGAAAGTGAATGGTGACTGAGACTGTAAGTATTTAACATTCTGTCTTAAATCTGCTTGTGTGTGCCATGGAAGACAATGCTATACTGGTTTGGAACAACATAAGGCTGAGTGACTGGTGACAGAATTTACATTTTTGTAAAAACACTCCACAAGTGTCCATGTTTTAATCCTTTAGTGGATGAAAGGTGCAAGATTGAACCATTCTTTAGTTAATTGATTAAAACATTATTTTGTAAATTAAACATATATGATATATCAGCACAATATTTACCTTAGAGCCCAATTCATGTGTTAATATTAGAATAACAAGGTCAATGATTGGATGTGATGTTGCCTTTTTTAGAGAGGAACATGAAAGATGCTCATAAATGTTTACACATACTCAAATACACATAAGCAAGGTTTTCATAAAAGTATCCAATCTATATGTGTTCCTTTTCTCCTGCAAGTTTAATGCAAGGCTTTTTGGAAGGGTCCCTCGGAGGAGTTAATTAAACTGCTGCCGGCTGAAGCTGATGAGCCACCTCACTTTGACCTTGGGGATGCGCTCCCCCTACGTGTGTGCAATTACACCTGCATAATCACCCCCCATCCTCTATGCTGCCACAACTTGGTCACCAGACTCTCTTACCAGTGCCCATGTTGGCTATGTCCAAAAGCTGAAGCAGCTGTCTTGCTGCCTCACTGTCCCGTCAGTCAGTGACTTTACTGGTGATTTGTGTCTGAAGGTACCTCCAAAGGATATTGGTTTCAGGTATCAAAATCAGCAAAAAACTTACAATATTAGTAGACAAGATGTGACACAAACATCTCTCCAGAAAAAGCCTGCCTGAATAGTTCCATTAACAATTGTTGAAGTAGGCCTATTTTTGAGGAAGATATATTTAAAAATAAATAAATAAAAATAAAATGCAGTTCTTATAGGATTTACTGCCCTCAGCTGTCTGTTACCAAATGATGAGATCATTTGATATTTTAACAGATAGTACATATTCTTTCAAAATGTGTAACCCAGGGCTGTAATCACCATAGACATTGTGGGGGACACATCCCCCAAGTTTTCATAATAGTGGTCTTCTTATATGTTGTTTTTATTTATTTTTTGATGCAACCTGGACTCATAGTGAAAACATGACTCCATATAAATTTTAGCAAAACTTGTTAAACGTGTCTCCAGGTTCAATTCCCTGCAGTTTCCAGGAGAAATGAACACTAGAGGCTTGACAACAACTGTGTGTTTTATTCGCTTTCACATAAATCATGACTTAAATGGCTGATTATGACTTTATAAATGCTTATTACTCTGAACCTGATATTTTATGATATCGACACTAGTGTTGTCAAAAATACCGGTACTCCAATCAAGTTGGTACTGAAAATGTTTTACGATACCAGAATTTCTGAAGGTACCGGAGTACAGAGTACGGGGTCCCTTTAAAAGTGTTAGGCACATATACAAACTGTTGTAATTCCTACACCGTTCACCTGATTTGGATGTAAATGCCCTCAAATTAAAGCTGAAAGTCTGCATTTAAAGCACATCTTGTTTGTTTCATTTCAAATCCATTGTGCTGGTGTATAGAGCCAAAAAGATTAGAATTGTGTCGATGTCCCAATATTTATGGACCTGACTGTATATGTTTATTTCATTTTTTTTTAGTACTTGGTAAAAACATAAAGTAAAAGTTGCAAAAGTTGATACAAATCTTATATAAGTGTTCAAAAATACTATAAGCATACATTGTACAGTTTTATTATAATTCAAAAATAATATATTTAAATTAAAGTGTTGCTCAATGGCATGTTTCTGTTCTTAGTTCTGCTGCTAATGTTTTGTTTTGTTAACTTTGTTAATAAAAGAGTGTTGTTTAGTAACCTGTTTTTGCTTTGGTACCAAAAATGGTATTGAGTACTGTGAAATGGTATTGGTACCAACTACTGAAATGTTGGTACCGTGACAACACTAATCGACACACTTTTACTCAAACATCTTTTGAAAAACAATACAATCAATGCGTTTATTACAGACTCACCTACATCGATGCACTTATTCTAGCAAGGACAGCTTGTGTGGTAACTCACCTGATTAGTTGTTGGACTTGTAGTTAGAGTACTGCAGTTCAAGGCCAACTATGAACTCAAAATGATACGTGACATTACAGTCATAGAAGCAGCACCAAATGAGGTGATTGCTTCAGAAAATGTGTTGTTTCATTTCGCTTCTGCATTTAAAAAAACACATGTTTAGATTTAGGCATTGATAAGGTAAGGATGTCTTTTTTAACTTCTCATATACATTTTAAAACACTATTGGTTAGGTTCAGGCAAACATTTTAGGTTAGATAAAAAAATATATATTTTACTTGCTTTTGCTGTTCCCAGCTTGACATTTCACTGAAAATTTATTTTTTTAAAAAATAAATAAATAAAACTAACCTATTATATAATATTAAAAAGAGAGCTGGGGCCAGATTTACAATAATGTTCTAAAGAAGAAAAAAAAGAACATTCTTAGGATAAATTATACAAAGTTCGTAAGAATTTTCCTAAGTGCAGTTCTTGAATAATTCTGGAGAAATTCTCAATAATTGTTTTAAGATTGTCTTATTTATTTATTTATCGCTATATGCTATGCATAAATTCATTTCATTTAAACCAACTGATCTCAGTTCAGGACACTCTGGGCTGTCAGTAAATGGTTAAACCTCTGACCCACAGAGCCATGTGACAAAACAATATTGCACCGATCACAGCAGGGTGTCTTTTTGAGAATGGGCAAAAAAAAGTTGTAAGAAACCTAATTGTATTTTTACACTGAAGCCTGTTTGTGTCAAAAGATTAGTCTCTAGATTAATCCGCTATGCCATTTTAATAATTTGAGCTATTTATCATGAAATGGCATGCTGTTAAACAAAATGACCACTTACAAGGACTGTAGCACTATTTTCCCCTTAGAAATCATATATTTACTGTGTATTATCACATTAACAATCAACGGGTTCATCCATAAGTTAAAACATTTTGCTTTCAGAGGATTTATATGAAGTTAGTAAGACAATAAGTTGCATTTCAAACTGTTCTGAGACCAGTGCAGGGCAAGTCATTCACTAAATAGGGAGAAAGGGAGCACCCTATTGCTTTCCTGTGCAGCTAAGTGCATTCACTCCTAACATCTGACCAAAAGCAGTCATATCACATCACCCTGTAGTTTAGCAGCCATATCACCCTGTAGCTCAAGACTGGTTGTCTATTGAAGCTAAGCAGGGTTGAGCCTTGTCAGTACCTGGATGGGAGACCTCCTAGGGAAAACTAAGATTGCTGCTGGAGGAGGTATTTGGGAGGCCAGAAGGGGGTGTTCACCCTGTGGTCTTTGTGGGTCCTAATGCCCCAGTATACTGATGGGGATGCTATACTTTAAAAAAAGGCTTTTCCTTTGGATGAGATGTTAAATGACTCTGTAGTCATTAAAAATCCCAGGACACTTTTGGGGGGGTGTAACCCTGGTGTCTTGGCCAAATCGCCCTCATTAATCATGGCCTCCTAATAATCCACTTTCATTAATTGGCTTTACTCTCTCCTCTTCACCATTAGCTGTTTTTTGGTGAGCATTCTGGTGCACTGTGGCTGCCGTCACATCATCCAGGTGGATGCTGCACACTGGTGGTGGTTGAGGAGCATCCCCTGTTCATTGTGTAAATCGATTTGTGTGTAGTGTCAGAAAAGCGCTATATAAATGTAGCATTCATTCTTTAATTGATTCAAAAATTACGTTTCGGACTGCAGATAATTTTTGGACCACTCAACATGGTCGGCAGGCTTAGGACAATGGTTATCAGTCAATTCATGAAGTATAAATTTATTTTAACATGGTTGGCAGTGATTAAGCTATGCTGGCCATTACTTGTGTTAGAATTAATTATGCAAATTTCTGATTAGTAAAATGCTTCAGCACTGGCTATCACTTTTTTGTTTGACAGAGCAAAGAGAGAGCATTGAGATTTTGATGCCAAGGTAGAAAAGAAATATCAAGTCATATAATTTTTATTTTCACATTTTTTATTTGTTTGTGTATATATATATATATGTATATATATATATATATATATATTTACATACACTCAGCAAAATAGAAACATCCCAGATAATTTTGTAAAAATCCAAATAACTTTACATATCTTTATTGTTTTAATTATCTTTAAGGGTTTTAAAAAAAGTGTATGCAAACCATAAACAATTAATGAACATGCACCTGTGGAACGGTCGTTAAGACACCAACAGCTTACAGACGGTAGGCAATTAAGGTCACATTTATAAAAATGTAGGACACTAAAGAGACCTTTCAACTTAACCTGAAAAACACCAAAAGAAAGATGCCCAGGGACCCTGCCCATCTGCATGAACGTGCCTTAGGCATGCTGCATGGAAGCATGAGGACTGCAGATGTGGCCGGGGCAATAAATTGCAATGTCCTTACTGTGAGATGCCTAAGACAGCGCTACAGGGAGACAGGAAGGACAGCTGATCATCCTCGCAGTGGCAGACCACGTGTAACAACACCTGCACAAGGTCTGTACATCCGAATATCACACCTGTACTCTGGAGCGGGATTTATTTGGAGGTGGGTGGTCCGTCATGGTCTGGGGCGGAGTGTTGTAGCATCATCAGGCTGAACAATGCCACCAGCCAAAAAAAGGAAATGGATAATGCACACAGCAGTCATGCTCTGGTCTCAGGAGGTTAATAATAAAATGACAGGATTTGGCATTGTCTGATTATTCTAGTATACTCGTGAGGTTGAGCAAAATTTCAACACTGGTAAATTTTAACCATAAATGTATCTATCTATCAACCTTTTTCTTCCCCGTGATCCACATTAGAGAGCTGCTGGTGAGCTGAATAGGGTGCACACCATGATTTTGACAGTTTGTTATGAACTTCAGGGAAGAATGGGTCAGATCTACAAGATGTGGGAAGGCGTGGGAAGCTAATTCATCCCTCAGTATGAGGACGATTCGTGAGCACATTTTCTTGAGACTCATGCCCTCGCAGTGAGTGTCCATGAGAACTTATTCTGCGTGGCCACAGCCCAGACAGATAATGCAGCTCTCGTGCTGGTCTGATGGGGGGATGTGTCTCTCACACAAGGAACACTTACAGAACTACATCTTTAAAAAGACGATAACGCATAAGCGACTCGGATTTGGACAGTGGCATGTTTGTTGGTGCCAGATGGGCTGGTTTGAGCATTTTTTTAACTGCTGATCTCCTGGGATTTTCACACACAACAGCCTCTAGATTTACTCTGAATAGTGCCAAAGATAAAAAAACATCCAGTGAGAGACAGTTCCGTGGACGGAAACGCAGTGTTGATGAGAGAGGTCAACAGAGAATGGCCAGACTGGTTCAAACTGACTTAGTCTACGATAACTCAGATAACTGCTCTGTACAACTGTGGTGAGAAGAATAGCATCTCAGAATGCTATTCTGAGATGTGGGATGGAGCTGTTTTGGCAGCACAATGGGCACCTACACAATGTTAGGCGGGTGGTTTTAATGCTGTGGCTGATCGGTGTGTGTGTGTGTGTGTGTGTGTGTGTATATATATATATATATATATATAAGCAAGTTGGAAACATTCTAGTGCATGTGTATGTGAAGTTCGGCACATGTTTCCTCAGGCATCTGCTAGACTAGCACCGCATCATATATGGATGTTGTCATATGCAGAGATATGCATATACTGTACACTTACTACATATTTCCACACCAAAGCTTGTGGTTTATCTTTAAATTTGCTAGCTCAATCATATGTGTTGTGTGGCTGAGACGTGTTTTACTTACGGCCATTAAAAATACATTAAGGAGATAGTGCTGATGGAGGAGGGGGTACACAGAGATGTTCTGTGATGAAGACACTGAAGAATGCAGTGTGGACAGGCTTTATACTCACTGTTTTAGTGTGCAGTCCAAGGCAGAACAGAAGCCCTGTGTCCCAGCCCGGTTCCCTAACTCAGCAGGCCAGCACCGCCCCATCGTGTCCAGTCTCAAAACCACATGGTGCGGGCATGAACCACTCAGTCGAGCTGTCCTTCAGAAAAGCTTCATTCACACAAGAATGCAGTGCAAACTAGGAAACATTTTTTTGCAAGAATAGAATGTCACAGTGGATAAGCATCATAAGCTGCTCCATATTTATTATGTGCAACAATTTGACTTACAGAGAATTTAGATTAATAACGCTCAGCCTCGGGAAGTCATTTCCTTCAGAGCAAGTGATTTACATGCAATATCGCCCAGAGATAAGCATTTCTCAGGTCCTTTTTTTTAGTGTCAGCTGAAAATAATGACATTTAACACTGTGTTCAAGGTTAATAGGCGCTATCCCATCTTTTGAACTCCATCTCTCTCCTGTGTTTTTGTATGTAGGTGTGGTTTTATTCTAAAGTTATGCTCCATAGGACACAGATGCAAATGTCTTTGTAAAGGTCTTTAAAGATAGAAAACTTATGTTCCAATAAAGATGAACCCAACACAAGAGTTTTATTTTATATTTTATATTTTCAGTTTTGAGTGCATGATTCACATTCAATCTCAGCCCTTTTTGTTCTGCCAGTTTCGATGCAGGTCTACTGCTGATGTTCACATCTCTTTGGGCTGTGTATGGGAAGTGTTACTCTTGTTTCTGACTGATACCCTGAGGGGCTAAATGTATTCTGATAGAGTCCGTTCTTTCCAAAAAAAAAATAAATAAAAAAATGCAGTATCTGAAATTGGAGAAGTTGATGCAGCACCCCGAGTAAATATATTTTTTATGATTGCCTGTTCCCCGTGTAGTATGATTGTTTTTAACAAGACTGGCTCCCCTTCCTGGTGTGCAGGATACTTATTGATAAATGATTAACGGCAGTAGAAGGTATGAGGAGCTGGACTGTGCCTTCCTTCAGTGAGCAGGCCTGCTATTGAATATTTAATCGGCACACAGATGTGCTGCCGATGTCTGTATAACTGCTCCTGGCTCCTCATTCCTGCTCTGTTAGAGACCCATGAACAGTGATCCCCATCCTTCTCCTGCATCTCTTCTCTAACACAAAACTCAGACCTCAGCAATACTGTGGTTCTCTCGACTTTTAGTTCTGTATAATGGTATTACATGTCTGTGAAGCCCAGAAAATATTTGTGTCTGTCCGATGAGACTGTGTTTACTATGTTGATCAAAAACTCCATCATTGCAAGCCCATATTTCCACTTTAGCCATTTCACTTCACTACTTTCATAGAATATATGTTTTGTAAAACTTCTAGATAGAATATGTTTTGTGATTTGTCATTTTGACATTAAGTTAGACACTACTTTTCTTCCATGTAATGTTTACCATTGTGTGTGTGGGTGGGTGATTGGTTGGTTGGTTTTGTGTGGATGTACTGTGGTTCCAGCCCATCCTGTCTGTCTGTGTTACACTGCAATCTCCTGTCTGGGAGTCCTGGGCAGACAGGCATCGGGGATTTGGTGAGACTGAGTGCTGGTGTAGTGCCAAAAAATACAACATTGATCAAAGAAGCTCCTGCTTTAATTTTCTGCCTTTACCAAAAACATTGCCAACTAAACTGCCCTAAAGTACTGCTGCTATTTTTACACTTGATGATTGCACAATGACACAAAAGGGAATCCTTGCATGTTCTTTGGGTTAAATTAAAATAATAAATCATAGGGGAATAAGAGTGTGTAAGCACATATGTGTGCACAGTATGTGTATGATAGATGAGCATCTGTTTATGAAGTTTGTAGATTCATAAATATAATGCACAAGTCAGCCTATTAATCAGCCGATATTGGCTTTTTTGAGATTATCACCATCGGTTGATAAAAATGCCTGCTTTGCAAATTAGCGGTTAAATTAGCATTAAAGTGTTACCACAACCTTTGGCTGTTCCAAAATACACAGACAGACTTGTCATTTGATATAATATACTGAATATCAACATTGCAGACAGTTCTTCCATCAATGCGCGCCACCCCGGCAGCTTTTGTGCACTGTCTGCGTGTTCATATCCTCGTCTCCCACTGAGCGTGTTTAGATGCGCTCTACAATATGGGACAACCTTTCTTTTCAAGTTATGAGTATTGAATACTGTGTCTAATAAGTGGTCATTCCATTTCAACTATTTTGTGGACATCTCATTTGTTGTTAAATTGTATTATGTATTTATCAGCAAACTGCCACCCTGTACCCAGGTATTGACATTGGCCATTGAAAGCCCATTTTGGTCGACCAGCATAGAGGCACAAAATATTCAGGTATGGGAGATAATAAATAAATAACAACATGCATTAGAATATATATAACCATTAGGATCAGTTAGAACAGCAGTCAGACATACATTTACAAACATATTAACACATCCTGTGGCATTATGGTTACTGAAAATAAAAAATAAAAATTGTTACAGTATTGCCTTGATACTTGTATTGAAAGACTGTCTTTGTGCGCTCATCTCAGAAATTCAATCATTATTAAGCCCAGATGAATAGCGAGAGCTTCTTTACCAATCTGATGGGTAGGTGTCATTTTTTTATTAACTGTCTTGTGAGAGAATGATCAAAGTCCACAGATGTCAACTCATCAAAGTCACTACTCTCATGTAGAGTTACAGCATTGTATTGTGCCTCTATATGGACCTTTTTATTATGCCACGCACTGCCTAGTTGTAGTTGCAGGTCTGTGTAACCCAGGCTCATAAAATAGCATGCTAGATGGCTTTATTCCCATCTTCTCTTCATCTCTTTTACACAAACATAACTGTTATAAACATGTGCTTCATGGCTCATTAAAATATAAATAGGTTTGTTTACATTTGTTTAGACATTGCTGGTTCAGATGTACGATAGATCGCAAGAAGAGTTAACAGCTCTGATAGGCCGGGTTTAATTGTTTTTGCCATGAACATTAGGCAAATGCACATGGTTTATTACATGTCTTGTATGTTGCATACATCCCTTTTAAATCTTTCTGACTTCAGTATCTGCTATAAATCACACTGCCCTTGTTGGTTTACAACCCTGACAACACCTTAATGGAGCATCACAATGTATTATGTAGAATGCTTTGGATTTGCAACTTTGTATGTAGGACAGATCGGTCTAAAATACACGATTTCTGTCATAACCCTTACCTACTCTTACAACGCATACACTTGCCTTTGCAGGGCATATTGTTTGTAGAGTATTCAACAAACAATATGCTTCAGATCACAAAAACACCCTTGCGACTCTAGAGGTACATGAACTTGGCTGTGACATGGCCATAAAGACACACAAATGAAGATTAATGTCGCGCAGAGGGAGAACACAGTTACAGAAGGGAGCCAGAGAAACAAAGATTAGAAAGACTGACAGAGGATGGAGTGCAAGAGTGACAGAAATGTAGGGTCGGAATGGACACAAATAGTTCTAGAGACTGAAAAAATAGACAATAGAGGCTCAGGGTGGAGAGCTGGATGAAGGATGAAGGTAGGGGGTGGGGTAATGGCAATGATGAATGGCCCGTGGCTCATCAGTGTTATCCAGGTTGGTGTGCAAAGTTTAGATTTTAATACGGCACTTTGACTTTCTACCAATAGCAAATAATCACAGGGCAACCAAATGAAGTGCTGTTTTGTGCAGAAATGAACCGCATATGAGACTCTGCCCTTGAACAAGAGCCCTTTAATCTATGATATATAAGTTTATCACTGAGTAATTTGAGAGGTTAAAAAAAAGTACCGTATACTTGGGTAGAATGTAAAAGTCATTTGTTTAAGTTGATTATAAGCTAATTTAATAGATGCTCCATGGCCTTTAATGAAGTCCAAAGTTTGACTTTTTTCCATTTATGCATTTATTTTGTGTTTAAGACAGTAAAACGTCTCGGGTTACATGTGTAACCCTTGTTCCATGAAAAAAGCGGAACGAGATGCTGCGCTTTGCTAAGCACTTTTGGGAACAATCCTGCATTGTGACCAGCTGTGAATATGTGTGTAACACGTCAATGAACATTGACCGGAATTTATAGCCTCGGCTGGTGAGATCATTTGATGCAATAAATAGCCCTGCGTGTGTCACCAGCCCTAGCACTAAGAATGGTCTCGATAACCTCAGGTTACAGTGTAGTTTCCACTCACCCGTCGGTATTTTCTGTCTGGACAGTAAATCTGTTCCCACATACGGGCATCCAGGGATATAAACTGCCCTGAGTGACAGGGGCTTGCCCTGGGCCCCAAGGAGAATCCGACATGCCAGAAATTTAGCTGACGTGAACGTGGACCTCCTTGACGGTTTATGTAAGAGACCGCTGTATTGCCCACCCGCACCAAGACATGGTAGCCTCCGGAGGAAGTATTTCAGGGCCAGAAATACCGCCATCAACTCGAGACAGTTACTGTGACAACCGAGCTGACGACCCTCCCATCCCCTTAAGCTGGACGACCACTTAAGACCGCTACCCAGCCCGTCAGGGAGGCGTCTGTCATTAGCAGCCTGCGACGACGAGATGCACCTAGAGTGGGACCCAAGGTAAGAAACCGGGGTCTGAACCACATAGCAAGGGAAGGAAGCACGCGGTGCGTAACCCTTATTAGCCCTAGGGGACTGGCCCTTGGATAAAATCCCCTTTTTTTATCCACAGCTGAAACGGTCTCATATGGAGCAGGCCCAAAGGGATCACCATGGACGCAGACGCCATGAGACTTAGTATTTGTTGATACTGGTGAACAGTGCAACCTTGACCTAGCCTGCTCAGGGTGTTCTGAATGGACGTGATACGAGCGGAAGACAGCTGTGCCCACATCGTGATCAAATTCCATATAACCCCCAGATAGGTGATTCCCCGGGTGGGAGAGAGAACGCTCTTTGACGTTGAGTCTCAGACCCGGAGAAACCAGATGAGCTAAGACAATATCCCTGTGCTGAACTGCCAGTTCTTGGTGCTGCGCTAAGATCAGGCAGTCATCTATGTAATTCAGAATGCGGATGCCTCGGAGTCGCGAAGGAGCCAGTGCTGCATCCATGCATTTCGTGAATGTGCGGGGTGATAGGGCTAGGCCGAATGGAAGAACCCGATACTGGAAGGCTTCGTCCCCGAAAGCAAACCTCAGGAACTTCCTGTGCTGTGGCAGAATTCCAATATGGAAATATGCGTCCATGAGATCGATCGTGATCAGCCAATCGTAATGTTGGATCTGAGACACGACCGTCTTGACAGTTAGCATCTTGAAATTGAACACCCTGACCGAGCAGTTCAAGCCTCAAAGATCTAAAATCGGATGCAAAAAAAAACTGCCCGAAGGCTTCCTCGTGGCTTTTTGCCTCCTGGAATCTGGAGATAACCATATTCATGGCGTCTACGAAGAGACCGGAAGGCGAAACCGGGGCATCGAGTGGGAAAACTCTGTCCTTATCCTTGATGCCCGAAAGGTTAAGCAATAAATGCCTCTCCATGCTGACTAAAGCGGACATAGACTGACCAATGGCACTGGCTGTCTGCTTGGTCACACGGAGAGATAAATCTGTGGCCCGACGAAGTTCAGAAAAGGCTTCTTCGTCGATAGTCGAGTATAAAGACGTCGAGGGTACGTGAACATGGGAAGTATATGGGTTCCTCCATGAGTGAGCGCTTCAGATTACGAGAAGGATCAGCTGGATCTGGGGAGAGACCAAGCGATAGGGACGGACCCGTCTCTCGCTCCTCAGCCAAATATATGCGAGAGCCCCACAAAGAAAGAGTGGCCACTGACTCCTGGAAGTAAGCGAGGCGAACGCGAAGCATTTTGCCCGAAAGTAGGTCGCAATGCACGCACTCGCCCTGCGCCAACGCGAGAGCAACATGCTCTTCCCCCAAACAAACAAACAAACTTGATGCGTGTCCCTGACAGTCATAGAAAGTTGACAGGGAAACACACATCGTTTGCTTTGCTTCTCCGACATTTTTCCACCATTTTCTTTTCTATTTTATATATATATATATATATATATATATATATATATATATATATATATATATATATAAAAGAGGGAAAGGAGAAAAGGTTCACTGCGCACTGCCTAACAAATTCTAAATCCTAGCAGAGGAAAGAAAGTTTCTGACAGGCTTGTGAGACACATAGCACAGTTTGCTCTGAAGAAAACGGATCTGACGACACGTTGGTGACGCCTCTATTTATAGCCTGGCCACAGGTGCATCAAATGATCTCACCAGCCGAGGCTATAAATTCCGGTCAACGTTCATTGACATGTTACACACATATTCACAGCTGGTCACAATGCAGGATTGTTCCCAAAAGCGCTTAGCAAAGCGCAGCATCATAGTGAAGCTTTTTGGAAAGGGAACTGATGTACTGTTTTGCTTAAAGGTTTATAATGTACATGGTGAAGAGAATAGATGGTCATCACAGCCATTGCAGTCATTACATAATATCAAATGGTGACGATGTCTTGTTGGCATGTTTTATTGGTGGAGATTAGGGTTGTCACAATACCAAAATATCCATAGTTGATACCAAAACCAGTAAAAGTATATACTAATTAACAAATGTCTTTATTAAAAAATAAAGTTATACATCATTTTTCAAATATGTTTTTATTGGAGGAGCAGGATTTTTACATTTACAACATTTAAGTAAAAAAAAAAAAAAACATGTTAATAACAATATCAAATATATATTTTTTAAACAAACACCCATTTTAAATAGTATGGAAAAGTTATACATAATTTAAAATAATTCTGTAAATATTACCAAATTAAATTAAAACAATTGCCAATAGCATTCATATATTTCTCAAACAAGTAAATACTGCTTAAGTTTTCATGTAATTAAACAGTCAATAATAAAATACAAAAATTAATAAAAGAAAAATATGTTAATAACAATATCAAATTTATTTTTATTTTTAACAAACACCAATTTTAAATAGTATGTCATTGTTATACATAATTTAAAATATTTCTGTAAATATTACCAAATTAAATTAAAACAATTGCAAGTAGATTTCATATATTTCTCAAAGAAGTAAATACTGCTTCAGTTTTCATGTAATTAAACAGTCAATAATAAAATACAAAAATAATAAAAGAAAAAAAAATATAAGCATTAGGCTAGAAAAAAATAAAGACAATAAAACAAAAATGCTAATTAAGTAAACGGTGCTTGTTTTTTTCAGGTATATAACAGCAGTATGAAGTATTGTTAAAAGTAAACACACAAACACACACACACACACACAAAATAAATAAAGTAAACAAATGTAAAAATTAAACCCCATAAATTATTTAATTATATTACAAAAAGTACTGAATCGGGTCTGTACTATTAAAAGGCTACTTTTGAACACATTACCATTTTGTCTCTTTTAAGAGCAAAAAAACTAAAGCCAGCTGAAGAGCATTAACCATTTGTGTAGCATCTTACTTCGCAACAAATGTTCATCAGCAAAACAGTTTTTCCTTAAAGCCTTCAAATGATGGCACTTTGTGAATTATTAAGTCTCAGATAACTGTTCTGATGTCAGTTTGTTATGGCCTCTGGTCCTTCATATAGCAAAAGGACACTCCTACCTTTATTGGTACACATATCCACCAACCTAGTAGCCAAATAGGGGACAAAAATAGGATTTTGTCTGTTGCCAAGGATACTACATTGACAGAATGACATGGCCATTCATTCTTAATACTGTATCTGTCTGGCCTTCTGTGAACACTCGGCTGCTAATCTCAGGCCTCAATCTGCCCTCCTGTCTAGTTTTGAAGGGTGCACAGAGGGTTTGGGGAGATGGAGTGGGGTCGGGGTTTTGAGTTTCCACACTCACTCATCACTTTCTCCCACCCTTCACAATCCAACTCCGAAACACACATGCACAAACGCACACACACACACACACACACACACACACACACACACACACACACACACACACACACACACACACACACACCTACCTCTACAGCAGTTCGCTGATAACACAGTCAGAGTTCCCGCTCACCACCAGAGCGTGAGAGGTGTAATTGAAGCTGTTTCTATACAGGCTCATGTGTCACTCCTCCATGGCACTGAATGGTAGAAGAATGGGAGTCACATTAAAAATGTAATTGAAAGATATGTTATCATGCCTGACTCTTCTCAGGGGTTGGCACTGTGTTAAGAGAAATGGGGGGAGGGGGGATCAGAAGCACTCTTTTGCTAAAGGAGAAGAAAGGAGACCTCTTTTAATTAAAAAAAAAAGAGTGCCCTAAGGGGGATCCCAAAAGTTGAGACTGTAGGCATGTTTAGCATGAATAAGTTGCCCCACGCTTTTGTTCGTTGACATTGACAAATAGAGTTCTGGGCTGGGGAGAGAGAGACACTTATCTTTGATGCATAATGAAATCCAAGTCATGAAAATTAACATGTTCTTTGAGGTTCAAGGGTTTCGCACTAAACTCATATTATCTGCCTTCAACAAAACACGAGTCGAGGCGGTGTCACACAGTGTCATTTTTAAGTACAGGTTTGGATAGAGTTGTCGTAGGCCTTTCAGAACCTCTTCATGAAATCATCTATCAAACCCATTATCAGATCTTTAATTATTGGTCGAGATGCTCATGGTTAAATGGTTTGATTGACAAGTTTTTTAATTCAAGCTTTGGAGTCAGTTTCATTACCGGTGTGCAGATGAAATCAATTCAAAAGGCAATTTGGTTGCTTGGAAAATCTGTTTAGAGGTGTATTGTAAGGGTCATTGGGAATATTGATTTAAATGGTAATCATCCAATTTGCTGGTTTGAAATGGAATTAGACAGAATATGTTATTCAAACTTAATACTATTTTTACATTAAATTTTGGTATGGTAGTTAGTTGTTATTTTTGAAGACAGATTCTATTGAAGAAAAATGCATGAGTGGCATGATTAGGTCAGCAAAATATCACATGCTTCACACAGGTAAGAGAAATTACCTGATATCTTCTTAATATCTTAGTTATTTATTCTAGACTCATGCACATTCTTATACGGATTATGATTATTAAGCCAACAATGGGTAATATGACGTAAACACTTTATACAATATCTCTTTGTCGGGGTAAGGTCATAAACAGTTTAAGGGGAAAAAAATGACATGAATATCTTTGTGTATTATCCTGATTTCACATTGCATGTAAACAAGTTTACTACCATACTTATCGGCTTATCCAATCTGGCGTACGCATCTGGTGTGTTTTCATGCATTCTCTGTTATTTTTTTTGAATAAGCTGATTTTTTTATGTCATAAATTGTACTCAGATTTGCCAAGATACAAAGTCTGCCATTTATAAATTCAACATTTCTTAACAAATTTGTTCATTCTCCGATTTAAGCCACATTTATTTTAAGGCTCTATGCGCTTACTCCATGTAAACTCCACATGAATCTCAATTATTTCCATTTGTATTACTCCCAAGCAATTTTAGGTGAAAAATCTGAGACAAAGTTTATACTTTAAACATAAGAAAACTTAAGAAGATTTCCTGAGCTTTGAAAGAACGACTTTAACAATTTTGCTCTGTTTTTATGCACTCAGTTTTATAAAAAAGTTCTGAAGACAATACATTGGATTCTGAACTAGACTGAGGCATTGATTCACACAGTCCTATGCTTGATAACAGAGCCGTTCTGTAGAGAGTAACTTCTCTCCCACACTATGGGCTTAATCCATCTGCCTCATACTCTACATGCATGCATTTCCCCAGGCCATCGAGCGCTGTGAACATGGCTATTTAACCAGTCTCGCCATGCACAGCCCTTAGATTTTCATGACAGATGTCGTTTTCAAGATGTTCACATAGCCGTTTTCACTCAGTTGCTACAAGCAGCTTTCCCAAATAGATTTAGCAATGATACTGTGAGGATAGAGAGAGAGCATGGGGAAAGATATTAGTAGGAGAAACACGAAAAAATAGCCCCTCTCAGCAGAGTTCATTTATGGGTGCCTGGAATGTATTTGAATTTACTGGTGCTTCATCTGCCATGAGCTAATTTTTATTAGCTACCTCTTTTGCAAGATTACAACCATGGCATCCATTTTGGGCCATCCTTTTTATGTTTAAAGCATAAATTTTAGTTAAAAATTTCCCCTCACGCACATTCTGCCCACCCTGTCGGAACAACACATTTGCTACTTTGTACTTAATGGGTAATTTTAATGTCACTGGTCACATATTAAGAAACAAAGCTTGCAATTAAAAAATTTTATTACACACATTTGAGGCGCCGGGTTTTAGCGAGATCTCTCTCATCCTAATGTCCTGAGAGAATGCTGTAGATATTCAAATGAGTTGTTTTGTTATTGGTGGTGGTGATGCTGCACTTTCAAATACCTTAAAATTAATCCTATACTCATGAGTGGCATATATCACATTCATCTTGTTTTTGCTGAACACAGTCTCTGATATCATTCCTTAATTTATGCTGTAATTTGGCCACACTGATAAATGTCCTGTGTTACATAAAATAACTTTATCAGCTTTAAGCAAGGAGCCCTTGTGCAAATTTGTGCAAACACTTGTAGGCCTCCCCAACATTGTTCTTCTTTCAACAATTTGGAAACTATTAAATGTAATCTGTCTGAAGCCTTGGCAGAGAGATGTCTCAGTTGTGTTTCCTAAGTAATAGTAACAGTATAACATAAAATGAGCAGTTTACAGATTTTGCTTCTTTCAATCACTATACCTTTCACTCTCGTTTTTGGTGCTGATAAGGCAAGCATCACTATTATTATTATTATTTCTCATACTTTGGGATTTGAACACACTCTCATGTTATTCAAAACCTGTATGACTGTCTTCCAAAGAAAACAACAGGAGATATTAAGCAGTTATTCTCAGTCAGCATTCACTTTTATTTGAATCTTTTCTTTCCATATAGTGAGAGTGTAGGGTGACTGCTGGTTTTCATTCTTCAAAACTTATTTTGTGTTCCATTAAAGAAGGAAAGTCTTACAGGTTTCGAACAACATGAGGGTAAATGTGAATGATGATGCAGTTTAAATTTTTAGGCAAACTTTTTATTTAAATAATAATTCGATGAAATGAATGATACCTCAAATCATACAGCTTGTTAAAAAGAGGTGTAATATTCATTTTCTAAGCGATCAAACATAAATTTTTTTACTTGGTGGCTGTTACAACGTGCCAAAATATCCCATTGACTTGCATGAGAGACCTGAGCCATCTGGAGATCAGAATACCATAGAGTACGTGGGGGTTGACTATTTTGGGCCAGTAAGCAACCACCCTAAACACATTTGCTAATGCATAGCAACCACCCACACCACCATAATATAGTGGTGGCGTGTTGTGCACCTGCAAATACCACTCACATTAATTAATTTTTATTTTTTTGGTCAAAATGTAGTATTGAGTGTTGTTTTGCTCTTGTTTATTTAGCATACCCCATTACTGGCAGACAGGAGTAGCACATGGCATGGATTTGTCATAATTAAAGCAGAGCTTGGCTCAACATCTGAGGGAGACATGCAATAAATACTCTAGTTTATTTAGAAGACACTCTCGGATGCCCCAGGGAACTTGGGGGACCTCCTCGCACTAAATCTAGTTGCTGGAACATATGAGGGGATAAAGAGGTTGTATTAAATTTGTTGACTCTTAGATCTCCTCTCAGGCAGCTCAGTATTGCATTTGTTGGTTCCCCTAGCACGTCCTAGCCCCTTTTCCCAGTTTGTTGTATTGAATCAGACAGACCCTAGATCCTCTCCACTGAATTAGTTGAACACTATTGAATTGCTTGGCTTGTAGATCCACAATTTTAACTTCTTTAGACCATATTGAATTTACCATTTCATGGATCAATAATACTTTTTTTTCTTTATGGACAGTATTGAACCAGGGGTCCACACATCTCCAGATGCTAGAATTGGCCAGATTGCTTTGGAATCTGCCGGTCACACCTAGATGAAGGTGTTCCCAGTCATTGAAGAAACTGTGTGTGGGTCATAAACCACAGTGAGGATTTTTCCTTGCGTATTCACATGAAGATTGATCGAATCCCTGGGTCGGGGAAAGAGTAATGCTGTGGAATTGGCATTTAGACCCATCTAAAACTGCTTAAACAAAATAGAAAATAGTCTGGCACAGAGTCGATGTGCGCATAGAACTGCACTTTAGCCCAGATTTTCTTTCTTTCAGAGTGGGAAACAGGTTTATTGGATGGGCAATGGTAGTGCATTTGGATTTTTACCTCCAGGGTAATGGAAGGCCTAATAAATAAAAACATTAGTGTTGCAGCGAGCAGCTCCAACATATGACTGGAATGCATTGAGGCCTGGATGTGCACAGTCTCAGGGCGGAGGGGTGGCAGGGGCTGGCAGAGCTGATGAATGGATGGCACACCACATTCTGACAGAGACAAATGTGATGGCCCCATGCTATCGGAGCAGGTGGTTCCCTGCTGAACGTGCTGAGGAAAGATCACGTGAGCATAACTTGTTCTCCAATCAGAAGTGTCTCTGATGAACCACTGGCTGTGGCGGAGGAAGAAGACAAGGAACTGTGGCTTGTCTGCTGGTCTCGACAATGACCTTCTGCCTCCAAATGTATGTTTTTCGACCATTGTCCCAGATGGCCATCCCTCACACGGAGTCTAGGGTTGGACAAAATGATTGGATTGGGCCATTTTGGTCTGGATAAACATCAGCTAACTGGAATTGTCCTTCATAGATCGGCATTAGTGTTTGGTTAGGTTAGGCACCTGGAGACTAACCTATAGGCATCAGATGGTTATCCCTGCTCATCCAGAATACAGAAGGACTGAACCTGATGTCTTCTCACTTCTATCAGTGTATAGGAAAATTAGACATCTATAGAGTGTCTAGGGGCAACCAGGAGAGTGTCCTGGTTAAATATTACAGCATATTATTTCTCCCTGTGCTCAGTCTCCTCAAACTCCACCCAAAAGAATAGTCATTCCACATCCAGCCTCTGGAGAATGGCTTTACATTGCACTAAGCAGACCCATTACAAAAAAGAACTGAGTCAATGGGAAAGGGAGATGATTAAGAGGCTTTCTGTGTTAACAGAGGAGGGTATCAGGTTTAATTGAGCTCCCTTCTATTCACCAGAAGGCCTCGCTGATAGTCTGTGTTGCAGACTGAACTGAACGGCGACTGGGCTATTAATAGACTATTGATGTCTATTGATCTCCGGCTCGCATGACACATGAGATACAATGAGCAATAGATCCCTGTGAAAAGCAGTCTTTTCTCTTTTTGTTTTGCACCAATTGCATATCATTATGGCCTTAGAGAATTTCTCTGATTGATTGGCCAGCTGGCCTTTCATAGTTTTCTGAGGAAAAACTGCAAAAAACAAAAGCTCAACTTGGTGACCATTTGTAATGTGCTCAAAGGACATTTAATCTTCTTGCCAGCAAAGATTTTAAAACAATTCATAATACAAGAAGGATAGCATTAAACTGATTCGTTTACATTAATGTGGACATGTTTAAGACCTGGCATATGCAATTACACATGAATTAGGGTGGAAAATGACCAGGGAGATTGTGCTATATCAATAACTCCTTTAATGGTAAATCTCAGCTGTGGTGTCTGTTGACTTGTGTTGGGTTTACTTTAATTGATGAAAAGCCATATGGCAGGTGGCTTACTTGTCTTCAAATGAGGGCAAAACTCAAATAGCCAAATTAAAAATGAAATAATAGATGAGAGACACTGCAGTGCAATAGGGGGATAATGAACTGTAATTTTATGCACATAGAAACTGAAGCTTCCCTTGTAATGTGGAGAGATATACATTTACATTTACATTTATGCATTTGGCAAACGCTTTTTTCCAAAGCGAATTACAGTGCACGTATCACAGGGAAAAACACCCTGGAGCAACCTGGAGTTAAGTGCCTTGCTCAAGGACACAATGGTGGTGGCTGTGGGGATCAAACCAGTGACCTCCTGATTACCAGTTATGTGCTTTAGCCTTCTACACCACCACCACTCCACATAGAATTACGGAGAGCCAAGAACCGTGAAAGTTATTTTTCACCCAAAAAGTGAATAGTGACTGAAGCTTACAATCTGCCTAACATGCCCTTTTGTGTTCCATGGCAGAAAGGTCATTTGGGTTTGGAACTATTAAGCGAATGGTGACAGAATTTCATCTGTGAACTATCCCTTTAAATGTTGTCTCTAGAGTAACAACAGACAGGTGGTCTATTCCAGGACTTTCACAGTTTATCCTTGTGATTGGATTCGTAAAGTCAAACTGATGTCCTTATGAGAAATGATCCATGCTGCATGATTCAAAAGTTGAGTGAGATTGACACAATTTTAATTGAATTGGCCACTGGTATGAGAGCGTCCTGGTTACTTCCGTAACCTCTGTTCCCTGATGGAGGGATCGAGACGTTGTGTCGATGTAATGACTGCCCAAAGGACTGGGACAGGCTAACCCAGTCATGCCTCTTCCCTCTTTTTTTCCTTTTTCTCCTCAGAAAATTTTTAGAAATCACTAACCGACTGCGACACCAGTGTCTACGTTGGGGTGGGGTGGGGGGTCACTCCTAAGAGGATGACAAAACCCTGCCCAGAGAGAGGGGGGGTGTATTTAGAGTGGAGATACATCACATGGTCTTGCCAAGTCTAGTCGGAAGTATGTCATGTGGAGAAGGGGGAAGGAGGATCTACGAACATGGTGACATGGGCAGAAGGGCTTCTGCCCAAGGAAGACGCAGTTTACCAACAGAGAAACGTTTTCAGCAGAAATATACGTTGCAAGGGGTTACATACTGGGAACCAATGCATGCGGAGCACCTATACCAGTACGGGGCTTAGTTAGCACATGTACTGTACTCAGTACTGAGTTTCTCCGCAAACTGGCCTGCCACAGGGCTAGGAGAAAGTCGACCAGGGAACACATTTGTGAATGCTACTGGGAAACAACAAAGCACATCTTCAGCTCAAGGGAGGTGAAATGTGCTATGTGCTAGCGATATAGCTGGCCGGCTGACCCGGACTTACCTGTTCCTTCCTCCTAAGACACGAGATGAAACCGGCTCAACCCGGAGACTGTAGAATCTCGCAAAGGTGTTGGGTGAAGCCAAGCCAGCTGCTCTGCAAATGTCTTTTAGAGAGGCGCCACTGGTCAGAGCCCAGGAGGCCGCCACACTCTTGGTGGAATGGGCTTGTAGCCCTGCGGGGGGCGGCACGTGCTGAGCTTGGTAAGCGATAGTTATGGTGTCAATGATCCAGTGGGTGATCCTCTGCTTGGAGACACAGCTTCCATTCCGCTGTCCACCAAAGCAGACAAAGAGCTGCTCAGAGACCCTAAAGTTCTGCAGCAGCCGCAGGGAGAAATTCTTGGCATCACGCAGACGGAGTGCGGGATCTTGAGCCTCTCCGTGTCAGGATATGTTGAATGGCCTCCGTCTTCTGCTTCACTGCAGAGAACGGCTAGACAATGGCTCCAACGGTGTCGCCAAATAGGCCAGCCTGGGAGATGGAAGCGTGTCCAGACATTCAGGAAGCGTGTCTTTTCTGCCTCTCGCATCTTAACCAGGTTAAGCTATGGACCGCGCCATGACCTTCGTCGGTCGGAGGGCGAGGTCAGTTGCAGAGTGCAGCTCCTGCATCAATCCTGGGGCGGAACTACCCTTGTGCAGCTCTTTCAACACCTTGGCTTGGTGTACTTGCAGGAGAGCCATGGCGTGCAGGGCGGAGGCTGCTTGCCCAGCGGCATCATAGGCCCTGGCCGTCAGGGATATAACGTAAGACTACAGGCCCTGGACGGGAGCTTCAGGTGCCCGCACCAGTTGGCGGCGTTCTGCTGGTGCCTTGTCCACTGGGGGCATCGCCGAATAACCCCTGGCCGTCCAGCCATCAAGGGTGGTGAGAGCGGAAGAGCCAAAATATCAGGACCGGGCTATGAAAGGTGCCTCCCACGACCTTGTCAGTTCCTCATGCACCTCCGGTAAGAAAGGCACTGGGGCGGGCGTGGCTGTGAGCAGCTAGAAGTATGTCCTTCATTTCAGCATCTGCCTGTGACTGGGTGATCACGCTCGAAGGGGGAAGCCCAGCAGAGGTTTCCGCATCTGACAGGACAAGATCCTCTCTCTGATGCTGCACTCGAGAGCTCATCACCTTCGCTGATACCGAGCAAGAGGTCAAACTCACCAGTACACTCTAACCGGAGCAAACGAGTGTGCCGGGGAATGGGAGGTCTGTGAGGATTTACCCAGCGGAGGTTGTTCCCTTTGGTCCCCGAATCGCCCCCAGTGCTCGCTGTGCTGGCCTCATACCCATAGGTAGAAGGACGAGGCAGGGAGACGCTGGGGTGGCGTGCTTTCTGACGAAAGCGAGCCACAACCTCAACGTTGCCATGGTCATGTCCTTGCAATGAGGACATGACGCATCCACGAAAGATGTCTCACCATGGGCGGTGCCCAGGCACGAAAGACAGCAATCGTGGCTGTCTGAAGGCGAGAGATATCGACTGCATCCAGGAATAACACACAACTGGAAGGGCATCTTTAAAATGACAATGTGTGCCGCTCTTTTAGAATATACTCTTTTAGAATATACACTTTTAGGTGGAAAATACTCTTTTAGAATATACTATAGTAGATCTGCTGAAGCGACCAGGTGCGATCTCTGCAGTGCACCCGTACATAGAGGGGAGAAAGCCATTGTATTGCGCTGTAAGGATCCAGTAGAGGTGAAACGGAAGCCATGGGAAATTCAGCTAGCTGAATCATCGACTGCTTGGCTCCGAAGAGAAAATCTGAATGAGCGGTATGCACACCCCCTCCTTTATACCCGTATGTCCAAGGGAGTGGCTTGCAAATACCACTCACCAATTCCTATTGGCCTTTTATCAAAGATCAGAGGTGTCTCGGGCTCCCAAGAGTGACCCCTAGTGTCACTACATTGACACAACTTCGAGTGAGTGACAGATAGGGAACCAACATTTATGTAGTTGGGCAAGCATGATGGCTGAGGCTGAGGATGGCTTGATACACTGCTTCATGCCATCCTCAATACTGTCTCACGCTGTCAGCACATACGTGTTAGCAAACATCCGAGGATAATTTAAACAGAGAGGGTGAATTACTGTTGATGAAATCAGTTCTTTCTTGCTGCAAGTTTTTGTTCATCCATATTCTCTTGTAATAACAGCCTCCAACTTTTTCCTGTCAAACAATAGTTATTCTCGTAATGATTAAAATTTTCATCTGTCTTTGTGAATGAAAGAGACCATTTATTCTTGTTTTGCATTGTTGCCGTAATGATGAAGAATGTTAACGAGCAGCGTCGGGTGCTGGTGACGAACCGTCCACAGGGCATGAGAATCTGCATATCAAAGAGGTCCCTTAGAAGCCACACTCTGAGAAATGTGTTTGACATGACTCCCACCTCTCGATGATCTCTGGGCATCCTGAACAAGAGCCAGACATGCTTTCAACCCAGAACTCTCCATAGAATTGCCTTTGAGACATTGTTATGAGTTCATTCACTTTAGCTTTTGTTTGTTTTTTGCAAAAATGTAAACTTTGCATGAGTAGGTTTGAAAGTTAAGTGGAATATAACAACAAACAGCAGCATGAGAGCTCACTGTGTGAGTCGTTCAGACTGTTGCTCTTTTTCGGAGTGGTAGATAAAATGCCACATGCCACCTGCTCTTCTGAATTAAAGGGATCGTTCCAAAAATGGAAATTTATAATTTACTCACAATCACGTTATCCCAAACACATATGGCTTTCTTTCTTTTTTGTTTCTGCGTTTTTTTTCCCTCTAAACCATAAAAGTGATTGGTGACTGAGGCTGAACATTCTGCCTAGCAACTAATTTTGTGTTCCATAGAAGAAAGTAAATCAATAGGTTTGGATCAGAATTATTATACATTCACATTTGTTTATATATATATATATATATATAAACGATTATTGAAAGTGAATGGTGTCTGAGACTAATATAATGCCCTAACATCTCCTTTTATGCGTCTAAAAAGAAAGTTAGTCAGATGGGTTTGGAAATACACGAGGCTAAGTAAATGAGTAAACTATCCCTTTAACAAGTATGAAACTTGACAATCCCTATGCCATTAAATGAATAATTTTAATGGCATAGGGATTTAAATTTAATTTCCTATTACACTATTAAAAGCAGATCCTCATTGTTTTGCATGACTCAAACAAGAACCGAATACAAATAGAGTAGAATTAAATAAGAATCAACAAGTATTGCCTTGCAATATAACTTGAATTTGTTTTAGAAGCACAGACCCCATGATTTCTTCTCCTCTCGTCCAACACCTCGACAACACACAACCACAGTGCCCCCAGTGTACTCAATTAAAACTGTGAGATTTAGTGAGAGATTCAGAGGGAAAACAGCGTATTTCAGCGCTGCAGGCAAATGCACAAAGGAAAATTAATTTGGGATAATCAATTAGTGTTTTTAATACCCGAGTAGCTGGTGCAGAATAAGTACTCAATTACTTGTTTACTTGTGCACATCCATAGTTTAACACCCACACATATCATATCAGAGTCTGGAGTCTTATGAATTACATTTATGCTGCCTTTATGTGATTTTTGGAGCTTAAAATTGTTGGTAACCTTTCACTGGCATTTCACATCTGGGATGGCATGAGGGTGAATAAATAACGAGAACATTTTCATTGTTGGGTGAAGTATCACTTTAGTCTATGGTGAGATCTTCCACTTTTAGAGATACCCCTTATTTTTGTCCTTATAATATTATAGTCAGGAAGCGATTGGGTGATTTTTTTTTTGTGGAGGAGTTTGTGTGCCTGAGAAGACTTATTGCTAGACATGAGTCAGATCTGTAAAACATTTACCTTAAATAACACCCTCATTGTGGAGTATTATTTGTTTCTATAGGCAGTATAGTTGTTATACCAGTCAGCTCACCAGATTGGGCTCCACATCATGCAAATTTCAGGCATTTTTGTAGCTTCCAAAGCATGCTGTAATGAGTGGATCATAAGGAGTCATCTGTGTGGAGCCTTCCAGAGGACTGCACAATGGTTTATATCTCTCTTACACAGATGGATGGTGAGTCGAGGGAATCTCGCATGGAATGATCAAAACAGCTTGACATGTTGGAGGAAATGGGACCGAACAGAGAGGAGGAAGAGCAGAAGAAGAGTTAATCACTGTGCTAATGTCGTACTTCATCATCGCTTTCCTTGACGCCACTGAGCTCAGCTTCGCTCGGCCATTTCCACCACACACTTATGTCACTCTCCGGCACAGATGCAACTTTTCACATGCCCCCTGCCTGAGTCCTGCACTAAAACAACAGATTTACTGGCACGTTCTTGCCAAAATAGTGCCAGCTGTGAAATAATCTATTTACATAGTTATTTAGAGACCAAGAGAGTGAGAAATATAGGAGGAAGATTATAGCCTTTAGGAAAAATGAAAAAGTTGTAAGATGATTCTTTGGAATATCAAAGTACCAAATACTTAAATGTCTAACCAAAATGTTAGTACCAATGGCCGATTAAATTCAATACCCAACTGTTGTCTGACTGTTACTCGGCTGCTTACAAACACTTATGGATATGTGTGTGTGTGTGTTCTCTGCAGAATGCTTGCGCCTGATGGTGAGGCGTCTGCTAGTATGAACGATCAAAAGCACTTTTTCGTCAAAATGCTTGTCTTGGTGTGGTATTAATATAAACACAGTCTGTTATGTTTCAAGTAAATGAAAACAGGCAGGACAAAAAAAATCTAATTTGTGTCAGAACATCAGATCTGTGTATTAGACCTTGCAGTATACATGCAGCTTAATAGACCTTCTGCTGTCAATTATATTGTTAATATTAATTGAAAAAGAGAACCACTCACTGATCTCAGATTAGGCTATATCTAGTTATAGAGAAATACTTGAAGGCTATATGCAAATATTTTAATTTAACATTTTCATTCATATTTAACTTTTGAACAAAGCAGTAGGTTTTATTGGATACTGGATATTTATTTATTTTATCGAAATTGGAAAGAAAAGGAATTTACTGTTCCTGCCATATGCCATGTGAGGATTGTCTACCGGCAGATGGTGTTTAGACGTGTAGATTGCATATACAGCCCACAAAGGGACTGCATGTGTCTTTGTTTTTGTGCGTTTGAGAGAAGAGATAAGGGGCTCGGGTCATGCTCCACCTGTCTGTGCTTAGAGACAGATCTGTTGTATCTGGTGAAGGTGAGTGAATTTATATGCCTGCTCCCTGACTTGCTTGTTGTGCAGAAAGTTACAAACAGGATCCAGGGAAGCGCCATACTGCTGCACATGGCTGACCATGGAGCCCATGTTGGAAAAATATGAATCTATCATGAGTTCCCATAATTCACCCGGCCAGCACCCTACTGTCTTGCTGGCACAAATCCATCTCTGCCCTTACCTAGAGTCACCACCCACGCAACCATTCCCACATTTTGCACTGGAAACCAATCCTTTGATGGTGATTTCTCCCTGTATTGTTATATGAAACACATATTAATAGAATTAAAGCTCACAAAACCTGCCAAGAATATGTTTGTGTCATATTTCACCCCAAATCTAAAGGGAAAAACAATCACATTTTAAAAGACGTTGCTAAGATATTTTTAAAACATTGTTTTCATGAGATAGTTATTTTCAATAAAGCACCCCCACCCCCATTTGTGTAATGCAAAAAAAAAAAAGAAAAAAAAAAATATCATTCTCATTACTGTAATGTAAAAAGCAAATAAAGATATATTATTCACGTTTTAAAGTATGTATGTATACATCATGGTAGTATGTGTTATACCGCCTTTTATTCCATCTATTAAAATCACTGAATATCATAAATATCATTCAAATACTTGTAAATGCAGGTATAGGCACTATTTAGTTTGCCAATTTTTACAAATGTAATATGCAAAACATTGCATTATCAATTAAAAATATACTCCGATTCAGGTGAAAACACTAGAGACTGGAAAGCAAAAAAGACTTTTGATGGAATTGTGGGACACTTCCGTGTTCAGGAAAAAGGTGGATTGTCCTCAACATACCCTCTTTTTCAATCAAACGTTTACCATTGTGATCCATACTTTTAATTTCTGTGCTTAGATTATAAGCTTCTTCTTATATTTGGTGTATTTATGTAATACACATTATAAAAAATAACACGCTATATATGATCCATTCAATCAGGCAAAAGCAAAACGATTTCACCTTGTTGGTCCAGGACAACGCTGAATAAAAGTGGCTTTGAAACTCACAGAATAAAAGTCATCCTGGTGTGTCCTAGAGTCACTCTTTCTTTATAGCAGAGCTTGCTTTTTTCTCAAATAGCAGCTAGGAGAGATGAAGACCTTCAATTGCCTTCATCAAAGCATTGTTTGTGTTAATTTGTGTGTCTGCGTTAGTGAAAGTGACAGCCTGACTGACATATGTCAGCTCAGAGGCATTAGAGGAGTGGCATAAGTCATTTACCAAGAGCCAGGACTGACACTGCAATGACTCTTGCTCTTGTTCCAGCCAACCACCCCATAATGGCTCTAATTAACTGATGAATGAGCTCAAATTGAAGATATCTAGCTGAGTCACAAATTCCCCCAACATCCACCACCATGTTGTTTTTCTTAATGTGCCATGCACCTCATCTCTCTCTTTGCTCATCTGCATAAGACCTTGGGATGAATGTTAACTATGTTTAATTAGACAAGTGGAGGGATGGATGGGTGTGTTGCGCTTTGGGGGTTTTGATGTCAGGGTTCCTCGCTGGCAGGGAGTGCAGGACTGCAATGGGAGCTGACTGCAATGGAAGCCACACACATGGCTTCAAATAGACTTCTGTATCTCGGTAGATCTCTAGGCGTTTACATATTTCAAGAAGTTAATGTAATTTTTTACTTTTTAATAACATTTAAAAATCAATGTCATTGATTGTCAACTTTGAGACTTTAAAATATCAGTCAGAAGACTATTAAAGAGATAGCTCACCCAAGAAATGAAAACTCACCCTCGGGTTGTTCCAAACTCGTGTGAATTTTTTCTTGCGTAGAACAAAGGAGATGTTTTGACTCCATTTACTTTCATTCAATGGAGAATAAAAAAAAAAAAGATGGAATGAAAGTGAATAGTGACTGAAACTAGTATACTAACATTTCCTTTTGAATTCCTTTTTAAGCAAGTGGTTTAAAACAACAAGAGGATGATTAAATGATGACAGAAAAGACAGAATTATTTTCTTTTTTCTGTGAACTATGCCTTTAAATGAAGACAGATATGAGAGCTCAGATTTGTCTTGCTTTTCATTTCACCATCTCCCGTTAAGAATGTCAGTCCATGTTAAAGCATTGTGGTGAGATTTCTAAGCCGGAGGCTTGTTCTTATCTGTTTCCTTCCAACTGAGGTGTGATCCTCTTGGCTCAAAAAATTTCTGCCACCCTAAACCATGAATAAACACTGTGATCCAGAAAATTATGGGCATGCCATTTAAATAGCACTGCTCATGGATAAGGCGAATGCAGATGTTTTTCTTATTTATTATAACCCCCTCCCTTCAGACATGTCACTATTTCACCTGTACATTTGGGTGCCTCTCTTTTCAGGAAGACTGAGGCAGACATAATACAAGTTTGGAGGTATTTTTCCCCTTCCTACCCCATGGGGTAGAACCATAGATTACCACTCTGCCTGAGGTTCTACATTTGTTACTGGCCTTAGAGGAGATATGACATGATCTAAGAGACATCACACACCATGATTAAAATCAATATTTTTTTATGTTTTTTAAGTGAAACTGTTCCGAATAATTGCAGCAAAACTGTTGCTGGTAGTGAGAGAACGTCTAGGTTACGTATGTAACCTCCGTTCCCTGATGGAGGGAACGAGACGTTGTGTCAGATAAGCGACACTAGGGGTCTCTCTTGAGGCGCCAATATTCACCTCTGGACTATGAAAAAAGGCCAATGAGAGTTGGCAACCAGTATTTGCATGTCCCGCCCCCAGACATACGGGTATTTAAGCGGCGCAAATACGGGAGTTCATTCAGGATTTTTCTGAGGAGCCGGAAATGGTCCAGCCACAACAGTGGCTCGGCTCAGCGACGTGGCAGGGGAGACACAACGTCTCATTCCCTCCATCAGGGAACGGAGGTTACATACATAACCTAGACGTTCCCCTTCTGTCGCTCTCTCCACGTTGTGTCAGAGAAGCGACACTAGGGGTCCACTTATAAAAGTGCCATGCGCTGAGCCGTGTACGTGAACTACTGATACAGGAGCAAGCAGGTATTCTTACGTGCAGGACGACCAACTGTATCAGGCTGCACGTACCCTTCCCCAATGCCCCATTTAAGCCATCAGGATTCCTTATCGTTACCCTGGAGGGGAACAAGGTGCTGGCCGCCAACCTGGGAACGGGCCAAGCCTGGCCGGGCCTCTTTTCTCTCTATGTTTCTCGCATAGAGCAACTAAGGCCGGGGCCCTTACACGCATTGAGGGAAGGGGGTCTTAGCCCTCCTTATCCAGGGGGAGAAGACCCTGCGGAGGCCATGCCTACCCGAGAGGGGAGGCAATTTTAAGTGGCAAAACCATCAGAGGCCTGTTTAGGGCCTATGTGGAAAAGTCGGTGCGGTGGTGGATCCAGCCTCCTAGAGGGGGAACATACAGCACGGCAGCCGAGGCAGCCATGACTTCCTAAGGGAAACATGGGAGTCAGCTCACCAGAGGGGACAGAACCGTGGTGTTACGCACAGGGGGAGTCCGAAGGAGGCCTTACCTGTGGAGCACCTATACCAGTACAGGGTAGCTTGCGGTACCCGCAGTGGTTTGGGTCAGCGAGTTCCTCAGCTGAACTGTGACCCACGAGGGCTAGGGAGGAATCGACCAGTGTCCCAGACCTGAGATCTCCTGGGAATGAAGGCACACTGTTTCCCCTGGTTAGGGGGAAGGGCGCTAGGTGCAAGCGATTCACCCGGTCAGATCGTGGGCGTGCCACCGAGTTCTACGGGCTCGGTACCTGAGAAAACACGGGACGATACTGACTCAACTCGGAGATTGTAGAATCTCGCAAAAGTGTTAGGTGTTGCCCAGCCCGCTGCTCTACAAATGTCTGCTAGGGCAGTGCCCCTAGCCAGTGCCCATGAGGATGCAACACTCCTGGTGGAGTGAGCTCGGACCCGCAAGGGGGGTGGCACGGCCTGGGTGTGATAAGCCAGGGAAATGGCGTCGACAACCCAGTGGGCATTCCCTTTCTGCTGTCCCCCAAAGCAGACGAAGAGCTGCTCAGAGCCTCTGGTGCTCTGTGTGCGGTCCAGATAAATACGTAAAGCACGTACTGGACACAGCAGTGAAAGGGCTGGGTCTGGCTCCTCCCGGGGCAGCGCTTGCAGGTTCACTACCTGATCCCTGAAGGGCGTGGTAGGAACCTTGGGCACATAGCCCAGTCGCGGTCTTAGGATCACGAAAGTATCTGCCGGACCAAACTCCAGGCAAGCGTCGCTAACAGAGAACGCATGCAGGTCTCCGACCCTCTTGATGGAAGCGAGCGCGATCAGCAGGGCAGTCTTGAGAGAGAGGGCCCTGAGTCCAGCTGAGTCAAGCGGCTCAAAGGGGGGTCTCTAGAGTCCCGTAAGGACGACCGAGAGATCCCAGGAGGGGAACAGGTTAGGCCAGGAGGGAGTTATCCTCCGGGCACCTTTTAGGAACCTGACGATTAAGTCGTGCTTACCAAGAGACTTGCCGTCTACCGTAGTCATGGTGGGCCGCGATAGCGGCGACATACACCTTGAGGGTGGAGGGGGACAGCCTCCTCTCCAGCCTCTCCTGAAGAAACATGAGCACTGACCTAACTGCGCACTTCTGCGGGTCTTCGGCTCGGGAAGAACACCAGTCCGCGAACAGACGCCACTTTAGAGCGTAGAGATGCCTGGTAGAGGGGGCTCTGGCTTGATTGATTGTATCTATGACGGTCGGTGGTAGGCCAGCTAGATCTTCTGCATCCCGTCCAAGGGCCAGACGTGGAGGTTCCAGAGGTCTGGGTGCGGGTGCCAAAGCGTGCCCCGTCCCTGAGAAAGAAGGTCCTTCCTCAGGGGAATTCGCCAGGGAGGGGCTGTCGTGAGGAGCGTGAGGTCCGAAAACCAAGTCTGGGTAGGCCAGTAAGGGGCTACCAGAATGACTTGCTCCTCGTCCTCCCTGACCTTGCATAGCACCTGTGCAAGAAGGCTCACTGGGGGGAATGCGTACTTGCGCAGCCCCGCAGGCCAGCTGTGTGCCAACGCATCTGTCCCGAGGGGAGCCTCTGTCCAGGCATACCAGAGTGGGCAGTGGGAGGTTTCTTGGGAGGCAAACAGGTCTACCTGAGCCTTGCCGAACCGGTCCCAAATCAGCTGGACTGACTGGGGGTGGAGCCTCCACTCTCCGCCAGGCAAGCTTTGTCTTGACAGCGCGTCCGCTATCACATTGAGGTTGCCGGGGATGTGAGTGGCGCGCAGTGACTCCAGTCGCTGCTGACTCCAAAGGAGGAGACGACGGGCGAGCTGTGACATGTGGAGGGAGCGTACTCCACCTTGGTGGTTTATGTAGGCTATGACCGTGGTGCTGTCTGTCCTGACTAGGACGTGTTTGTTCCGAATTAACGGAAGAAACTTCTGCAGGGCCTGAAAAACAGCCAGCAGCTCTAGGCAGTTGATGTGCCAGCGCAGCGGGCCTCGGTTCCACCGGCCTGCGACTGCGCGCCCGTTGCATACGGCACCCCAACCCAATTTGGAGGCGTCGGTTGTGACCAGAACGCGTCGGGACACCTGCTGCAAGGGTACTCCTGCCCTTAAGAAGCAGAGGTCTGTCCAGGGTTTGAAGGTTTGGCGGCAGGCAGAGGTAACTTTTATGTTGTGCGTGCCGTGGCACCATGCTCGTCTCGGGACTCGAGTCCGGAGCCAGTGCTGAAGTGATCTCATATGCATCAACCCCAGTCGCGCGGCCGCCGCGGAGGATGCCATATGCCCCAGGAGCTGTTGGAAATGTTTTAGCGGGACCATGGCGCCTGGCTTGAAGGAAGCGAGGCATTTCAGCACTGACTGAGCACGCTCGTTGGAGAGACGTGCTGTCATTGGGACTGAGTCTAACTCCAGACCGAGAAAACAGATGCTCTTGACCGGGGAGAGCTTGCTCTTTTCCCAGTTGACCTGAAACCCCAAACGGCTGAGGTGGCTGAGCACCTGGTCTCTGTGTGCGCATAGTAACTCTCGGGAGTGGGCCAGTATGAGCCAGTCGTCGAGGTAATTGAGTGTGCGTATGCCGGCTTCTCGGAGCGGGGCAAGAGCTGCCTCTGGGACTTTCGTGAAGACGCGAGGGGACAGAGACAGGCCGAAGGGGAGGACTTTGTACTGATATGCCTGGCCGTCAAACGCGAACCTTAGGAAGGGGCGGTGTCGAGGGCGAATTGAGATGTGGAAGTACGCGTCCTTCAGGTCTACCGCTGCGAACCAATCTAGATGCCGGACGCCAGATAGAATTTGTTTCTGGGTGAGCATTTTGAACGGGAGTTTGGACTAGGTCCGATTGAGAACTCGCAGGTCCAAGATTGGTTGTAAGCCGCCGCCTTTCTTGGGTACAATGAAGTAAGGGCTGTAGAAACCCTTCTTCGTTTTGGTTGGAGGGACAGGCTCTATCGCATCCTTTAATAAGAGGGAGGCGATTTCTTCGCGCAGTGAGAGGGCATGTTGGCCGTGTACTGCGGAAAAATGTACGCCCACGAAGGGGGGCGGAGACCTGGCAAACTGAATTGCGGAACCGAGTCGAATGGTCCGGTGCAGCCAGCGTGACGGGTTGGGCAGTGAAAGCCACGCCTCTAAACTCCGTGCTAGAGGCACCAAGGGGAAGGGCTTTTTGAACATACCCGGCGGGGCTTCACAGCGGTGCGGAACAGGTAACACGGCATCGGGAGGCAACGTGGCGTCCCGAGGCTCTGGTGCTGAGAATAAACTCAAAGCACTTACCTTGCTCCGCGCACCCGGCGGGGGGCGGGTTCGTGACTGAGGAGGAGGTCTGGTATTGGCGTCCTCTGGACTCGTCTGAACCGGCCGGCCAGGGAACAGTCGTGGCACTGAAGGCGGGGACACCACGTCCATGGAGCCGGGACTGTTGAGGCCTGAAAGCAGAGTGCCATGATAACGGCATTTGCGGGCCATGTGCCCAAGAGACAAAGGAAATAGCTCTATTATTGAGAATTTGGGTACCGCAGCCCGTGTTAGGGGGTGCGGCAAATGAAAAAACAAAGGATTCTCCACCCGGCTCTCCACCGGGGGACGGAGCAGTCTTACCACCTCCGGAGCTAACGTCTTGGGCTCTGGGTGCGTTGTCTCAGGAGTGCCTGGGAGCCTTCCGGGTCCTCGAGGGGGTCCGTGAGACAGGGGCCTGCGCTTCCCGCGGTTTGCTCGACGCTGGGGCTGAGAGCTGGGCCCGGGTTGAGGTGGAGCAGGGGCTTGCCTTCTGGCCGCTGGAGGACGCCCTCGGCGAGCAGATGGGGCATGGGCCGTGGCGGCAGGCTTGCGGCGAGGAATGATGTGAGAGATGGCCTCCGTCTGCTTCTTCACCATGGAGAACTGCTGGGCAAAGTCCTCGACGGTGTCGCCGAAGAGGCCGAACTGGGAGACAGGGGCGTTGAGGAAGCGAGTCTTGTCAGCTTCACTCATCTCGACCATGTTCAGCCACAGTTGACGTTCCTGGACCACTAGCGTGGCCATCGCCTGCCCGAGCGCTTGCGCTGTGACCTTCGTCGCTCTCAGGGCGAGGTCGGTCGCTGAGCGCAGTTCCTGCAGCGTGTCGGGATCAGGGCCACCCCCGTGCATGTCGCGTAGTGCCTTGGCTTGGTGGACCTGCAGGAGAGCCATGGCATGCAGGGCGGAAGCGGCGGGTCCGGTGGCGCTGTAGGCCTTCGCTGTCAGTGAGGAGGTTGCTCTACAGGTCCGGGAAGGGAGTACGGGGCGACCTCGCCAGGTGGTAGGGGTACCGGGGCATAGATGGATCGCAACTGCCCTATCCACCTGGGGAATCGCCTCGTACCCATGGCGCGCTCCGCCATCGAGGGTGGCGAGGGCGGACGAGCCTGTGGCAATGTGACGAGTGGAGAGGGGTGCTCTCCACTAAGACGTCAGCTCGTCATGCACTTCCGGGAAAAACGGGACCGGGGGGGCGAGGCTGTGAGTGGCACCCAGACACCAGGAACCAGTCGTCGAGCCGTGATGGTTGTGGGGAGGATGGAGGATTCCAATCCAAGCCCACGCTGTCGGCTGCCCAGGAAAGCATGTCCGTCATCTGTGCGTCAGCCTCAGCCTGGGCGTGCAGGCCCGAAAGCGGCAGCCCAGGGGAGTCCTCAGCATCAGATAACCCACCCACCGATGCCGCGCCGAGCTCATCTGCTTTCATCGCAAGAGGGTCGGCCGACTGGCAGTAAGGCGAGTCACCGCTACCTCGAGCATGGACGGTAATCAACGAGCGTGTCGGGGCACGGGTGGTCCGAGGGGGCGTACCTGGCGGAGCTGCACCCGCTGCCAACCCCAAATCGCCTCCATCGCCAGCCACATCGTCCTCAATCCCGTGGGAAGAAGGAGCGACACAGGGGGCGGCTGGAGTGGCTTGCTCACGGTTGTAAGCAAGCCACGACCGCAACGTTGTCATGGTCATGTTCTCGCAGTGAGAACATGAACCATCCACAAACGCAGCCTCGGTGTGATCGCTACCCAGACACACGAGACAGCGCCTGTGGCCGTCGGAAGCGGAGAGCACTCTACCCCATCCAGGAACAACACAGGGGCGGAAGGGCATCTTTATAAAGACGCGTCCTTAAAAGGACGTTCAACGCCGCTGTGTTTTGCTCTTTTAGAGGAAATTACTCTTTTAAATAAAATCACTCTTTTAGGAAAAAACTCGTGAGAGTTTTTAAATCTGCACTGTCGATGCGCCCAGGGGCAGGAATGCACAGCCATGCAAACAGGAGAAAGCAGCTGTTGTGCGCCGTAGAATCCAACAGCATGCAGCAGAGGGATAACAGGAACTCGGTGTGTACACGCAGCAGTTGCAGACACGACCATCGGCTCTGAAGAAATTTTCTGAATGAACTCCCGTATTTGCACAGCTGAAATACCCGTATGTCCGGGGGCGGGACATGCAAATACTGGTTGCCAACTCTCATTGGCCTTTTTTCATAGTCCAGAGGTGAATATCGGCGCTCAAGAGAGACCCCTAGTGTCGCTTCTCTGACACAAAGTGGAGATAGCGACAGAAGGGGAAAGGCATGTTTACTGCTTTCCCCTAAAATAATAAATGCTGTAATGGCTGTCTGACTGTCGTGTTGTATTTAGACATTAATTAATGTTGGGAGAAGAGGAGGACAAGTCCTAACCCTTGCTCCCTTCTGTTAATGCTGTCGTATCAAAATTACCTCTGATTTCACACTGTATTGGTTTTCCCTGTTATGGAGAAGAAACAGTTTTTTTTTTATTATTTATCTTTTTTTTTTCTTTTTCTTCTTTTTTTTTTGCTGACAACAGAAGAAATGCTATCTGTTAAATAAGTAATTCCCAACCGCTCAGTGAGTTTGCCAGAAGCAAAACATTGGGATTGCTGAAAAGGCAGACACTGAAGAAACACCAACAATTTCTGCACCTCCCTCTTCAATTTTCTCTGAATTCAGATAATGCATATATATATATATATATATATATATATATATATATATATATATATATATATATATATATATATATATACATATACACAGTACAAGGTGTGTACACAAACAGTTTGAGTGTGAAACTTAATATAGTTGCCCCCCCTCTCTTTTTTTTAGAGAGGAATGCTGTTATATTCTCACAATGGACATTTAAAAGTCTTATGTGTGCATAAGCACAATTATTAGTTGTCTCTGTATACAGTAATTACTTTATCTCTGTGGGCATTTTTTAGACCTGCAGCTCGTTGATTGGCTACATTTTAAAATGCACCTAAAATGTGTCAATAAAGTCACATGTGAGCAAGCTGTCCCCTGATTGGTCACAAATTTGTTTGTGCGCTGTTTCGGGATTTAGCGCATCCACTAATCCACAGTTAAAACGATATACCCCCCAAAAATTTGTCAACCGTTAAAAATTTTCGAGTGTTGTTTTTGTCACACTTAAGCAAAGCATCACTGCATGGTACATAACGTCTGTTCCAGACACAGGTTGCGCTGCAAATACACATCCATCAGTCGGATGGATATAAATTGTAACACACACATGCGCACACACACACACACACACACACACATATGGCTAAAAAATAAATAAAAAAAATCTATGGCTTCTATGGCTACAGTAGCCTATGTTCACATAGACAGTGTTTGGGATTGACAATTGTATTAATTTACAGGTGTGACTCTCAGATTATCCTGAACATACAACAGGAGAGGTAACCAAGTCAATCCTCTTCTCGAACCTGCGAGTAATCCCTATATTCACAGTTACAATTTTTTTTTTTAAATATCAAGACTTTTTCCATCAAGACTATTGCATGATTTTCTTTGATCTTTGATTTTTATTCCAAACTAGGGATGCTCCGATACTGAAGCTTTCAGACGGATCGGGAATCAGTCCGACGAGCCCGATCCAAATCCGATATTGTGTGTTAGTCATGTTCGATACTGTCAAGCCATTTAAAATAGTTCATATGACTCGTGCATTTTATTCAAAGCCACTTGAGGACATGCAATAGTTATGTGAATCACAAAAGGCTGTGTTTAATAAGTAAATGGATAAAATGCACACTCAGCTCCAGCACGTCAGTGAATGGCGCTGCTCTGTTTACACACACACACACGCTCGCGGCTATTTTTAGCCTTCACAGCATCTCAGATGAAGATGCTCAATTGTTTGGGTCACTTATAAAATGCATTTAGAATGGCACTGGAGCCATCTTTCAGTTTTGTCCTATTCAGTTTTTTCCTTGTATAACCTCATTCGCCAAAATGCTTAACAGGAGATTTGTCTGCTCTGCAGCCACACAATACCTCTGTTCTCTGACATTTTTCTTAACCTGGGAGAAGTTGACAGCCCTAACATTAGTGACTAAAAGCAAATAGCTCTGGTTCCGTTTATACAGAACACCAAACTTGCTCTTAGAGTTCGACTCCTGAAAAGTTAAGGTAGTAACTTTGGTAGCAGAATGTGGTTATCACTCCCTTTCATAACCAAACTTGTATGAACTTCCATATATAGCTCTCCATCCGAAAAGGACTGACAGCCGATTCTGTCGCAATATTAATGCAGCAATTGAGAAATATTACCTGACTCTATGTCTTTCTCTTCTCTCTCTCTCTCTCTCTCTCTCTCTCTCTCTCTCTGTATGTGTGTGTGTCTCATTGGTAAATAAATGAAGAAGAAAAAAATAGAACTTTTTTTTTTTTTTCTGTTTCTCTCTTTTCTCTGTGCTGTTCGATGGTGAGGGGGGTTGATGTGCTTGCACCTGGCACTGTGAGTTTTGCCTTACAGAACCAGAGCAGTTGCCAGTAACATTGATGCATGGCCATGAATTATATTACGCCTTGGCAGCTGCTCACTCCTAAATTCATCTTTGTACCAAATGATTTATTTATTACATTGCTTGCTAGGCAGCACTGTATTGATATTCCTCAAACATTCTGGTTAGGGGTGTGTTCTAAAACCCTTATCCCTATGTATTTAGCTTCTGCAATTAATTCAGCCCAAACCACATTACATACAGATTCAGACTTTATGGTTTTTATTTTTGCTTTTTATAAACTTTTGTATACTTTTTAAGGATGCAAGATTAAGATAATCTTTCATTGATTTCAAAATGTAATCTGCAGTGATGACTTCATGTTAATATTGGCACACTGAATTACAGTTGGTCTTCTTTGTTACATCTAACGCTTTGCATACTAAATTATGATTGGTATTGTCATCCTTGCACAACTCTAACCATTTTTGACAGAAAACAAGACATGTGCTAAGTGTGTTCTGATTGAAGTGTGCAAAGCAGTTTTGATTAAAGAGACCAATATATTGGTTTTACTGATAAATCAATGCTGATAGTTGCTTTTTGGAATTTTGGTTAAGTAGTCGATAGATTTTTTATTTTTTATTATTATTATTCCATTATGTTCCTCTGTGGTCTTCCCTGTAGGATTCTAGAGTTAGAAGGGCAATGTTCTACATTATGATAGCAGGGCTGGGTATCGGCAGCCACCTCACGATACGATAAATATTGTGATACACATGTCATGATTCGATATATATACACCGGGTAAATCCCCACCCGCCCCCAGTATGCTTGTTTGCTTCCGTTTGGGCTTGAGGTGAGAGCGGCTCGCCTCATGGCAAGTCTGTTTACTTGATAAAAACAAATCAATACAATAGCTTATAAAAACATCACCAATGTGTATTTCAATGCATAGTAAAAACCTTAGACATGTATAAACACATATATAACCCAAAATGGCCAAAACAGTTAATAAAGAATATGAACATTCGCTAAACTGTGGGAAAACGAACTGATTTAGAAAGCAATATTTGTTTTACTGTGAGCAATCATGCTGTAAAACTATAATGAAAATAGTATGCTGTAAAATCGTTATGAATGAATTCTCCTAAAAGTGGGCTCATTTGAACAAGGCATCTGGTTGTTTTGGGGGCAAACCACGCACATCATTCACTGACGCTTGTGGATGGATTACTCAGTCAACACATGAACTCTCTACCTTCCATGTGTAGATCCCACACACTACCTTTTGACATTTGTCACAAGTATCCTTAGTTTTGTTTTTCTTGCAGTTTCTCCACGAACAGAAAACATCAGACGAGCCACACCAACATTCTCTCCTCCCTGATCAGCTTGCACTCTAAACAATAATCTAACATACATAATGAAGAGCCAACATTGTTTTGTTAATATCTCATCAAATGAATATTTATAAAATGTAATTAAAATGTCAAATATATCAAATGTACATTGTTTTTAACTTGCTAGTCTATAGGAGGTTACTTTTTTGTTTTGTTTTTCAGTATGCAATAAAAGAAAAAAAAGAAAAAAAGATTAGTGTTACTTACCCAACCAGCTTGTTGGTTTAAAATGGTATTATCCATGTTTTAAAGGTTCTTCGGGAGAATGCGAACAATGTCCATTATCACCTGTTCTCAAACCAGGGCAGGCCAACTCTGTAATTCTCTGCGACTGCCATCTAGTGGTAGCTGCCTGCCTTGCCTTTCAGTTGCGTGTGGATCCTCACTGCTGAAAATGCGTAAAGTAAGTCTCAAAATCCAAATGAACCGAACAGGATCCACTCGAACAAGGAATCAATAAATGCACGGATTCCTTTTTGCATGCGGAAATTGTCACACTTTAATACAAAGCAGAACATTTATACTCACAAACATGACTTTATTTGTACAAATTGCTGCACATTTATGTAATTCTTAATTCTACAGACACCGGTTGAAAAGCATTTGTTTCATTGCATAGTGACACACATTTACGAATCGTGTTCACGTTAATGAATAGCACTGGCTTGTTCGTTAGTTGTGTGTGTATGTGTGGGTGGAATGCTGTAAACTGCGAAAAGGAAGTCTCAAAATCCAAATGAACCGAACACGATCGATTCGAACAAGATGTCAATAAATGCACGCGTGTCTTCTGATCCACAAATGTACGGATTCATTTTTGCATAAGCAATTTTTGATTTATTAATGTAGAACAGAACACGTTTATTTGCAAATATGTCTGTATTTGTACAAATCGCTGCACAATCATTCAATCCCGAATTTCACAGATTCAAATCAAATGGCATTTGTTTGTGGTTAGTAAAATACATTCACAACATTTATCTAGTACATGCATAATTGTGTGTGCATTCATTAATCATATTGAGATTAATATCATTCCATATTTCATAACCAAACTTGAATGAACTTCCGTATGTAGCTCTCCATCCAAAAAGACTGACAGGCGATTCTGTCGCTGTGTGAATGTAACAATTGAGAAACATTACCAGACTCTTTCTCTCCCTCTCCCTCTCCCTCTCTCTCTCTCTCTCTCTCTCTCTCTCTCTCTCTCTCTCTCTCTCTCTCTCTGTCTCTGTGTCTGTGTGTGTGTAAGACTTTGACAGTAGTGTTTTTTTGGTCGAATGGATTATTTACAGCATTCATGCTATCTGTGATTTGAATTAAAGAGACGTTATTAAACAACAAATTGTTTGGTCTTGTTTTTGGACTCACATCACACAGAAACAGTCAAGGCTTTAGCTCTCAGCACACAGTGAAAAAATCTCTATTCTGAACTTCTTCGCCACTACACCACTCAAACAGTGGTGAGTGAAATCTAAAAAAAAAAACACCAGCCAGTGGCTTATCACAGATATTTTTGTAGCATATTGGAAGTATTTATGCACATATGATTGTAGGGGATTGCAGATAGAATGAAAGAGTGATCTTAGCTTTTTAAGAATTGACTTTGGGGGGCCTGAGATTCATTCACCACCACCCGGATTGAGGCAAGTCACTGCGCCACCACGAGGACTTAGAGCACATTGGGAATTGGGCATTCCAAATTGGGGAGAAAAGGAGAGAAATAAAAAAAAAATTATAATAATAATATTTTGGGATTGTAAAAATTAAGATTAAGTAGAAAATCATCAAGGTTACGTGGAACGTAACCCTGGTTCCTTGATTGGGAACAAGACACTGCATAAACATTTTGGAACACTGAAGTCTGAAGTCCTTATACAATCATGCCAATATTATTGGCTGATGGTGCTTAAGCGATGTCCCTAGGGAGCTACATCACAGCCTCCATAAAGGTGCACGCTTTCGGGCCATCAAGTTTTCTGCAGGATGGTACGAGCCTATGCAGCTGCTAGATAGAATGGCCAGCTATGCAGCATCTCGTTCCCACTCAGGGAACCAGGGTGATGTTCCACGTAACTGAGATATTCCCTTTGGTAGGTTCTTAAACTATGTAAACGCTAGTGGGAATGATATACAGCCATGTGAACAGTAGCTGCCAACTGTCTAAGCACGTGTGTCAAGTATATAGTGGCGCACAAGTGAGCTTAAGCGTCTGAATAAAAAGGAATTATGAGTTTACTCCATCAGATAACCTGGGAAGCAGGAGTTAAACCCTCATCCAGATTGTAACATCTAACAAATGTATGCGGAGAGGAAAACCCTGCCACCATACAAATGTCATCCAAGGATGCACTTCTAGCCAAAGCCCATGAGGATGCCATGCTCCTTGTAGAATGGGCTCGAATACCCGAATGTGAAGGTTTACCACAAGCTTTGTAGGCACTTGAGTCTGCATCATAAGCCAATGAGACAGTCTTTCCTTAACATTACCTGACTCTTTATTTGATTGTATCGACACAGCCCTATATAACAGTGGCCTCTAGAGGTGAAATTAAAACAATAATTGACCCATGATTTGCTACATCTAAATCTGTCTTCATTGACAATATTCATTCATATTTTTATCCTCCCCTCATTGCATATTTTGTTATTTCAGTTAGATAATTTTGTGTTCTAAAGTGATGTGACTATATAGAAATATGCCCCGTCATACATTGCATCTCCAACTTTATATCTTGTAAATAATAATAAATCTAATTCCTCATTAAACCTCATCTGTCGAATATATATGCTATAAAAAGCATACATATCCTACTTAATTGTTGAACATTAAAACAGTCAAGTATCTGTCATTTCTAGATAGAGTCCCTGGTGTGTTTCAGGCTTGTATATTTTAAAAGTCCTGCTTAATGCACCAAATCTTTTCATTTTTTTTTCTTCTTATTATTGAGAATTTTGTTGCACAATAAACTGTATCTGAGATTGTATTCAATTTGGATTCTTGTAGCCTCTGTGTCTGTGCCTGTCATAGTAAGGAAATATATATATATATTTTTAATAAATTTTAAATCGGTTTTAAAAACCAACAGACGATTAATTTGATATTGGCCTTGTTCACCAGCTTAGTTATTGTATCGGAAAAATACACAATCGATCGACTTCGAAGATTACCTAAACATTTTACAATATTCTTTTGCTAGCTTGCAAGCACTGGTATTTCCTTCAGGAAAGTAAATTTTTGTTGTTGTTTTTTATACAAAAAGAATGCAAAACGAAATGGAAAATAAATGGAAAGGATAATGTTTCACAACATAGCCTCTGTATGCATTGCTGGGGCCGAACAGGTGTAAACTCTCCTTTGGTTATGATAAAATACATGGCTGAAACTCAGAGCAGGTAATTGATCTGTAAATGAAATAAGATGAAGTATTAGAAGGATAGTCCACATTTTGTCCTCTATCAGCCGGCCTGGTGTGATCTGGTTTCTACCTGAAGTCTTTGGTCTCCCAGATATATGTGACATGAGGTCGGTTTTTTAAAGTCTGTTATGTTTTTTCTTATTACTAACACCTAAGCAGTGTTTCCTGCACCGCTTCTCAGCAGCAGTGATCCGCTTGAATCTTTGATCTCCAGTGCCACGACAAAAGAATGAAACTCAAGTTGTGAGCTTGCAGTCTGAATTGAATGTGATTAGATAAAAAGAGTGTGAGCCACAAAATAATGCACAAACAACATGTATTTCTATTGCATTTTGTAGGGCTGAATGATCAATCGAAATAAAAATCGAAATCAAGATATGACCTCATTTGAATTATAATCCGCAAAGGGCTGTGATTCAATCAAACAGTCTGCACGCTTGTGCACAGCTCTGTTTTTTTTCCCCACTGCAAGAGCTGAATTGAGACCCATTGAAGTCTTGGCAAGTGAGAAATTTGAACCTGGTGACAATTTATAGCTTTGTGGTATGTCTTAGGAAGATCATGCTGCTGCTGGGATAAATAAACAAATGGGGAAGATGGCGCCTAAAAAGATTATGTAAACTCACATCAGCCCTATCTGTCTGATTGATCATACTACACTGTCTGCATATCAGACTGTGCTGATTTGTGCCGATTTCAGACAAATTGGTGGCGATTTCAGATAGCCTGCTGATTTGCACATAATGTAGGATTCTGTAGAACAGAATTCTAGGATCTCACTGTGAATTTCTCTGAGTGTAGGTTGCAAGTTCTACAGCTGAAATTGGTCTGTGCTTTCTCAAACCACTGCCTCCAGTGGTTGATGCTGGAGATGTATTTTAATGAATGGCCATGCAAGAGCTCCAGATGTTCACAGAGTGGCACCAAAAACAGGGCTCCAGATTGCAACTAAATGGAAACGCGACAAAACATATTTTATTTGAAACTAGAATATAATTGGAACAATTTCTGTGCCTTCATTTTGTTAAATATCAGCCAAAAAGATTCGCAAAAATTTTTGAACTCTGGAGTTCAGGTTAGCAGTTTGAATCAATTTCTCAGCGAATCATACAGTGAATCAGCTGTCAGTGTGTTCACTTACTACCGGATTAGCGGAATACTGGACATTTATAACATGTGATCGCATGATACTGCTCATTTTGTTATATATATAGAAACACTTTGTAGTGTTGAAATTGTAAAACATTTTGAATTATTATAAGAGTGCATATTTTGCTTCTCTTATGTTTGTGAGAGCACCTGGCTGTGCACACTTTTCCAAATAAAAGTCCATGGTTTATTTCAGCTTGTTTATAGTTAAAAGTCCTGTGTTAAGTACCATATGTTTTATTTTCTTTCTAGTTGTTATTGGTATTATGGTAGCACAATAAACTGAATCTGGGATATTCATTTTCAAATTAGTATTTGATTTGTTATCAGCATTCTTGGTTTTTTTCAGCTTTGTATCATGCTTCTTAACAACTATCTATATTGAGCATCTCTGTAATTTGGCAAAAAAAAAAACAAAAAAAACATTTGGCTCCTAAATTCTTCAAGCATAGCAAATTCAAATGCAACTTTGAAATCACGCTAATGATTAATTAGGTGCACTTAATTACTTTCTGGCTTCCAGTAACGTCACAGGAAAAGCACAACACATGAAATCAAAAGGTCGCTGGTTCGACCCCCACAGCCACCACCATTGTGTCCTTGAGCAAGACACTCAATCCAAGTTGCTCCGGGGGATTGTCCATGTAATAAGTGCACTGAAAGTCGCTTTGGATAAAAGCGTCTGCCAAATGCATAAATGTAAATGTACATTAATGATCATGAGAAACCTACTGTACATTAAGTCAGATGTGTCTGTTACTGTTAATTTAAATTTCAATGAATACTACTGGAAATTAAGCATTATCCCTCTGATCTGAAGTGAGGAGACATTATTTTGCTCTGGCTGGCCGTAGCCCTATCTTGATGTTATTTGAAACGTAAATACTGTTAAGGAAAGATTTAGCTGGATTTGACTCAATCTTTGTGTGACCTTCACAGTCGCACTGTCTCTGTATTGTGATCTCAGCAAAAAGAGGCGGCAGAGGGCAGATGCAGCGGGGTGCTTGTCTGGCACTCTGATAGCCAAACAAAGGCAGTCTGGCTGATGCACTGGACAGATAGCACAATGACATTTCAATTACACTCTGCCTTCCCTCTCAAAGACAAATCAAACCAGGCAGCACAGGCAGGAGCAGCAGTAAAAGAGAAAAAGCAAACAGAGAAATGGTGTGATGAGTAGGACTCAGTTCAGTGCTCTATTAAAGCTCACTTTAGGTGGACCTGCTAATTTGATCTGAGAGTGTACCCTGCCTGGTGGCTCCTTTGGTGATTTCCAGGGTTTGTATAGTTTCACTGTGTACATCTTATCTTTGCTGTTTCTTAAAGGAGGGCTGACTGCGTCCAGTGCACACACTAAATATCTTCAATGAATCATCGAAAGATACAGAATCTAACTTTGTTTTCCCTGGCTCTTCATTTCAACTTTCATCTCAGGAAAAATGTAGAATATTATGGTTTATTTCTTCCAAGAATAAAAGTTCTTCTTTTTCTGACCATCATATCGTTCCAAACCCACATGACATTCTTATGTAGAATTCAAAAGGAGATGTTTGGCAGAATGTTTACTCTTAAAAATATATTTTTTTTTCATGCAGTGAAAGTTAGTGGTGACTAAGGGCTGTCAGTGCCTAAAATTCTTGAATTTTCAAAGAATTGAAACAACACGAGTGAGCAAATGATGACAGAAGTTTTATTTTTGGGTGAACAATGCCTTTAAGAGCATTGCTCTGACCTGTTGAGCACATTTTTTTCTGAGCTGAAATAACTATTGTCCCTGTACCTATGAACTTCCTTACATGTTCGTCCCATCAATACAGTTTTAGAGAGACACATCTTTTCCCTTCATGTAACACTAAAAACTTTATTTTCCTCATGTCTGCATTGTTTCTTTCTCATTCTCCTTTCCTTATAGTGTGGAGAAGTACACAAATAACATGCTAAGCTGCACGAATGACTAGCACTGGCAGGACAGTCGAAGTGAAGCACTTTTTTTGTAGTGAGCCCAAAGCCCAGTAGATGGTTGTTGGGATGCTACGAATTGAAAGTTTGAAATTGGTTTCACGCAAGGGTGCTCCAGTCATTGTCAGTGCTGAATAGTGGAATTCACTGGATAATTCCAGCATTAATTGATTCTGGGGTCTGAAATAAACAGGCATTGGCAAACCACAAAAAATAGAGGCACAGCCTAACAGTCGTCTTTTTTTTTTTTCTATTGGTGATGAGTAGTCGCTGAGACCAGACATGTATAAATGTCTTTGTGTTACAAGTCAGAGTTAAGTCTCAGGCTTTAACCTTTGAAACTTGGTGATAGTGATAGTGACGACTTGAGTTGCTACTGAAGTTACAGCGTTTCAGTCAGGTCAAGACATGAACATATACTGCAGGCCTTTGAATCCTAAATAAATTATTCTTGATCCGTAATAATCAATTTTATATATAGACATTTACATTTTACTTTTATATTTGCCATTGTTTCCAATAATGACTTTCATTACTGTAAAAGCTGAAAGTTGAATCTTGTATGCTGCACTTCAGGAGCGCAATTTAAATGCTGCATGGAGTTTCAGCCTTTCCAAAATCACTGGGTGCTTTTTAATCATCTCCCTAGTTCAGTAGTCAGGGCACTGATCAGGGAGTATGCCATTTTAAGGTATGTCTCAATGGCAAAATCCTTCCAGAGCACTGAAACATTCGCTCCTTAAAAAATCACACAATGCACTGTAACAACCAGGGAGTATCATTGCTCACTATCACTGTGTCTCATTTGGAAGGCTGTATTCTAGGTAGGATGTGTCCTTCCTCCTTTAAACAATCTCTTTTAAACATGACAGCTTTCGTAGGATGAACGGAAACAGAACGGAACAGAACATGGTTGCTATGACAGCACGCCACTCTTTAACAAGCGCGAGCGCTTTTAGTGAGAAGGGAACAAAGTCCCTTTAGAAGGGAATGTATGAGGTACATTTTAGGACAGTTATAATGATGTAAAGAGAAAAGAAAATTTATTTTACAGGTGTGCTTTTAGTCTAATACTTCATTTTAATTATATATATATATATATATATATATATATATATATATATATATATATATATATATATATATATAATCTGCACCAATCTACTGAGGTACTTCAACTTGGGAATTAAAATTACTTGCATTTGAACATCATATTTATGGGCAAATTGGCATAAGTTGAAGCAAAGATTTGTGGGTTGTGAGTGCAAACAAAGGATACACCTCATGCATCCTCCGAATTCCCGTGAAAGAAGGTCGTATTCGAAGGGTGCATTTGAAGTGTCTTACTCGCTTTTCTGAAACGAGACAGCCTCGATAATGTATGCGGCGGACAAATGCGACCTCCAGAGGACTCAGCCTTCCAAACGAGAAACAGCCTATGCTCCCTTACCAAAAATGACGTCATGTCTTCTGAAGTCTCTTAAGTCATTAGAAGACAAGCATAAGTGTAAAAATATGATGTCAAATCTTTATTTTCCCTTTAGAAGAGATGTTGCTTGTAATGTCTTTCATTCATAATTACCATGCAAGGGAAACAATCTTTTCCAAAAAATATTTTGTTAAAAGAAGGTTTAAAATACATCCCTTTATATTTTTATTTCTTTATTTAATGTAATTTATCTTTCATAATAATAATGTATGTTTGAATATTTTTTAACAAAAATTAACGATGTTGTTTATACAGTAAAGGTGTAGATTAAAGGTGTTGATTCAATGCGTGAGCTTGTTAACGTGATGCAGGTGATTGAGTCATAAGTGTAGTTGATGAACACCCTTGCCAGTGCCCAAATTTGTGTTCACGATCAGGGGTTTATTGTAATGAATTACAAATACTCACTTTACTGTAATTAACTACTTTTTCCTAAGATTGGTACATCTTTAAGTAGTTTAAAAATGTAATACTTTTACTTTTACTTGAGTACATTTTAAGTGCTGTAACTGTACTTTTACTGTGCTATTTTCCCACCGTCTGTGTTCGCTACTGTTCCCTGTCCTCATTTTATTTTTTTTTATCTTTGAACAAGATTGGCTATAAAATCAAACCACACATAAAAAACTTGACAGCTGCAGATCTGGCGCCAACTGTGGAGAATGCCTCAAGCACAGTTTACAAATGAACAAAACCGGCTGCACCTGAAAGGGCTTTTTGCAGTGAAAAATCCCAATTGCTTGATCGTGTCATGTGAGTTTAACTTGCTCAAGCCAGATATCAGCATTAATCCTGCCTCTAATTTTATTAAACATATCATGGTAAATTTCATATTTCTGCTTACTAGATTCTGTGTGCCTATAACATAGCCTGTATTTAACTATCTATCAATGAGACTTTTGGGCTGCTGTGAGAGATGCAATGTGTTATAAATAGGGCTGGGCAATAAAATTATCTTGATGTTTATCGGAAAAAAGAGAGATGTCCTCGATCAAACTTTTGAGTAGTTTTTTATATATAGCCTAGGTTATACATCTAGAACAGGGCTGTTCATTACATCGATCGCGATAGCAAGAGCATCACTGGTGGTTGATCTAAATGAAATATAAAAAATTTACTTTTTATTTCCTGGTGTCTGTAGCTGTGTGCTGTTCCCTATCTGTCACTTACTCAACGTTGTGTCGATGAGTTGACACTAAGGTTTGCTCTTACGGAGCCCAGACATATCTGATCTTGAGAAAAGGCCAATGGAAATTGGATTGTGGAATGTGTGGCAATTTACATGACATATGGGTATAAAAGGAGTGACGCTGCAAACACACATCAGATATCTTCTTCGGAGCCGAGCGAGCGAGCGAACAATTCCTCTGCAGCCTCTATTCATCTCTACCCACAATCTCGTTCGAGGCCCTGACGACGATGAGCTATCGATCGCGACATCGGAGAGAGGGTTCGTCATGGACTCCCACTGAAGGGTGCAGCGGCTGTCGGGCTGGAGTGGAATCCGATTGTTTCCTGGGGCCTGAGCGTCGCTCACGGCCATGCTCCGCCCCCGTTCCTTTCTTCCTGAAGGTACATGATGAGCTCACGTGCTCGTGGAAGGCACCTTTCACTGCCAGCATGCTATCCGTGATCTCCTCCGCTCTCACTACACTCGATGGCGGGGTGGCAAGGGGCTACTCGGCGATTCCCCAGGTGGATCAAGCAGTCGCGATGCCCGGAACCGTCCGAGGCTCCCGTCCAGGGCCTGTAGGCTGACGTCGTCCCTGATGGCTGCCTCCGCCTTGAATGCTATGGCACTCCTGTAGGTGCACCAAGCCAAGGCACTCAGAGAACTGCACTCGGGTAGTCCTGACCCGGGTCTAATGCAGGAACTGTGCTTGGCGACCGACTTCACCCTCCGGGCAACGAAGGTCACGGGGGCTCTCGGGCAGGCGATGTCCACCCTGATTGTCCTTTTATTTGTTCCAGTGTTTTGTGTCCATCCTATTGTTTATCTATTAAACCGCTTTTGGATCCGAATTCCCTGTCTGCCTTCTCCTTTCCACATTCGTGACAGAACGATCGACCACAATGGATCCAGCGGCTTTCTTCGTGGGACTGACGCATATGGAGCTAAACATCCGTGAGTTCTCCCATTTTTTCTCCTGCATGGCCGGCTACACCGGTTGGGATGACAACCTCCTGAAGACCGTCTACAGGATTGGGGTACCTCCACACCGGTGTTGTGTTTTGCCGGAGATTGGAGACTACAACTGGCAGGAATACGTGAGTCTCGTCATGGAGGAATTCGCTGCCGGGGAACCTCCTCTCTCGATCCCGGCTCCCGCCTCTGGGCTCTCTATGCCTGCCCCGGTCTGCGAGCCGGTGCCCACGCCTGCCCCGGTGAGCGAGCCTGAGCCCACGCCAGCCACGGTCAGTGAGCCTGTGCCCACTCCAGCCACGGTCAGCGAGCCTGAGGCCACGCCAACCACGAACAGCGTTCCAGCGTTGTCAGCCTCATCCGCCCGGAGGAAGAGGAGAAAAGGAAGGGTCTCTGCTCTCCAGCCTCCTTCTACTGCAGCTCCGTCCCCAGAACCCCCCGTGGCTCGGCCCCCAGCGTCCAGCGAACCCAAGCTTGCGCATACCACGGTCAACCAGCCCATACCTGTAGCCTCAGACGTAAGTGAGCCAGTGCCTGTAGCCTCGACCGTCCCTGAGCCAGTGCCTGTAGCCTCGACCGTCCCTGTGCCAGCGCCTGTAGCCTCGACCGTCCCTGAGCCAGCGCCTGTAGCCTCGACCGTCCCTGAGCCAGCGTCTGTAGCCTCGACCTTCCCTGAGCCAGCGTCTGTAGCCTTGACCGTTCCTTGAGCCAGCGTCTGTAGCCATGACCGTCCAACCGCCAACGCCTCTCAAGCCTCCCAGGGCTCCTCCTCCCGAGCCTCTCAGAGCTCCACCCCTCAACTCACTTGAGTCTTCTAGGGCTCCGCCCCTCAAGCCTCTCGAGCCTTCCAGGGCTCCGCCTCTCGAGCCTTCCAGGGCTCCACCTCCAGAGCCTCTCGAGTCTTCCACGGCCCTTCTCCCCGAGCCTCCTACGGCTCTGCACCCAGAGACTCCAGAGCTTTCTAGGGCTCCGCCTCTCGAACATCCTACGGCTCCACCTCTCGAGCCTCCTACGGCTCCGCCTCCCAAGCCTCCTACGGCTCTGCTCCCAGTGACCCCAGAGCTTTCTAGGGTTCCGCCTCTCGAGCAACCTACGGCTCCACCTCTCGAGCCTCCCCCAGCTCTGCTCCCAGAGACTCCTGAGCCTCCTACGGCTCCGCCTCCCGAGCCTCCTACGGCTCCGCCCCTAAAGGCCCCTACGGCGCCACCTTCCTCGGCTCTGCCTCCTGAGCCTCCCTTGGCTCCACCTCCTGAGCCTCCCTCGGCTCCACCTCCAGAGCCTTCCAGGCCTCCGCCTCTAGAGCCTCCTACGGCACCACCTCCATCGGCTCCGCCTCCAGAGCCTTCCAGAGCTTCGCCTCTAGAGCCTCCCACGGCGCCACCTTCCTCGGCTCCGTCTCCTGAACCTTCCTTGGCTCTGCCTCCTGAACTTCCCACGGCTCTGCCTCTTGAGCCTCCCACGGCTCCGCCCCCTGATCCTCCAGAGGTGTCCATGGTTCCGCCTCCCTCGGCTCCGCCTCCCGAGCCTTCCAGAGCTTCGCCTCTAGAGCCTCCTACGGCGCCACCTTCCTCGGCTCCGTCTCCTGAGCCTCCCACGGCTCTGCCTCCTGAGCCTCCCTCGGCTCTGCCTCCTGAGCCTCCCTCTGCTCTGCCTCTTGAGCCTCCCACGGCTCCGCCCCCTGATCCTCCAGAGGTGTCCATGGTTCCGCCTCCCTCGGCTCCACCTCCTGAGCCGTCAGCGCCTCCCTCAGCTTCGTCTCCAGAGCCCCTCGCAGCTTTGCCCCGGGAACTGTCCCTGTCCTGAGGCCGCCTCCCAGGCCCCCTGGACCTGTCCCTATCCGATGGCCACCTCCCAGGCCCCCTGGACCTGTCCCTGTCTTGTGGCCGCCTCCCAGGCCTCCTCGAACTGTCCATGTCCTGTGGCCACCTCCCAGGTCCCCTGAACCGGTCCTTGCCAAGTGGCCAGCCCCCAGGTCATCTAAACCGGCCTCTGTCCTATGGCCACCTCCCAGGCCCCCTGAACAGGCCCCTGCTCTACGGCCACCTCCCAGGCCTCCTAAACCTGTCCCTACCCGGTGGACGTTCCCCAGGCCACCTGACCCGGTTCCCTGCTCACACCCCCAGAGACTGCTTACCTGCCCTCTCGGCCTCCCTGGACTTCCTGCCTGCCCATTGTGCCCCCCTAGACCTCTTGTCTGTCCCTTGTTGCCCCCTGGACTGCCTGTGTGCCCCTTTTGCCTCCTTGGATCTTAAATTCACTTAAATTCTGGGATGTGGATTTTAAAAGTGCAACATAAACAATACTTTTTCTCCAAACTTATCTATTTTTGAATATCTATGGATTTATGGGCTTTAAGGATATGACTGTAGATAGTAAAATCTATAGTACATATAAAGAAAAATAATAAATTATCCAATAAATTTAGATACAACACTGTGTACAACTTGAAAAACAGTCAGAAGTTTACATATACCTTATCCAAATACATTTAAACACAATTCCTGACATTAGAAAACATTCTCTGCCTTAGTTCAGTAAGGATCACTACTTTATTTTAAGAATGTGAAATGTCAGAATAATAGAAGAGAGAATAATTTATTTCAGCTTTTTTTACTTTCATCACATTTCCAGTGGGTCAGAAGTTGACATACAATTTGTTAGTATTTGGTAGGATTGCCTTTAAATTGTTTTACTTGGTTCAAATGTTTTGGGTAGCCTTCAACAAGCATCTCACTATAAGTTATGGCATTTTGGCCCATTCATCAAGACAGAACACAATTTTTCTATCAGATTGAGGTCAGGGCTTTGTGATGGCCACTCCAATACCTTGACTTTGTTGCCATTAATCCATTTTGCCACAGATTTGGAGGTATGCTTGTGGTCATTGTCCATTTGGAAGGCCCATTTGCGACCAAGCTTTAACTTCATGGCTGATGTCTTGAGATGTTGCTTCAATATATCCACATAATTTTCCTTCCTCGTGATGCCATCTATTTTGGGAAGTGCACCAGTTCCTCCTGCAGCAAAGCACCCCCACAACATGATGTTGCCACCCCCGTGCTTCACGGTTTGGATGGTGTTCTTCGGCTTGCAAGCCTCACCCTTTTTTCTCCAAACATAACTATGGCCATTATGGCCTAAAAGTTCAATTTTCATCAGACTGGAGGAAATTTCTCCAAAAAGTAATATCTTTGTCCCAATGTACACTTGCAAACTGTAGTCTAGATCTTTTTTATGATTCTTGTCTACCTGTTTCCTCCAACATCTTCACAAGGTTCTTTGCTGTTGTTCTGTGATTGATTTGCCCTTTTCACACCAAACTACATCTCTAGGAGACATAATGTGTCTTTTTCCTTAGCAGTATGATGGCTGTGTGGACCCATGGTGCTTATACTTGCTTACCATTATTTGTACAGATGAACGTGGTACCTTCAGACATTTGGGAATTGTTCCCAAAGATGAACCAGACTTGTGAAGGTCCACAATATTTTTTTTCTGAGGTCTTTGCTGATTTCTTTTGATTTACCCAAGATGTCAAGTTACGAGGCCCTGAGTTTGAAGGTACGCCTTAAAATACATACATCTACAAGTACACCTTCAATTCAGCACACCTCCTATCGGAAGCTAATTGTCTAAAGGCTTGACATAATTTTCTGTAATTATCCAAGCTGCTTAAAGGCACAGTGAACTTAGTGTATGTAAATGTCTGACCCACTGGAATTGTGATATAGTCAATTAAAAGTGAAACATTGATTGTCTGTAAACAATTGTTGGAAAAATTACTTGTGTCATGCACATAGTAGATGTCCTAAATGACTTGCCCAAAGTATAGTTTGCTAATATGAAATGAAAATTATTTTTAATGATTTAAACCTAAGTGCATGTAAACTTCTGACTTCAACTGTATACAGTATGGGAAATAGCAGATGGCATTTTTCTATACATTTTTTTGCTGATTCTGTAGGACTTGTCTTGGTTGATTGCAAACCATGTTTATTAAGGTTTTATATGACAAATCTGTTGTTGGAACATGACAAGTCAAGCCATTTTTATTTGTATAGCACCTTTCTCAACACACATAGTTTCAAAGCAGCTTTACAGAAGATCAGGCATTAACAGAAGATAAAACTGTAATATCCATAATTTCTTAGATTCATTGTGTAGTTTGATAAAATACGATTTTGAATTGTGTGTAAACAAAAGTAATTAAATAAGAATTGTATTTATAACCCCAGTGAGCAAGCCGAAGGTGACTGTGGCAAGGAACACAAAACTCCATAAAATAAGGAGAACAATAACCTTGGGAGAAACCAGACTGACTGTGGGGGCCAGTTCCCCTCTGGCTATCATCATGAATATAATGACAATATTACTTATGTATAGTGTAAGTCATGGTTTAAAATTATTAAACTAAGTAAGTGTTAAGGGTTAGCATTTAAACAAAGATTTTGTATGAACTGAATGATTAATGACTAATGTCTTTGAAGTCCATCCTGGATTAACTGTGAAGTTCACATAGATGCAATTGTCCTTGTTAGTTGTCTGATGAATGGTTTTGTTGGCAATTAATTGATAGTCTATGTTTTCCATTTCAAGCATTTAGTTCATTATGTACATACTTTACTTTTGTTTGGCGTGACAATTCCTCATTTACTTAGACAAAGCGGTAGCAGTCTGATAATTAGGACCTAAACCATGATAATGCTACTTCACAAATGCCAACATAATTCTCTTGCCTATTCGTGTTGAATGCAGCACTAATATCTAAAAGCACTATAAGTGAAATGCAGCTGCGATTAGATGATAAGAGCAAGGCATTTGTAACTCTGTTAAGTGCAGTCTCTGTACTGTGATGAGGCATAAATCCTGACTGAAATTGTTCATATATACTATTTCTCTGTAGAAATTAACATATTTGGGAGGATACTACCTTTTCTAGTATTTTCTACATAAATGGGAGATTTGAAATAGGTCTATAATTAGTTGTTCTCCAGGATCAATTTGTGGCTTCTTAATAAGCGGTTGGATAACACCTACAGTATTTTAAAGTTTCTTGGGACATTTCCTAAGGATAGCGAGGAGTTAATAATATTATGAAGAGTTTCTGAGATAACAGGGAATATCTCTTTTAAGAGCTTGGTTGGTATTGGATCTAACAAACATGTTGTGGCTTTTGATGTTTCAATACGTTTAGGTAACTCTTCATGACCTATGACAGCGTAGGACTGAAGTTGCACCTGAGGAAAATTATGAGACACATATGACATATGATTGCATAATTAAAATTTTATTTCTGATTATTTCAATTTTATCAGTAAAGAAATTCATGAAGTCATTACTCATGTGCTGCGACGGAATATCTGGTTCTGTTGAGGTTTTATTCCTAACCAATTTAGCTACAGTACTGAATAAACACCTAGGATTTTTGTGGTTATTTTCTATGATTTTTCTAAAATATGCTGACTTGGCAGCTTTTAGTGCCTGTTGCTACAGACACTATCATTCCATGCACAGCAAAATATTTTGTATTCTTCCACTTGCACTCCATTTTCCGAGCTGCTCTCTTGAGAGCATGATCATTGTACCATGGTGTAGGGCTTTTTTTTTTCCAATAATTTTCTTTATTCGAAGGGAGACGACACTATCAAGAGATGACTGTATTTCTATTTTCTGTTAGTTCTTCTAGGCTTTGTGGTTTACAGAGTGTATGAGATAGCTTCACTAATAATCTTCCAGATCTATCTTTAGTGTTCAAAAGAGTAGTTCTACCAGAATGATAGCGTGGTGTAGATCGCAGCATACAAGAGACAAGGTAATTATGCTAGATGTCATCTCTCTGCAGCAGAATTTCTATATTATCAACATCAACTCCATATGACAGAATAAAATCTAGCTTATGATTTTGGTGATGAGTTGGTCCTGTTACATTTTGTCTGACTCAAAGGGAGTGGAGAATATCGATAAATGCTAATCCCAATGTGTAATTTTCATTATCTATGTGAATGTTGAAGTCACCAACAATTAAAGCTCGATCTACAGTTAATACAAGATCTGATAAAAAATCTGCAAATTCACTAAGGAAATCAGAATAAGGCCTGGGTGATCTATATGCTGTAGCAAGGGTAAAAGACGACATGTTTTTTTATTTATATCTGAAGGTATCACATTAAGTATTATTAGTTCAAAAGACTTACATTTTTATCCTGTCCTCTGAGTAACACCAAACATTTCACTGTAAATTGCAGCAGCACCTCCTTCTCGACCCTTCAGACGTGGCTCATGTTTATAGCAATAACCTGAGGGAGTAGATTCATTTAAACTAATATATTCATCTAGTTTAAGCCAGGTTTCAGTCAAACAGAGCACATACAAACTATGATCTCTAATAATGTCATTTACAATTAGTGCTTTGGTTGAAATAGATCTAATGTTTAGTAGCCCTATTTTATATGATGTTAATATTTAATTTGTTTGTTTTGTTCAAGTTTGACCTTAATCAAATTTTTTCTAAATTATTTTGTGAGGTTTTGTGTTTGGTAGTTCAGGGAACAGACACAGTCCCTATATGATATCTAGGTGATACAGTCTCTATGTGTTGTAGTTTATATGACCTGTGTGACATCTCAAGGCAGCTAGCAGATGTTCGGATTAACCAGTTTGTGTGCTTCCTGACCTGGGCCCCAGTTAGTCAAATACTGTCATTATTAAGACTATGAGCCAAATCATTAGAGAGGAGAGCGGCACTGTCCCTGGAGGGATGGAGTTCGTCTCTCTTTAGCACAGTGCTTCTCAACCTTTTTTGAACAAACGCCCCCCTGACCTCTTCATGATCCTCTTAACGCCCCCCACCACCCACCACAACAAACAAAAAAACAAAAACACTTCAGAAATACTATTACAGCCAAACAATTGCAACACTGATACCTGAAGCCTGAGTTTTTGGTAAAAAAAAAAAAACTGAAACAGAAGTTTCTTATTGTATTTAAACTACATGTAAAAGCCTCAAGTTGAGTAATATTGTGTTTTGAAAAAATGCAAAAACACATGGATTATTTGAAAGGTATTGCAAATGTATTTAGAAATTCAAACAAATTCAGGCTCACACACAAATTTTTTAAGATGAACCAATCACGTGAACAATAACGTAACTAACCTAAATGGCCAATGAAAAAGCAGCGGTCGTTCAAGCACTCAATTAGGCAATATATACTAGGCTTCAAATTTGAATAGCCTACAAACGGTCATTTGATTTCAAATGACGACCAAAGACGAAAACAGCTCGGCCACCTGAACTGAACCGAAGAAAAAACGACATCAAAAACAGCCACTTTTTTTTTATTAATTACGGTCATTAGTGTGAGCCCTGAGCACTAATTATGCGCCTAATTATGTATTCCGCATTATGTACAGAAAAAGCCTGTGAAAGCGCGCCTCTATTTTGCGCTGAAAATTCTCCGCCTCTTAAAAGCATGTGTAACTTAGGAAGCGGCTCTCCTGGCATATCCTCCTGGTGAAGTGGCAGCAGTAATCCGAGCAAGACGAAGACCTAGGCTAAGGAGAAGACCTGAAAAGATTTTTGCGCAGGCCACTTGTTGAGTACCTCTGAGTAACGCCCCCCATTTGTGCCTGTGCCCCCCCTCTCTGCTGCCTCGTTCACACCGCCCCCCAACACTGTCCAAACGCCCCCTAGGGGGCGGTACCGCCCCCGTTGAGAAACGCTGCTTTAGCAGGTCAAGTCTACCCCAAAACTCTTCAAATTGTCTATAAATCCTATTCTATTCTCCAGACACCACTCAGACATCGAGCCATTCAGTGACTTTAACTACTATAACCTCATGACCACGACGAGCAGGGAGGGGGCCAGAGCATATTAGAGTGTCTGACATTGTTTTTGTAAATTCACACACCTCTGTAACATTATCTTTAGGGATTTCTGACTGGCGAAGCCGGACATCATTAGTGCTGACATGAATAACAATTTAAGAAAATCTACGTTTAGCATTAGCCAGCACTTGTAAATTTGATTTGATGTCAAACGCTCTGGCACACGAAATGCATTTAACAATTGTGGCTGGAGTCTCTATTTTCACATTCCTTACAATATAATCATCAATAACAAGGGCTCTTTCAACATGATTCTCAGTGGGTGCATCACTGAGTTGGGAGAATCAATTGGAAACCCTAACAGGAATGGGAGAGTGGCTTTGCTGAGCGAGTATGCTGACGAAACGTCACACAAACGCCCTGATGTGGGAGCTCTACAGCTGGAACCAACACAGAGTGTGTTGCTCTCTGTACTGCCTGCATCCGAAACATTATCTACTGGCTTCTCTTTCTCACTGAACTCCACTAGCATTCGGATGCGTGTCTCTAACTCATTATCCTTCTTCGTCAGCCTGACTAATTCCTGACATTTATCACATGTGAATCCCTCACTGCTGACAGAATAGGCTATTGCAAACATGTGACATGCAATGCAGGAAGAATTGGTCTATGATTAGCCAACATTTGTTATTTTGCAGCAGATTTGAGCCTCAAGTCATCAAAAGCTTTCAAGATTGTATCTGAAGTCTCCAAGTCTGCACTCTGTAGTCTATAACTCTAGTTAAATAGGGCTTTCTGTTAGACCTGAATCAGTCGAGTGAATGATAAGTTGTGCTGCGGCTTCAAAGTTTCTATGTCTATGCCCTAGTATCTCACACATCATGAACACCATAGAGACTCTCATCAATGAGACTCACTTTTACTCTAATTCCCACTCTATCCATGATCCCCTCCAAAATGAGTCTGTCTCACAGAGATTACAGCTGGAATGGCACCACCATTACCATTAATTCACTCAATGTTTTGATTGGCAGTTGAGGTTTGAAAGTCTCAAAAGGCATTGGAACCACTAAAATGTTATTGAATAAGTGGCATAACATAAGGATGACATTGTGCAATAAGATAGAAATATCATCCTCTTGAATACTGTATATATTTTTCTTCTTTTACCAAACCATTGTATTTTACTAAAATACTTGGCCCCTATTTAGACTGTTGCACCAGTTGTCTGTGCAAAAGTTTTTAAAGACCCCACAAAATTACTTAAACAACACAGTTTTCCCTGTGTTAATGTATTTCATATTGAAATAGCAAGTGGCCATTCTCACTTCAGAGTGCATTTGATAGGACGAAAAACTTTAATCAATATCTTTGGTTCATTTTCCCAGAATGGATATATCTGCTAAAGGTACATTTTGTCAGCTTTTAGGAGTACACTAGTATATAAATTACTTCACATCCAAGTTAGCAGACTTAAGGCCACAAAGTTTTAATTTCATAAAGAAAAAAAAAAATCTCTCCATGGCAAGATGCATGCTCTTCACTGAGTTATTCAATCATGTCAGAAGGGCCGTCTAGCCCTGGTCTCCTTGGTGAGGCGGATGATGGTTGGTAGGAGGCTGGAGAGGAGAGGTTTCCCGCTGTATGATGATGAAGAAGGCTCTAAGCATGGACACGAGAGGGCATATTAGAGGAGAGCACCACAGGACTCTGGGAAGTGAACCTGGCTGCTCCCCATGGAGCCAGCTAGAGTGAGAGCGAATGGCCGACATGTACAAATGAGCCTCCTCATCGCCACATGGGGGAATAGAGGATCCAATTGTGTCCCAGACGAAGAGCTGCTCAATCCTCCCCCACATCCATAAAAAGCTGGATAAGAAAAAGATTGTGTGCCTGAGCTTTGGTGCTGAAGGCAAGTGACAGAGGGCATGCTTAACTTCCCCATATTCTTCATTCCTTCCACATAAAAATTTGAATTGCAAGGATTTATCATGCATGCCAGAGTAATAATGTTTGATTGTAGTCATAGTTCCTTTTGTCTTTTCTTAACTGATATTTGACAGCACTATACTTATTTCCATTTTTTCCCATTGTTTTCTTTGTGTAGTGAAGACAATATCATTTTGCTACCTACTATGTAGAAGCGTTATATCACTTCTCAAGTAAATTATCTAGATATTTTTACTGGAAAAATTGAAAAAATTCAGATTAATAATGTGATTTCTATTGCTCTGCACAAACTGTAGTCTCTGATTTTTTTGTTTCTTTGTTTTTGCTGTCCACCAGTTATTGTCACTTCACCCACATATTCACATAGACCTTGGCACGTATAACCAAGGCTAAGCTGTCAGAGTCAGTGGAGACAGTAAGGGAGGTGACGTTGACCATCTTCAGCAGTTTTTTTTAGCACTAAATGATGACATCCTCTCAAAGAGCAGTTTCATTTCCATCCCATGCAGTGGGACCTGGCACTAGTGGCAAAACAATCTCACTAAGTGCCAAACTCCCCCTTCCCCACAACACCAAGCATAGCCTTCCCCTACACATCCCCTCTGCCTCCTCCACTCACAGAGGCTGGACTGTGAAAACAGAAGATCCAGACAAAATGGCTGTAGCAGAGCCATTCACTCAGCTCTTGATGAGGAGGATTCAGTGCTGTGAGATGGGGATAATTTATTTCGAGAGCCCTCAAAATGTTTGGGACCCCTGGAGGTGATCTGCAGGCGAATCAGCATGCCAAGCCAAACATTAACCACCAGCTGGAAAACATCTAAGCTATTCTGGATCAATTTGGAATTGATTTCGGCACAACTGTATGTATAATGTAGGCCATTCAGCTGTCTGTCTGACCAGTGCTGGGAAAGAGATATGATCTGCACACACCCTTTAAAAGCACATTATGGGAAAGGGCAAAGGGCCTGAAGAGAGTTTCAAATGAGCAGAGAGGGATGCCTCTGTGCACTAAATGGATTTCATCCAGCCAGGTCCCAGAGCAGATGGATTCCAAGCGTGCTGACAGGGTCCTATGCATCCTGTTTGCAGGGTATGCCACGTCCTACTGCTTTCTGTTGTGTCGGCTGGTTGGTAGCCAAAAGCTCTTGGAAGGGGGCACGGCACTGAGCATCATGAGTATTGACGAACGGTGGCAGGGCATCCACTGAGGGGCTATAACGGCAAGGAGGCTGCGAGTGTCATTCCTTCTCCTCATTTGGGCCACATGAGGAGGCTGCATGCAGGGATTAATAGGTGGTTGACTGGAAAGCAAAGCTTTTAAACCCTGCTCAGGGACTTGTAGAACAGCACCACACCATGCCAGCAGATGCCAAGTGCAGCTGTCAGGAGCCAGAGTGTTTTTGTTGTTTGCTCTCTCTCTTTCACTCTTTCTCTCTCTATCTCTCTCTCTCTCTCTCTCTCTCTCTCTTTCTCTCTCTATCTACTTTCTCCTCTTCTTCACTATGTTGCTGTCTCCAGGCCTCTGCACTTTTTGGTTTAACTTAAATTGCTTCTGAATATTTGGAAATGCTCTCCCATTGTCTTTTCATTTTCAAAGGCATTTGCAGGAATAATGATTGCTTGCGAATGTCTCATCTCTAATAATTATATTTCTTGTACATTTGAAAACCCTTTTATTTAAAGAGCACTGAATGTTCTGCTGGTCTTTTACTCTCATAACTGTAATGACCTTCTAAAAATATAGATGTGAAATGAGTAGTAGTTGACCAATATTCTCTATATATGGGTGGTTCTTTAACACTGGGCACAGATTATATAGATGCATCACATGATATTTATGCCATTTTTTTTTCTGAAAGTCATGTAAATTCCCACCATGTGTGATAATAATGCTAGTAACATAATGTTCACAAAATGGTTGAATGTGACAGGGCGGAGGGTGGGGCCGGGTCAAGATTTTACACACCTGGTCCCTTATCGGGCTAATTAAGCCTCCGAGAGGGATAAAGGCCGACTGCGGATGGTGGTGCTAGAGAGAGAGATCGTTTACTGGCAGCTGACCATCGTGTGTTTTTTGTTTAAGTTTTTCATTAAAGCCGGTTCTCGCCTCCTCCTTTCCCTTAATTGTTTCACAATATTTACTCATAATTCACAAAAAATGTGTGAAATAGAAAACATACACTAACACTAATATTGACAATGCTGTTGGTAGATTGTGTATCTCACACTGGTGGAACTCAGTGGTTGATATGTTGTGCACATTTATTGGCCATTAAAAGTTAGAATCTTATAAAGGACAAAGATTGGCCAATTAATCAGGCTGGTCTATATATCAGCCTTTAACTAGAAATTAGGTTTTATGTTTCTGGATTTGTTTAGATATTTATTCATTTATTTTTTGCCATCTGATAAGTGGTGGTGGTGTAGTGGTCTAAACCACAGTACTGGTAAACTGGTAATCAGAAGGTCGTTGGTTCAATCTCCACTGTCACCACCATTGTGTCCTTGAGTAAGACACTTAACTCCAGGTTGCTCCGGGGGGATTATCCCTGTAAGAAGTGCACTGTAAGTCGCTTTGGATAAAAGCGTCTGCCAAATGCATAAATGTAAATGTAAATGATAACAGATCAGGATCAACTATATCCACTTCATCTGTTTTAATATAAGTCTCCTAATGTGTGTAAACTGCCTAACCAAGATGTGCTTGTTTTTAATGAGCTGTGTGAGAGATGCAGAGCTCCACAACTTATTCTTATGTCCTTGACCTTTTCTCATCCTCTGCTGACTCTCACTCGTCTCTGTTATACCCTCACACCTCTCCCACTCTCTGTTCTTTTATCCTCTTATCTCCTCATTCCCTCCTAAACTGTCCCTCTCTGCGTATCACACTCTCCTCTGTCTAATTGCATTTCAATTCGCCCTAAGGGATGCCTGGGTAGTTCAATCCACTCCCCCGGTTTCCCTTAAATCCATTTGCACCCTGCCCTGGCCAGGTCAGTTTCACGGGTTTCCCTGCAGGAAATATCAGATGATCTCACTTTCCAGTGAGAACAAGGTATTGTGGAGAATAGAATAGGTTGAGATGCTCATCCCACTCCACCACACCCCTCTTATATCCATCTGCCCCTCCTGCACAGATTTCCTGCTCTCAAACGTAGAACAAGGTCAAAGTCACACTGTATACTGTGTAAAATCAATATCAAGCAACACCACCAAAAGTTTGAATATTTTAACACATAGTGGTCCCAAAAAGTATTTCAACACTTAACAAATATCAAACCAAGTGGCATGTATTGTAGACAGCAAAAACAGATGTTTAAAGAAAAAATATATCACAAAAGGAAGTTTGTAAGATTTTAAATGAGTAAACAATAGATATACTGTTTAAAATGAAGAAAAAAATTATTTGGACACTTTCTGATTGTCTGATGCTAGTGGAACATTTACATAATTTATGTGCTGAACAACACATGTGGTTACTCTGGTAGAACACTTGGGGTAACTGACTTCATACATACACTACAAACCACCTTTGGAGCAGTTGGTTAAATGTAATTGAAAAATGATTGGCTAGAAAAGTGAAGTTAGTTCTGAGAAAAGGTCTAACATTATTTGCTTGCAGATGCCACTTGGTTTGATATTTTGTTACTTGTGTATTCTATCAAAACATACATTTTTAAGTGTGACTTAGGGGTGTCAAATTGTTCAAATACTTTTTGGGACCACTGCATACATCCTTTCACCTTATTCTCTATTATGACTAATAGGAACGTTAGTGGCATCATTTATTCCATATAAAGTAAACAAAAATCCCATCTGCTTGCATCTGTTTTCAAAGATCATTTATCTTATGCTCTTAAGGCCTTCTGTAACCCATTTACTTATTCCATCATATCTAGGACTTATTGGTGCATTTAGAGCAGAGTAGAGAGTGCCAGAATGAGTGAGATTTAGTTGAGGACTCTTTTTGTAGAAGTAGACTCAAGTCTGGGAGTGCGAGTGAAAAACAGTGTGGGTTGAAAGAATAAGGTTGACATATGTGCTACCCATGCAAACTCATGCTGTGAATGTTGAATTCATTTGATAATTTTTACAAGTCACTTATTTGTTTCAAGCTCCAAAAGAGATATTGATGAACCCACATATGATAACCCACATGATATTGAATGAAACTTTCCCAAAGTGCCATATTAGACTTAATAGGGTATCAATATTCAAATAAAGAAGTTTGTTTCCTGTGATAATGTCTATGAGCTTTTTAGACTTTGCCTTGATGGCTCATGGGAATGGCAAGATGAGTTATGGATTGTGTTTAGAGACAAGTGTCTGATGGGTGCTGGGATAATGCCAGAGAGATGCCTATCTCTTCTTTTAATGGAGCACCTATAGTTGTTTCAAGTGATAAGTCCTGTCACTTCTTACTGCAAATGTTGATGCTCTCGACGCCTCTCCTTACTCACATCAATTAAACATCAAATCAAAAGATAGAGACAACAAACAGACAAGCCACGGTCATCAAGGGATACGTTTGTATCCACTGGAACAAACACATCATCAAATGTCTGACAATAAAACCAGAGTCTTATGCACAGAGATTTGTGATGGAATTATATTTATCAGAACAACTTCTATGTCTTCTCGTGATTTAAAATGCAGGCAAAGGACTGTGAATATTTTTTGTTTTCCTATGCATTATGCTGTTATTGTGTCAATTTTCCACACCAGAAACAAAGGAAGCCAAATTTGCTTATCATATTTTATTTTAAATTGCCAGACTTTCCTTATATTCACAAAAGACTCACATGCCCTATCTGCTGTCGGCAGTGACAGTTTGAGTGAAAAGTGAGGCATTTGTTGTCCGCTATCCTATCAGAAAGGAATTTTAAAAAAATTGAATCGGGATGCCCTCATATGGAGACAGAAGCAGGGAGTTGCATGGAAACAGGGGGCTATGTTTGATGTGAGGTACGTCTCCTTGTAGAGGTGACACCATTTAGCATATTAAGAGCATTTTAAACAGGTGCAAGGTGATGTGGTTCTCAGTAATCAGCTTTTCTGATGTAAGCTCCTGATACATGGATTTTGCAGACTCTCCAATGTCAAAGTCCTCTTCTTTGAAGTATTGCTGGAATACAGCTCAGAGATAAGAGGCGTTTGTATAAGGTGCTCCGTGGCACATTGTTCTTGTTTTTAAAAAGGTTATTGGTTTTAAAAAGATGATTTGCTTCCTTTGACTTTCAAATGATGCAAACCTGAATGTTCTACATGTCTCCAAAGGGCTTCTCTAATTAAATGTTTCTTGCTGAATAGTTGAATGTATCATCAGTACCATCGGCCAACTCCTCTGTTCCAATGGCACAGAACAGTGAGTAAAAGAAATATAGAAATGAAAAATAAAAGGATAGTTCACACAAAAATGAAAATTGTCACCATTCACTCACCCTCTTGATTCCAAACCCCTATAATTTTATGCCGTGGAACACAAAAGGAAAATGTATGCATATTGCTTGTGACTGACAGACTCAGTCACCATTTATTTGTTATTTTTTTCCCATAAAATGAAAGTGAATGGTGACTTAGGTCTCACATTGTGTGACATGTAAGAAATAATTTAATTTGGAACAACATTAGTAATGATGCCAGAATTTTCATTTTTGGGTGAACTATCCCTTTAATATGGTAAATATCTCCTGAGTGGCCGAGAGCAGCACTGAAGGGCTCGCCATAAGGTCAATAGATGGATCTCGGACATGGTTGACAGCTGCTGGCCGGACTTTGTCGTATCATCAATGAACAGTTGCACAACTGTGCCCAATCAACCTGAAAGCAAGCTAGCCACTCATTATAACACCAAGAAAACTTTGTATCTCGCAGCTGTTTAATGGCTCTTCATCTGTTTTTGTTTGTTTTTTTGCTGTAAGGTTATTGCACCTTTATGGTTGATTAGGGGATTGGAATAATCCTCGACATCTGTTCGGGGTGTGGGTGGGATGGGTGCGGGATGCCTGCGCTTGCCTTTTATTTACTGGACCAGGCCTCTTGCGCTCATCCCCCCAGCACTGAGGTCTGCATGTTGACTTTTAATGGGAAAGTTGTGAAGAAGAAGAATCTCAAATGGGCTTCAAGGTCATTGAAGGAGCTTTGCTCCCAGCTATCTTTTTCCTTGTAATACAAACAGGACACCCAATCACCACAGCCCATTAGCACCATGATCCAAAAGGATGCGAGAATGCGGACTGAAGTTTATTTTCTTAACCACATGCATTGAATGTTGTAATTGACTGTTTAGTTAGGCATAGTGGTCTTTTAATTAGAGAAACAAATTAAATACTTTGTTTACTTTGGTAGTTTTTGGAAAACTTGGTCATCATTGTGGAGATCCTGCTTGCAGCTTATTCAATTAAAAGGGTTGTTCAGCCAAAAATGAAAATTCTGTCATCATTTAGTCACCATTCACTTTCATTGTATGGAAGAAAGTTGCAATGAAATTGAATGTTGATATGGGCTTACATTCTTTTTAGCCAGACTGTTCTGTACTGTGAATTTGGCAACAGTATGTTGAAAGTTTTTCAGCTGAAATGGATCTATGCTCACCAAAATGCGAATCACTGCCCACAGTGGCCTGAAAATGTTGTTGAACATATGTAAGCTCCAGTTTCTGGGCAAATGTCCTTAGTGGCATCAAAAACGAGTTGTAAAGCGAGTTGTTTTAGTTGTAAATTATGTAAAACAGTCAACAGGTATGCATATTTTATTACCCATGCATCCTAACTCAATCACCAACCGTATATCTAAACTTTAGTGGAATAAACAGTCAATCTTTGAAGGAAAATGCAACCTAAGATTAATAAGTTTCCATGGGACCAGAACCCATGTCTCTGAGACTGCTCATGCAGCATGCTATTTGTCCTTTTGAGTGATGAAAAAGTAAAATGTCCACAATTGGACTTGTCCAATCAAACAAAGGACTGCAGCTAACTATTGAATGAAATCAAAATATATTAACTAGAACTCTTCTAAAAGGGAGCCTACAATCTTAGCCTAAAATAGCATAATGTGGCACTCCCATAGACATTCTATGGCGATACACTGGCGACGAGACAAGAGGTCGTCATTTTGGAATGCATATCTTTTGAGGAGATGCCTCAGGGTGCTGAATAAACAGCTTTTGGGAGGAAACAGCTCATCACTGCTGCTAATCTTAAACATGTTTTACACTAAATAATGCTTTTGAATTGAACTATGTGTGGAGTTCATAACGATAAATAATTTGTTTTTAAGAAAAGTCACAGACAATTTTGCAACAGGTATATGTCACTTTACGCTCTTCCCACTCATTTATATTGTATCCGCAAACCGTCGCAAACTATCTTAACGCTAGCTGACCGGTACACTCTCTCCTATTGTAGAGCAGCAAGGGTTATTATCTCCAAATATATAAAAGTTTCTCTGTATTTACTCATCTCTAGCTTTTCCAGTTTGTATTGTCCCTTTCTAACTTTCAGCAAATCTGGGAAGTGTTTATTTTTTTAAAAATGGGGAGGTACTCTAACTCATCTGTAGAGCACATTAGAGCCCCACCCTGTTATTCAGTGTCTGGTTTCCAGAAGTATTATTCACATTCATTTTTTGCATAGGCTTTTCATTAAATTCTCCATAAAAGAGTTCTACGCCATGAACCAAACCAACCAGCTCTGAGGTGAATTACAACATCACAAACTTTGTTTTAAGGCAATAAAGTATTTGAAAATCAGACAATAAGACAACGATATAAGGATGTTTTCTTACCGTCTTTCACGAAGGTGAAAACTACAATCTCATGAAGCACTGCAAATTATATAATTGCATAAAAACTATGGGAATATATCAAACTGTTGATTTGAGGTTGCTGATTAGAAGTATAAAAACAATATTTTTTAAGTTTATTGTAAAATATTCCGATATGTACAATTAGATAAGTAGTTTAAGGTTAAAGGGAGACAGACTCGATTTCGTCACTCACAGTGTGTCGTTGGAGGTGACTCTAAGGCAAATTTCTTGTGCTTTGTTGGCTGTGGTTCTCTGGTGAACCGTTCTCTGCTGTACCATGGGTAATGTTGTTGTTTACCAGGAATTCTGCTATAAAACACTATTTAAAATATGAAGTATTTAAAATAATGCAGACTGATGGCTTTAACAGAAGCATATACCATCAATGAACAACATCAGAGCTAAAGGTAGGTCTGTCTTGAAATGTTTATAAGTTATAGAAAATCAATTTGTCCATGGAAAAATATAATGGGATTTTTACTTTTAGAACCAGACTGTTGGGCTCTATTCTCCATGGTCATATTCCACAGCCTCTTTCTCTCAGCCGTCTCTCTTTCCCTTTGGGTCTGATGACAGGAGAGTAGAACGTTCATTAGAACAGAACTATCTCTCAGACAGCACCTGCAGGCCATCGCACCAGCACTGGTCCTACCTGTGTGGCAATGCCAGTCGTGGCACCCTGGTACCATCAGGGAATGCTTTGCTGCCAAGTGTTATATGATTAAACCACAGAGATCTAGAAAGAGTTAAGCAGAGTTGCTTTCTCTAAATATATACCTGTACTATACCTCACAAGGCCTACTGCATCTGAATAAGGCATCTGTTATTGGAAATTGAGTAGAATTTAGGCAATTGTTAATGGAGTGTTAAAATTGATTAGTAAATAAAATCTTTTCATCTTCAAATGTATGGAGAATATTTAAATTAATTGTAATGTGATTGATTTAGATCACTTGAAATACTTTGCCTAATCAAATCAAATCAAATCACTTTATTGTCACACGACCACATGCACAAGTGCAGTAGTGGGTGAAAGTCTTGTGTGCAGTTCCGAGCAACATAGCAGTCATGACAGTGATGAGACATATATCAATTTACAATAAACATCAGATTTACACAACACAATTAACATATCTAATGTACACATAATTACACAACACAATAATAATATACATTGTACAGTAAACAATACACACAATATAGAATACACATACAATAAAAAAAAAGTGTATTAAAAAAAAACATTAGGTTGTATTGTAAATAGATATAATTTATGACAGTCCAGTGTAAGATTAATAAAGTGCAGTGCTGATGTATATTGATCGTGAGAGATCAAGTGTTCAAAAGTCTGATTGCTTGGTGGAAGAAGCTGTCATGTAGTTGGCTGGTGTGGGTCCTAATGCTGCGATACTGCCTGCCTGATGGTAGCAGTGAGAGCAGCCCATGGCTCGGGTGGCTGGAGTCTCTGATGATCCTCCAAGCTTTTTTCACACACCGCCTGGTATATATGTCCTGGAGAGAGGGAAGCTCACCTCCGATGATGTGTCTGGCAGTTCACACCACCCTTTTCAGGGTTTGTGGTTGAGGGCAGTGCTGTTGCCGTACCAGGCAGTGATGCAGCCAATCAGGATGCTCTCTACAGTGCAGGTGTAGAAACCGGTGAGGATGTGGTGGTTCATTTCAAACTTCCTCAGCCGTCTCAGGAAGAAGAGGTGCTGGTGAGCCTTCTTCACAATGGCCTCAGTGCGGACGGACCATGTAAGTTCCTCAGTGATGTGGACACCGAGGAACATGAAGCTGCTGACTCTCTCCACCGGTGCTCCATTAATGGTGATGGGGCTATGTTCTCTGTCTTTCCTCTTGAAGTCCACTACAAGCTCCTTGGTGTCTTACTGACGTTGAGGGAGAGTGTAAAGGGAACAATGGAAAGGAGGAGGTGAGAACCGGCTTGACAATATAAATAATAGTTTTAATATAAAACTGAACAAAAAGACACAAACACACACATTATGGTCAGCTGACCGTAAACGATCTCTCTCTCTCATCGCACCACCTTCCACAGTCAGCCTTTATCCCTCTCGGAGGCTTAGTTAGCCTGATAAGGGACCGGGTGTGTATAATCACGACCCGGCACCGCCCTCCGCCCTGTCACAGAGAGGTTGTGCTCCTGACACCAGTGTGTCTGAGTGTGCACCTCCTCTCTGTAGGCTGTTTCATCATTGTCAGTGATCAGACCTACCACCGTCGTATCATCAGCAAACTTAATGATGGCATTGGAGCTATGTGTTGCCACACAGTCATGTGGGCTGAAAACACAGCCCTGCGGGGCTCCAGTGTTGAGGGCCAGTGATGAGGAGATGTTGCTGCCCATTCTAACCACCTGACATCTGCCTGACATTAAGTCCAGGATCCAGCTGCTCAGCGAGGTATTTAGGCCCAGAGCCCTGAGTTTCACATCAAGCTTGTAGGGCACTATGGTGTTGAATGCTGAGCTGTAGTCTACAAACAGCATTCTCACATATGTGTTCTTTTTTCCAGTTGGGAGAGAGCAGTGTGTAGTGTAGATGCAATGGCATCGTCAGTGGAGCGGTTGTTGCGTTATGCAAACTGCAATGGGTCCAATGAGGTGAGCAGCACAGAGCAGATGTAATTTCTGATTAGACTCACAAAGAATTTGCTGCAGGATGCCAGTCAGCTACAGGATGCCAGTCATTTAAGTAAGTAATTTTTTATTGCTTTGGTATGGGCACAATGGTGGACGTTTTGAAGCATATGGGGACTACAGACAAGGAGAGGGACAGGTAGAAAATGTCTGTAAAAACACCAGCCAGTTGGATTGCGCGCACTCTGGTGACGCAGCCGTCTGGACCCGTGGCTTTATGGATGTTCAGCCATCGGAAGGACTGGGTTACATCCGCAACAGAGACGGAGAGTGAACCAACCTCTGTAGCATCGGCCATGAGTGCTCTCTCCGCGAGGGCAGTGTTATTTCCCTCGAAAAGTGCATAAAAGTTATTTAGCTCATCCGGGAGAGATGGCATTTTTATTCCCTTTGTAGTCTGTGATGATGTTAATTCCCTGCCACATGCTTCTAGAGTCAATGGTGTTGAACTGTCTTTCAATCTATTGCCTGTACTGGCGTTTTGCTGCTCTGAGTTTTTATGCTCCTCCGCATTGGCTCATTCTGAGGGTGGGTGCTTCCTGTTTCAGTTTCTGCCTGTAAGCGGGCAGAAGCAAAACGGAAGAGTGGTCTGATTTGCCAAATGGTGTGGGGGAGGGATTTGTAGCCATCCCGGAAAGGAGAATAGCAATGGTCCAAAACCCGGTCCCCTCTTGTGTTGAAGCTGATATGTTGGTGTGATTGTTTTCAGATTGGCTTTGTTAAAGTCCCCAGTCATAATGAACACAGCCTCAGGGTGCGTGGTTTCCTGCTCACTTATACTCCCATACAGTTCCTTGAGTGCCCAGTCTGTGTCAGCTTGTGGGGAGATGTACACGGCAGTAATAATGACCACTGTGAATTTCCTCAGTAGCCAGAATGGTTGTGTAATGATGAGCAGGTGAAGGCAGACGAGGGGCGAGGATCTAAATGCAGTGGGTCTTTATTTAAACAAGAATGACAACACGACAAACAGGAACAAAGGAAATATCCACAATGGGAAAAATAAAACAAAAACACAGAAGACATTCACTGGGAAAACAGGCAAAACAAGCATCCACAAACATCAACGACCGACAGGGGAATGGAGAAACAGCAGGGTTTAAATACGCAGACACAGGATGATCACAAACGACATTCAGGTTCGAACAATGACAGAGTGCTGGCAGTGATAAGATCCGGGAATTGTGGGAAGTGTAGTTTTAGACAAAGACAAGTGAAACACAGGGCGGACAACAAGGGAATCGTGACAGGTTGACACAGAAGCATGAGAAATTCCCAATCAGGAGAGCAGAAAGACTTGATCAAATGTACGTTCCTCTGATCACACCAAGATTTGTTGATCATAAAGCATACACCAGAATCAGAATCAGAATCAGCTTTATTGCCAAGTATGCTTACACATACAAGGAATTTGTCTAGGTGACAGGAGCTTCCAGTCAACAACAATACAAATAATACCAAAAACAGCAGCAAGACATAGGTAATTAAAAACTAAAAAGAACACAAAATAAATAATTATACATATACGTACATACACTCACCTTCATACATACCCACATACACACACGTAGTGCAAATCTAATACAATCTGTATATAAAGAACAAAAAACAGTATATTATGTACAGAGCAATGTAAGTAATGGCAGAAGTGGATATGTTGGATAATATAAATTAAAATTAAAATTAAACTGTGTATTGCACATAATTATTGCTCAATGGGGCAATTTAATTGTTCATTAGATGGATGGCCTGAGGGAAAAAACTGTTCCTGTGTCTGACCGGTTCTGGTGTTCAGAGCTCTGAAGCGCCGGCCAGAAGGCAACAGCTCAAAAAGGTAGTGGGCAGGGTGAGTGGGGTCCAGAGTGATTTTACCAGCCTTTTTCCTCACTCTGGAAGTGTATAGTTCTTGAAGGGGGGCAGGGGCAACCAATAATCCTCTCAGCAGACCGAATTGTCCTTTGTAGTCTTCTGATGTCTGATTTCGTAGCTGCACCAAACCAGACAGTTATTGAAGTGCAGAGGACAGACTCAATGACTGCTGAATAGAACTGTTTCAGCAGCACTGGTGGCAGGTTGAACTTCCTCAGCTGGCGAAGGAAGTACAACCTCTGCTGGGCCTTTTTCACAATGGAGTCGATGTGTATCTCTCACTTCAGGTCCTGTGAGATGGTAGTGCCCAGGAACCTGAATGACTCCACTGCTGCCACAGTGCTGTTTAGAATGGTGAGGGGGACAATGTTGGGGTGTTCCTCCTAAAGTCCACAATCATCTCCACTGTTTTGAGCGTGTTCAGCTCCAGGTTGTTTTGACTGCACCAGAAAGCCAGCCGTTCAACCTCCTTTCTATATGCAGACTCATCATCATCTCGGATGAGACCGATGACAGTGGTGTCGTCTGCAAACTTCAGGAGCCTGACAGAGGGGTCCTTGGTGGTGCAGTCATTGGTGTACAGGGAGAAGAGAAGTGGGGAGAGCACACATCGCTGGGGGGCACCAGTGCTGATGGTACAGGTGGTGGAAGTGAATTTTCCCTGCCTCACAAGCTGCTGCCTGTCCGTCAGAAAGCTGGTAATCCACTGACAGGTAGAGGTGGGAACAGGGAGTTGGTTTAACTTAGTCCGGAGTATATCTGGTATGATTGTGTTGAAAGCTGAGCTGAAGTCCACAAAAAGGATCCTTACGTATGTCCCCGGTCTGTCCAGATGTTGCAGGATATGATGCAAACCCATGTTGACTGCATCATCCACAGACCTGTTTGCTCGATAAGCAAATTGAAGGGGCTCCAGAAAGGGTCCAGTTATGTCCTTCAGGTGGGCCAACACCAGTCTCTCAAATTACTTCATGACCACAGATGTCAGGGCGACAGGTCTGTAGTCATTAAGTCCTGTGATTTTAGGTTTCTTAGGGACGGGGATAATAACTGAGCGTTTGAAGCAGCATGGGACTTCACACTGCTCCAGTGATCTATTGAAGATCTGAGTGAAGATGGGGGCCAGTTGGTTAGCACAGGAACGAAGGCAAGCTGGTGAGATGCCATCTGGTCCTGGAGCCTTCCTTGTCCTTTGCTTCCGAAAGACACGGCACACATCGTCCTCACAGATCTTGAGTGCAGGTAGTGTAGCAGGAGGGGGAGGAGGGGGGTTGCAGGAGGTGTTAATGGTTGTGTGAAATGAAGGTCCGAGTGCATGTGGGGTGTGAAATCGGGCCTTTCAAATCTGCAGTAAAACACATTCAGGTCGTCAGCCAGTCATTGGTCCGCCACAGGGTTGGGGGTAGGAGTCCTGTAATTAGTAAGTTGTTTCAGGCCACTCCACACTGATGCAGGGTCGTTAGCTGAAAACTTGCTTTTCAGCTTCTCAGAGTAGCTTCTTTTAGCCACTCTGATTTCCTTATTCAGTGTGTTCCTGGCCTGATTATACAAGACTCTATCCCCACCCCTGTAAGCCTCCTCTTTGGCATGACGAAGCTGTCTGAGTTTCCCTGTGAACCATGGTTTATCATTGTTGAATGACAAAAATGTCCTAGTAGGGATGCACATATCCTCACAGAAACTGATGTATGATGTAACAGTATCTGTGAGCTCGTCCAGGTCTGTAGCTGCAGCTTCAAAAACACTCCAATCAGTGCAGTCAAAGCAGGCTTGTAGTTCCAGCTCTGCTTCAATAGTCCATCTCCTTATAGTCCTTACAACTGGCTTTGTTGATTTTAATTTCTGCCTGTAGGTCGGGAGAAGATGAACCAGACAGTGATCAGAGAGACCAAAAGCTGCACGTGGGACAGAGCGATATGCATTCTTTAATGTTGTATAGCGGTGATCCAATATATTCCTGTCTCTGGTGGGGCATGTAATGTGCTGTCTGTATTTGGGCAGTTCGCGTGTGAGATTTGTTTTGTTAAAGTCCACAAGAATAATAATGACTGAGTCCGGGTATTGTTGTTCTGTGTCTGAGATTTGATCAGCCAGCTGTTGCAGCACTAAGTCCCCAGACTCGTTAGGAGGAATGTAAACACTCACCAGAATAAACGAAGAAAACTCCCGCGGCGAGTAGAACAGCTTACAGTTAATAAAGAGCGCTTCCAGATTAGGACAGCACATCCTCTTTAGTGTTGTTACATCTGTACACCAACTTTCGTTGATGTAAAAGCATGTTCCACCGCCTCTCGTTTTCCCCGTTAACTCCGCGATGCGATCCGCTCTGAACAGCTGGAAGCCCGGCAGATGTAATGCACTGTCCGGAATGGCTTCACTCAGCCAGGTTTCAGTGAAGCACAGTGCAGCAGAGTTTGAAAAGTCCTTATTAGTATGTGTGAGGAGATGTAGTTCGTCCGTTTTGTTGGGAAGAGAGCGGAGATTTGCGAGATGAATGCTCGGCAGTGCTGTGCGAACGCCGCGCTGACGGAGTTTAACCAGCGCGCCAGCTCGTCTCCCTCGCCTGCGTCTCGTAGCGCATCTAAACAACACAGCAGCGCCTCCAACTAAAATGTCCAGCAAAACGTCCGAATATTGAAAAACCGGGAAAAGATGATCTGGTATGTGCTGCCGAATGTTCAGCAGTTCGTCCCTGGTAAAACTGATTGGTAAAAGATTGCTAAACACAGGACAAACTAACAAAAACAACAAAAGAAATGAAGAGCTCCACACCGAGGCGGCCATCTGCGGCGCCATGTTGTATTAACCTCTGCTTTTACCTGAGAGGTCTTTCGCTCTGTCCGCTCGGTGCACAGAGAACTGGAATCTCTGCAGACATTCAAGTTTCTGTAAGGCAGATAATGCAGCAGTCCCTCGTCTCTCGTTGGAAAGAGATCCGCTCTCTCAGCTCGCAGAGCTTGTTGTCCAGAGACTGAACTTTTGCCAGTAGAATACTGGGAAGCGGGGGTCGATTTGTGCGACGTCTTTCTCTGATGAGAACGCCGGCTCTTTTTTCCCTTTTCCTTCTGTGTTTCCATGGCCGGGCAGCCCAGACAAAGGGCTCCGCTGGCGTGTTTGTAAACAGTGGGTCGGCATTGAGGAATTTGAAATCCGGTTTTCAGTGTGCAATTGCAGAACCAATGTTCAGAAGCATTTGTCTGTCATACACAATAAGGCAGACAACATCCAAGACAAAAAAAAATCTGTAAACAAAACAAATAAAAAACTGCAATGTTGTGTTGGAGCTGGCGACCCAGCAGCCATACTCGGAGCCATCTTGAGTCACCCCTTTCTAATGTTTTAGGAAGCAAGCTTATTGATTGACAGGGTTTATTTTTTTTTATAAAGATACACAAGTACTTAAGGGGATCTAATGATCTATTGAGATTGAAAATATGTTGACTTAAAGTAAACATGACAACAAATTTACTTTTTATAATATGCGTTACTGCTGTTATTATTTACAATTCACATGTGGCATTAAATAAAACCACCAGATAGCAAATAGAACACAGTGAAGTTTATACATAGTTTAATAAACAATTACTCATCACTTCAGAATAAATGCTGTTGATGTCCATTTGATTTGTCAGCAACAACAATATTGAATTGAGTCTTTATAATTACAATAGTCTTTACAATTGTAGTTATGCAAATTGTGTTAAGTTTTTCTTTTCTTTTTTTTAACTATTCATTCGATTTAATCTTAAATTACCTGGAACAGCATATTGAGACCAGAGAATAATCTGATTCTTGCTTCATATTGTCATTTCTGTCCCTTTGCTTTTCCTGCTGTAATTTGTATGAACAAATGACAAAATGCTCTCAGTGAGAAATTAATGGCTGACTGTCAAAGGTAATCATGAGGTTGGTTGTCAGCAACCGGTCTGCTTTAATTTCCCATGATTCGCTTTGTAAAAGAATGATGACATACATTTAACTCATCCTCTTTTGTTGGGTGACATTGATGACTGGGTTATCATTGGTAATGCGAGTTTCAAACACTAAGAAATCCGCTTGACTCTGTAATAGCTGAAAGTTTCAAGGGCACTGTGTACTTTTGGACTCAGGTATATTCCGAATTTTAGTGGGAGGACCAATTATAATAGTTTCAAGGAATGTTTGGTTCAAAATAAGTGAACCTCAATTGACAGCATTTGTGGCATAATTTTAGTTCCAACTTGTCCCTACTTTTATATAAAAAAGCAAAAACATCATGGTTACTAACTTAACCTCCATTCCCTGATGGAGGGAACGAGACGCTGTGTCGATGTAGTGCCACTATGGGTCGCTCTTTGTAGCCCCAGACATCTCTGATCTTTGAGAAAAGGCCAATGAAAATTGGCGAGTGGAATTTGTATGCCACTCAGCCTGACATACGGGTATATTATGCAACCTGGAATGCAACCACTCATTCAGGTTTCGCACTGAGGAGCCGAGACAATGTCCTTGCCATTTCAGCGGGTAGTTCAGTGTTGTGGCAGGAGGAACAAGTTTCGTTCCCTCCATCAGGGAACAGAGGTTATGTTAGGAACCATGACATTCCCTTTCTTTCACTCACCCACCGTTGTGTCGATGTAGTAACACTAGGGGTTTCCTATGGAAAACGCCACAACTACTGAACTGCGTAACGTGCTCGGCTCACTTGGAATCTTGACCGAGGTGGTACTAAAAAAAGTATCAGGTACTATCCACAGTGGAAAACCCCCCAAAAGCGAGTTGAGTTGAGTTGTAACATGCAGTGGAAAAGCCCCATTATTGACACATGTACTGGGCTGATGGCGAGTTTCTCCGAAAACTCATCAGCCACAGGGCTAAGGAGGAATGACATCCAGGGTCCACACTTTTGTGGAAACGACTGGGAGAAGGTGCCTCTCAGGGCCTCTCAGGTATCTGATGATCAAGTCGTGCTTCCCTAAATACTTACCGCCTACTGCATTGTGATGTGCCTATATAGCAGCAACATTCACTTTCAGTGTGGAGTGGGACAGCCGCCCTTCCAGCCTCTCCTGCAGAAAGTAAAGCACTGATCCAACTGCACATTTCTGGGGGTATTCACATCGGCAACAACACCGTTTAGTGAACAGACGCCACTTCAGGTCATACAGGAGCCCTGGCCTGAGTGATCAACAGCAAAAGCCTCCGCAGGGAAAGGAATACTGCCAGTAACTCAAGGCAGTTGATGTGTCAAGGCAGTCGCGGATCAGTCCAAGGACCGGCGGCTATGTGCCTGTCTCAGCCATGCTTGGAGCCGTCCGTCATAACCACGACGTGCCTGGAGACCTGGCCTAGCGGGACCTGACCTCGTTCGTGAGGTGCGCCCTAATTGCAACCGAGTCTAACATACAGAGAAAATAAATGCTCTGAACCTGGGAGAGCTTGCTCTTCTCCCAGTTGACCCAAAGCCTCAGCCGGCTGAGGTGCCTGAGCACCAGGTTCCTGTGTAACAAATCAAGCGAGTGAGCTAGGATCAGCTGATTGCCGAGATAGTTGAGAATGCGGATGCCCACATCCCTTAACAGGGCAAGGGCAAGGGCTGCTGCCTCTGTGACCTTGCACAAGAGGTGACAGGGACAGACCGAAGGCGAGGACCTTGTACTGGTATGCCCAGCCTTTGAAAGTAAACCGCAGGAAGGGTCTGTGTCGAGGTAAAACCCGAGATCTTGATGCCGGACACTCGCTAAAATTAGTTTTTTGCATCAGCATCATGAACGGAGTCTGTGCAAAGCCGGTTTAGAACTCGCACGTCCAAGATTGGCCGCAACCCGCCGGCTTTTTTGGGTATGATGAAGAAGGGGCTATAAAAACCAGCTCTATCGCGTCCTTCCATAGGAGGGTGGCTATCTCCGAGCATAAGGCAGCAACGTTCTCGCCTTTCACTGCAGTGAAACGGATGCCGCTTAACCTGGGCGGCCACCTGCGAACTGAATTGGTTCAGTTAGAAGTAACGATCGCAACCAGGAAATATACACAAACGGAAAAGGCATCTTTAAAAAGACGCTCTCCTTGAGTGCCACTCTTTTAGAGGAAGAATATACTCTTTTGACTACTGAAGCACCCAGGGTCATTCTCTGCACTCGACCAAGAGGGGAGAAGCCGATGTAATGTGCAGTAAATCCAACAGCTTCACTGGACTCAGAGATGAATGGATCGGCAGAGTAATTCAGTTCAGTGAATACAACCGCTCGGCTCTGAAGAAGAAGTCTGAATGAGTGGTTGCATTCCAGCTCCTTATATGCCAGTATGTCCGGGGGAGTGGCATTGGTATTGCACTCGCCAATTTTCATTGGCCTTTTCTCAAATATCAGAGATGTCTGGGGCTCCCAGGGCTCCCACTACATCAACACAAAGTCAAGTGAGTGACAGAAGGGGAATCTGTGTTACAGTGAGGCATTTAAAACTTAAGTGAAATTGGCCAATCTTTAAACATCAAAATGCTTACTGTTTTAAAAGTATATCCACAGGACTTTGACATCATATGTGTCAACAAGATCTTAGTTGGATTAAATCAGATACTAACCTTTTCAATGTAAATTTGTATCCAATTTTATAACTTTCTTGCTGTAATGATGTTACACTGTAAACCCTAAAACTCCAAAATGCCCCCCAAAAAAACAAAGATTTAAAGAACTTCACAGCTCAAATAATACATGAAAACGGAAAAATGTATGTGCTTTAATAAAATTATAAATTTCACATTTCACATTACACATTTCCCCAATGTACTTTCATTTTAAGTGCCTCATTCTAACCTTGATTGATTCCTTTTGTTTTTTAAGAAAAGGAGGGACAAGTTGAAATTATATTATTATTATTATTTTGGTAATCAACATTATGCCACAAATGCTGTTGATTGAGCTTAACTTGTATTTCTACAATTTGCACACATTTATAAGGCTTATTTTGTCATAATGAATGTTTATTTTTGTAATGGCACTTTACAATCCACAAGTTGTAGTTTATGTATGCATGTGTTAAGAATTTTTTTTTTTTATATTACGTAACAGTAACACTGGCTTTTTATTTGTGTCTCCTCTGTCTGGCAGGAAATTGCAGCATACTTGATAACATTTGAAAAGCATGAAGAATGGTTGACAACATCCCCTAAAACAAGGTAAGAGAGTTTATCTATCCCTTGCTATTAGAAATCTATTTTACCCAGAACTCTAGGTTTTATCATCATGATGCCCAAATTAAGCCATTAGCGGGAGATTCCCCTAATGACTCACTTAAGAATCCCTGCCACCTTAAAACTAGGGTGTTTGATATCGGTGGACATTGATGGCAGTTTCAGAAGGTTTACTTCTTTTAGGACATAGCCTGGCAGGTAATGGCTTATTAATGTGGACTAATAACTCTAAATAGCCTATTAGCAGAACTCTCTGCTCAATTCTCTGCTCTCATCTCCTCAGTGAGTTTGATGGTAATGTGTTCATATCTAACAGCAAATTTAACGTCCTCTAATAAATGAAGGTGTGAGCTGAGAACTGTCTAGCTGCTCAGAAAGAGATGGAAGGTTGAGGTGTTGACTGACATTGAAGAGGGAAATGTGAGCATGTCATGTCTGTGAACAGGTGTGTGTATGTATGTGTTTGTGTGTGCACTGCATTTGAACCCATCTTTTATTGTGGTTTCTAGCTGCTAGCTCACCCCAGGTTTTGAAGCAAGAATCTACTTGTACCCTTACTCCACAAGCGTAGGATTTAATATTTTTAAGTAGAATATCTGTTCAGTTGATTGGCTGTAAGACAGGCCAGCGGTGGTGGATTTGAGATGTAATGGAGTGACACTAATCTAGCCTCAAGGCTGTTGAGATTATTCTGATACAGATGGCTTAGGGGAAGACAGGGTCAGAGGTTGCTATGGTGGCCTGCCAGGTGGCTGATCTACCCACAGTGAAATCTTATTGATTCAAAACAGTAAACATAATTTTATTAAAGAGAAATTTCCTTGTGTACATTTTTATTGATCATGGCAGCAATAATTTGTGAAATGATGATCAAATGATACACTTCCTGTGTTTTGAAGAGACTATTTAGGTGCCTGGATTGCAGTGGTGGAGCAATGCTGTACAGTCCCATTAAAGTATTCCGAATCATGGCAGTCTGCTGCATTTTTCTCAACCAAGCACTCTGAACCTACATTCAAACTGTGAATTGTGCTGTGCTAATTTTGGTCAGCTCTACATTTTTTACCTGTTTGCACCATTACTTGATTTACCTTTAGTGAATGAGGTACTAAAAGAGTACAAACATCTCCTTCTGTGGGATTAATCCATTCTTAGTGTGCTCTGTGCTCTCATTGTCTTTGATTATGTCACTTCACGCATCAGTTAATTTACTAGTGCTGGATATGTATCAAACCTGTAAGGGCACAGTGTAAGAGCTGAAAAAACAAGTTGTTGTGTCACTCAGAGTAAAGCTCACTCTGCACAGATAGCACAGGCAACCATTCATTGGAGAAAGAAAATAGAAGGAAGGTTACTTGAAGGTGAGAGAGATGTATTTGAAAAACTACATCTAAATTGTCCTCCAATGTATTGTGGTGAAGCTCTTATGGTGTAATTTTTTAAGAAGCTTATAGTGTGGGCATATTATGTATCAGTGTTTTTCTGTGTCAGGTTTTAAGTCTGTGTATTTCTTCCAGCCTAATCTCACATAAAAATCTGCAAGTGTCTGACGATTTTTCATTAGCCGAAATTGGTATATGTTGACCGAATTTGAAAACACTGCCCCCAGCGTTAAGTGTTTCAGAGCATATAAACAAGTGTGGCATCCATTTATATCGAGGAGAGGTCACCTGAAGCCAGTTGTGAAAAGAATTGTTTTCAGCTGAACAGGGTGTAAAACAGTGAAGAGCAATGCTTATTTTATTTAATCTACCCCCCCAACCAAAACCCAATTTATCCCTAACCATTAGTAGAGACAAAATACAATGTTAGGGATCAAAATGCAACCTCCTTATCATGCTTGTGATTGTTTATTCAAATGTAATTACTTCCTCGTTTGAATGGGGATTGAACTGTGGTCTTCCACGCAACTGATGCAACGCACTACCAGTTGTGCCACAAGGGAAATTAATTGTTGTTGAGCCGTTACAAATATGCCTGATGGTAGATAGGGCATGTCAGTGAGTCAGCATACTGTTGATGATCCTAGGGTACAGGAACTTTCGAAAACAGCATGCCGACTTCCTATGTGATCATGTTGTTTTATTTCAGTCAGTTTTTCTTTCCTCAGGTTAAGCCCTCCAATCTCCTGTTCCAGCCAGCTTGTCGAAACAGAACAGTGCTTTCTCTGTCTCAAGCTTCTTCCAAGCAAGTCTCTTTTCTCTCCCAATTAGAGAGAGAGAGCAGTGCATATACTATTACATAACTATACTATTAGACAGCTCTGAGTTCCTTGCGCTCAGTGCCAGATTCTGGAAACTGCTCAATCTCATGCTTAGAGAGATGCTTATGCACAGAAAGTGCCAGTCATCATCGCCACTGAGAAAACGTTAAGGTGCATAGGGATCATGTGCCCTCCACCCTTGTGTGCACTCTATTAAATCCTAACCGCATCTGCATTCCTGTACTTTTGATGAAGAACTGTCTTCTTGACCATTGATGAAGTATGTTTTTTAGGTATGCAGGTTTGTAGTGTTAATACACCGTCACCCAGACACACTTTATCTGCCATGTTGGCATTGTCCATTGACCCAAATGTTTTTGACTCTCTACCACAAAACAATGTAGTGAGAATCACTTTGGCACCAATTGAAATGAACTGGGCCTCACACAAGTCACCAAAGTATGTGGTGATTTTTGATCACACTTCACTTAAGGAGTATGTGTGTGTGATTATTAAAATCAGACAGCCCCTCCCTCCATCCTCAGGGCACCAGCTAAGGAGTTTCAACTTAACAATGAAAGAATGATCCAAATGGACCATTCAGTAAATTTAAATTATGTAAATTAGAGGGAGTTGGACATCTGTATTATCTGAAGGATTTGACAGCACCCTAACCCTTTAGAGCTCTTCTGTATCATCAACACAAGGCTGATCTCCTCGAAGCACAGAGATGGTTCTTGCAATCTAAAACACGCAGATATACAGCCCTTATGTCTGTGCAAGATTCATCATCTGGAACATGCAGACGCACGGAACTTGAAGAGAAGGTTTGCACGCCAGAGCTAAAAAAAATTCCTGTAGTTATCTTCCTGGGAGAGTCTGTGAGTGGGAGCAGAGCAAGGAGTGGAGCGGCATGATTTTACCTGGAGCGAGGCGTGGGTTTTTAAAAAAATCGGAGCGTCATTGTTTTCTCTCGCTCCAAGAGTGAACCACTAATGCTCCATTATGGGCAAAACACCTGTTAATGGACCTTAATACAATAATTAATCACGTGTTAAGCAGTGTTAAACACTATTGGCATGAAGAAAAGATGGAATTTCTGACATAACCAGAAAGAATGTGATAAAAAAAAAATACTATTTAAAATCTAGCAGCATTTGGTAATGTTCGACATCCAGAGTGAAGGTTACGTTTGCTTTCTGTTTTCACGCTCCCTTTTATTGAGTTAAGCTTGACTTAACTACATGCTTGTGTCTAGTCTCTTTATTCTTACATCAACTGGCATATAGGGAAAATTAATGACGGGATTGTGAAGGAGAACACGAGTGGAGAGGTGATTGCCACGATCAAATGTTTGTTGTGAAATCCTAAAAGACATGTACAAAATCTAGCAATTTATTTAATTGATCAAACAGATCAGAGAATGCTGCCGATATGTTTCAAAAGTAAGCTATAAAAAATATTTATGTTAGTCTTGGGCTAATGTTAGTGTTCTAATAAAACACATTGTAGCTTTTCTTCTAGTATTGTGTATTTATTTTTCATTTATTACACCTAATGCATGGAAGGTTGTCATTTTAAAAAGCATACTGAAATAACTTTACTGTGGAGAGGTAGTGCTAATTTTGCCATGGGAGCAGGGTTTCTCTAATTCAGGAGCGCGGAGCCAGCAAGGAGTGGGAAATGGACAACCCGGAGTGGAGCTGGAGCAGAGTGATTAAAGAATTCTTTAAGTGCAGAGAGGAAATTGTTGCTGCTCCACTCCACTCACATACTCTGTTCCCTGGTGTAGGGATTCAAAATCTGCCATAAATGAACAGACCCACATGCAGCGCGGCCACGCACGTCCCTCTCGAACGGGCGCCTCCGGCAAGTCTTTATCCCCCTCCTGGCTGATTAGCCCGATTCAGGACCGGCCGTGTGTCCTCAAGATCAATTTAACTGTGTTGGCATTCATACCAGTTACACAGTTACAGTTCTCAGCTTTTTTTTATTTATGAATCTGATGGCTCCTCAGCTCCTGTAGCCTTATGGAAAATGTCCATTGGTTGCACACTTCAGAATCTCCACAGATGAAATACATCCTCCAGGTTTTGTTAGCATATGGTTTAATGAATGCTGTGTAATCAGCATCATACTTATTTGATGTACTACTTGTTGCTTACTGTGTAAAAGTGAAATAGGCATATTCACATGCAGGTATTGTGTCATTTCTCTCTTCCTGCCTTTCCTTCTCTATCCCTCTCCACCCTTCCCTGTTTTTATTAACAATCCTTATTCATGTGCAAATGTACTTTTAGTACTCCAACTTTCACACAATTTTTCCCTCTGCCTCCTTGCCTGTAAGGGACATTGATAATGGTTAGACATAAAGAAAAAGCCAATTATAAGACATTTCCTTGTGTAATTGCTAGAGATGAGTTGAAGAGCACCCTCTCTGCTTTTTTATCACCTACACAAAAAATTAGCCCATAAAAATAAGTCTAGTCTACCTCTTTGCACTCACTCATTACAGGCTCTGTGCTCAGTAATGTGCAGTATATTATCACTGGATAAAGGGTATATGGGAGAAGCTCTTGTGTGATTTCTTTTTAAGTTTATTGTAAGACATTGTAAGTTCTTGGCACATATAGATTTAATTGTTTTAATTTTGACTAATCATAACATTTTAATTTGTCAGCACTAGTGGACATACTGTAAGGATGGAATGGTTTGATGAATGGTGCTGTTTATTTGCATGTGATGTTTTGCTTAAAATTGCAATTTTGAAAGAAAAAGTATTTCCTAAGAAACAGAGAAATGTAATGCTCGGAATATCATACTAGCATTCAACTCTTTCTAGTACTAACATATATATATATATATATATATATATATATATATATATATATATATACACGCAGAAATATTATGAATAGTATGGTAGTATTTGCATTCTGAACTCTGCTATAGAGCTCTCCAGTAACAGCAGTGCTATGACTGACAGCTACACTGTCTGATACCGGTGGTCCAGGTATAGTGGAGGTCAAGGTTCAGGGGTTATGAAAGAGGTTACGGTATGCTTAAGTGATTTTGCAGGAGCATGTCATTTGCTCCTCCTTCTTCCCGGTGGAAGCCTGGCATAGCTCTTAGGTGCCAGGTTACAGAAACTGACTCAGCCTCTGGGCGGGCCAGACTGGAGAGACAAGGGAGAAAGAGGTCAATGGGCCATGGAGAGTTTAATAGCTAAGCAGTAGGCCATGCACGTATGGAGGCATAGCCTGGGGCTCTGGACACACACATATACACAAACACACATACAGAATAAATATGGGAGGCGCAGGTCAAAGCTGGTGAAAAGACCGAAGGAATATTCTTTATGTATTACAAAGAGATCAAGCTCTAGAGAGAACCACAACAAATGCAGCATTCTCCACTGAAAGAAAAGACTCACTGCTTGATGAAAACATAGTACAAACAAGGGAATAAATTCTGATTATTCTATGCTGTGTGCTGCTGTCATAAAATACATTCTTCATAATAATTAAAGATATCTGAGGTTTAGCAATGTGTTTAAATAATCAAAGAGGATGCAGGAGAGAAAAGACTTGAGCTCTGTGATTGATGTGTTCAGTTCTATCAGGAAGACTCACAGACTTGAGTGAAATTCAAGATGACATTAATTTTATGAATATAAAACAGAAAATGTAATGTCTCTCTTTTGCGTAAGCCCTGTCCGAAGAAATTGTACTCAGAGATAGGAAGCAGGGGTGAGGAGCCTACCCCATACAGGACGGGACTCAACTAGTGGTGGTGGGGTGGTGGAGGTTGCCAAGTTAGCACACTGAAACAGCAATGTGATAGATAGAGCAGACTTATAAAGCAATGGCTTACATGTGATTGGGTAGGAGTTACCTAGCTAATGGTGCAATGATGTACAGCTGCTAGTTTTCCTGCTAGAACTATGCTGCGCTTACATTTCCTATAATAGACATTCCCTTTTTGACAGGAAGTGCTGCAATAGTTAAAATCAACATGATTGCTTCCACTTCGGTCACTGGAACAACACTACCACTAATTCAGTCTATACCTGTCAAAGCCCAGAAAATATCACAACCTCACAACTCCAGCACACCACACTTTAATTTACACTGACGGACACCTCCTTTTCCATTTCTATTAAAAGAAGAGCTCTGTATTAAGTGTTAATGAAAGCAGGGCCGCCTTGTTCTTTAGACTACAGAAATAAGACTATTAGAATTGAACTTCAGAAGCTTACACATGCTAAGCATGAGTTCTCAAATAGTACTTGCAATTTACCACAGAAAATATTGTACTTAAAAGGAGGAGAATCTCCAACAACTTCTTAAATGGATAGTTGACCCAAAAATGATGATTCTTTAATCATTTATCTTCAGATGAACATGTTGCTCCTGTTTAACAGCCTCTGTCACAATTCACAGTAATATTATGGAGAGAAAAAATGTAATAAAAGTAATTGGTGAATGAGACAAACATATTGCCATCTCCTTTTATGTGTTCAACTGAGGAAAGATAGTCCTACAACTTTGGAACTCTATGAGGGTTAGTAAATGACTGAAAAAAGAAAACAGGTTTGAATGTTTGAACTTCAACTTGCTTTTTTCAAGTTACAGTATGTTACAGTATGGTTGTTCTGATTAAATAGAAGCTAGCTTTGTTGTCTAGTTCCCTTCCAGTGTATGTGTTAATATGCTGAGATGAGATGGAAGTACTGGATGATTTATAGACAATCCTGGTTTCAGGATCTAGTTCATAAATGTGTTAAGGCGAATTCAAGCACCTGTCCTTCAGACAGTATCATGCATAGTGCTGCTGGCTTCAGGTTTACGTCATATGTCTCTGGAAGGCATCCAACAATACTGTTCTTATTAATATCATCACACACATTAGTCATTGAATGAAAATAGGACAATGTTACACAAAATCAACAAAGCGCACTCTAAAAATGAAATGTGATCACAAACAGTAATGCTGATGAAAGATATTAGCTTCTTAGTATTGGCTTTTATGTAGAAGTACAGTTAAGTAAACAAAGAAAATTTGGGGAAATGGTTAGGAAATGACTCAATATCACCCCATGAGCACCATGTCTTAAAACATCCCATTTACAATTTACCGGGTTGATACAATGACTACTTTTTTGGAAGAAAAGTAGTCAACACCTGATGCGAGTGCAGCATCGCATCAAAAGCAAATTGATCCCATTATAATCAATGAAGCTGTCCACACTGTTGCAGTGTCACATCGCGCTGTGCTGACAGTAAACTGATGCACTGTTGTATTGCTGACGTGCTGCAAAGCTACTGCAGTCCCTTTATCATCCCATCCACCTGAAATAAACAGATTTTACTAAACAAATATAAAAGTTTGAATATCTTAGACACACATTTTATTTGCTACATATTTAAATATCTTCTGGTCTACTAATTAAAATAATCTTTTATTTCTAACCACATTTATGCACATTTATTGTTTTAACAATAACATTACAATAATAATTATATAATGATGAGATATTTACAACAGTAGTTTTCTGTTGAAAATAAAGTAAGATACAGGTTATGTTCCAATTTTACCATTGCTGAAGTCTACTCGAGTTCACAGCTGAATGGTCTTGGCTATCTGAACATAATATAAAATGTTGATGTGTCCAGTGTAGACAAAATTAAGCCGTTGTGGAGCGCGGTGTCAGTGTTCATGCCCAGTGATGACAGGATGTCAGTTGATTTGCCAAAGTTTGCAAAGTTAGATGGCGTCTTTGAAAGACATTTTATTTATTTATTTTTATTTAAGACACTTTATAGCAAATAAACTAGATATCCACATGCAGAATTATATATTCGGGCTTTTATGTAGCAGTCTAGACAGAAATCATTACGAATCATTTGATGAATCATTGAATCAATAATTTCTTGAATTGCAGCTGAAATATTTATAATTATACACTATTCTCACTTTACACTATTACACATTGTTTAATAAAACCAAGAAACGCTTAATCTGTATCACTGCTCCTGTTTGTTTCAGGATGTTTTTTTCCTTCAGTCATTTGCAAATGCATGGTAAATAAGTAGCATCTTAACAGTGTGGGAACAGGACAGTGACACTGATGTGATAACATGCTGGCATTTGCTATAGCTTTTGTATAAACTTTTGATTATTATATCTAATTAAAGGAAAAGAGGGGGGACATCGTTTTGGAACTGCATAAGGTAATGAGACAATGACAAAAAACAAAACAAAACAAATATATTTTGGGGTGATCTATCCATTTAATGTAAATTTTTTGGAGCTCAGCTCTTATTGTTTAGTCTGTATTTGTGTTTAAATTTAATTATTCTCTTTAATTGTTTGTTGTGGATGCTGAAGACAGAAAGATATAGAGTGTTTAGAATGAAAGAGTGAGTATTGCTGTAGATCTGGCTGATGCTTCCTACACTGAAAATGGTTGATATAAGGGGCTAGGTTACTAGTGTAACCCCCGTTCCCTGATGGAGGGAACGAGACGTTGTGTCGATTGTAGTGACACAAGGGGCTTCTTTCGGGAGCCACGGATACCTCTGAATATGAAAAAGGCCAATGCCAAATTGGTGAACAGAATTTGCATGTCCTGCCCCCAGACATACGGGTATAAAAGGTGGGGATCGTGCAACTGTTCAGTCAGGTTCTGCACTGGGAAGCTGAGAATAAGGTACAGTGATGTGGAAAGGGGGACACAGCATCTCATTCCCTCCATCAGGGAATGGGGGTTACTCTAGTAACCTAGACGTTCACCTTCTGTCACTCACTCGACGTTGTGTCTGCACTGAACCGTGTTACGTGATCTGATGATGCTGATGCAGAAAGCTGTAGCGTACCAAAGGAGCATGAGCATCAGACTGCACATAACCCTCCCCAACGCCCCACTAAGATGTCATAGTTGTTTTTATTAGGTTTCCGGCATCTGACCAAGTGATCGTACATGGCGATTTATGTTCACTACCACCGCGGTGCTGCTGAATGGATCAAGACATGCTTGCCTCGGATCAGCAGGAGAAACCTCCACAAGGCAAGTAATACAGCCAGCTACTCTAGGCAGTTGATGTGCCAATGTAGCCGCTGGCCCGACCAGGAACCGGCGGCTGTGTGCCCATTACACACAGCGCCCCAACCCTGTTTGGAGGCATCTGTGGTGACCACGATGCGCTTGGACACCTGCTGCAGGGGGACTTCTGTCTGCAGGAAACAGAGATCTGTCCAGGGGTTGAATAACTGACGGCAGAGGGGGGTGAAGATCACACGATATGTGCCGCGGCGCCATGCCCATCTCGTGACTCGAGTCTTAAGCCAGTGCTGGAGCGGTCTCATATGCATCAACCCTAGCGGCGCGACCGTGGCTGAGGATGCCATATGCCCCAGGAGCCTCTGGAACTGTTTTAGAAGGAACGCAGTGCCTATTTTGAATGACGAGAGGCAATTCAGCACTGACTGCACAAGCTCGTTTGTGAGGGACGCTACCATTGTGACTGATTCTAACTCCCTGCTGAGAAAAGAGATGCTCTGAACCGGGGAGAGCTTGCTCTTTTCCCAATTGACCTGAAGCCCTAGACTGCTAAGGTGCCTGAGCACCTGGTACCTGTGGGTGCATAGTGCCTCTCGAGAGTGAGCTAAGATCAGCCAGTCATGGAGGTAGTTGAGTATGCGGATGCCCACTTCCCTTAGCGGGGTAAGGGCGGCCTCTGCGACCTTCGTGAAGACGTGAGGGGACAGGGACAGGCCGAAGGGGAGGACTTTGTACTGGTACACTCGGCCCTCAAACGTGAATCGTAGAAAGGGTTGGTGTCGGGGCAAAATCGAGACGTACGCGTCCGTCAGGTCTACCGCTGTGAACCAATCATGATACTGGACGCATGTTAGAATGTGTTTTTGCATGAGCATCTTGAACGGGCGTTTGTGCATAGCCCGGTTGAGAACTCGCAGGTCCAAGATTGGCCTCAACCCACCTCCTTTTTTGGGTACGATGAAGTAAGGGCTGTAGAAACCCTTCTCCATCTCGGCTTGAGGGACAGGCTCTATCGCATCCTTTTGAAAAAGGTTATCGATTTCCGTACGCAGGGTGCTGGCTTTCTCATCGAGCACCAAGGTTGGCTGGATGCTGCTGAAACGGGGCAGATGCCTGGCAAACTGAAACGCGTGGCCAAGTCGGATGGTCCTGACCAGCCAGCGTGATGGGTTGGAAAGCGTAGCCACGTGTCCAAGATCTGCATGAGGGGCAATAAAGGGATGATCGTTTTTTACATACCCGGTGGGGCTTCGCAGCGGTGGGGAGCAGGTAGTGTTGCGTTGGGAGGCAAAGTTGCGACCTGAAGCATGTTTGCTGAGAAAGAACTCAAGGCACTTACCTTGCTCTGTGTACCCGTTAGGGGGCGGGTTAGTGACTGAGGAGGAGGTCCTGGTGAGGCATCCTCTGAACTCATCAGAACCAGCTGGCCGGGGTTGTGAATGCTGTACAGACATGGACGTGGAGGAGAAGTTTCTACATCCAGAGTGCCACTTCACCTGTAAGGTTTTGTAGCCGGAGGGTTCCAGCCCCGCACTCACTGCAGACCGGGCAAGCATAGCGGACATCTGTGCGTCAGGCTCAGACTGGACGAGCAGACCCCAAGGTGGTGGCCCAGTCGAGTAATCGGCATCAGACGCCGCTGTGACGCTCTCCGATGCAGTGGCAAAATCATCATCCAGTTTGCGGAGACCAGGGAGGCATCAGACTGCCCGTGGGTTGAGCCGGTCTTGCATCGGACCCGGGCGGAAGCAAACGAGCGTGAAGGGGGCGGGTGGTCCACGGGGATTTCCCCTGTGAAATCATGCCCACCGATCTCCCCAAATCACCTCCATCACCAGCCGAGTCGGCCTCAATCCTGTGGGAAGAAGGCGTGATGCGGGGGCGGCTGGAGTTGCATTTCCTATAAGGAAGGAAAGCCGCAATCGCAACTTTGCCATCGTCATGCTCTCGCAATGAGAACATGCTGCCTCAGTGTGATTGCACCCTATACACGTGAGGCAGCATATATGACCGTCAGAAGCGGAGAGATATCTACTGCATCCAGGAATTACACAAAGGTGGAAAGGCATCTTGAAAAAGACGAGTCTTTAAAAAGACTTTCAACGCCAATGTGTTTTCTCTTTTAGAGGAACTATACTCTTTTAGGAAATGCTGTTGAAGCGCCCAGGGGTGTGGACTGCACTGGCGTGCAGAGAAGGGTGAAAGATGCTGGTTATATGCCGTAGGATCCAATAGCAATGCTCTTAGAGGTGAGTGGAACAGTAGTGAGTGTCTCAGCCCGCTGGTCACACAACCGCTCGGCTCCGAAGAAAGAATCTGACTGAACAGATGCACGATCCCCGCCTTTTATACCCGTATTTCCAGGGGCGGGACATGCAAATTCTGTTTGCCAATTTGACATTTGTCTTTTTCATATTCAGAGGTATCCGAGGCTCCCGAACGAAGCCCCTTGTGTCACTACAATTGACACAGCGTCGAGCGATTGACAGAAGGGGAACTATCAAGGACTCTCTTCTGAGGACCTGCAATGACACTGAAGTATACCACTCCCTCATGCTATTCACCTCTTTATCTATTTCTCTCCTTTTATCTCACTGTTTCTCTCTTTCTCACTGCTCTGCTGTTCCTCCCCACCCTTTGTCCCAGCATCCACTCCAGTACAGCTCCCAGCAGAGCACTCCAAAAGACACAGCTTTGATTAAAACCTACAGCACAGCAACACTGCCAGCTCAAAGGATGGGCCCAAGCAAAGACAACATACATGCACACAAACCCAGTCACACTAACATCAAATTGCATTTGCACAGACACCATACACATAACATTTTCAAATAAACAAATACACACACACCATAGCAACACTTAAATCAGAATGGTCCTCTCAAGTGGGTGTATTTGTGTGTGTGCGTTTGTGAGACGGTGTGTGTGCCCTTTTGTGTTGTCATCTCATCAAACATGAATTAAATGCCACTGTGCTCAGGCTGTCTGGTAAATGTGTCTGAGAGGGCATCTGACTGAGCTCATTCCTAATGCTTTGTGGCACCCATGGGCTGGTGCCTGTTTTCAAGAGTGAGACAGACAGGAAAAGAATACCAGGTACATACTCTAAGCAAGTATGCTGATGTGAATGCTTGGCTAATGCAATGCAAGTGTGCAGACCCGTTGTACATACTTAATATGCATTTTTGTGTATCTGTGGTTGTAACAAGCCTCAGTACATACTCAGTTACCTTCAAATGTCCAAGCCATTAAATAAAAATAATTTATAAATAAATAAATAAATCTCAATCTATGTCTTTCACCCTCCTCTCTACTTCTCAGAGCAATTTGAAACATTGTATTGCAACACTTTATAATTGCCTTCTTAGGATGAATTGCTTTTGCTGTTTTTTTCCCAAAAAATAATTTGTTAGTTGCTATGGATAAAAGCATCTGCTAAATTAATAAATGTTATTAATATAATATATATATATATAAGTATATTAATAATAAGTGTTATTATTCAGATAGCTAGCTCTAAATACACAATCTCAAAGACACACAAAGTCTTTCTCAGCAAGATTCTTTTCAAACTGTTGCTTTGCCATTACAGTAGTTGATCTGAAAGAGAAACCTGACTGTAGAAGAAAATTATTTGTTTTATCTTATGCTTTGACAACACAATGAATAGTCATGCTAATACAGGCTAATTTATAATAAATATTAATTTACTGAATGATGCAGACATCTTCAGACTTGTGGTTTATGGTACCACAACGGCACCACAACCACTGAAAAATAAGAAAAAAGACAAATATGCTTTTGAAAACACACACACAAAAAAGTCTGATATTAATATAAATATTAACAAATTGATTTAAAATAATGAATTCTTCAAATATTACTAAAGTAAACATTGTGTGGCAGGGCGGAGGGCTGGGCCAGGTCGTGATTCTACACACCTGGTCCCTTATCAGGCTAATCAAGCCTCCGAGAGGGATAAAGGCCGACTGCGGAGGATTGTGCGGGAGAGAGAGATTTACGAACATGTCCGTCATGTGTGTGTTTGTTTCTTCTGTTTAAGTTTATTATTAAAATATTATTTATATTGAAAAGCCGGTTCTCGCCTCCTCCTTTCCATTGACTTCTTTACACATTGCTTCAAGCTTTTAAAGTATTTTTAAAGAGCCATTAATAAAATATAGTAATCAAATAGAGAACAGAGTAAACACTCTACGTTTCTCAGTTACAGCTGCAATTAAGCATTAAATATCATAATATAATTTTTTTTAAAAAGCAATCTAATGCAAAATACTTTAGTATTTTAGATATAGATATCTAAATAGAATTTAGTCGGTACTCTGTACTGCCTGTACTTTTAACATCGGTTGCAATTAAAATACTGAACTGAGCGGAGATTCTGCGGAAACCCTAGCCAGTCATGGCAGCACCACAGGGGATGTTCCCGCTCCATTGCTAATGCAATGTGGACAATAGGTTGTCTACTATTGCCATCTAGTGTCATATTCACGTTATGGTAATGGCGGTTATGAAGGTTTTAAAACATATTACAACAAAAACAAAAATCTTTTTCAAGATTATTTTATTTTAGTTAGTTTCAGAGCCATGAAAATTTATTTTTGTTTAGTTTCAGTTTTTCCAATTATGCTATTTGTATTTTTTTTCACTTTACGTAAATGTTTTTTTAATTTGTTTTATTTAGTTTTTGTCTTCATTTTTGTTTTAGTTTACAACACTGACCTTGATTCTGACACATTTCTAAATGAGACATAAAATCACGCTGGTGTGACTAGAAGCGGTTGCGTTCACTCACTTGCGTATAGTATGTTTCAGGCTGAAATAAAATAACCGGAGAGATGATGCAGCAAGGAGTTGATGGCCACAGATATGGCAGCTTGGCCTAGCAGACACCTCTTTAACCTTTCCCAGGTGGAATGATTAAAGTCTATCCCGACTGACGTCAATTTCCACCATCCATTTGCATGCCCTGAGAGGACACAATGTCCCACAAAAGAACTGCCAAGCCTGGGGCCTAACCAAGGGCAACCTTGCCACCCACTAGCCCCCTGGGCAAGAGCCACACACAACCTAGAGGAAGATGGGAAAAAAGAGAGAGAGAGAGAGAGAGAGAGAGAGAGAGAGAGAGAGAGAGAGAGAGGATGAACATTTAAAAGGGTGCAGAGAGTGAAGATGATGGAGGGATAGAGCAGTGAAAATGGAAACATGTTGATAAGAAGAAAGCAGAGTGAGTCAAATGTAGATGGGCTGAGTTATGATGGATTTGGTTTAAATAAGGGAGAATACATCACACATAGTGGAAGCCAGGTTGAAGAGAGAGAGAGAGAGAGAGAGAGAGAGAGAGCATCACTATAGATAATGATGGAGACTGACAAACTAGAGAAAGTCACATGGCTTTGGGCTTGTTTAGAGAAACCACATCCTGTCGAGAAATGAACTCTGGAGCTTTGCAAAGATTATGGGTGGCATCTCAAACATCAGGCTCAGTTTACTTTATCTGTCAATAAGATGCCACTTTCCTTTGGCTTGCTTGCCATTCCAAATTGTGGAGAAAAGAGAAGATAAAAAGAAAAAATAAATAACCATAATGTTAATCAAGACTTTATTATTACAACTGTAATGCAATAATACATATACAGAACAGCCACTTTTAGTCTTTGAATCAGTCATATCTCTCCCTAAACACTGTGGATTGTTCATTTTTGCTGTTTATTTAAGGAGTTGAAAACGGTTTGCGCAAAGGAATAGTTCACTCAAAAATGAAGATCTGTTGATAATTTACTCACCCTCAGGCCATCTGAGATGTATTTGAGTTTCTTTTTTCATCAAAACAGAATTTAAGATTTTTAGGATTTAATTTCAGGCCTCCTTTAAACAATGCAAGTGAATGTACCGATGGTCCAAAATGCATATTAAGGGTGCATCAAAATAATCCACACGACTCCAGTCGACAAATAAAGATATTTTTTTCTGAAACCAAAGGATTGATTATTTTTCGACATCGTGTTTGACATTTTTTTGGACTGTTTTGGTTTGTGAATGGCACTTGGTCTGTGGAAATGCTTCCTGCCTCCTCCTCCACGCGTGACCTTACCAACGAGCTTACGTCATCCCTCTCATGTGAGGGTGTCACAGAGATGTAAGGAAGCAAACATTTGTAGTTAAAAAGTATATAAGTATTGTTTTGTTTCTAAAAATAATCAATTGTTTGGGTTCAGAAGAACTTTATTTGTCGACTGGAGTCATGTGGATTATTTTGATGCACCATAAATATGCATTTTGGACCGTAAAAAAATGGAGTACATTCACTTACATTGTTTAAAGGAGGAGACCTGAAATGAAATCTTAAATTCTGTTTCGATGAAGAAAGAAACTCTTGGATCTTGGATGGTGAGTAAAATATCAGCACATTTTCATTTTTGGGTGAACTGTTCCTTTTATAATTTCATTCCATATCTGGATAATTACTCCAATATCATAGAGGATAAATTTCCTCTATGATATTGCATTATATTAGTTTTGCACAGTATGTTAACCTAATAGCCAAAATACTTGGTCATACATGAATGATAATAAACCTAAAATAGGAATGTGCTTCAGTCGTAATGCACATTATGTAGTTTAGAGAAGATTTAGAGACATTTAGAATGTTACAAATGGTTATTTCTAATTAAATAAATGTTTATATTCTTAAAATGTACTGTTTGTCCAAGAATCCTCTTGCAGCATTGTTGGTTTAAATGCAGGTTTTTGGCATTTGGAAGCTGCTAGTTTAGGAGCTGTGAGGAGTCTGTTTCTCAAACTAGATACTGTGATTTATTTGTTTTTGTTGTGTATCTGGCCATCCACTTCCCTCTCTATCCTGGTTAGAGATATTTTTTTTCAAAACAGTATGCGCACTAGCCTTTATCTCTCTAAAATAATAGTCTTTAGGAGAAAATAGAATTTCATGAGAAATGTGTTTCTTTTTGCCTATTTTTAAAACCAAAATTGACTTGCAAGTGTAAAGCAACTTGTAAGAACTCAATACCTCATTTTTAATTGTTCTAATAATAAGAACATTTTCTTGGGTACCACACTAGCATTTTAGTATGCTTTTGTAAAGAATAGGTAACACAATATATGTTTGCGATGATGGTTAAATAAATAATGGAATAAATACCACTTAAAACAATTATTTCAAACTGTAATAATAATGTGCACTTAATGATTTTGGTGAAAGGGAGCATACATTTCTTTCAAGAACAAAAATGTTTTTGTGTTCTAAAAATGTACTATAAATAATATGATTTTCATAAAGTAACTTGTAAGTAACGTAATTACTTGACTCGTTTTTCAGCAAACTACTTATTTACTCTTACTTATGTCATAATATTTCTTAGTATTTCTTCAGTAGCAGTACATTTACTTAAGTAAAGAAAATCAGTCCTCTTTCCACCACTGCTTTTATGCATCCTTTATTAAAGTTAAAATAATATGGAAGTCGGTTGTATAAATTAGCACAAACTCTGAATCTGGCCTTTCTCTGTGCAGGCAGAGCCATTTATATTAGTCGTGTGAAAAACAGCAGGGGAGAGTTTCAAACTTCTAGCACGGAGACACTCATCCCTCGCATGCACTTGCCACAGCTAGATTATAACCAGTGGTGTAGTAGTGTCTGAAGATATGGACATACTATGAATTTATGAAAGGCTTCGCAAATATCCAATCACGTCTGTATTGAAAGTTCTGATTAGCGGATCAGTTTAGTCGGACCGCATCTCCATGCGCATTTAGAGAGAATCTCTGTACACTTTAAAAAATATATATATTTATATTGTGTGTATATATATATATATATATATATATATATATATATATATATATATATATATATATACACAATTCACTCAATGGGGCTGCGGCATCGCATTAGTAGATTGAAAAAGTTCTGGGTCAAAACACTTCTCGTTGTTCTGGCGGCCATACATATCATCGCTTATTTCAGGAGGGCATATATATGCAAAATCCTGAGAAAGATGGGTGGGCATATGCCGTATGGCTGCATATTCCGTAGACTACACGACTGATTGTAACGTGATGGCATAGTGAATCATAATATATGTCACGGTGTACATCTTATCAGAAAATCGACGAGTCGAGCTCTATAAAGAAGAGAGAGCTTGTTTTTTTGTGAGTTAAAGATAAATCTAAATTAAGCGAACAAAAAGGTGAGAGGGTGTAGTCTTAGCCTATTAAACAATGCATAAAAAATAAAAGTCAAGGCACAAACTGAATAGTCGGTTACTTATTAATCCTTGCAATAATCGCAGAATAGACGAATGTGGCAGCGGGGGCGTGGTCAAGCGCCCGTCCGGGAGAGAAAAGCGGTAAGGGCGCTCACACCTGAGCTAAATTATGTCTAACACCTGTCTCTAATTTCAGTAGAGCGAGGAGAGCGGATAAAGAGCCAGCAGCCACAGAGCAGAGGGAGACGGACGTACAGCCACTCAGCGTTTCTGTGCTTACGTGTATGTGTGTGCACGTTATAAAAACAATTAAAAAGACTTACCTTGTGCCAGACCCCCTGTGTTCCTGTCCTCCTTGAGAAAGTCACTACAACGAATAATCGTTCTAATAATCATTAGAATAGTCGATTATCAAAATAATCATTAGTTGCAACCCTAATGCTAGAATTGTAAGGGGAGGCTGCAGCAGAGGCCCACTGAATAAGGGGATGGTTAAATAATTAAGCTGGAAAGAAAAGCAGGTGTTCAAGGAGAAAGTGTCAGCCAAGCAGGCCGAAATGTGGAGAAGTGCTGCCAGTGCAGTATAATAATAAAGACTTAATTTAATTAGTGCTTCTGCACCGGTGCACACTCCAAACAGCCCCTGTACTATTCTCCAAATATTGAATTATATTCACAAAAACACACATACACAGTATCTTTTTTAAATAATCTTACTCATCCCAAATCCATTAGTATACGCTAATGGAGCTAATCTCTTGCTTCTCTTGATTTTATATACACCTCCATATAATCTCACTCTACCTTTCTGTCATCATTTACTCCTCATATTGTTCCAAATCAGTTTGACTTTCTTTCCACAAAAGGAGATGTTAGACTGAATGACAGCATTCATTTGAATTTATGGAAAAAAATTTGCAATGAAAGTAAATGGAGACTGAGACTAACATACTGCCTAACATCTCCATTTGTGTTCCGCTGAAGAAAAAAGTAATATGGGTGACTAGGGGTGTAGGGCGAAGCCATTGTCTGGAGGCACAAGGTATCAAGCACACATTTTGCAGTGTATATTAAATAAATACAAATACAAATGTTAAAAGAAAAAAGCCTACAAACAGATGTAAGTCTATCAGGAATATTTACAATATACTCTAGGCTGATGTGTGCACACGTATTTTAACATAATGTGAAGGACATCATTATATTTTTAAAGGGTTACTTCACCCAAAAAGTGGAAATTCTCTCATAATTTTCTCACCCTCATGTCATCCAAAATATGTATGACTTAATTTCATCTGCTGAACACAAACAAAGATTTGTTTTAGATTATTTATCATCTCTGTAGGTCAATTCAATGTAAGTGAATGGGTGCCAAAAGTTTGAAGCTCCAAAATCCACATAAGGGGAACATAAAAGTACTCCAGACAACTCTGGTGATTACATTTTGTATTATAATTTATCCTCCCTGCTCAGTCAATCTCCACTTCACTTTCCCATTCTTTGTCTTATTCAGTTTTTGGTGATTCACATTCTTCGTGTATATTGCCCCCTACTCCGCAGATAGGAGAATTTATGATTTAAAAAATGCATAAAAACTGTATCTGTGTCTCTCGCACACCTGTAATATTGAGTTTGAAGATATGGATTTAACCACTGAAGTCATATGGATTATTTTTTATGCTCCCTTTATGTGGATTTTGAAGCTTCACAATTTTGGCACTTGGCATAGTGAGGACCAACAGAGCTGAAATATTATTCAAAAATCTTCATTTGTTTTCTGCAGAAGGAAGACAGACATCTTGGATGCCAGGAGGGTATGTAGATTTTTACAGTAGAGAATAGTGGGCTAATAATAATAATAATAATAATAGCTTTAAAGTAAAGTTAAAATAGATAGATGGTTATACAGTAAAAAATTCATATAAATTCCTGTGCAATGAATCATAAACAACTTGAGATTAGCATATATTCATGGGAATCCACCATGCACCTATAATGGCTTTTAAATGCAATTTTAAATAGTTTACTCTGTTTACAAACTATTAAATGACAATGGAACGTGGCAACAACTAGGTATTTCTGTTAGAGATGCACCGATTGCAATTTTCTTGGCCGATTTCGATTTCCGATTTTTTGCAAGTGTGACCGATTTTACCGATTCCGATTTTCTTTCTAAGAACTATTATTGACCACATATACAAACAAAATCTACCTTTCTTCAATGCTCAATTTTATTTTCATAATAAAATAAATTATTAAACATTACAATTTCCCCCAAACTGCACTAAGTTACAGGATCTTCTCTCACTTAAACAACTCTCAAAATAAAGTGCTCTGTGACTAGAAAGAGGTAGAAATAACAATTAACTGCAAATGAGTTGCTTTATATAACAGATGTCATTTTCCAAAATTTTTATAAATGGACCTTTTTTTCTTTATTACTTGTCTAACAAAACAATTCCAAAGATCTGAAAAACTGAAGCGTTCAATACGCTCAACTTACGTTAGATGTCCAAATATCAGTTGTAAAACCGAGCACTGCTTCGGGAACGGCTTGTAACTTCATACCTGTCAACACTCCCGTTTTTCCCGGGAGTCTCCCGTTTTGTTATTTCTCCCAAAAAAAACTCCCGTAATTTGTATGGCCCAAACCACGTTATATGAATAATCACATCTATATGTTATTCCAAGTTGGTCCAGTTGCCAGATCTTGAATGAAACACATCCTACTCACACAATCGACACATCATACAAATTACAAATCATTTGTGACCTCAATCTGGCAACCTACAGCCCATTTGTGCTGTTGATATCTGCGAAGGTAGTAGACGCGGAATGTTAAATCAAGCATCACTGGTGGGATGGGAGAGGAAGACTCAGCTGGTGCTCCGGTGAAAAAAAACAAAATATACATGTAAATTTAACAACAGCTGGATGGAAGAATTGAATTTCATATCCCGAAGCCATTCCGAAAATGCCCACGCCTTTTGCAATGCGTGTCGCACTGATTTTAATATCGGACATGGTGGGAAAAATTACGTTACTCAGCACTTTAAATCAAAACGGCACAATTTGTATAGTATTTAGCCTGCCTCTGCCATCCAGCACCATTATTTTAAATGGGCGTTTTCAGCTAGGTGATGGTGTTATATATGTCTAATTAGGTTTGTTGATCTGAAAGCTATTGTTGTGGTTCCCCCATGGTTTACTTTGGCCTTAAAATTATTACAGATTTCGAACTTTATGTATTCTTCACTCGCAGTGAAGATCTTCCACGCCAGTGGCATGTTTACATGCGGCTGTGACGTTATTGCCTGCGCCGCTGGCAACAAAACAGACCAGCTTGGAATCGGACAGACATGAGGCTGACCGGCCGGTCACCGATCCGGGCCGAGCATGCGGAAAATCGGCTAATTCCGGTCCCTGGCCGGTCGATCGGTGCATCTCTAATTTCTGTGACTGGGTTAAAAGAAATAAGAAAACATAATAAGGGGCACACATGGAGTTGTTAGACGTTTACATAAACTTAGATTGATTTTTTTTTTAACCTCTCCACAGATTTATTTTTAGCAAACTATAGTTTTGGCAAGTACTTTTGGACATCCTTTTTGTGCATGACACAAGTAATTTTCCATCAATTGTTTACAGACAGATTGTTTTTAATTTTATTCGACTATATCACAATTCCAGTGCATCTGAGGATTACATACATTAAGTTAACTGTGCCTTTAAGCAGCTTGGAACATTCTAGAGAATGATGTCAAGACTTTAGACAATTAGCCAATTAGCTTCTGATTGGAGGTGTACCTGTGGATGTATTTTAAGGCCTACCTTCAAACTCAGTGCCTCTGTGCTTGACATCATGGAATAATCAAAAGAAATCAGCCAAGACCTCAGAAAAATAATTGTTAACAGCTGCTGCACTCGCTTCTCACTTCTCCAACACTCACGCAAGTCGCACCACAACCGGACCCTATTTGACACTAGACATGCAAGGAGGAATGAAGTATGCCTGCGATTTCATGCAAAATCTGACCCGACAACTCATTATATTAATCTCTTATTGTAGAAATCATTATTGTAAAAAGAAAAACAATGAGAAAACCCAGATGAAAGTAATGAACATGGATTTTTTATGTACTCACTCAATTAACTTTTGATAATTGTAACCAAAGAAATCTTACATAGTGCAGCTTTAAGAGACTGTGGCAGGGCGGGGCCGGGCCGGGTCGTGATCATACACACCCGGTCCCATATCAGGCTTTTCAAGCCTCCGAGAGGGATGAAGGTCGACTGCGGAGGATTGTGCGGGAGAGAGATAGTTTACGGACATGTCTCCTCCTTTCCATTGAATGCTTTATACTGGTGCCGAAATCCGGGAAGGAGGAGGGATATGCCGTAGTAGAGTTCTCGCCACTACCGTCCACCCCAACGGAGCAGCCGCGACCATCTGCCTGGGGACGAGGAGCCCGGCCACCTGGAAGAGGACAACGGCCGCCGACCACGAAGGGAGAAGGGACTCCTAACCGACAGCCTGGAGCGGTCAGGGCCGCTGGCAGGGGCGGAGGAGTCGCCTACCAGCCTCTGAAACGCGGCGGGGTCTAAGACTGCCGATCCCCAAGAACGCGGTGGGGCATTCTATCCACGAGGGGCTGGAGGTCTGCCTCCGATCCACCCTGAGAGGCATGGCTGTCGTCCGTTAGAGGGTGAAGGAGTGGCCGAGGAACAAGCTACGGCATATCGGAGAACTGGCAAGTAAGTGTTTTTTAAAATCTCTCTCTCCTCTCTCTCTCTCTCTCTCTCTCTCTCTCTCTCACTGCCGCTCCGCGTTGGCCTTTTCCCTCTTGTTTAAATTTTACAGTGTTTTATTGGGGGGTACTACACTATTACAGGAAGTACCCCCCCATTTAATTATTTCTGTTTCCCTCCCCTTGTCCCCTCCCTCGTCCAGGTAGACTGGGATGACCTGCCAGCAGATGGGGCAAAAAGGCACGCCCCTCCCCAGGGAAAGGGGGGGGGGGGTGTAGGTTATGCCGGGGGCTCCACTGCCTGAGAGAACGAGGGAGGAATGTGGCAGGGCGGGGCTGGGTCGTGATCATACACACCCGGTCCCTTATCAGGGAGGGATAAAGGTCGACTGCAAAGGATTGTGCGGGAGAGAGAGATAGTTTACGGACATGTCCGTCATGTGTGTGTGTTTGTCTTTTGTTTGATTTTGAAATTAAACTATTATTTGTATCGTCAAGCCGGTTCTCGCCTCCTCCTTTCCATTGACTGCTTTACAGAGACATATAGTCGAGCTCTGCTGTGATCACAGTTCAGGTCAGAAATTTGCACTCGGGTTGATTCATAAATGAATACATGGGAATCTTTACATGGTATCATGTGATAGAAAAAAAAAATATCTGTGGATAGTGGGTTTTCTAAGTACTTTTGGTCAGTTTGCACACGAAGATAACACACTACTGTAAGACCCTTTCAGGCTGAAAAAGAGGAACAGGTTCTGTGGGTGGCATAAGGGCAGTGCCCCTGGATGCTCTCTCTTGGAGCTGGACACGATCAGTTCTGCTCCATCTGAAAGTGGACCAAATGGGAAGCCAAACTGACGGTGTGTGCTTTAAGTTATGTAAGCAAAAGGATAGAAAGATAGGACCTGGGTATGTTCCAGGGAGCTTCGTTAGGAACCAGTACCACCACACTTCAATGCTTTACACACACACACACACACACACACATACACACACACACACACACACACACACACACACACACACATACACACACACACAGACAGGTCCTTTTCCATCTATGGGACTCCAGCCGGGTGGAGTGGCACAGGAAGAACACAGAGTGCCTGTGTGTACAAGCTTGAAAATGAAGAGTGGCCTGGCCACCCTTAGCACACACACTGACATTTATTATTTCTAAACTCTACATACGTGCAGAAATGGATGTGCGCGCACACACACACACGCACACAGACATAAATGCACCATGTGACTTTATCAATACTATTGTTTTTATATTATCTGAAATATCTATGGAAAGCACCCTCGCTCACCCCCTCCCTCTCTATCTTTTGCCCTCACACACACTCTTGTGGATATACTCACACACATATATGCATTACGCACACACTTACTAGCGATCGAAAAAACAGAAGTGTCATGTCAGCGCACACCTGCATCTCAGTGGGGTGGAAAACAATTGTTAATGTTTACATCGGAAGAGATATACAAAAATGGAAAAATTCAATGCTGTTGAGAAGTGTGCTGAAACTTACATTTCCACTGAAGTGGGGGCGTGATCCAAGTGGAGGATGAAGGCCTACTCCAGCAGGTAGTAGAGGAAGGTTAGGACCACCCACTTGATGGCAAGTCACTCTTTCTCAATGGTGCTGTACTTAGTCTCTCTCAAAGAGAGCTTACGACTAATGTACAGCATGGGGTGCTCTACACCCTCCACCTCCTGCGAGAGTACGGCCCTCAACCCCCTCTCTGTTGCATCCGTCTGTAAAATAAAGGGTAGAGAGAAGTTAGGAGCATGTAAATTTAGCTTATAAAAATTAGGAACAAACCTTCTGTAATAGCCAGCTAGCCAGCCCTATGAACTGTGTCACATCCTTTTTGAACTTGGGACGTTGGCAGGCTGCTATCACTGTGGTTTTATCAATTTGGGGACGTACCTGCCCATGACCCAAGTGGAAGCCCAGATACCGTACTTCCACCCACACATTTGCGCACTTTATCGGGTTTGCCATGAGCCCTGCCTGCCTCAGCGACCACAAGACAGCTCTCAGATTCTGCATATGCCTCTGCCAATCACTACTGTGTATAATAATATAATTCAATTAGGCAGTGGTATATGCAGCGTGTGGCCAATCATTCATTAGGCAGTGGCCTAATCATTCAATTAGGCAGTGTCATACTGGCCGGAGGATCTTATCCATGAGGTGCTGGAACATGGCGGGAGCCCCGAAGAAACCGAACGGTAGAGTGACGTATTGGTGTAATCCGAACAGTGTGGAAAAGGACGTTTTTTTCTCAGTTTAATGGAGTTAAGGGGATCTGCCAATATCCCTAACTTAAATCCATTGTCGAATAGGGCCGCACCCAACCGAGCAGTTCATCAATTCGGGGCATTGGGTATGCATCAAATTTAGACACCGCATTGACTTTCCGTTAATCTACACAGATCCGAACTGACCCATTACACTTAGGTACAAGAACAACCGGGTTCGCCCAACCACTGTGCGAATCTTCTATTACCCCCATCTCCAGCATTGCCTCTAATTCGTCCCGAATCACCTTTTTCTTGATGTTTGAATATGCGGTATGGCAGACTACACACTACCACTCATGGTGGGGTCTTGATATGGTGTTGTATGAGGTTAGTCCGACCGGGAAGAGGAGAGAACACGTCCGCAAACTTGTTTTATAACCTGGCCACCTCCGTGAGCTGGGACGGTCAGAGGTGGTCTCCACAAAGGACCAGGGTGAATGGATTGGATTTGAACTTCACCTCTTCACCTCTCCACAATTTACGGAGGTTGAGGTGGTAAATTTGACATGCCCCAACTTTATCCGTTTGTTTAACTTCATAGTGTAACCTCAAAGGGTCCTTGCCACTTGGTGAGTAATTTCAAGATCGATGTGGGAAGTAATACAAGTACTTTGTCTCCTGGTGCAAATTCCCATAGCTAGGCACCCCTATTTTATAGTAGAATTTGTGTCTTTTGAGCTTGGAGCAAATTCTGTTGTGACAACTGACCCAGTGTGTGTAGCTTTGCTCGAAGATCAAGGTTGTACTGAATTTCATTTTTGCTCTATGAAGGTCCTTCCTCCCACACTTCTCATATGACAACAAGCACCCCGCGGGGCTGGCGTCCATACAGGAGCTCGAAGGGGGATAAACCTTTGGAGGCTTGCGGGACCTCCCTGACTGCAAATAATATGTGGTCTAGCGATTTGACCCAATTTCTAGTGTCCTCGAGTACGAACTTACGAATGATGTTTTTCAGGAATCGATTAAATCATTCCACCAGCCTGTCAGTTTGTGGGTGATAAATGCTGGTGTGAATCAATTTAATCCCCAGCCATTCATAAAGTTCACATAGTGATTGTGACATAAACTTTGTGCCTTGGTCGGTGAGTATTTCTTTCGGAATCCCCAACCAGGAGATAATTTTAAGAGTGCCTCCGCAATTCCGTGTGCTGAGGTGTTGCATAAAGGCACTGCTTCCGGATATCCTGTTGTATAATCCACCAGGACTAATACAAATCGGTATCCGAGTGCTGACCATTCTAATAGCCTGACGAGTTCCATTCCAATTCTTTTGAAGGGGGCCTTGATTAAAATTAAAAAGATTAAAAGTTCCCGACGGCTCCTCGGAACTAATAACTGGGTTGAATTGTCATGGGTTTAAGTGTCCTGCATCACTCAATACAACCGGTCCCTAATAATTGAAAAGTATGGGTATGTGAGGGTGATGTCTGGCTGGAGCTGCTGACCATCGATTACTCTCACTTATTCAAAGGCGTGCATAAGGGTTTTGTTACACGACAGCTTTAAAGGGAAGTCCCCCTCCGGGAATTCCCTTAGGGTGGGAATATCGGAGGATTCCCCTCCTGCATCATTCTGACACTGAGCAGACGTGGACGGCCACGGCTCCGCCTCCCCTGCCATTGCATCACACATCATACACCCTGTTTTCAGTTTGCAGGATCCATCCGCACATAGCGCTTTCAATAAACTTTTAAACCCCGGCCAATTTGTTACCAAAATCAACTGATGGGTGAGGCGGGAATTAACCTCCTCCACTCTATGTTTTACTCCCCGAAATTGAGTAACGGTGGTCACTACCGGGTAATAACTATAACTGCACACCGTGCATTAAAGTGCAAATACAAACAAACACAGTCCACAATTTCTACTCCAAACCTTCGCAAATCGGCATCAGGGATATATACAACCCTCATATCTTTGTTTTCATCTTTCATTAGCTACACGACCCATCAGTCAAAAATTATCTAGCTTTTCATTGGATGGCTTTATCCAGACACAAACATGGATGACGCAAATCTTTACATCACTATTGCCACATATTTTGAGTGACTACATTATTACATCCTATTCAACCAGCCAATAGTAGAGACAAGTGCACCATCTAGTGGTTACATGTCATTCTACAGGTGAGAGCCATCCATTAATTACTCTGTCTGCCAATCTAGCGGCTTGGCAGCAGTTGCAGGGCATTTCGAACAGGGTACTTCAAACGATAGAGCATGGTTATGTCATTCAATTCAGGTGGGCTCTGCCAGTATTTAATGGGGTTGTTCCGACAGACGTTCCTGTTCGAGAAGCCCTGTTTTAGATTCAGGAAATTCACTCTCTCTCTTAGAAAAAGTGGCAATAGAGGAGATTCCCCCTGCTCTGAGAGAATGCAGCTTTTACAGCAGTTATTTTCTGGTCCTGAAAAAAGATGGCACATTGCGTCCCATTCTGGATTTGAGGCGTTTCAATTTGAACCTAATGAAATGTTCATTCAGAATGTTGACGCAGAAACAAATAACGTCACTAGTACAACCGGGGATGTTTATTTCCAAATTCAGATTGTGCCAAATTAAAGGTGTTTTCTCAGATTTGCTTTCGGGGGCAAAGCATACCAATTTTGCTTCCTTCCGTTCAGAATTGCACTGGCATCATGTACTTTCACAAAAGTCATGGATGCAGCTCTGAGGCCCTTGAGGCTTCAAGGCATCTGCATTTTGAATTATCTTGACAATTTGTTGGCGTTACCTCATTCAGAGTATTTGGCTGCGCAACATCGAGATTTCATTCTTAGCCATTTGAGCAATATAGGGCTGTGTGTAAAGCTGGACAATAGCATCCTGTTGCCAATGCAACTGACTCTGTTTCTAGGAGTGGAGCTGGACTTGCAGGCGATGCAGGCACACTGTGTCTCCAGCTCACATTCTGTCATTATGCCAGTGTCTAGCGATGTTCAGAGTGGGATGTGTTCTCTCTGCGAGAACATTTCACAGGATGTTGGGGCTCATGATCATGCCAACCGCTGAGATTCCCCTGGGCATGTTGAATGCGAGACCTTTTCAGTGCTGGATGAACGCCACAAAGGGACTTCAACCACTGAAGCATGTGCTTCGTCCCTACAGAGTGGCGCATGGGTGCTACCAATTTTGCTGCCATGGAAACAGACCCACCTTCTGATGTTGGGCATTCCATTGGGACTGGTGTGTCGCCATAAGGTGATAACGACAGACACCTCCTCCATGGGTTGGAATGCTGTACAAGAAGGTTGCCAGCCTATGGAGTGTAGATGGGTCAGTGGCAATATTGGCACATATACTGGCTAGAGATGCTCACGGTGCTGCTGGCATTAAGGTTTTTCCTTCCAGAGATTAACAACAGCCATGTCCTCATCTGGTTGGACAACAGGACGGTGGTGTCCTACATCAATCACCAGGGAGGGGTGCACTCTTATGCCATGATGAGGCTGGCACAGCGCATTGTTCTGTGGGCATGGGAAATGTACTATGTACTGCGTAAATGTTCGACAATGTACTGTCTCTTCGAGCCGTACATGTTCCGGGCTGGTTGAAATTGAGGGTGGATTTTCTGTCCCGACAGTGTGTGATGCATCGAGAATGGACATTACATCCTCAGATTATGGAACAAATCTGTAGAAGGTTCGGCATAGTGGAAGCGGACCTGTTCGTTTCGAGCAAAATGTCACACTGGCCCCTCTGGTTTTTTCTCTTGCCCCCGGCACCAATGGGCATTGATGCGTTTGCACATCAGTGGACAAGTGTGCGTCTTTACGCATTTCCATCAATCAGTCTGATGCACGCAGTACTGCAGAGGATTCGGGTGGCTCGGGTTCGGTTTCTGTTTGTGGTGCTGTATTGGCCATCTCAAGTATGGTTTTCGAATTTGGTCTCTCTTCTGGAAAAGGCACCTTGTTAGATTCCAGTCAGAGCGTGCATGTTGCCCCAGGCATGGAGCAGCAATTGGCACCGCTGGTCAAACTTGTGGAAGTTATGGGTATAGCCCCTCAATGGGGCACTATTTTCAATGATGGGTTATAAATGCTAGAGCACCATCAGCAAGGAGGCCATATACATTTAAGTGGCATATTATTACTTCTTGGTGTGCAGCATCAGTGCTTACATAAAATACACCTATACTAGGAGAACAAATTAGATAGTAAGCGATTTCAGATTTGGGATTAAAATTGTTGTTCTGGCCGGTTAGGGTTGGGCCACACAGTCTCAGGTTCGGGTTTCATTTTAAGGCCTGTGCAGACCTCTAGGCAGATTTTTGTGCATACTCTCTGATTAAATCCTGCAGGTGCCCATGTAGATTTTGAAGTGAATATCCAGTTCACTGCCCTGTCAGCTGGAATATTTCTTTCACGGCCGGGGTTGCTGCAGCAACATTTAAAGTCTGTGTTGCCACTATAGTGGCTTAATATGCACTTATCAATATGCAGGCTTAGATCTTATAGCTTAGATCGTCCGCAATCCTCTCGGGTGCTCCTTTCGAGCCCTTGACAAAAGTTACTGATAAGTATTTTACTCTCAAGACGGCACTACTAGTGGCATTGGCATCGTTACAGAGAGTTTGCATGTCCTGTCGATCAATCTTTGTGTATAGATTTTTTGGCAGGGTATTCAAAGTTTGTGTTAAGACCTCATTTGGGCTATTTTCCCATGGTTATTTATATTTAGTTTTGCTCACAGCCCATTCATTTTCAGGCTTTCTCTCCTCCCCCATATGAGTCGAAGGAGCATGAAATGTTACATATGCTTTGCCCAGTTCAGGCGTTGCGAGTTTACTAACCTGTGGCATAAGTAAGAACACTTATTTGTGTGCTTTGTGGCTGCAAGGTGTTTCGGTGTGTAAACAAAGACTGTCTCCTTGGCTTATTGATGCAATATCGAGTGCTTATGAAGCACATGTTTTAACTTCGCCTTCGGGTATTTGAGCAATTCTACAAAGAGCATGGAATCCTCATGGCCTTTGGCTATAGGTGCATCCTTGGAGGTCATTTGTATGGCGGCAGGGTGTTCCTCTCCACATACATTTGTTAGATTTTTTAATCTGGACAAGGGATTGACTCCTGCTTCCAAAGTTCTCTCTGTTGGAACAGAAGTAAATTCATAATTCCTTTTTATTCAGATGCTTTAGTTTGTGCGCCGATATATGCTTGCCACGCGGGCTTGTTGGCAGCTACTGTTCGCATGGTGTGAATGTATTAATTCCCACAGCAATCATTTGCAGCTTGAGTTCTTAGAAAGGGAACTTCTAGGTTATGTACGTAACCTTGGTTCCCTGAGGGGAACGAGATGCTGCATAGCTGGCCATACTCTCTAGCAGCTGCATAGGCTCATGCCTTTTTCAGAAAATAGGCTCAGTGGCTCGAAAAAGATTGCCTTTATGGAGCCTGTGATGTAGCTCACTAGGGGGCATCACTTAAGCGCCATCAGCCAATACATTTGCGTGATTGTATAAGGGCTTCAGACCAGGTGACACTCGGATGGTGGCCCACAGCGATCATGTACATTTTCTCGTTCCCCTCAGAGAACCAAAGTTATGTACATATAATGACATCATAATGCCCTTTGCAGTTTAAAGCTGCTAATGACTAGTTCATGCAGTTAATGCAGTGGTAAAAAGCCTATTCTGGATTGATACTTACAGTATATATAGTGTATGTGTATGTGTATATCTATATGTATATATATATATATATATATATATATATATCAGGGTTTCCATTAGCCGTTAATTACCACTTCGCTGCCACAGAGATATAAACTTTCCGCAACTACTGCACTTTGTATGCCACACACTGGCAAAAGCAGCTGTTATTTCCGACACACGTTGAGAAGCTTTACACTTCAGAATCACATTAAAACAGACCGTCTTCTGGAAGAGATTTATGCTATGAAAAATCTGAGGAAAATAGTGATAAAAATAAAGAGCCATGGAAATTAGCGAAGGTTATAAATTACATGACGTAACTTGGGGTTGGCGATATGACGTTCAATAATCACGATGTGAGTATTTTAATATCATGATAATGATATGTATCGCAATATAGCCAAGTCAATTTTTATTTTGTATTTTTTTACAATATATTAATTAACCATATTTTAGGCTTATGCCTATTTTGGATAATCCAGTCATTTAATTAATATTCTTACTTTTATTTAATTACATTTTTTATTTGGAACTTGACAAATAATAATAATAATAATAATAATAATAATAATAATAATAAACATACTGTAGGTCTACAACTTGATTTTAAATCATTCTTATCATAATTCTTAATTTCACATTATGCCACATTTCAGTCTGATATATTGTTGACCATTATTATTATTATTAATATTATTATAAACTTTTCTCAAGAAACTCAAGATCTTATATATATATATATATATATATATATATATATATATATATATATATCACACATACACACTTGTTTGTGTAGATTCTTAATAGTGCATCATAACTGGGGCATGACAACATTTATTTTTGGGTGGTACAAACACACATGTGCGAACATAGGGCTCCCCATTATAGGTCATTAATCCACATACAGAAGATATCTGTTTGGCCACACTGTGAAAAGTGTGGAGTGATGCTGTGTGTTCAGACACAGTTGGAGAGACATGCTGGAGAGCTTCTGGAATCAATAGGTTATATATAACCCCAATGACAGGCCAAGGCTCTCCCTACCACTCACTCGTCACCGACAGCAGGACAGCTTGCTTCAAGAATGGATGTTATTGATTGAATGACAGCGCCCAAGCCGACATTTCTACCTTTGCACACATTTTCTCTCTTTTTTGTTCACTCATGTTGCTTCATCACATTCCTTTTTTTTGTAGACATGCACACACACACACACGTGCGCGAACACACACAGAGTCCCATCACTCATGATATAAGTGTTTCTTTACATTATTTTCATTCTGTTACATAAAACATTGAGGACTTTAATGTATTCAGCTGCCTTGAGTTCTGACTGCAGGCCATTTTCTTTGAAAAGCTCTATTAAAAATTGTGATAGAATGGGCTTGGAAGGGACTAACCGTAATTAATTTTGCATCACTGAATTAATTGTCTAAAGTGTAAGAAGCCAATTGATAAATTATTCAGCCATTTTTGGTATGTGTGTTTGAAGGGAAAATGGGGAAAGAGAGGTAAGAGCCATCTCAAATTGGAAAATTAATATTCATAACTTTTTTATGAAGTTAAAAATGGCTATCAATTCAAGGTTTAGTGAAGACTTAATGAACAATCTCAGAAACTGGCAATTTCAGCAGGGGGTCAGGGATAATTCAGACAAACCAGAGCTCTGATTCATACCTTCTCATTAAGTGTTTTTGAGACTTTGAAGCACAGTGCTGATCCTGGTCATCTGCTTGAATCGGTCAGAATTTTATCAAAGTTTTTATCTCTCACAATAATTATGCAAATTTCTTTAGCTCCTAAAAGCTACTTTAGCTTTAGTTTAGTTTTCTTTCCATTTTCCATTAATTGATCATGTTTGATTGAGTGAATGTATACTTTATTCATAAGCTAAACCAAACTGGTAAAAGCTAATGACAACACGTCAAATCCTTCATTACAGTGTTTGCATGGCAGCACTGTATTGATATTCCTCAATCATTCGATTTTCCTTCTTCATCACCATTTTTAAATTAATTCAGCTGAGCCACTTAAAGCTAAAGTTTGCAATTTCTCAACCAATAGCATCATCAATTAGAATTGCTGAGCATGTTTACGTGCACAGTTATATGCTGAAAGCTATTAAAAATCAGCTTATTTGTTAAAAAAAGAAAAAAATTAAAGAAAAAAAAAAACCCCTGGTGGGGATGGAGTTGGGGGAGAGGTGGCTCCCCAATTTGCTATTGTTTTCCAGTAGTAAGGCTTGTCACGGGGCCTCTGTCGGCCCTGCGGGTTAGTTTCACACTTTGCCGACTTGAGCAGAATCCTTGTCATGATCATGCACAATATGCTCTTATATTTGTATTATGAATTGCAATCAGGCCTGTTGGATTTATTTGCGTGCTTAATATTGATTGGTCTTTCCTTTTTGCATATATTTAACCCTCTAGAGTAATCCTTACACAGCAAAGACGGCACTCCTTCCCATACACAACTAACAGAATACAAGACACAGGCTGAGTGTCATGACAAATGCAGTGTCTCTGATGCAGCATTTCATTTTCACAAAACCAAAGACTAAAACTTAAGTTTTCCTAAAATTATTTTGCTGCCTTCCAATCTTGCAAAAATTTCCTTCAGAAATTGCAAATCTAGCTATGTTTTTCTTATTTGTGAATGGTTGGCTCAGCATATAAATGAATTTTCCAGGAGTATAATTGAGCTGTGTATCTGTGCGCTGTAGATTTATAGCAGAATTTGCCACTGACCTCACTCTGAGGAGAGAGAGATGCATCAATATGATTTGGACATGATGATGTTGGAATAGACATGAAGAGTGTCAATTATTTACAGGTGATGTGCCCATTGAATTGGCAATGAAGTGCCCCATAAATTACCTCTCAGGGAAAATAATGAAATAACTGCCGCAGAGCAAGGCAATCGCTGTTTCAACGATTCCTTTTTGACTAGGAGATTTTTTTAAAGGTTGGCCAACTTTCTATAATGACATGAGGTGGTGAAAAGACAGAAAATTGCCCTGCTAAAATGTCTTTAAATCCTCATCTTCTTGGGAATCGTTTGTGCTCCAGGTCCATAACATATAGATCAGACACCAATTTGGAATGCCCAATTACCACTACTTACTATGTCATCGTGGTGGCTCTGTTACTCACCTCAATTGGGTGACGGAGAACAAGTCTCAGTTGTCTCCGCTTCTGAGACAGTCAATTCATGCATCTTATTTCATGGCACGTGCCCCAATGAGAGCAAGAACTCCTAATCGCAACCGCAAGGAGGTTACCCCATGTGACTTTATCCTCCCTAGCAACCGAGCCAATTTGGTTGCTTTGGAGACCTGGCTGGAGTCACTCAGCACACACTGAATTGGAACTCGTGACTCCAGTGGTGGTATTCAGCATCAATACTCACTGAGCTGCCTTGGCCCTGGTCATACAACGTATTTATAGTGATCACATTTAATGCTCGTCTCTGTTTTTGGTTCTGCTTTGCTCTCGTAATGGAATAAGTAGACCCAATAATCTGGAATGACATTCCCACAAAGGACAGTTATTTGCCGGGCTGAGGGCGCCGTCTGCCATGGGCTCTGGATGTGCAGTTTTGTATTTAGGATGGACGATATGCAAGAGTCCTTTTGAATTAACTGTTGAAAAATGTAATTATAAGAAATTATTTCTTGTCCTCTTTATACCCTTCTTTATGTAGCTGTCTTAGCTGAGAGAAAGTGATTTAGGGCTGGTCCAACATTGTGTCTCTGAACATTAACGTGAAATTATTTTGTTATATAATGCAGCTGAAGAGGGCAAGCATGTGTACTAGTGCTTGACCAATATATCTCAGAGGCTGATAAACCAGCCGATATTCAGATTTTTTAAATTATTGGCCCAGTGACTCCTCCATGGCTCCGCCTGCTCCCCCTGAGTCTCCTCCTCCAGCGGCTCTGCCCGCACCCCCAGAGTCTCCTCCTTCAGCGGTTCCGCCTACTCCTCCAGATACTCTTCTTCCAGTGGCCCCGCCCGCTCCTTCAGAGACTCCTCCAGCGGTTCCATGTGCCTTACCAGAGAATCCTCTTACAGCGGCTTTGCCCACCCCTCCTCCAGCGGCTCTGCCGCCTGACCCAATCCCTGTCCTGTGGCCCTCCTCCCAGGCCTCCTGACCATCTCATTGACCTGCTCTGGTCTCCTGGCCATCCGCCTTATCTGCTCTGGTGTCCTGGTCGTCCGCCTGATCTGCTCTGGCCTCTTTGGTCTCCATCTCCACTTCAGCCCTCTGAACCTATAGTCCTGAGCCTACAGCATCGCCCTCGCTCTCATCCCTCCGGCTCCACTTTTGTCTCAAACCTCCCTGACTTTGACTTGTTCCTCTGCTCCCCTTGCCCCTTGTGCCCCTTGAACTGCCTCTTTCCTCCTTTTCCCCACACCCTATGGACAATTTTTTGGAGCGTCTGGAATCTGCTCCTTAACTCTTTCCCTGCCAGCGTTTTTAAAAAAAAGTTGCCAGCCACCGCCAGGGTTTTTGACGATTTTCGCTAAACTTTAATGGCCCGCAGAATATTTTCTTCCATGAATATATGAAGATGCTATATATCAAAATAAAGATCTAGGCCTCTGCTTTTAGGCAAAAAAAAAAATGTTTTTTTATCTTCATTTGATTTTATTTTATCTTCATTTGTTCTTTTTTTATTGCGACTTGAACAGAGGTAGGTTTTGTCAAAAAACAACATTTCAGACAAAAAGCTGAGAAAAAGGCATGTTTATGTCTGATATTTTGAGCTTCTCATACTCCACTTCTTCATGTTTGAGATGATCGCAGTCTGTTTCTTTGATCAAAGAGTTGCGTACTCTTTCAAAACATGCGCAGGGGTCTTCCTTACCGTATAACACCTAAAACACGGAAACCCGGAAAATTCTGTGTTTGGCGGGGAAGCGTTATTTCATAAAACATGGAAAATTCCGTGTTTGGCGGGGAAAGGGTTAAAGGGCTGCTCTGTCAAGTATTCCCTGTTTTTGTTCTTAGACTTATGTTGAAACTCTTGTTTAGTTCCCCATTCCTGTTTATTGTTAGTTTGTAGTTTCTTTTTATGAATGGTATTCCACTGATTGTTTCCCCAGGTGTTCCTCATTCCCTTGTTTTCCCTGGTTTCTTTGTCAGTCTTCACATGTGTTGTCATGATCTGTGCCTTATAAAACCCATATCGGTCGACCACTAATGTGTACTGAGTGTGTACTAATGTCTCTGAGTGTGCCTACAGTGGGGTCAAAAATGATTTTCTTAATTTAAATCTGGAAATAGACACTGGTGTGAATTCACTGAGAACGAATTACGCCAAATAAAAGCACTGTTTATTTGCATGCACTGTATATGCTGGTTTAGCACCTGATTCACTAAATAAATTATGCAAATAGTGCAAATGCATGCACAAAATATGTTTTGAATGTGTGGCATAGTTACATTCTTGTAACTTACTCTGGCTTACTCTGCAGCATCACTCCGCTACTGTGATCCAGACACCTGAATAAACTCTTTACAATGCCAAATGTGCACTTCACTTCACCGTATATGACAGGTTATAATGCTCTTTTTCATTATTGAATTATATGATGAAATCCTACTGTCATGATCGATAGTACATGTACAGTACTAAAGCACATTAAAGTACAAAAGTCTAAGGCACATAAGATGTTTCACAAAAGCATTTGTCTTAAGATGGTTGTTTATATCTTCACCTTTAATGTGTCAATAGGAAATATAAATGTTAGAATCACAAACATTACTTTTGCAAATAGAAAAGATTTGAATAGAAGAACAGGGAGCCCTGCAACAGATGTCATGACCCCCACAAAGCAAAGGGTTACTGACCAGAAGGTCATGGGTTCAAGCCCCAACACCACCAAGACTCCACTGTTGGACCCTTGAGCAAGGCCCTTGAACCTATCTGCTCCAGGGGCGCTGTATCGTGGCTGACCCTGAACCAGGGATAGGAGACAAATCTAACGTGTCCTGGACCTGTGTGTATGTCTGTATCCAAGCACAGCGCTAGAGGCCATCTCTTCAGAAGAGGCACACTCTGCTTTTAAAGGCAGTGGTGATGAGTCTCTATTGATCTCAACTGCACCTCATCATGCGCTGCAAGAAGAGGACAGTCCCAGAAACAATAATCCATGGGAGGGATGTACCATCCCATCACAGACATAAAATGAAATTTTGAACTATTTCCAGGCCACTAATCAAATGTAAGCTAATTTGTGACATTGATCTTGTAAACCCTTTTGTACAAAAGGTCAGATTTCATTGCTACCATTGGAGCCCACAAATCTTTTTCTAGACTATTTTCAAATCACCATGGATCATCAGGTTTTCCACAAATGTTCTATTTCACATGCTGTCATTAAAGCAAACATCTAGGTTACGTATGTAACCTCCATTCCCCGATGGAGGGAACAAGACGTTGTGTCAGAGAAGCGACACTAAGGGTCTCTCTTGAGCGCCGATATATGCCTCTGATCTATGAAAAAAGGCCGATGAGAAGTTGGCAGACGTCTGGGTGCGGATGCCAGAGCGTGCCCCTTCCCTGAGAAAGAAGGTCCTTCCTCAGGGGAATATGCGAGGGAGGGGCTGTCGCGAGAAGCGTGAGATCTGAGAACCACATCAGAGTGGGCCAATGGGGGACAACCAAGGTGACTTGCTCCTCATCCTCCCTGACCTTGCACAGCACCTGTGCAAGAAGGCTCACTGGGGGGAATGCGTACCTGTGCAGCCCCGAGGGCCAATGCGTCTGCCCCGAGGGGAGCCTCTGTACGGGTGTACCAGAGCGGGCAGTGGGAGGTTTCTTGGGAGGCAAACAGGTCTACCTGGGCCTTGCCGAACCGTTCCCAGATCAGCTGGACCGACTGGGGGTGAAGCCTCCACTCTGTACTGGGCAAGCGTTGTCGTGACAGCGCGTCCGCTATCACATTGAGGTTGCCGGAAATGTGAGTGGCACGCCTTGAGTCGCTGCTGGCTCCAAAGGAGGAGACAACAGGCAAGTCGTGACATGTGGTTGGAGCATACTCCGCCTTGCCGATTTATGTACGCCACCACTGCGGTGCTGTCTGACCTGACCAGGACATGTTTGTCTCGAACTAATGGGAGAAACTTCCTCAAGGCAGAAAACAGTAAGCAACTCTAGGCAGTTGATGTGCCAGCGCAGCGGGGCCCCTTTCCAACGGACCACGGCTGCGTGCCCGTTGCTCACGGCACCCCAACCCGATCTGGAGGCGTCGGTCATGACCAGGACGCGTCGGGACACCTGCTGCAAGGGTACTCCTGTCCGTAGAAAGCAGAGGTCTGTCCAGGGTTTGAGTGTTTGGCGGCAGGCGGTGGTGATCTTCACAATGTGCGTGCCGTGGCGCCATGCTCGTCTCGGGACTCGAGTCTGAAGCCAGTGCTGAAGTGGTCTCATATGCATCAACCCCAGTGGCGCGACCACCGCGGAGGATGCCATATACCCTAGGAGCCTTTGGTAACTTCTTAATGGGACCATAGTGCCTGGCTTGAAGGAAGCGAGGCATTTCAGCACCGACTGTGCACGCTCATTGGAGAGACGTGCTGACATTGAGACTGAGTCTAACTCCATGCCGAGAAAAGAGATGCTCTGAACCGGGGCAAGCTTGCTCTTTTCCCAGTTGACCTGAAGTCCCAAACGGCTGAGGTGCCTGAGCACCTGGTCTCTGTGCATGCATAGTAACTCTCGCGAGGGGGCCAGGATGAGCCAGTCGTCGATGTAGTTGCGTATGCGGATGCCGGATTCTCGGAGTGGGGCTAAGGCTGCCTCTGCGACTTTCGTGAAGACGCTAGGGGACAGAGACAGGCCGAAGGGGAGGACTTTGTACTGATATGCCTGGCCGTCGAACGCGAACCGTAGGAAGGGTCGGTGTCGTGGCAGAATCGAGATGTGAAAAAACACATCCTTCAGGTCTACCGCTGCGAACCAATCTAGATGCCGGACACCAGTCAGAATCTGTTTCTGCGTGAGCATTTTGAACGGGAGTTTGAACAGAGCCCGGTTGAAAACTCGCAGGTCCAAGATCGGTTGTAAGCCGCCGCCAACTCATCTTTTGTCTCAAATTGTTATGCTAATAATAAGCTTTATAATCAAAATTATATTAAATTTCACAATTGCAAAATAGAAGCATTTTTGCGAGGTTTCAGAGTTTTGTACTGTATATCACTGTATATATCTGTATGGCCCCATGAGGATCTTTGCATTTATGTCAAAAAAATCTGCTCATAGACTGAGCTATTTTTAATATATTGCCTCTGTCCTTGTGGCAATGTTAGTATGTGTGTCTAGCCAAGGCTATAGCATTGTCCCTCTTTACAGATAGTTTGGTCTCTGTACACCCTTTCTCCCTGACCTCTCATTTACCCTGATTCTCCCACAATAACTTCAGTTCCTTCTCCACATCCCTCCAACTGCAGAAATCCTATGGACTCTTATTTATTAAATCTTATTTATGGAAACATAGAGGAGATGATTCATTCTTCTTCTTTATCTGTGATAATCTCAGTGAAGGAGCGGGAGAGAGGGAAAAAACAACTTAAAAAAAACAAAAAAACACACTGTGTCTTATGGTAAATCACATAGTTGGTTGTGCACTTTCTCTCACTTTCCTACATTGTTCTGTCAAAGCATGGTGAAGCAGGTGATGTCACTCCACAATTAGGGCAGCACAGGATTACTGCTGTACCAGGAGCAGTTTTTTTCTTCTTTTTTTCTCAAACATGAAAGTGTTTTGTGACTAATCAGAATTATTTTAAACATCTCAAAATAGAATGAGGAATCAGTTCAATAGATAGACTGACGTTTGTTTGTGTGTGTATGTGTGTGGGGGGGGGGTTCCATGCATACCCTCACCCTGAAGAATGCCTAGCTGCTGATTAAAAGCACACCTGGTCCAATGTCGGGACTGTGTCCCTCTGTGCCAGGTTTGAATAATATCTCTACAAGAGCTTTTAAAATCTGATTTTCATTCTCTCACATGTTTTCCACACCAAATTTAGGATGTATTTCCCTCCTGTTTGCTCTGTCTCTCAGGCATAACAAAGCATAATATCAAGCCTTATGTAATAATGATCACTCAGCCAGTAATCTTGCATTATCCCCATTGATGTTTTTTTGTTTGTTGCCCACAACCACCCACCTAAGGAAGGGAAAATCTGACCAACATCTGAACCGACCAACCACAAAAAAAAAAAATTCAAGGTTGGCAGAGTGAAATCAAACCCTGAGAGCAATGTTTGAAATGTTGTTTACTTGCTGCTTAGAGTTTCAAACAGCTCTTGAATATCCTTCAAATATTCAGTGCCTTACATTTAGGCAATTTTTTCCCCCACTTTTATAAGTATAACGTGTTAGTACAGAGAGGACAGAGAGGGAAAAGAGGAGTGAAGTCAGGAAAGTCTTGAGCCAGATTCAAACCTACATAAGCACCACAACTTATTATGTCAGAGCATGTGCACTAACCCCTAAGCAACAGCTCTGACATCTAACTGGAACTTTGGGACTTATTCTGTCTGATTTTAACTCTCAGTCTGATTTAAGCTCCCAGTCTGGCTTTCTTCTCAACAGTTAATGAGCACTTCTCCACTCAGATAGTACACTGATCTCAGACCAGTCCTTCTCCCCAAGCCTCAGCTGCAGCCCCATACAGAGATGAGCCTTTTTTTCTTTAGAGCCCTGACCTACACTGAGTCTTACTTTAGCAGTCCTCACAGGACACTGCTGGATGGCGCTAAACCAATTCCATCTCATATGTTCTCACTGTTCTTTATCTAATCTGGCCCCTCCTCAGGATTCCAGCACGCTACATGATTCCTTTAAAAGGCTTAATTAAGGATCTGTGATTCAATCTCACTAATTGAATCAAGGATGGCATGCAAAGTAACGGCTGTTCAGGGGTTGAATCTTGTAAATACCAGCCGAAGATGACTGCCAAAATAAGACATTGAGGATTGACTGAGAAGAAATGACAAGGAGAGTCGGGAAAGAAGGAGAGAGAAGAAAGGAAGGAGGAATTTAAAGACAGAGGAACAAAATTTGATTTTTGAGAGTAGAAAATTAAGCCAATATGACCAGCCTTCAAACTGAGCACATCACCAAACCAGGCCTGATAATGCTGACATCTATAGAGCTGTTACACAAGTCTTTTCTAGTGTCCTGTATACTAGGGCTGTACCAATACATATAGCGATATATTGTGATTATCTTTTCTCATACTTCATTGATACTTTATATATTGTCAGAATCAGAATAAGCTTTATTGCCAAGTATGCTTACACACAAGGAATTTGTCATGGTGACAGAAGCTTCCAGTGCAAAGAGAATACAAAAATTATACATATACATATAAACATATATATGTAAACAGTGAAATAAGAATAAAAAATAAGATACAACAGATAAATATATAGAGGAAACTACAGTAAGGCAATAATGTTATATATAAAATATGTAATATACAAATATACTGTTACAGTATGTGCAAGGTGATTTAATGTATTGTGCAGAAGAGGTAGGATATGTCAAATAAATATAAATGTAATATAAACATAATATGAATTAATAGTTGAATATGCACTTGATTGTATTGCCACAATGGGGATTATAGGCAGCAGTTTTAACTATTCATAAGGTGAATGATATGAGGGGAAAAACGTCTCGGGTTACTTGACTGTAACCCTTGTTCCCTGATAAAATCAGAACGAGACGCTGCGCTGAATTAGTGCTTTGGGAACAACTTTAGGTGTGACCAGCTTTGAATATGTGTGCAGCACGTCAATGAAAATTTACACAAATTTATAGCCTCTGCCGGTGACATAATTGGATGCACCTTTAGCAGGGCTATAAATAGATGCGTCACAGGTGCATCGTCAGGTATTTTGTCTGAAGATCAGTCCTGGGGCATCCCAGTGCGGCAATGAAGCGCAGCATCTCGTTCAGCTTTTATCAGGGAACAAGGGTTACAGTCAAGTAACCCGAGACGTTCCCTTTCAAAAAGCTACACTTATGATGCTGCTCTGAATTAGCGCTTTGGGAACGAGAATATCCACGTCGCCGCACTGTGGATGTCCGGACCCCTTACAGATGTGTAGTGTGCTCACAAAAGCGCGAGAGGTCTCAGACATGAGCTTGTGATGTCGACTCAAGGACATAAGAGCCCGGAGTGGCATGAACATCCAAACTATAAAATCGAATTAATGTGTGCGGAGAGGACCAGCCTGCTGCATCACAAACATGCTGCAGAGGGACACCTCTAGCCAAGGCTTTAGAGGAGGTGACCCCTCTGGTAGAGTGAGCCCTGATACCTACTGGTGAAGCTTGACCACGCTCCTCATAGGCCAGGGCAATAGCGTCCCTCACCCAGTGCAACATAGTCTGCTTGGTTGCGGCCGCCCCCCTGTTGGGGCCCCAATGGCAAAGTAATAGTTGCACTGACTTACGCCACTGGCTAGTGCGGTGGACATAAGTCTGAAGGGCACGGACTGGACAAAGTTTGTGAAGTCTTTCCTGCTACGGTGTTGTAAACGGTGGGGAGCAGAAGGCTTCGAGAGTGACCGGATGTAAGGTCGAGAAAGGCAAATTTGCTTTAGCCATTCTTGGGGCAAAACCTAAGCGGGCTGGCAAGACAGACAGAGCCTGTAGATCCCCAATTCTCTTTAGAGACAGTTAATGTGACAACCCATTCCCCTTAAGCTGGACGACCATTTAAGACCGCTACCCAGCCTGTCAGGGAGGCATCTGTCATTAGCAACCTGCGACGGCAAGACGCACCTAGAGTGGGACCCAAAGTGAGGAACCGGGGTCTGAACCACATAGAAAGGGTACGTAGCAAGCGGCGCGTAACCCTTATCAGCCTAGGGGACTGGCCCTTGGATGAAATCTCTTGGCTTTGAGCCACAACTGAAATGGTCATATGTGCAAAAAGGCCCAAAGGGATCACCGAGGATGCAGTTGCCATGAGACCTAGTAGTCGTTGATACTGATGAACAGTGCAACCTTGGCCTAGCCTGAATTTGCTCAGGGTGTTCAGAATGGAATCGATTAGAGCGAGAGACAATTGTTCCTGCATTGTGATCAAATTCCATACGATCCCCAGATAGGTAGTTTTCTGAGTGGGAGAGAGGACGCTTTTCTTGGTGTTGAGCCTCAGCCCCAGAAAAAACAGATGAGCTAAGACAATATCCCTGTGCTGTAATGCCAGTTCTTGTGACTGTGCTAGTATCAGCCAGTCGTCTATGCAATTCAGAATGCGCCGGAGTCGCAAAGGAGCCAGTGCTGCATCCATGCATTCCTTGAATGTGCAGGGTGATAAGGCTAGACTGAATGGAAGAACCCGATATTGGAAAGCTTTGCCCCCGAAAGCGAACCTCAGGAACTTCCTGTGATTTGGCAGACTTTCTATATGAAAGTACATGTCCATGAGATCGATCGTGACCAACCAATCCCGATGTTGGATTTGAGACACGACCGTGTCGACGGTTAGCATCTTGAACTTGAACGCCCTCAGAGCGATTCAAGCCTCGAAGGTCAAAGATCGGACGCAACCCCCATCCTTCTTGGGAACCAGGAAGTATCTGCTGTAGTAACTTGACTCTCTCTCTAGAAGGGGAACATGTTCTTTAATCAAGAGATTTTGCAGTTCTATCCACAGTAAACTTGCTTGTTCCAATTTCACGGTAGTGGGAATGGCAAACAAATTAAATTCTGTAGCCTTTTTCTACTGTTCTTAGGACCACATAGAACCACCTGGCAGTAGTTTCCACGCTGCCAGGTTCTCTGAGATGGATATCGATTCTGACAGTTCCTTTTGAGGGATGTCAATGTCCCGTGTCCTGGACTAAGGCAGGAAGCAACGGAACACCCAACATTTTGCTGGAAACCGCTAACTCCCGAAACACCAGAGGTGGCGGGAATGGAGCGGTTTCATGGGGGTATCGGGAGGGTACAGGTGGATGTTTCATGTGACCCGTCCCAAGGGGGGGCTATCCCCACAAAGCCGGGTGCAAAACCATCAGGGTTTTTTTGTTTTTTTAAATAACTGCCCTGAGGTCTTGCTTTGGGGGCTGCTGAGGGTGAATAACCGACCCCAGTCATTACAAGGGGGAGAACGATTCACCATGCTTTGTTTTTGAGCCTCATGTCTAGAAAGAACAGGGTGGGGCTGGGTGGCCGACGGCCCCTCCCCCTGAGTGTGGCAAGGAAGGAATTGCCCGAAGGCTTCCTCGTGACTTTTGCCTCCTGGAACCTGGTGATAACTATATTCATAGCGTCACCAAATAAGCCAGAAGGCGAAACCGGGGCATCAAGAAGGAAAATTTTGTCCTTGTCCCTGTTGCCCGATAGTTTAAGCCATAATTGTCTCTCCGTGCTGACTAAAGCAGACATAGACCGGCCAATGGCGTGGGCCGTCTGCTTGGTCGTGCAGGGAGACAGATCCGTGGCTCGACGAAGCTCAGAGAAAGCCTCTTCGTCAACCATGGTGCCCGCACTCAGGTCCTTCAACAGATTAGCCTAGTACCCATTAACACTGCCATATTGTGCAAGACAGCACCAGCCTGACCTGCTGCCTGATATGCCTTCCCCACAAGCGTGTAGGTGGTCCTGAGACCGGCGAACACGAGTGGGTAGGGGCTTGCTGCCAACAGCCCGGAGCGGGAGAACCGCTACCAGGGGCGGGGGAGACCCCTTCTGTTCCCCGAGATCGCGGTTGGGCATTTCATCCACCAGGGGCTGGTTGACTGCCTCCGATCCACACGGGGAGTCACGGCTTAGGGCACGCCCTCCACCAGGGAAAGGGGGTGGGGGGTGTACGTTATGCCGGGGGCTCCCCAGCCTGAGAGAACGAGGGAGGAATGTGACAGGGCAGAGGGCGGGCAGAGGGCGGGGCCGGGTCGTGATTATACACACCTGGTCCCATATCAGGCTAATTAAGCCTCAGAGAGGGATAAAGGCCAACTGCGGTTGGTGGTGCGACAGAGAGGGATGGTTTACGGGCAGCTGACCGTCATGTGTGTGTGTCTTTTGTTTAAGTTTTTCATTAAACTATTATTTATGTTGTCTAGACGGTTCTCGCCTTCTCCTTTCCATTAATCCCTTTACAGCATCCTCTTACATTAATATTTTATTTACTTATTTATTTGTGATTTCATATTATTTTATTAAAGAAGAACAGGTTGTGTGAATGTGTGCAAATAATCCTAATCAAACTAATTCTCTTTCGTGTAATTTGCCTCATTTTCAATCACGATACAATGTATTGAATTGAGAGATATGCATTGCAATATGCATTGTATTGTAATTTATTACACAGCTCTCTGGAATACTCCATTCTGATTTATCAGTTCACCATTCAGTGCTCTGATATTTCGGAATAATAACCGCACATCTGGGGATGAAATTTTATTTGACCAGTCATCCAAATATTGAAAGTCATCTTTCCTACTTCTTGTTTCACTCTGCTTGTAGAGACAAGTAAGCTAATAAAATAATTTTAAATTAATATTTCATGTCCAGTTATTTATTTATTGAACAAATAATGTTGTAATAAGCTGGAAAATGAGCAGAAAGACATTTTCACAAAATAAACTCCAAAATAAATCAGATGCAAAGAGGAGGTGAAATTCAGAGTCATAGAATCTCTTCTCACATAATAACATAAATTCAACAAACATTAATATTTCATGTCCATTTTGGTAGGTACATGTGTAATTAGCAGAATGTGAAATAAACTGGTTTTTATCACAAAATAAACCTCATCAGTGCGATTTTCCTGTTCGGTTTTATTTAGCAATTATGACTGTTTAACTCTTATGTTATCCCTTACATTTTTGGCAATACCCAGCCCTGCTATCCAATTTTGTCCTTTTTTCTTTGTTACAACTTTGTGTTACTTTTCAGTAGAGTATGGATCCCATTTGCCTTCAAAATAAAGCAATCATGTAGACGTTCAAAACATATTTGCTGATTGAATTACAGTAAATTGTTATTGAAAGTGGATTTTTATCATATGTTATAATGGATTCAGATATGGGTATCCTCTGGCCAGGCCAGATCTGTTTAATAAACTGGGCCACAGCCTCTTAGGGAAGAATTGGAGGGAGAGAGCGAGAGCGAGAGTGTCAGTAATTTTTCATGCACGAAAAATTACTGTGTGTCTGCATGTGTACCAGGCCTTGTGATTGGAAGATCGTGTGCAGATTGGAAGCAGAGTAGCTGGGGAGCTGAGGAGAGGTGGCAGGGGAATGCAGAAGGCTTGGCCATGACCAACTTTGTGCAGTTATTTAGGCAGCCACTGTCAGCATTGTAAATTGTTACCAGGGTTTTACACTACTTTCCAGTATATTTTTTGTACAAGACTTATTCTTGAGAGAAAATAAGAAATTACTAATAAAAAAAAGAAATTACGAAGTTACACTGAATTAAGGGAGGTGACTATGGGATGGGGGTGGCTATTAATATCCATAACCGCCCTTGCTCTTGAATAATTCAATCATTTATGCTTGGACAAATTATGGCATGTGGGGATGTGTAATTAGTTGTTGTTGAGAAATTAATTGAGGATTTACTTCTTATTTAGAACACTGGGAGTGCTAGCCACTGTATATATCATTATGGTTAATCTGCAAATACAAGACATTACTGTAAAACAGATTCTGCTGTGACGAGGCAGACGAGGAATGACGATCTAAATGCAGCTGTTAATAAAACAAAGATGAACAAGGTAAATTAGAATAAAAGGAAACAAAACACAGGGAACCAGGCACAGAACATGACACATGTAAACACTGACAAGGAAACCAGGGGAAACAAGGGCTTAAATACACAAGGACAAACAAGAGAATGAGGAACACCTGGGGGAAAAAATCAGGGGAAAACCAATCATGAAAAGAAACGACAAGGACTACAAATTTAACTGGTAACAGGAACAGGGAACTAAATAAGAATTTCAAAATAAAAGTCTAAGCACAAAAACAGGGAATATATATATATATACTCACCTAAAGGATTATTAGGAACACCTGTTCAATTTCTCATTAATGCAATTATCTAATCAACCAATCACATGGCAGTTGCTTCAATGCATTTAGGGGTGTGGTCCTGGTCAAGACAATCTCCTGAACTCCAAACTGAATGTCAGAATGGGAAAGAAAGGTGATTTAAGCAATTCTGAGCGTGGCATGGTTGTTGGTGCCAGATGGGCCGGTCTGAGTATTTCACAATCTGCTCAGTTACTGGGATTTTCACGCACAACCATTTCTAGGGTATACAAAGAATGGTGTGAAAAGGGAAAAACTTCCAGTATGCGGCAGTCCTGTGGGCGAAATGCGAAAATGGTCAGAGGAGAATGGGCTGACTGATTCAAGCTGATAGAAGAGCAACTTTGCCTGAAATAACCACTCGTTACAACCAAGGTATGCAGCAAAGCATTTGTGAAGCCACAACATGCACAACCTTGAGGCGGATGGGCTACAACAGCAGAAGACCCCACCGGGCACCACTCATCTCCACTACAAATAGGAAAAAGAGGCTACAATTTGCAAGAGCTCACCAAAATTGGACAGTTGAATACTGGAAAAATGTTGCCTGGTCTGGTTGAGACATTCAGATGGTAGAGTCAGAATTTGGCGTAAACAGAATGAGAACATGGATCCATCACGCCTTGTTACCACTGTGCAGGCTGGTGGTGGTGGTGTAATGGTGTGGGGGATGTCTTCTTGGCACACTTTAGGCCCCTTAGTGCCAATTGGGCATCGTTTAAATGCCACGGCCTACCTGAGCATTGTTTCTGACCATGTCCATCCCTTTATGGCCACCATGTACCCATCCTCTGATGGCTACTTCCAGCAGGAAAATGTAATGTGTAATGCACCACGTCACAAAGCTCGAATCATTTCAAATTGGTTTCTTGAACATGACAATGAGTTCACTGTACTAAAATGGCCCCCACAGTCACCAGATCTCAACCCAATAGAGCATCTTTGGGATGTGGTGGAACGGGAGCTTCGTGCCCTGGATGTGCATCCCACAAATCTCCATTAACTGCAAGATGCTATCCTATCAATATGGGCCAACATTTCTAAAGAATGCTTTCAGCACCTTGTTGAATCCATGCCATGTAGAATTAAGGCAGTTCTGAAAGCGAAAGGGGGTCAAACACAGTATTAGTATGGTGTTCCTAATAATCCTTTAGGTGAGTGTATATTACCTTCTGGATGAGTACCAACCTAATGGAACTCTTCAGCCTCAACAGGTTCTCAGTGATCCACAGTTCTCACCTGTTGCTGTATGCCTCTCCTTTCTCACCTACCTTCCCTGGAGGTCTACCTCACCCCAACCCGAGCCCAAGAGGTTCATTTGAAGTTATCACTGCAGCACACTGTTCCTCTCTGTCCCAGAATCCCCTCTGCTCAGCCCGGGCCAGGTTCTGGCCTCCCTTCTCTCCTTCAAACATCTGGAGTACAGCTGGAGAAGTGCAGAGGGTGAGCATCTCCTGTCATCTCTAGCACATCAACAGGATGCAATTTGGAGGCAGGTGAGTAACGTATCTGGAATGGAAAATAATGTTGTATTCAGCGGATCAATGTGAGCCATTAAGCAGCTGCACGGTATACTTTAGGAGGCGGAGAAAAGCCAACCTCTTGGCTCATATGCTTTTTCAACTCTTATCTATCAGGGTGTCAGAGCTGCCATGCTGCACTCACTCCGAGCAGCAGGCAGGGGCCAGACACAACAGGAGGTCTTTGTTTGAAAAGATGCCTGACTTGCGGAAGAGTGCCAGAGATGGAGAGTGAAGTGGTGCAGAGAGCAAGGATGGGTTTGTTTACCAACAGCTGTCCAAATCACCACTGTTAGTTTGCATTTCCTGTGCACTTTCTCTTGACTTCGCAAACTTGTTGACATTGAATGTTTGGGCCTCAGCAAGCCAATACTTAAACTAATTAGCTGGCTAATTAAGGCAATTTTCCAATTATGAGAGAAATTCGGGTGACTTGAAATGTAAATCTCAGCCAAGTAGAAAAATAGCTTGGAGATTGGCCGTAAGTGAAGTTAACTGCAGGGCTGTGCTTGGTGCTGTCCCTCCAGTGACTAATTGATTTAGCATAACAAAGCATGGACTGTCATTTATTCATCTCCATGGCATTTGAGAATGTTTAAAATGTCCTTCCTCTATGTTAATGTTGACAGGAAATGGATTATCTATGTGTGTGTGTGTGTGTTCACCATACCCAGTAAGATGTTTTTTAGGCATGTAACACCAATCTAAAAATCCCTTACTGCTCATAGATTACTTGACACTTTGTAAAGGTCTGATGGCCAAAATGTTCCCACTTGCACATTATAATTTAGTGACTAAAAGTAGCGAAGCCTTTCCCTCCATTTGCACTGCTCTATACCCATTGATCTATTAAGTTTATGTTGTGTTTAGCTCTGAAGGGAGGACTCGAGCATTAGTAATATGAGAGTCCATTAGCATAGCACTTGTGTTTGCACCTAAAATGATTGGTTAGTAGGGCTATTCCAGCCATGGAGAACCTTGAGAGAGCCTATTTTTATTGCTGTTTTATTCCAAAAAAAAAGGCAACAAAACCCTAATTTATATTACTGTGGAACAGAGGATGCAAGTGTTTATTTGGCCAAGTTTTCAGATGGATTATACACAGCAATAGCCTACAGTAACTGTACTTTTTATCTGGATTCAGTAAAACAGATTGCCTAAAATTGATAATTCAACTCTGTATTCTGATTGGGTGAGCATTGTAAAATGACTGAAAATGCATATGCGATTGCACATGCAATATGAACGCATAAATGTAAACCGTCTGCATTTGTGTTGATGAAATAATTGTTTATTCCAAATATTGTTATTCATAAATTTCACTTTTTATGGAAAAATTTTGTCTTTTATGATATTGTTGACAGGATAAGCGGTTGACGATGGATGGATGGATGGATGGATGATATTGTTGTTGCAATTGCTGTATAAAAGCAAAAAGCCACTTGGATTTGTGTGTTACAGTGATTTTATGAGTAAATGTTTTTCTCGTGGCTTTTTTTCTTTGTTCACTATCGGAGGCTATTTCTGATTTATTTAGACATAATTAAGTGATGGTTAAAAGCTTAATGTATTACATACAGGATACACTTTCTGATTAAATGATTTGCAGTAAATGATTGAGGTGGAGTATAAGGAGGACCCGGCTGCACTATAGCTCAATTCGTTCCCTGTCCGTATTTAAATAATCAGTTCCATGTAGTATGGAAGCCATTGGCTCTGCAGATGTAGCGCTATGTTAAACTTTATGTCACTAGAAAATGGTTTTCAAGTGCATTCAAGACTGAGATCACCTAGCTGTAAAATGATCTGTTTTATTGTGCCATAATCAGTGCAATATTTTGTAATAATGCTGTCCACTACAAACTCATGGGAGACCAGACAATGTGAAGAAAGGTATAAAGCACTGACTTTCATTGTGTCCTTGATGTTCAGGATTTTAATATTGCAGAAATGTATTAGTGACACACTCCTAAAAATCTGGAGTAGAATTTGCCTGGCCTGATTGATAATAATGATTGTTAATGATTTTTTTAGTCATCTTTTGTTTGACAAAGAGCATTTATTTTTTATTTTTATTTTTTTAATGGACATTTTGTAACTGTATAATACTCAAACAAGCATCCCCATGTGCACCACCACTACAGAATATCATGAGAACATGCAATTACCACTGCGCCACAGCTCTTACAGGATTGCATTTTTCAATATGTAAAATTGTTTGTTGAAAACTGCAGCCCTTAAAATATCTTGTTGTCTATGTTTAGCTGCGATTTTATATTGTTTACTGTTTCAGTGCCAAACAATTAAATCTATTGTGACCTCTATACAATCAAAGTCAAATAAAATAGAAGTATAGATAGACAGAGAAATAGAAATAAAGGAGAAGGGCCAGGCACAGAGACTTTTCATCGTGGCAGTGCGAGTGTGAATGGTGTGTTGTGGTAGGTTAGTACATCCTTCTTATTGCACAGCCCTGTGCCGGCATTGATACTCCATTCCTGGCAGCGGTCCATCATCCCCCAGTCTTGTACACAAGGACTGAAGTCACCAGCAAGGGAAAGAGAAAGTGAGTCAGTATGTGTTTTATTCCTGATGTCCTTTTTTTTTTGGGTCACAAGGGAGGGGCTCAAACAGCTACTCAGCATAGACTGGCTAGAGTCTATTGATCAGCCTGTGAGTTCTGCTAGCTGAGAGAGAAAGTGAGAGCAAGTAAAGACAGCAAGAGAGAGAAACATAGACAAAGAAATGGGACAGAAGAGAAAAAGAAAAAAAATCAACAAAAAAGGAAGGGAGAATAAAGCCGACCTGACTTTTTTGTCCTGTCAGTAGAGGAGAGCTTAGATGAGTTTGTTTAATTCATCACTGTCACATTCTCTTGGACACCACAGGGACTTAGCTGTTCCTGAGCAGGGATGCTGTCCCATCCCACAATGTTTTGTGTGCCTTGCTATTGTATATAGAACTCAAGTCAAACTCAGATATAAAGTTTAAGTTCCAGAGAAGGAATGAGTCGATTTTTATGCAATTTTTCAGGTTGTTGATCAGATTTTGCATAAGCACACGTGCCGTGGACAAAGATGCATGACCTTCAGAGTCAAAAGCACAGACCATTATCCATAAGGATGTCTCATACACTTTAATAGGTCACTACCATGCATGTTTGTGTTGATAACCTGTGGGCAAACATTTTTATACATAAATGAAAGTTTGCACTTACACATTTTTCTGAATTTAGAAAGCAATTTCGATCCAACTCAAACATCAAATATGCAAAACTCATAGACTACTGTTGGCCTTGGAAACATGGAATGTGTTGAGCCAAAAAAAATTGTTTTGCCCTACAATAGTAACATCCTCCCTTTTTTTTTTTTTACTGGAGAGGGTTTTTGAAACCCACATGGCATCAAAAATGCTATTATAGTGTAGATTTCAAAAAGCTATATCAAAGTAACAAAAATTGTGTGCGTTACTGCTTGATTTTGGACAGGTTCTGCATAAAAATGCAGCCAATTATGTGTAGTCTAGGCCTAATATACTAGGTAGTTATTGTGTTTCAACTGACTTTGATAACTGCACACTTTTTACTCAGGTAAAAGTGCATTTTTAGAGAGTGTAAGTATATGTTTGCAGAGAGTAAAGAATGGTAAGGTTGTACGTGAAGCCCTTATGTGGCGATGACTTGAGAATTGAATATGTGGATTACTAACTGTAGCACATTCTCCCTTTTTTAGAATAAACCGGATTCATCAATATTACAATGAGCATGTTAACTATTTTTATTTAATTTATTTTTGTGATTAAGACCCAGTATCTTCTAACATATGCACTGTCCACACTGTTAGGTCTTGAAAGTAGGAGGAATGTTGGAGGTGATGATTCGCTTATGTTTTCCTCTTTTGTAAATCGCTTTGAATAAAAGCATCTGCCAAATGAATAAATGTAAATGTAAATGTAAATGTGTCTAGATGTTGGAAGCCACTGCAGAGAGGCAGAAAAATTATAAGATGTATGAAAAAATATGAAAAAGATTTACTCCCCCAGGGAAAGAAAAGCAGTGTTGAGAGTGTCCCTCAGGACTAAAGCACAGCTCAGACTATAAAAAGTGAAATCTATGAGCTGTCCTCTGCCTTTGCTCAGAAAGAACAATAGGCAAAACATTGGAAAGCGCAAAAGGGCATGACCTTTGAATCCAGATTTGTGAGGACCAGCGGCTTCACATGCAGTTATGAAATCATCCAGTGAGGAATATATGCTATATTATGTATGGGGTAGTTTGAATATTAATAAGTGCAAAAGGGAAGCATACCATACCTACTGATAAAAGGGTGTTATTTATCTGGGGTCTGAAAGAACTGTTTTGCAGTGGGTATTTGCAGGAAAAAAGTCCTCTCCTGATACAAAATGTTATAAATTGTTGCGGTTATGGTCTATATGCTTCAATTTAATCTGTTTGGGATGATAAATAGTTTTGGTTACAAATCCAAAGCAAGGCTTAACATAGCACTTGCGAGAGGACTGTTGGAACAGTTGCAGCAGATTGCGATGACTGCTTCCATTAGTCAATAAATTTAGAAGTAATTAGTTTCTGCTTTTATGCTATATCTGAAGAGATATACAAAGGTGTAATGAAAATGTATCAGGGCTGTTGAAGAGGTATGAAGAATATTTCAAAGATTAATTCTCTGAATTCCCCTTGGTGGCCTATATCTGTAGCTAGTGAAGCTACAAGGTTGATGACCAAAATAAGCTATTATTTGCTTTGAAACTGGTGATTAAATTATTAGATAAGCATCATTATTAAGGTTTTTTCTAATCCCCTAATCCTAAGTATTACATTTCAGCACTTAATATAGCAGACGGTAGAATGGGCTGGGGGTGTGGGTGTGGGGGGGGCTTGGGGGTCTCATATACTTTTACTGAAGAAGTGACTTGAGCCAACTCTATGAACCAGACAAGGGGTTTAACTTTTTTTACTTGAACCAGTAAGCAACCACTGACAACACCCTACATGTGAATGTAGCTTTGTGGTGGCAACTTGTGCATGAGCACGTGCTTTTGACATTGTCATCAGAAAATGTAAAAATCAGCAAAAAGTTGCATCTTAGAGTGGAATTCTGTTCCACACAATATCCAGTTTATTTCCGTCAATGGTTAATTATAATTTAGTGCAAAACAAAAATGTATTTAAGTGTATTTATAAAAGTGTTGTTTGGTAAAGGGGGGGGAAATGGTCAAACGAAGGATGCTTATGAGAATTTGGTCTTTTCCCAGATGCTGACCTTTCACTCACACTCCAGACTGCATTTAATTTACAATCAGCCCTAATAAACAGATGAAAGAACTCAGACTCTTGAAGAGCATATTGCCAAATCTCACACTTCTCCATGTCAACATTAGTTGTCTTTCATTAAAGGGATAGTTCTCACACACACGCAACAACAACCGCTATTTGGCACTAAGTGGCGGTGGCGTCACCACAACGCTTATGCCAGGCTATGTGCACGTTAAGGCCATGTGAAGTGTTGAACGCCCACTGGCAGGAGGTCACGGGACAGATCCAACAGGTGACATGGGTCGACTGACTGAGATGACTGGCTGATGCACCACCTGTGCCCCCTACTGTGCCAACATGCTGTGCTTTAGCCACCCGGCGCTCTGCTCATTGTTGTGAGCATCGCTCCTCTGCCCTCCGTAGTTGTTGGAGGGCAACTGCCTCCACCTCCTCTGTCAGCCAGGGTCTCTGAGGAGGTCTGGACCGTGTGCCCAAACTGTCATTGCAGTTACATGAGCCAGAGTCCTAAACCTCGCCCATTTCCCCTCAACATCCGGAGGAGTGTGGGATGATGCCAACCCCAGCTGAAATCGATGCTGAAATTCTCACCTGCAACTTTCATCAGCTAGCCTAGACCAGGCCACTATGGGTTTGAAAGGGGTCCTGGGTTTACATCCACCACCAGAGTGGAAGAATGGCAGGTGCATCTTACATATGACAAGTCGATGATCAGTGGGCAGATCAGCTCCACGGTAGGTCCTGGTGTCAAGGACATGGGTCTGCATCCGCTGTTCCGTCACTATGAAGTCCAGCAGATGTTCTTGCTTCGTGCTGGCATGCATCCATGATGTTGTGTGGATGCGCCGATGCTGGAACAGTGTGTTGGTAATTTCAAGCCCATGGGCTGCACAAAAATCTAGCAGTCTTCCAATCACTCCTGACCAGGTGCTAGCATCCTGACCAACTCGGGCATTGAAATTGCCCTACATGATGATTCTATCCCCAGGGGCCACTTTAGCCAGCACCTGTGACAAGAGGTCATAGAAGGCATCTGACTCATCGGCCTTTCCCGCATCCCTCCACGGATGTTCATCTTCGGTGGGGGCATAAGTAACCACGACGGTTGATGGGAAGGCGAACCCAAAGTAACCTAGGGCTCACAACTTCCCACACCTTACCGCCACGCTCCCATGCTCCCTTCATTCTTTTGTTCAGAAGAAGAGCCACTCCCTGTTGTTTGGCAGTCTCCTGCCCCGAGTAGAGGACAGTCCACCCCTCATAGTGGCAAGAGCCAGAGCCGGTCCACCGGACCTCCTGAACACCACAGAGATCCAGGTGATACAGTTCCAGCTCCTGACAGAGGAGTGGCAGCCTCTCCTCCACTGTGAGTGTTCGAACATTCCACGTGGCCATCCGTAGCGGCTTTTTGTTGTTTCTGGAGGAGCCCCGAGGGTGAGGATTCAGTCTCTTGGCTCTGCCAGGTGGAGTTTGGCCAGGAGACGCCTGTCCCCCAGGGCCTCCGGCACTAGCTTACTTAAAGTTTTAATTTGTGGTTTAGTGGTAATCAGTTGAGTTTGAAGGGGTTACCAGCCCCTCGCACCCGTCCAGAGCCCCCTTTTGGCCGCTGTGGTGGCTACAAAGCGCCATGACAGAATAAACGGTGAGGGAACAGTCTCTATTGCTCACACACGACGTTGCCCGTCCGGCACCATGCGGAGGTAGGGGGTTGTTTTGCCAGACTAACACACACACACACACACTCACAGTTAAGTTAAGGGTCTGCGGAACACAAAAAGAGATGTTAGGCATGATTTTAGCTTCACTCACCATTCATTTCTTTTTTATTATTATTATTCATTTAAAGTGAATGGTGACTTAGGCTGTAAGCTTACATCCTGCCTAGCATCTTCTTTTGTTTTCCATGAAGAAAGAAAGATATGTACCTTAAGAAAGACCTAAAAGTGAGTAAATTATTTTTTTGGGTGAACTAACCCTTTAATAACACAAAAAATCCTTGGAATGGATTTTTCTGCTATTAATATGACAAGACTATTGCTGTCCTGGGTTGAACTTACAACCCATAGCACAGGGTTATGGGACCAGCAAGAGAAAATCAGAGCAATTTATACATTAAATAGGTCTTGATCAGCCACCAGCCCATTGGAGACCTAAGTCTGCATTTAGAGTGTGACGGATGATTTTGAGCTCTGCGGTTTAAATGATTGTTGGGATAGAGTCAGGTGTGTGCTGATAACATTAGTGCATCAGTAAGGGACACAAAGTCCCCACCTCCCCGACAGGCTTTCCTCCTCTGTGTCTCATGTCTCTCAATGCCTTTGTACAGCCTCCATGTGGATGTACGTGACTGATTCAAACAAGCCCCTTGCTTAACGCGTGAAGTTTACCTAATGGAACCAGACTGCCTTTCTCTCTCACACCATTGTGTGTGAAGCGTGCCAGTCAGTCACCACTCTTTTTGTGATTGGTCAGCTTCCAGGCTATTTGTTCTGTCCTCCGGAATGAAAGGTCAGTATAGGGAGAGCAGAGAAAATTGGAAACACAGGCACAATCACGATGAGAGCAAATGGCGAGAGAGAGAGCAAGAGAGAAAGAAAGCCAAAGAATTCATAGAAATGGCAGAAGATAACGAGCGAGACAGACAGGTGAGAGGTGAGAGAGAGGACAATGCGATTTGAAGAGGTAGAGACAAGTTGTGTCCAAAACCTCAGGCATATCCCATGCAGCCTGGCTGCACAGTCAGTCAATGACTTCACCGGCAGCAATTTGATATGGTGGTATTAGAGATGGACTTTTTTTTAAGTACTAAACCTATATCAATTGTTTTATTTATTTATGTATACAGTAATATGATAACTAAATAACCAATAAACTACAACAATAAAAACTTAATTTGCATTATGAGTATTTTACTACCAATAATATTTATAACAATATTATTGTTGACAAAGACAGTGGAATGTTTCCTTACCGTGAGTCGTTAGATTTCACTATTTATGAGTAGAACCGATATTTTGTGGTGGTGTAGTGGGCTAAAGCACATAACTGTTAATCAGAAGGTCGCTGGTTCGATCCCCACTGCCACCATTGTGTCCTTGAGCAAGGCACTTAACTCCAGGTTGCTCCGGGGGGATTGTCCCTGTAATATGTCCCTGTATAGAAGTTACCTTAAAAAAAAATGGTTTCAGAAACCAAAACGTCATTCCTAATGATATACAACAAATTCAAGAGAGCTCTAGGAATAACATTGCAAATATTTAGTGACTTCTAATTAAGGCTTATTTCTTTGTAAATAAATTGTTTCACTAGTAGAAAAAAAAAAGAAAGATTTTTTTTTAAAAACATTATTCACCACACTCTAAACTCACTGACATGTAGGATTTCATAAGCAGTGAAGCACACGTATACGCTGCCTTCATAAACCAACCAGATGAAGGCATCTTAGTTAAGAGATTATGATGCAAATGTTGGCTTCAAATGTGCATTACTGCCTTCCTAGCTCCGTATACTCCCTCCAAAAGCATAATTTTCCAGCTTTCTAGCACAGCCACTGACAGATACGTGTGATGGAGAAATGTGAAGTATAGACAGAGGGAGGATGAAATATGGAGAAAGGATGAGGACAATAAGGCAAATCAGTCTCAGCTGAGGTGCATGCAATTAGAATAAAATGAGCTGGACCTTGGCAGGGGCCAGGGCAGAAGAGGAGCCAATGGCAGTGAGACAGAGAAAGAGGATGAGGGAGAATATCATGGTGATTAAAACTAAATGAGTAGCCCAGTCCGTACACTCCATGAGCACGGTGACGGGGGTCAGCACCCTAAAGGGACCAAGTGTGTCTGACAATAATGAAATCAGGTCTGCTCAACTCTCCATTAGACCTCAAATAGCTTTAACAGCCAACTCTTACTCTAATCCCACTGTTACTCCATACTGTATGGAGTAAAATGAAGTGACATGCTTCTTTAAATTCCTGTCTTTTTGTGAACCATTTTATTCTGGCACCTATCTTACTATCTATCACTTTGACATGGGAGGAATAGTTGTCCTTGAGAATACAGATCTGTACTTTATCACCCCTATCAAAACTCTGGACTTTTTCAGAAAATATAGAAAGAACAGAGAGTCAGTGAGCACCCAGCTGAAAAGACAAGCAGAGCCAGTCACCAGAATAAGATGCGTTTTGGCTTTTTTAAATAGCTTAACCAACAAGACTTTCTTAGTCAACCAGTATCACCATAAAAATCATGCTGGTGTTCAATGGTGAACAGAATATTTACCATGCTGAAAATATCATCTTAAAGTTATGTTCCGGGTTCAATACAAGTTAAGCTCGATCGAAAGCATTTCTGGCATAATGTTGATTACCTCAAAAATGAATTTCCACTCATCCCTCCTTTTCTTAATAAAAAAAGAGGCAAAAATCGAGAGGTTACAGTGAGGCACTTACAATGGATGTGAATGGGGGCCAATTTTTGAACGTTAAAATACTCATTGTTTAAACATTATATGTGTAAACATAATTTTAGTGTGATGAAATTGCTTACCTTTTCTGTGTAAGGTTATAGCTAATTTTACAACTTCGTTACCATGATGATGTCATGTCAACAAACCCTAAAACCCTGAAATGACTGTAAAAATTACAATTTAACCCTCTGGGGTCTGAGGGTGTTTAGGGCCCTGGAGAAGTTTTGACATACCTTGATATTTGTGCTTTTTTCAGTTGCTTAAAAACATATTAATAGCTAAAGTTTGATAACACTGTATTCAACACAAACTGGTTTACAATAATATGTGAGCGACATGTGTGTACATGTTTGTATTTTTGAGAAAATAACGTTTATACAAAAACAAAAATTTATTTATTGAAATAAGGCCATATAACACATACTCAATATTTGTCCACAAGACTTTTGAGAACTGGATCTTTTAGCCTAGAGTTTTTGCTATAAAATGATGTGAAATGATCACTCATTCATACAAAACAATATAGTAATTGAACTTTTGTAAGACACTTTTAGAGTTAGAAAGGTCATATGCGAGAAGGCATGAACTATCATGAATATTGATGTGTTTCACACATGAGGAGACAAAGACCCCTCCCCTGGGCCTATCACTGAGGAATGTGACAGAAAGACTTAATGATCAAAATCAAGTTTTAAGTTAAAAGTAATCTGACTATACATTTTCTTTACATTAAGACTTTAATTAATTTTAGACCTACTCTACCATTTAAAAGAAGTCTCTTCTGCTCACCAAGGCTGCATTTATTTGATCCAAAATACAGTAAAAACAGTGATATTTTGAACTATTTTTACAATTTAAAAGAACAGTTTTCTATTTGAATATGTTGTAAATTGCTATTTGTGATCAAAGCTGAATTTTCAGCATCATTACTGCAGTCTTCAGTGTCACATGATACTTCATAAATCATTATAATATGCAGATTTTCTTATATGGGCATATTTAAAGTGCATTTTACTCATATAACCTGAACACATATTTGCAATTACAAGCTTTGTTGATAATGAGGCAGCATAAACGCTAGTTAAAATATAATCTAAACATTCATATTATTTTAATATCATATTACATATCATATTTATATCATACAGCATACAATTTAAATACCTGCTTTAGCCGAAAGAGCATTTAAATGTAACTAAAACTTGCCTATTAGGACATATTTCAAATGCCAATACTCTGAATCCTGGCTGGCAAGTCTGGAAACTGTCCCACTAGTAAAATATGTACATGTTTATATAAAATAGCATGTCAACTAATGAAAACTAAATTACTTACTTGTCCGGAATTGTGTCTTCGTCTGGATCAAGTCTCTCTTCAAAATACAAATGTTCAGCAGAGTCCCGCTCTTCTTCTGAGGAAAATGCTTACTCTTTGTCACTACACCTGAGATTCCTTGACTGTGTATCTTGCGATCTTTTAAACTTGCAGATAAGTGAATGAACTAGATGTTTTCAAGGCACAGTCGGGGGTGTTTACCATTTGTATTGATCGCCTCAGCACATTACCGTATGAATAATGCGCCCTCTGCCCTTGGGCGTGATCACATTAGGGATAATTAGCTGAGCCAGGAGAAACTGTACATCGCTTTGTTTCATACAGATACATTGAGAAAAATATTTGTTTTAAATTTGAATTGTTTTATTTAAAAAATACTTATCTGTATGCCCCAAAATGATGTAGTATTTTATGTTGTTTCCGCTTTAATGACGAAACAACATAAAAATCCTGCAGGAAATGCCGGCGTGTCCGTCGACCCCAGAGGGTTAAACAACTTTACAGCTCAAATAATACACAAGTTTTAACAGACAAATTAAGTGTATTATAAAATTATACATTTCTGTTTAAACCCTCAAAATATTGGCCAAATTCACTTTCATTCTCCCCATTCACTTCCATTGTAGTGCCTCACTGTAACCTAAATTTTTGCTTCTTCAAAGAATAGGAGGAAAGAGTAGAAATACATTTTTGTGGTAATCAACATTATGCCACAAATGCTGTTAATGCTCGATTGAGCTTAACTTTTATTGAACCTGAAATATTCCTTTAATCCACTCTAAGCTTGTTTGCTGGTCTGGTGGCATTTTGGAGAGGTTTTGGTAACTTCTCAGCAGGGCAACCGCTAGACCAGCTTAGTCAGGCAGGGAGGCCATCTGTAACCAACTAAGACCAGAAAAATGTTGGGTGGATTAAGGTGGGTCTTTTTTTTAATTGGGTATGCTGGTTGACCAACTAGACCAGCACCAAACCAGCCTAAACCAACATGGAAATTCATGCTGGTCTTAGCTGGTCTTTTCAGTAATGTCATAGTATTCCACATAGCTTTCTAAAAAAAAAATCTGCACACTCCTGAATACACTGCATAGTAGCGAATCCAGCTAAACACCAGCTTGGTCAGGCTGGGAACCACTGGGAGCTTTGGCTGGTTTAAGCTGTATTTTTTCCCAGCAGGGTATGCTGGTTTTTCCCAGCAGGGTATGCTGGTTCACCAGCTAACCATTGCAAACCAGCATCGAAATTCAGCCGTGCATCCCAAAAAACACTGCTTACACTAAGGATAGTAGCTAAGATCATGCAAATTGCTTGTTAATAATGCAAACAGGAAGGCCACTTTTAACAATACACAGTGGAGGAGAAAGTAACTGCATTCAACCGCAACAAAGAAAATGGCCAGCCCCTGGAGAGGACCCCCTCATCGGCTCCATGTGAGAAATGGCTTTGAGTGAAAGTTGCTGATGTTGTGTTGTGCTTTCCTTTGTGGAGGGTCTAAGGGCAGAAGGTGGTCATTAGTGGCAAAATCACTAGGCTAACATGAACAGGCCTGGCTCTTTTGGATCCGAGCTGCTCAGGGGACCTTGTGCTTGGATGACAAATCAGAGCAGACCCTTGCTAATGGAGCAGCTTTGGGGAGGTCTGATGCAGAGAGTGTAGTCTGCCATTCAAACATTCCAGGGGGGACAGCTCCATCCCAAAGGCCCTGCACTTGAGGCCCATCCCCATTCCTGTCTTTATCGCTTGTGCATTCATTCTTCTGCTCTGGATAAATATGGACTGCCCTCTAGAATCCTCAAAGCAAATACTGTTCACTCAAGTGAGCTAGTAACCCAACTTGGCTAAGTCATATGTGCAACAGTATTGCTTTAAGAATGTGTTAATCAGTAGCATTGTGATACAAGCTTCACTATTGCTAATGTTAATACCCAGGGAAAGGAGTTTTTTAAAAACATACTAAACTTGAATGCATATAATTTCTTGGTCCAGTAAGCAACTACCCAGGACACCCTAGAGAGCACACAGTATTGTGCTTAAATTCTTTGAACACCTGAATAGCCACACAGAATTGGATTGGCTATCACTCACAACACCTTAGCATCATGACGGTGAGTTGTGCACTGGCAGACACCACGCATCAAGTTTGGTACCAGCTTCAGATGAGCTCTTAGCTTTTTGGTACTTGATGTTTCCTAGCCATATTCTTAGACTCCGTTTACACCTGGTATTAAGATGCAATTTTGGTGGTCCGATCACATGTGGTCAGCACTAAATACAGGTCAAAACGGGGTCCAAAACATTTTGTGATCGGACTACAAAAACCACATACAAATGGGTCAAAAATGCATGGGACCACACCACATTTGATGTGTAAATGCAAATCCATCCTGTAGCAGCAGTGAAGCGCCACCCCTCACCTGTGATAAAGCAAGAGTTTTTTTCATGCTTTCTTTGCCTTTTCTGACTTTGTTGACTTTAATGTCATGCAATAACACACTGACCAGTGGCGGCTCCTGAAAAAATTCTCAGGAGGGTGATTAAGGTGACCCATTCAATGGGTACAGATTTCCCCTCTAGCTACATAAGTTACAGGTGGAAAGCTATGTAAGAAATTAGCATCCAGGAGCCATCATAAGCAAAAATGACATGGCTCCGCAATTAATTATTCCACTTATTCATTACTTACATTAATCCAATGTTATGTGATGTAAAATAGCTAAACAGTACACATTTTTTAAAAAGATATGTCCAGCAACAACATAAAGACTGGGGCAGCATATAAGTCAATACCAGAAGCATTTATTGACTGATCTCAATAGTATTGGCGTACAAAAGCAAAATAAGTTATCACAGTACAAATAATCAAGGGTGTTCTTTCACATTCCTCAACACTGCTTAAACAATCTGCATTTCCATAAACAATGAAATATCAGCTTAAAATACAAGTAGACAAATTGTTGAGAGAAGTGGATCTTTAGAACTACATTTTCTGGAATGTAAGATATCACCAAAGTGCTACTTAATAAAAGCAAAGTAACATTGTCCTAAATATGTGAATGAACAAGTGAGGCTTGACCTGGTGTGGTCTGTGCATCTTGGCTTTACACATTGAAAACCAAACCAGAATGATGAGGTGCTGCCAAGTTTAAATAAAGAATTCTTATATACACATTAATTACTTGGGCCTCATGGTTGAATTAGAAATATGTGCACCAGAGTATAATTCACAACAAGCGAGCAGGAGCTTTTGATAGAGGCTACTGAAAACATTGATGCAAGTTATTGGTAATAAGCAATTTGTATAGAATTCCATATTCTGCCTTCTTATCTAGATTTGTGAAAATGAATATGAACAGTGATAGACATTTTGCCTGAAAACAGCATTTGAAAATAATTTCTAGAAATGTAAACAAAGCTATTTGTATGGCTTTGTAAATATGAACAACCATATTCTGGCCAATTGTATAGATTTGTAAAAATGAACATGAACAGATTTTGTTTTTTGAATGAATGAAAAATAACTATTTAAAACAACATCAACTTTGAACTGATTTGGTTTGTGTGTTAATCAGGAAATCAGGCAAGTTGAGGACAAGTTCCCTCTCCATGGAGAGCATGGCCAGTGCATTCAGACATTCCTGGCCCATTGAATTTCGCAGGAATGTCTTAACTCGTGTCAAAGTTGAGAAACATCTCTCAGCTTCAGCTGTTGTTATGGGAGTAGTTATGAGGATGTTCAACAGAGTCACAGTCCCAGAGAATGTCTCCTGGAGGTTGTAGCTCATGAGAACCTGGTACAGTGCTAGTGCACCACAGCAGCCCTTGAATTCAGGATTCTCATAGATCAGAGAGAGTTGCGTTCACAGTGGCATTCAGAGCCTCATCAGGAAATGAATGGCAGTACCTTTCAAACATATCTGCTTGCAGTAAGGTAGCACTCACAAGGTGGACAGTGAAAGAGAACCTTGCTTTTTGTGTGATCCAGGATGGTGTCGCAGACCTCTTCAGACAGCCTCTGCTTCTCCTCTTCTCTCAAAGACGTTCTGGGTCTTTTGGCTCCTGTTGCTATTTGCAGCTGCTGTTGAGAGGAGTCCCTGAAGGCAAACAGACCAATGTGTTTGTTAGGCTATGTACAGTACTGTAGTCTATATGATGCACATGTATATGCAATTTATCCACGTATAGTACAAAGATTTCAGTTCCATTTAAAATGGGCAGGGATGCATGAAGTCTTTAGTGTTTAAGTTAGCCTTTGTGTCTCACCTAGCCTGGATGTTCAGCACAGTGTACAGTTTATAAAGTAAGCTAGATTACACTTGGCCGTCTCCTTTCATGCATACATTTTCAAATGACAAAGCTCTGCTTTGAGAACGATCGAATGATATTGTTTAATCTTACCTTATGGCCTGCACACTGTTTGTGAAGCTGTCGAGGGCACGTTTGATGAAGACAGCATTGATGTCCTTCTTCTGGAGCTTCTGGTACAGATTATCGTCGTGGGGCATGATTTTGTGAAAAAGCCACATGAAAAAAAAAAATGAAATCTTCATCATGTAGCATCCTCACGTAGCCAGATGCCTCTCTCACGGTGGGCTGGTCAAATGAACCCAATGAAGCGATCCTGATGGCTTCAAAACATTGTATGAGGTTGTCTCGATTCTCGTAGACAGTGTTATCGACTCTGCTGTTGAAGTTCCACCGTGTGGATGAAGTTCTGGGCAGTCTTCGTGCAACAGTCTGGTCAAGAATGCTGGTACGTTTGGGTGACCGGGAAAAAAAAAGTTGCAATCCCGCTCAGATCGGAAAAGAAAATATTAACTTTTTTGATAAGAGAAGTAGCTTACTGCATGATCAAATTCAGCAGATGCGCATAGCAATAAACGTAATGGGCATTATTTAAATGCTCACGCACATTTTGCTGCACACCAGCCTTCTCTCCCCTCATCACACTGGCTCCATCGTAAGCTTGCGCGATGAGTTTAACTTTCTTGTCGTCGGCAAAAAGACCATTCAGTCTCTCCTAAAACACACTGGCAATTGAGATTGATTCTGAGATGGGAAGAAACTAAAAAAAAGCGTTCCTGCACTTTATGGTTGCTATCGATGTACCTCAACACCAGCAGTGTCTGTGTAGAAATGTGTGGCAATGTTCACTCTCCCCAAAGCAGACAATCTCAAACAGCTATCAATGTGGGTCTCATGTTTCTTTATCTTTTCTGAAAGATGGTGCATGTCTGTTACACCTGTCGCTGTCAAAAGCGGTGCTGTCTGCCGTGCCACCTTCAGGGTGAAAGAGGCAGGGGTAGCAGAAGACTGCATTGGCTACGTCGCAGCCTACTATCCAGGTATTTCGTTCGTACCAATTTTTGGAAAATCCTCGAGTGTAGGACTTTCCCCCTTTAGTAGAAACCTGTTGAATGATTCATTTTGGTCTGGGAGGTCCTAATTGTTTCGTTGACAATTAATTTTGATTCGTTCGCCGTCAAAAGGAACTTCTTTCAAAGAGACAATCGAGTTGCACTGAACGATAGCGATCTTGACAGTAGTACGTGAATTGATTGACGCTGCTACCCGCTCTTTTCTTAGTTACGCTCATGGTTACGTTACGTATGATGAAAGCGCGTAAGTGCAAGCCCTCCCGGAACCCATAGAGATTGTATTGAAAGCTCTGATATTTGAAAAAAATTGTTTTTACATGAGAGTCTATGAGAGACTTCTGGGGCGATTTTCAACCTGACGGAAATCGCCCCAAAAGGGGCGGGGCCATATTAAGCACGACTTTAGCCTGATTGGCAGATCAGACGTCTAGATTAGAACACTGATAATGACTGTTGCCGTGATAGAATTGGTTAGAAAAAAAATCCTTCCTTTTCCCGTTTGGCAGTGCGTCGCCCATATCGCCCTAATGAACACACCGCCCTGACACTGACATAGTGATTGATTTATGTTTTCATGAAAAAGAGTCCCTCCCCTCCAAATTCGATCACATGTGGTCACAGGAGATCCATTTTAGCGACCAGGTGTAAACAGTGATGTGTCTCACCTGACCAGATGTGATCGGATCACCCTATCATGTTCTAATACCGGGTGTAAATTAAGTCTTAGAGGTTCTAAAGAACCACTCTCTTAGGGGTTAACATCTCACTTCATGGATCTCTGGAGAGCTTTGCAGAAGTTGAGCTTCTTGGGCATTGGAGCAGTTAATCATCTTCTCCCTGTGACATCTTTGCTGCTTGAGTAAAGATATTATCATGTTTTTTGGAAAGAGCCAGCCAGGCTAACACCAGTTCACACAGATTCAACTGGCAATCATGCAGAACAGTGAAAAGAGAAGAGGATGGTAGGACCACAGGTCCACAGGCAGCCATTCCCTCCATTGCCTTCAGCAGAACTACGGCCTAAGACCAGCCTGATTTATTACAAAACACTGCAGATAAGTATGCAGTAGTGCCAGGGATAAATTAGGGAAGGTCAATAGTTGAGTATTTTTGACTTGTCTATCTATTGTGATTTAAGAGAGTTAGACAATAAATAAATAAACAAACAAACATTGCACATTTCCCTAATATGTGTAAAATGCAGCTTTCTGCTGCACTTTCTCTGTCTGTCTATCAGAGTCTTGTTTCTTACGCTCTCACTACCTCTCTTTTGCATTCCTATTCTCTTGTTTATTTCTACTTTTGTCTTCTCTTTCTTTCTATTGATAATTTGAAGCTACACACTGTGAGTAAGCACAGGGAATAGTACATGTAAGGATCAGGCCTGTTTGAATGCCAATCAGTGTTGTTGGCACATAATAACAATGAATAATGGGGAAAAAGGAATACATGTTGGCACATAATACTGATGAATAATTTATAAAAAAAAAATGACTGCATTATCTTTCAGCTTTACAGTATGTCACTGTTTCAACCTTCATTGAAGAAAAAGCTAACTTAGTCTAAATTGTTCTGCTAATTTATGTATACACACATTCACACAAAGCAAGGAAAAAAAACAGCAAGAGAATCAATGATGTAAACTAAAGGCAGACTGAGTAAAGGAAGGCCAAAGAGGCAAAGAGGCAAAAAAAGGAAGTGATCAGGTCAAAATGACCTCAATGAGATAGAGGTCAGAGTGGTGTACTTTGCGTTGTGTTTTTTGTGTACATGTTCCAGGAGGGCATGATACAGGAAGAATAAGACACAAAACAACAACAACAACAACAACAAAAACCCAATACAGTTTTCCCACAGAGATCCTGCAACCATCACCACCTGCTGTCTTGCATGCATCTGACTGCAGTAAAGTTTTCTCTAAGTTTTTTTTACTGAAAGTAGACAAGTAGGGGGCTACACCAGACACCTGCAGAGTTGTATCTGAAGGCTGGGCAGAGACAAACCTCCTACCAGGTTGTGTGTGCTCAGACCACTCCATCAAACTTCAACTCCTGCCTTATGAATGAATCATCATTACTGTTATTTCATTACTGAGTTTTGTGGCATTTAGTCCATGTTTACACTGCAAAAAAAATCTTTGTTTTACTTTGTATTAATGTCTTATTTTCTGATATAAATATCTCAACATCCTTAAATCAAGAAAAAAGTGCTTGAAGCAGAATAGCAAAACGTATCAAATTTGGTAGTCTTTTTTTTTTAAATAAGAAAAAACATTTTGCCAGTGAGTTACAATATTTACAATACATTTGTTTTAAGTTTTAATCAAGTTTTGTTAAAAGCATAAAGGTTGCTAAATATTGTTAGATTTTTTTTCTGAAAATAGGACAAAATATATTTTTTTCATTCTCAAACATATCTTTTTTTAAGGATGTTTAGATATTCCTACTGGACAAAAATATTATTATTATTTTTTTTTTGCCGTGTATTAGCTCTAAAGCCATCTAAATTCTAGTGTACTCATACAAGTTGACAAAATTAATTTTCAGCATATCTTTCTCTTCTGAGAAAATGGACCAAAACTTGAACTGCACAGATCTTTGTCCAGTCAAATGCCCTCTGAGAATGTCCCTTCCCCTAATACCACCTACAGCCGACTAGCAAGTAGCACATCTTTGGCGATTAAAAAAATAAAAAGGGAGAAGCCTTTTGATATGTTCCACCCAAACTTCATGTTTAAATAGGAAATACATCATCACAGGAACAAAAATGTGTACGGCAAGCAATTTTGTGGGGGTCTTTAAAAGCTCCAGAAGTTTTTGGCAATGTGTGGACAAGGCTGCTGCCAACCAGTGCATGGCCCATCCTGCTTCTGCTTGCTCTGCTGGCCGTCAGGTGAAGGACAGGTGGCAGATGGGGGTTCTGTGGTTAGCCGTCAGGACATGTGGGCTGCTGTCACCCCGTCCCAGCAAGCAGGTGGCCTTTTCCCCCTGGAGGTCACCTTCACACATAGCAGAGCAAAACCTCCTGTGGCCACCGCTCAAACATTTGCAATGCCTATACATCTAGCAGCAAACACACAACACCATTATAATGACCAGAGTCTTTCTCCTGTGTCCCCTTCACTCACCTATCTTCAGTCAGTGGCCCAGAGGGGACTTTTTGAATAAACACAGAGTGCAAAAGCTGCGTACTGCTTCTCACAGACAATCAACTCAGTTGAATCTCTCCCTAAGCCTTATCATTACCCCCACCAGATCCATAAATGGTTCTCTTTGTTTCCCAAAATACATCTGTCATCGATCATCACTGCCTAACACTGTTTCTTGCTCCTGCGACTCCTGCAAACAAACAAAGCCTAATTAAAGTAACAAAGTTCTGTCAATAAACCAGGAATAGTTGTATAATTACATTGTGTGTGAGAACATCATAATCAGGCAATGTCATGGCCTTAACGAAGGAAATAAATCGGTTGCAACTAGACAAAGCATTGCTTTATGATCATCCTCTCCTCCGACACAAAGGCAGTTGTAAAATGCAGCCAGAGGAAAGTTTAATGACAGTCTTAAAGTGTCGGGCCCACTTTGTCAATTTCACTGCCTTCCCCTCTACATGACAATGAGAACAGTGCTCTCTTTGCTCTCTACTCAGCCTCATTAGTCGGCTCTTTCTATCTTTCGATCTCCCTTTCTTGTCTTTTCTCCCTCTGGAGACAAGTGAGTGACAGGTTTCCCCCTTAAACTGTGCATTGCACTATTGACAGACACACACAAGCACACACACTTCAATCTTGCACTGAACTAATTTGTGGTGGGAGCGTGAGTTGATATTCCCACAATGCTGCTGTGTGCTCAAAGACGTGTAGAGTGCAGGGCTAAATGTCAATGAAAGATGTTTAATTCCACAGCCCATGATTTCATCCAAAAATAGTACATTTCCATCATTCAGCTGCTCAGATTTCAGAGCTGAGACTTCAGCCTAGGCGGGAGGAAAGAGGGCCTTTCTCGCTTCCAGGACACAGGTGAAAATGTCAAGACTGAAGGCCGCAGAAAGCCATCTAACTGCTTAGCTGGTACACAGAGACTCTCTTTCCCAGATCATATTTTCCTGTGGCACCAAACAGAATTGTAAAAATGAATGACTGTTTCAAACAAATTTCTGAGAAAACAGGTAGGCCCGGCCCAAATTCACACCAAAATATTCACAAGTATTGTCTAAAAATGTTTAGGTTGAGTCCAAGTCAAGATGAAGTTTCATAAACTAGGTGGATGTTTATCATTATAGGGTGGTTGTGTATACACACTGCCAACACACATTTACGTATGTTCAAAAACCATGTAAAAGTTAATTTTGCATAATAGGTCCCCTTTAACTTGCAAACTGAATCTCAAATCTTGAGACAAATCCAAGTCTTAAAACACTTTTGGTAATTTGGTAGTGGTAGTTTTCTGTACACTACAACTTAGGGTTATAAACCTTGTGGAAAAACAATCAGTTTATTCATATTATTGTTTATTTAATTTATTTTATATATGTTTTTATTTGCAAGTCTTTAACATGGAATCCAAGTTTTAAGTCTATTTGCAACTTAATTGCAAGTAGACACAAGTTTGCATCTCTGTTCACCCCATTGGTTGAGCCGATGTTATGCCCATTCCAGTCATGTTTCTGAAGCACTTTATAGATTTGTTTGGTGCCTTACCTTTAAGAAGATGGAGTACACCTCTCCATGCAGCTCCACTAGGGAGCCTATTGCCTGTTGAGCCTCTGTGTTCCTCCTCCACCTAGAGGACCTCTAGTACTGTAACTTGGAGATGATAGCTTCTGATTGGGACTGTTTTAATTTACTTCTTTACAGGAGGCCTTTGATACCACAAACTTTGTTCATTCAAAGTTAGAGTTAAAAATTACAAGGTGTACTACGACAAGTTTATACACTTTTTTGTCACATTTCATTCGTCATTCTGTCTTTTTGTTCTGTTATTTCTTAGAAAATGAGGTTGGCTGCAGGACACTCTGTATGGTGACTGTACTTGTCTGAAATTTAGTGATGTGTTACAACAGAGGACAGAAGGGCAATGAGTGTTTGGTATGCTTTCTCTCAAACTCTCTCTCTCTCTCTTTCTGTATTTGCTTTCTTATCCTTCTATCCACCTACTCCTACTCACAAACTCTCGAGAGAAAGATTTTGTTCCTGGAAACAGTCCATTGATAGCCATTTTCCTAAAACTCAATACTGGAGCAAGTGCTCAATTTGGCACCAAGGTACATCTGGGCTGAAAATATTTTCTCTTTACTGACCCATAAACCTGCTGGTCTCCAACTAGGAACGACTAACGTCTTTGGCAGGGGGGACATCATAATGTCATCACCACATAAATCTTTCAAAACAACAACTAGTTTAAAAAAAAACTATATTCCCATTATAATCACCAAGCTCATCTTGAGATGCAATGTACATTCAGTTGAAGACACCCTTTTACTTTTTATTTTTAAGAGCTTGTCTTCTTGTGTGTAGGATAATCCTTCTATGTTCTCATGGCTGTGTGTGCATGTGTGTGTGTCTATTTGTACACAACTGTGAATTCTGAGATACCACTTACTGGGCTCTGTTCCCTAATCTCCAATAAAATTTGCAGCTCTGGTTGTCTGTTTGGGGGATTATGATTGATGGGTGAAAGGTGAGATAGACTCTTTGATTCGTTCAACCACACAGAGAAAGAACTCATCTGTAGCCTCTCCAGATAACATTAGACCCAAGACCAAAAATGCACATTATCGTACCATCACTTACACACACCCACACTCGTAATTTGGGATTACATGAAATGACAGAAGCAATTGAGACAGCCAAAATAGATAGAAGAACTGTGGCAAATTCTCAGAGAAGCTTGGAACATCTTATCTGCCAACAACCAAGAAATACTGTGTCAAGGTGTACCTAGAAGAATTGGTTCTGTTTTGAAGGAAAATGTGGTCACACCAAATATTGATTTAGGTTTTTTTATGTTTACTGGCCTTTGTATGACACTAATTGATAAATGAAAACTATTTATGGCATTATTTTTGAAGACATCCTCACTATGCAACATTTTGCCCAAGTGCCTAAAACTTTTACACTGCACTGTACATTTAAAACTATCTGTATTTGTTGGTGGAAAGATCAATAGCTGTGGTCCAAAGTGGTGAATGGACACTGTTCTGGGTGGGTGAGTGAAGTGACTAGGTGATCCATAAAGCTCATATATAGATCATTCCATATTTTGGGGGCAATTACAGAGAATGCCTGGTCACCCATTGACATTTGCTTGGACCAAGAAACAACCAGGATCATTTCATTTACAGCTCTCATTCACCTAGAAGTATACAGGCTCAGGAAGTCTGCAATTTAATGGGGAGACAGATTGTGTAATGCTTAAAAAACTGTGGATTTTTTTATTGAAAAACAGAAGGTTCAATATAAATGTTCAATAAGATGTACAAAATTACACAGATCCAACAATGTATAAAGTCAGAAGCACAGGTTAAGGAAAATACATAAAGTAAATGCAAATTATGTAAACCAACACAGATATGTACATAAATAAGATAAAGAAGGAAAAACAACTGAAGAAATAATTAATTATATAATAAAAAATGAAAAGTTGAAAAGTTATCAGCATATAAGAAAGGATAAACACTTTTTATTATTATATTTATACATGGTCAATCAAATTATATACTGAAACCCCCACTATTTTTCACAATCCAATGTTGGCAGGTATGGTTTGACAACTGATCTGATGTAAGGACAGTGTGTTCTGTCATCAGTGAAGTAGAGAGTCTGGAATATGGATTTTCTCCAATCGAGGCTTTGTTTGGACAACCCCTGTTGAGATCCGTTTTGTAGCAGTTCTTCTTCTTTTCAACAATTTTCTGCCATTAATTCAGCTCTTACCACTGACTCCATTCAAACTTTGCTTTGTAGTTAGTTGCAGCTTTAAATGTGCAATTTATTTATTTATTTTAAGCTTTATACATAAAAATATTAACAATAAGATTAGGGGTTGAGAATCTCCTTTTGATGTTATTATTGTTAGAATGTTCTAACAAGGATGTTTTAACAAAAAGGATGATGCCAACATAATATTTGCATTTTGAATTGTGATTGGTCTTCTTTCTTGCATTGCTTTGCTTACTGAATTGTGACTGATCCTTTCTTTCTTGTATATATTTAACCATCTATAGCTGCCTTTACACAGCAAAAATGGCATTGTGTGAGGCTGATTAGCTTTCCCAGCCAACAAATAGCAAGACGTCCACTCAGTCTCACAACATAACCAAAAACTCTGAATATGATGCAGCATCTTATTTACACAGAACCAAAACAACCTAAGCTTACCTAAAACTTGAATACTGTGCTTTTACTAAAATAAAGGTCTCTTTTAAACAAGATACTTTACAATATGTTCTACATTGTTTGCCAAGTTATTAGGGAGGAGGATAGAGTTTTCAACCATTCAGACCTGTGAGCTGTTGAGGAATGTTATGATTGTCTAAAAGGCCCAATTCCAGATGCCTTGCCTAGATGTTAAACGCTCATTCCCTTTCTCTGTCTCATTTTCTCATTCTTTTCTTCAATGATTGTGTGCACCACTTTGTGCCTGAAATTACTCTGTGACAGGACAAGGAAAAGAATCTCAGAAATAATAAATTTCCCTTTTGTCACACTGTATCACTTGCTCTGGAGGATAAGTAGTCTGCACAGACAGCTCCACCTCCTGTTTTTGATATTCTTTTAGAATAACTTTGTAATTCTGCTTTTGGTGCTAATGTTTAATACACCCTTCAAAGAAGCAGATAAAAAGAATATAAGATCTATTATTGTGGATCTCTGAATATGCATTATTCACGGTACTAAATAGCCTTACACATAATCGAATCAGATCTACGCAAACGTTGGCTATTCTTAGCCGGATTACAGAAAAAGCTCTGTGGTTTTTGATATTTGCGAGCTGCTACAAGAAATTAGGTGGTAAACAAACCCAAAGTTTTATTGAGAGTACGAAGTATCTGCTTCACCACATGTCATAAAAAGGAAGGGCTGCTGGAAAACAGACAGCAGAAGAGAGAGGATCAGATAGATCTCATTTACCTTAATCCCTCAAGCAATCTGCACTGGAAACGGCACAAAAAACACGCTGTCTGTTTGTTTTTTGTTTTTAAATTAGCAAATAGCACAGGAGATCAGCCTTAGTCATGTAGACACATGAGTACTTGTTAGCAGTTGAAAATGAGTCTATGAGGGATCGCAAGGGGGCACTTGGTACATTTTAGAGAAAAAAAGTGTAAAACAAAAACGCATTTAAAAGTTACATTTACAGAATTTGATTAATTTGAATTATTACTGTTTTGTTCTGCTTTTTAAGGATTACAAATTAATTTAATTAAAGATGTTTTTGTTCATTTTAACTTTGTAGCCTACATTTAAAATTACTCTAATAGTGGGTAGAAAAAAACGATATATTTTTAATTTAAAGCAAAAGAAATATCTTCCAGATTATATTTTAATCGTTACTTTAGGCTTTAGTATAATGGCAATATAAAAGCAAGATTTTTTTTCTATTAATTTGTTTTATTATTATTTCATCATGTACTATAATATCATGCTTACTACTTTTTTTGCACTATATAAATTTGTCTTTATACATGAAAATATATAACTACCATTATTTAGCAAAAGGGTCCCATTGCAAGTGGCTCATCATATTTTGGGATTCTTTGAATCAAAAGTTTGAAAGCCCTGTTCTAGATCACATCTAAATCTCATAACCCCAGATAAAAACAAAATATTGTCCACTGGAATTTGGCATGACAAGTGTGTGTGTGTGTGTTAGGGGGGCAAGTTTCTGTTAGGATTTTATATCAGTTCTCTTAGCCATCGATCAGATGTTTGTCGATTCATCCAAGTCTGCCGCAATGCGATTCCGATTCGATTCAGGGGCCTAAGGACTTGTGACTTGCTTGACTAAATTAAGAAAATGACTTAACTTTGACTTGAGAACCAGTGACTCGAGACTAGTTTTGAATTGAACTGCATGACTTGACAATGACTTGAATGTTTTTTATTATTATTATTTTCAATAACTTATTATAAACAGTAATGAAATGTGTTTAAAAAATATTGCGACATCAATTAATTCACAAGCAAAAATGTAAGCCTGCCAGCACCACTGATCTTTGCATTAAGGCTCGTCACCTGGCTCATAATTATTTTGAGCACATGACACTCATTATAGTGATGGCTGGAGGGAGACTTAAAAGGCACGGTGAAGCATCAGAATTGGAGAGAGTGTTCATCAAGCACGACAGCTTGAACCGAGAGAGAGAGAGACAGGTGTTAGAAATAATTATGAGCCAGGTGACATTGCTCACCCTCTCCCGCAGACTGACACACGACCACACCCCTTGCCACAATGAAAAATAAAGACAAATACAAATACATGTGAGGATCAATCGTTTGATGACAGCTCTTTGCCTTGTGAACTACAGTGACATTTTGTCATCTCTACAACAGTCAAGCAAGTCTTTCAATGCAGAACTTCCACAGTTGTATTGAAAAATTCTGGTACAGTTTACTGTGATAAATGTTTGTAAGTGTGTTGATGTGAATATGTGAAAAGTCTTGTAATTAATGTTGGTGCTGGGCAGGTCTTTCTCTTTTCCTCATCAATATTGCGGTTGCTTAGCCATTTGACATGGTCCATGGCGCTTTTAAATAATACATTTAAAAATAAAATCATGTAGATTTAAAATGCGGCACAATATCGAGCAAATAGAGCAAAGCGCAACTTCAGGCTTCAATCACTCTGCACGCATCCTTGTCCCACAAGAGAAGCATATTTAGCATTTATAAAGCAAGATGAATATCATAATGTTGTTGCATCGCCTGACGGAAATACGTACAGATGTGGCTGACATTAAGAGTGTCAAAATAACAATTATCTAATACATATAGATCAGGTGGGGTTTATTCGGGGCCATAGCTCTTCTGATAACATTAGGCATTTCATCAATATTATGTGGTCAGTGGCGAATGATCAGACTCCGGTTGCTGCCATATCACTTGATGCTGAAAAGGCATTTCATAAGGAAGAGTGGGATTATCGTTTTAAGATTTTGGAAATAAATGGGTTTGGGAATACTTATATTGGATGGATTAAGTTACTTTATAGATGCCTGGTAGTGGCAGTACAGACAAATGTATTAATTTCATATTATTTTACTCTGGATAGGGGCACCCTGCAGGGTTGCTCTCTTTTCCCATTATTGTTTTGTATTGCTCTGGAACCATTAGCAGCTGCAAAAAGGAAGGAAGATGATTTTCCGGGGATGGTGGTGGGAGGTATAGCACATAAGATTTTGTTTTACACAGATAATATATAATTATTCATCTCCGACCCCACTAGATCTATGCCTTGCCTCAACCAAATTATGAATTCCTTTTCAAAGTTCTCAGGAAACAGAGTCAATTGGTCTAAATCCAAAGCTTTGGCTCTGACAGTGTACTGCCCAGTAATTGCTTTTCAGGGGGCATTAAGTAATTGGGCATTTTATTCCAGGCAAAATTTGTGATTTATTCAATTAGAGTTCATTTTGAACCCTTAATAAAAAGGTTTTCGAGCAATTTGGGCAGGTGGGCTTCAGTATATTTATCTATGATTGGGAAGGTTAATGTTGATAAAATTAATTGTATTCCAAAATCTCTCCCTCTATTTTTTCCCCTTCTCTTATTTCAAGCAATTTGATAGCATAGCGAAGTCCTTCATTTGGAATGGTAAGCATCCCAGATTGCATTTCAATAAAATACATAGGCTGATTGACAAATGTGGGCTAGGCTTACCCAAGATTATGTTTTATTATTATGCATTCGGTCTCAGACATTGAGACTTAAGATCCTTTGAAAATACGGTTCAACATTTTAGGATTCCAAGATCTCAGTTCTTTAGGTATTTACAATTACACCACCTGTTCTGTATTATTTTTAGGAGTAGCATACACCCCCCTTAAGCGGCAGATACTCTGGGAGTGGTGATTACTGCTTTTTGAAAAGGTCATGAGGCATCAGTGTATTACTCCCTGTTACTTAAGAGTCTGGAGGATGGAGCTTCAACTTTTCTTAAGAGATTATGGTAGAAAAGTTGAAACTTGGTATTGAAGGAGGGTGCGTGGGCTAGGATTCTAAAAAACAACAAGTCTGCATCTAGAGATGCAACAGTGCATCTGATGCAATTTCTATTGGACCCCTTCTAAATTTTATAGGCTTGGTCTTAAAGACACACCAACCTGCTGGTGATGCCAATCAGAAGACGGGGACACGACCCATGTTTTTTGGGGATGTTTTAATATCCAAGAATTTTGGTTACGATTTAGAGCTTTATGTGTGATGTTTTGGACACAAAATTTTTATTTTGCCCCAAACTCTGTATCGATGGGGTGGTCATTAATATTGGGGATATTTATTTAAAAAGTTGGATCCTAGCCAGAGTTATAATTGGCAGATGAATCATCCTCAGGGGGATGGAAGTTGGCTGGAGCACCTTAGTTTCAGGAGTGGTGCTGGGAGATGGGCAGGATGGAGGCATTCGGGGAGGTGATTTTTAGAAACCCAGAAAAATTGTTTGATAGGTAATGGGGTGGATATGTGGGTTTTTTGGAGGGTTTTCAGGGAGGGGAATTGGAGAGAGATTTCTAGTTTAGATGTGCATGTGCATTCTTACACCCCTAAATTCATCAGGGTGTAATCTGAGGCTCAAATGTTTTCAATTGAGAAATCAACAACAGATGAAATGAGGGACTTAAATATAAAAAATATATATTCTAGAATAAATTTTATAGACTGAATAAAGGTGTAGATGATTTACCAGATGGGTTCAGAATTCTCCAAATATATGTAAGACCAATATTTTTACACATCCTGTGAAGCATCAATGTTGCTCAAGTAGGCATGTGCACTTTTGCTTCACTGTGATCATATAGATTAAAGTCTCCTCCCAATATTATATCATGAGGGGTCCTCACGACTTGCAACATCCCTTTAAAATCTATAAAAAAAGCCCTGATCATGAACGTTAGGTGCGTAAATATTAGCCAAAATAAGACTTTGCCCCTGAATTTCTGCTAAAACAGATATTTGAATTGTAGATGCTTACTTATAAATGTAATGACACTCCTGCTTTTACTTGAGCCAGCACTAAAGAAAACATGTCCTCCCCATATCTTTTCAGCTTCCTGTGGGGAAGTATGAATTTATTGAAAAAACACTATATCATATTGCTTATGTTTAATAGGAGAAATAACCTTCCTTTTATGAGGTGCCCCAACCTATTCACATTCCATGTGGATAGAGACAGTCCACTCATATTAACATATGACAGTTTGACATATATAATGAAAAATAAAATGATAAAGACCACATTCCAACATTAGTGAAACAATCAAACCCCAAACTTTCCCCCAAACCAAACAGAAATAAGAAAATGTGCGCATTAACACCACACAACAGCGCCAACCAGTGTACATCTAAACACAAACAGTCCATGTATGCCTACGAGAGCCCCAGTGACAACTTTGCCATCGGATTGCTCAAGTCCGGTGTTTCTATACAAATTGTGTGAGACAGAATTACACACAGAAGATATTCTATAAAGCCAAATCCAGCCAATAGGCGGAACAGCACAAAAAGAAACAAAAAAGGCACTCAGTTTCCTTGGACGGTCAAGTGAATATTCATTGAGTTGGTCTACTTGGCTGCAACATGAGTACCACAAAATAACTTATTCAGTCCATTGACTTTATGAAGGACATTGCTTGTTGGGGACAAGTAATTATTTTACGGCCATCCTTAGAATCTTTTCTCAGTTTAGCCAGGAACATCAGTGCAAAAGCGACCTTGTTTCTTGCATTCCTTTAAGTGATCACGGTTCTCTCTTATTGAATTTGCAAAGTCTGGGAACATTAAAATCCTTACTCCTCGCCTCATGTAACATTAGATCTTTATAGTATTATCTCAGAAAATTCGATCTGGGCTGTCTCTCCAAGCCGGAACCCTGTAAGCTTGCTCGATTTCCAGCTTATGGCCTGTTATGTTGAGCAGACTTGGAAGGAGCCCATCCAGGAATTTCACCATATCCCGACCTTCTTCGGCCTCAAGAACTCCAACACTCTTGACTTTTCCCAGACGTGCTCCAAATCCACCTTGTTCACTAGCTGATTAGCAGCTAATTCAGTCTCCAATGACTCCAGATAATTGGTCCATTTATTGACATCCCCCACTCTTGTAACCACCTCAGTGAATTTCATCTCCATGGCAGTGATCGATCGACTTATTACAGCAAGATCCTCCATGTCAGCAATGACCTTTGTCAGTTTGCTGTCAAGTTCAACAATTCTCGCAAAATTTTGCCTCAGTTCTCAGGCCAAATCGACTCCCTGGTCCGCGGCCTTGTCAGGGACATCAGCTTGAACACGTAAGGGTCTCCAGAGCTCAAGGATTTTGAATTTTTTGACATATTGTCCTTCAAGAACAGTTAAGGATCAGGGTGTATTGAATCTTACTGGTTTAAGACATAAAAGTATTAAAAACAGCAAAGTGTGCAGATCTCGCCTTTCACACGTTCGAACCTTGCATGGCGTTACGTGACTCATAAATGTGCATCTTAAAAAAAATTCATGTAGATTTTTATGCATTGTATCAGTGACATGGCACCGTTGGTTATTTGATCAATGCATTGATCCACATCAGGTCAGCTGAACAAACATAACACTTTGGATGAATTTAAATACATTTTTCTTTTCACAGCCATATTTTTATTCACAAAAATATCAATATGCCAGCTGCCCTGACTAAGGTACACTTTATGGCCAAAAGTATGTGGATACCCCATTTCTAATGAATGGTTATACAGCCATACAATCTCTTTTGACAAACATTTTTTGTAAAAAAAAAATGGAGCTTGTCTAAAAGCTTAGTCCCTTTCAGTATGGCACTCTCTAAGGATACCTCCAGTAAAATGGTTTACTAAGTCTGGTGTGGAAGAACTTGACTGAACACCTTTGGGATGAATTGGAATTGCGACTGCAAGCCAGACTCCATCGCCCAACATCGGTGCCTGACCTCACTGATGCTCTTGTGTCTGAATGGGGTCAAATACCAACAGCCATGTTCCAACATTTAGTGTAAAGTTTTCTCAGTAGAGTGTAAGCTGTTAATGGCCATCGTTTGAAATGAAATATTTAACAAGCACATGTGGGTGTGGTGTTTAGGTGTCCACATACGTTTGGCTATATAGTGAATTAACCCTGATCTTGTTCAGCAAATTTTACAAATTCGTCACAAAATGTTGTTTTAATAGATTACATTTTAAAAACACTCATGCAGGTTCTACTTAATATTAGCATAAATGTGCAGCCAGTTATACACACATGCATGAACACACCCTGAAACCCATGTCTTGCTTTAATCCTGGTCCTCTAAGATCGAGAGAATGCTCTGAGAGCATTTTGCAAAACAGTCAAGGGAAATAAATTTGGCTCCAAGTGGGAGGTACTGGACAGGGTGAGATAGGCAAGTTTGAAGAATGAGGCCAATGTAGAGCCCACCGCACAGACACAGCCTCCTGAGCCACATCGGCCAATGCTTTGATGCCAGCCTATTCTGTGATTTATTCATGCATGCTTCCTGCTTTTCAAAAGCTTAATTAAAGCTGGCTACAGCAGTGTCAACCCTTAGCAGTGAGAGAACAGCACAGCAGGCCTACTATGTAACACTGTGAACCACTGTACGTAGATCAGACAGATGATAGTTTTATTGCCAGTAGAAACAGAGATGTCATAACTACAACTATCTATTGCGGTCACTCTCTGTCTGTATATGTCCCTCTTACAGGTCTAAATATCAGCCATCCGTTCAGTGACAGTTGTTAGGCTGAACTCTTTTTCTGCGTGGCTGTTTTGGCACAGATAAAAGCAGAGAGGCTCCTCCCCTCCGACATCTCTTATCCTTCCTCATAGGTCTAGGAGGTGCGAGACACTTCTTTTTAAATAATTTGGCTTTTTACAATTATGATAACCGTGCCTGGAATATCTGTTTGGTGCCAGAAGGGATGGGCATCAGTTCTCAGGCAATCAGATATGGAAGGGGAAAATGTTTAAGCTCACTTGGCAGAGAATTCACATTCAACCTTTTACTGTTTAACATTGTTCCTTTCCCTCAGCTGGTAGAGCATGGCATTAGCAACACTAAAAGGTCATGGGTTTGATTCTTAGGGAACACACACATACTAATTAAATGTATATTTTGAAAGCACTATAAAACACTTTGGATTAAATAATCTGTTAAATGCATTCAGTATGTTACATGTATTGAAACTTTATGTGCCATATTAGCAGTCCTTTGTCTTTGAATTAATTCTGCTGACAAAACAGCATTCTTTTATGAACAAACCAGCATGGTTAAGAATACATGCATTCACAAAACATGTATGTATGTTGCACATGTATGTGTCATATAAGGTGGTGCACATAAGAGGCAGATTTAGAGAGTGAAACATCAAGAGACAGTATGGGAGATGTATATGGGTGCTGAATTTCAATCTCATGGTAGTCAGAGATTTACATTTAAAATAGTGTTACGCATACATCACTTCATGATGGTTCTGTCAGCTTATCTGCATATCATCAAACTCTTACATTGTGCTCTGATTGGCTCTTGGTAAAGTTTTGCCCTACTTCCCCTCTCACCCACAAACAGGCCACTAGCATAAAGTCTTATAAGTACACATTCTTTTTCAGTACCTTGTAAATGATGCTCAATTGGTATTAAGTTGTCTAATGTGTGCCAAGAAAACCTTCCCCACACAATTAAACCTCCACCTCCAGCCTGAACTGTTGATACAACATTTACATTTATCAGACGCTTTCACCCAAAGCGACTTACAGTGCACTTATTGCAGGGACAATCTCCCCGGAGCAGCCTGGAGTTAAGTGCATTGCTCAAGGACACAATGGTGGTGGATGTGGGGATCGAACCAGCGACCTTCTGATTATCAGTTATGCGCTTTAGCGCTTTAGCCCACTATGCCACCACCATATGCCATACATGTCGCAGCAGAAATCGAGATTCGTCAGACCAGGCGATGTTTTTCCAATCGTCTACTGTCCGGTTTTGGTGAGCCTGTGCCCAATGCAGCCTCAGTTTCCAGTTCTTAGCTGACAGTAGTGGTACTTAGAGGGGTCTTCTGGTGCTGTAGCCCATCCGCCTCAATGTTGATGTATTGTATATGCATAGCACTGTTGTAACGTGGTTATTTGGGTTACTGTCACCTTCCTGTCAGCTTGGACCAGTCTGGCCATTCTCCTTTGACCTCTGTCATTAACAATCAGTTTTTGCCCACAGAACTGCTGCTCGCTGGATGTTTTTTTCGATATACTTTAGAGAATGTTGTGCACGAAAATCCCAGGAGATCAGCAGTTACAGAAATACTCAAACAAGCCTGTCTGGCACCAACAATAATCCCATGGTTGAAATCACTGAGATCATATTTTTTCCCCATTCTGATGGTCTAAGTAAACATTAACTGAAGCTCCTGACACATACATGACTTTATGCATTGCACTGCTGCCATACGATTGGCTGATTCGATAACCGCATGAATAAGTAGGTGTATAGGTGTACCCAGTGGTTGGTGAGTGTGTACAGTATATACAGTGTATTGTATATCCTGTATATATATATATATACACACACAGTATAATGTTTTTCAACATTTCAGTCTCCAGAAGTTAGATTACAAATTAGTGTTGGCTGCATATTTTCACCTGGCAGTAAATTGACTATGGAGAAAAGAAATCTTGTTCACCTGAGAAGTTAATCATAGCATTAGTGGGCTGCTTAAACATTTTAGATAATTAGCGTATAATTATCAATAACATTGACTAAAAATAAATACTGTCATTATTAATTATGTTAATACAATATACAGTATAACGCATAAATAAAAAATTGTTTTAGACATTTAATAGGGCTGCTAGCATCACCGTGACGACTGCTGCTGCTGCAACCTGGTCTCATAGTGAAAAAGTGACTCTTTGCTAAATTTGTTAAACATGTCTCCAGGTAAAATTCCCTGCAGTTTCCAGGAGAAATGAACACTATAGGCACTACAACAACTGTGTGTTTTATTCAATTTCACTCAAATCATGAGTTAAATGGCTGATTATGACTATACTTTTTTTCTCTTTGTTACTCAGGACCTGCTATTTTATGATACCGACAGACTTTTACTCAGAAACATCTTTTGAAAAACGAAACATTTTAATGCTTTTTTTTACTACATATATGCACTTATTCCGTTTTGGATTAGGCTTTGGCTTAGGCCTCAACTTTTCTGTTTATTTGGTTCGGGGAGGTTCCTGACCTGACTGTTGTACTTATGTTGGAATGTGGTCTTTATAATACATTTTTTGACACACAATATATATTTTTCTGATATGTCAAAATGTCAAATGCTAATATAAGTGGATTATATCTGTCCACTTGGAACGTGAATGGGCTGAGGCACCCCATAAAAAGAAAGGAAGGTTATTTATTTTCTTAAACATAAGAAATTTGATATAGTGTTTCTTCAAGAAACACATCTTCCCCTGCAAGAAGCAGAAACATCTGGGAAGAAATGGGGTGGACATGTTTTCTTTAGTGCTGGCTCAAGTAAGAGCAGGGGAGTCATTACATTGATAAGTAAACATCTATAATTCAAATGTCTCAATAAATTAGGAAGAGTCATTATTGTTTTAGGAGGTGTTGCCACATACAGAGAAAAATAAATTATATAGTTGGTACTTTAATAACCTGGCTGAATATTCCAGTAGGGGAAGATCCTGCCTGAAAAGCTCCAGGAATAAAGCTGTTGGCTCCATGCTCATGTGGGTATGGATGGAGTAAGTAAATCCATATTCTTAGTGTTTTTTTGGTCAGTCCTTCTGTAATGTTTGGTGTCCAAGGGGAAGAGGGGAGATGCAGGAGTAGAATCTTTCAAACTTTTAATTACAATCGCTGGAGTGGAAAGGAACGCTGGAGTAGAACAAACATCAACTAATCAATAGTCTTTGCTGGAGTGGAACAATCGCTGGAGTGGAACAAATACTGAATATTACAATCTAGTTAAACAACTTAACACTTCAATAAACTCAACGTAACACTTCAAACATTAAACTTCAAGCACTGACAAATAATGAACAAAACTAGAGGGTATATATATATATATATACACAGGGAAACTGATGAGGCAATGGCATACAGGTGGGGATAACGATGAAGTGATTAGGGCAGTGGATTCTGGGAAACGTAGTGCAGGAGAAAACTTCAAAATAAGAGTCCTTGAACACGGTAGAGTAAAACTGTCACAATTTGTTAGGTTCTGGCAAAAGTTTTAGGTTAAGGAGGTACGTTTGAAAAATATAAAATTCACATTTAAACTGCATTTAATTTGCACACTGCAGTGGTCTGCGCAGGAATTAAACTGAAGCCTGTACTCATAAACACGAGTCTGTGACCCGACCAAATTTGTTGATCAAAACCAAAATCTCTGTGTTTTTTATTTGCGTTTAGAGCGAGCACACCCATACAAACAGCTTTGAACTGAATATGTGTAAAAAGAGTTATGCTAAAATAAAATAAAATAAATCACCAGAGTGACATGGACCCATGTCCTGATGGACTCAGGTCAGGTAGTAGACCACATATACCAGCCCTGGAACCATGCCTGACAACTGTTTGTGTGTGTGTGTGGGCGGGTTTGGGTAGTATACGAGGACAAATTTTTAGGTTACAAACCGGTAATTACAAGATTATTATGCTATAATGTGGTTTATGAGGACATTTCTATTGTCCCCATAATTCAACTCACTTAAAAAACATATTTTTTTTGAAAATCTTGAAACATTTAAAATGCAGAAAGTTTTTTGTGAGGGTCAGGTTTCAGGGGTAGGGTTAGGGGATAGAATCTATAGTTTGTACAATACAAAAATCAGTATGTCTATGGAGAGTCCTCATAAGGGTCTGTTGATGTGTTGTTGTGATTCATCACTCTTCCTTAGGCTGTCATTATGACTCGCGGGTATGACACGCTGAATTCTGATTCAGGAGAGATTGACAGGCTGCTATCTGTGTGTGGGGTGCATTGGTTCTGCAGAGTGTGTGTTCATTCTTTTTTAATTTTTTTTTATTTTATTCACACTCTTGAGTATCTGGGCATGCAGTAGAATTTAGTTTATGCCTTTTCTTGTGGTACACATTATATGTCTACATGAATGACTCTGTGTATGTAGCAAACATGTAGCAGGATAGGCTGTCGCCTCCCTTTAAAAGTGATTTGTCACACCCATCATTTGACTGGTTATGATAAACTAATCATCATCACCCATGCTCTTGTGTATAATAAGGCTCACACTTGTCATCTGTTAGGGTGTCACCAGTTGTAAGGCCACCCGTTCTGGGGCTGGACTGCATCATTTTGGGTATGTATCATTGTTAGTACCCCCCTACTGGTGGCGGCATGCTTTCTCATTGCATGTAGTGTTTATCACCTTAATTCAATTGTGTGGTAGTTGTTTAATGGATAAGTACTCCTTTATCTGTCCTTTCTGCCAGTAATCCTCAGCTCCTTGTTTTTGGTTATTTTGTTTAAATCCATCTTTTGTCAGGGTGCCGTCATTTACATATAGGTATTTACATGTATTTCTCATTCTGGATTCTATTATGAGATTTTAGTCTGGAGTCATGAAGTATCCTCATGTGGATGGTGGGAAACTGATTTTAAACAGTTTTGTATTTTAATGTATTTTTGGTATTGTGAATAATGAAGTGTTTTCTATTTATATTTGGCACTCACATCTCTTGCCCTCATTTGTAAGTGAACCTGTGTGTCTTAATGTTAGTTCTTAGTTTCTAGCAATTTATTCCCTGGATGAAATTCCCAGGGTGGCCTTGTCGAGTATTCTCGCCCTTAGCGCTCCCTGCACTCTGCCACGATCAGGCGTAGTCGGCAGGGTTGTGTTTATACTGCTAGTTCAGCTCTTGTGGTTTCCTTCTGGGCCACGGCACAATCTGGTGTTCCTACTGGTTTAGGGCAGATACGTGGGCATTTTTTTATCATTATTATGTTCCTTGTTTTTTTTTTAATTGTACATGCAAACCATTGTTTTGGGAGGTTTTTGTTTGCTATTCTGTTGATAGGAGCAAGACAGCAGCGACCCTCCATTGCGGTAGGTAAGATGATTCATCCCATTCCTGTGAACGTCCTGGCCCTCCCTTATTTGTTTCACCTTTTAGTGGTAAGTGGTTGAGTAATCTGTAAAACTGTGAGATGAATTTTGTGATTTGAGAGAGTTGGTAGCTCAATTAAAAGTAGACAACAAAAGACTGCGGCAAGAACCAGTACCTGTTGTGCAGCCTGGTTTGAGTATTGATCCATCTAGTCTCCCTGTCCCTGCATCTCTAAATCCTCTGCTGGTTGGCACCAGTTCATCTCAAGTTGACCAATTCGTTTTTGTCCCTAGGGACAGAAAGTGTCCAAAATTTTGTAGTTGGTCAGGTATTGGCTTTAGCGAGTGGTTGGAGGATGCTCAGGCGTGTATGCAGGCTCGTCATCTTTCCACCACTGACCAAGCATTCTTTTTGTTTGACCATCTCGAGGGTGAGGTGCAAGAGGAGACTAAGTATGGTTGGGTGTGGAGAAGGGGGTCCCAGATAAGCTGTTGCCCTTCATGGGTTTTTACTGGCTGTAGCGTTCCAGTTTGGGTGGGAAGTACATTAGACTAGGAGTCTTTGATCATTTGCTCACAATTTTTATTGGGTGTGGTTTCAGTGGCCTATTTGGTAGACGTGTGATTCACTTGCTTCAACGATAGAGAACCGAACTTCTTGAACACTGATGAATAGAGTCAAGGTTTGTTATGGTGTGAAGCATCCAATACAACAGTTGAGTCTTGAGACCTTCTGGGGCGTGGGTTCAAGCTACTCCCAAAGCTGGTCATTGTTATGGTGTCAAGCTGCTGGTGTTTAACTGTACAGTAGTTTCTTGGAATGCGTTGATATGGGGTCAGTATTGGTTTTGGCTTTAAGCATCCAATGCGTTAGCTTTATCCTAGTTCCTTGAAATATTTTACAAGGTGGGTTTAGGATTCTCGTATTATCTGATTGGTCTGTGTCAAGCTGACAATATTTAATTGTTGAAGTTTCTAGAAGCATTTGGTGGTACAGGGTCATGGTTGGTTATAGAGTCATGCTGCCAATGCCTTAGTTGTACCAGATGTTTCTCCCACCACTTTTTGGAATTACCAGTTATTCTATTTAGCTGGTTGTATTGTCAGGCGACCGATATTCTAGTAACTGGTTCGTAATGTTGGCTTTCGTGTCTGATATCAATAGATTTTTCCTATTAGGTTGGTGCTTAAAATTTTTGGTTCTATCCAGCATTTTCTCTGTCCCTTTCAGGCCTTGGTCTCCTTGTGTCTTTCTTTGGTTCATCGTCAGGGCGATGAACCAGGATAGGCTTGATAGGTTATCGCCTCCATTTAAAAGTGATTTGTCACACCCAACATGTGATTGATTATGATTAGCCAATCAGCACCTAAGCTCTTGTGTACAATAATGCTCAGACATGTCACCTGTGAGGGTTTCACCAGCTGTGTGGCCAACCGTTCTGGGGCTGGACTGCATCACTTTGTGTATGCGTCATTGTGAGTACTGCCCTTGTTCAGTCATCACTCATCTACTGTCTTGCATACGATTTTGCAGTTCCTTTTGCTTTCACCTGCACATTGACTGCTCAACCCCCAGTTAATCTGTGATTTGGATATACACTTTTAAGTACTTACCCTTGATGTATTGCATACTTGGGGTGTCATACTTTATTGTTCGTGGGGGATTATTCGTGAGGCTGATGGGATATTCCCTGTTGCTATGCGGTCATCATTGAAGTGCATACATGGATCATTGCTGTCTTGCTCCATTATTGTTTAAAAGATGTTTTTGAGTTGACCCTTCAATTGTTGAGGAGCTTGTTGTGTTATAAAAAAAAATTTGTTTTTGTATTTGGTTATTTTTGAGCCTTGGTCTTTTTCTTTTATTTGGTGTTTAGATCTTGTGTTTCAGAAATGTATGTTTGAGCTGAGCTGAGGACCACAGGCAGAAAGGTTTTACCTCCCCCTAGTAGTGGCAGCATGCTTTTTCATTGCATCTAGTGTTTATCACCTTAATTCAAGTGTGTGGTAGTTGTGAGTGTGGGAGTGTAATTTTTCAAGTCCTCCTGTATCTATCCTTTATGCCAGTAACCTCAGCTCCTTGTTTTTAGTTATTTTGTTTAAATATATTATTTGTCAGAGTGTTCCCATATAGATATTTACATGCATTCTTCATTCTGGCCTCAATTATTAGATTTTAGTTTGGGGTGTGGAAGTATCCTCACATGGATGGTGGGAAACTGATTTTAATAAGATTTGTATTTTAATGTATTTTTGGTATTTTGAAAAATAAACTGTTTTCTATTTGTATTTTGTACTCACGTCTCTTGCCCTCATTTGGAAGTGAACCTGTGTGTCCTAGTGCTAGTTCTTAGCTGCTAGAAATTTATTCCCTGGGTGAAATTCCTGGGGTTGTATAGGTGATTATTCTCCTACCTTACCTTTAGCACCCCCAGCGCACTACCACATATGTGTTTATCTGTGTTCATGTTTATATACATGTTGGTTGGTTGTTTGTAGCTGGCCATCAGAAGCGGTGTCTAAAAGCCTGTCCCTGTAAGATGGTGGCGCGGTAGCACGTAGCGGCCACTCCGGATCCACAATGGTGCTATTTTTGTAAAAAAGTCCGACTTTTGCAACACATGGACATCGGAGCAACCGGTGTTCGTGTCTACCATCGCCAGACACTACTGAAATATAAGACTCATGCAAAAACCAAGCTGCATGATGACCTGCAGGAGGCGCTACGTGTACTCGGCTTGCTGCGGAGACCAGGCCTCCAGCCCTCGGCGTCGCCTGATGCCCGTGGCCGGGGGAGAGGACGTCGTAAGCGGTGTGCGAGAAAGCGGAAGCGTGGAAAGAGGGCGAGGGTGCACGCTAGGCTAAAAACAAACCCTAGCCAGCCGGCTCTCCCGTCTATCCTGCTCTCAAATGTTTGCTCCCTGGACAATAAACTGGATTATATCCGACTCCAGCAGGCTACACAGCGTGAGTTTAGAGACTGCTGCGTCTTTGTTTTCACGGAGACGTGGCTCAGCGACAGAGTTCCGGATGCTGCCATTCAGCTAGACGGGCTCGCCTCGCTTCGTGCCGACAGAAATACAGCTCTCTGCGGTAAGACTCGCGGTGGTGGCTTGTGTGTTTACATCAACACGGAATGGTGCAAGAACTCTATGCTAGTCTCTAGTTACTGTTCATCGCTGTTGGAGCTTGTGACTGTTAGATGCAGACCTTTTTATCTACCACGGGAATTCACCACTGTTTGCATAACTGGAGTTTACATTCCCCCCAGCGCTAATGCTAAGGAAGCGCTCTGTGAACTGTATGGGGCTATGAGCAAACTGCAGAACTCTCACCCCGACGGACTGTTTATTGTCGCCGGAGATTTCAACCATGCAAATCTCAAGACAGTGCTCCCTAAATTCCATCAGTATGTGGACGTTCGAGAGGGGCGAACGCGCTTGATCTCGTTTACGCAAACATCCCAGGCGCGTACCGGGCGGAGCCCCGCCCCCACCTCGGCTACTCAGACCACATCTCTGTTATGTTAATTCCAGCATACAGACCGCTCATCAGACGCACAAAACCGCTTCAGAAGCAGGTGAAAACCTGGCCAGCAGGAGCCATATCTGCTCTTCAGGACTGTTTTGAGTGTACTGACTGGCACATGTTCAGGGAGGCTGCAACATATGGCGATTCTACCAACTTGGAGGAATACACAGCATCAGTGACCAGCTGCATCAGCAAGTGCATTGATGATGTCACTTTCTCAAGACCATCACCACACACTCCAACCAGAAGCCGTGGATGACTGCGGAGGTGCGCACGCTGCTGAGGTCCGAGACTCCGCCTTAAGAGCAGGCGATAAGGCAGCCCTAAGAACAGCTAGGGCCAAACTGTCACAGGCAATCAGAGAGGCAAAGCACGCACTACGCCCAGAGAATCCACAGTCACTTCCAGGACAGCGGTGACACGCGGCGCATGTGGCAGGGCATCCAGGCCATCACCAACTACAGGACAACATCAGTTGCCTGTGACAAAGATGCCTCCCTTCCAGATGCGCTGAACGACTTCTACGCTCGGTTTGAAGTGCAGAACGACGTGATGGCGAGGAAGTCCACCCCTCCTCCCAACGACCAGGTGCTCTGTCTTACCACGGCAGATGTGAGGAAAACTCTACGTAGAGTCAACCCATGGAAGGCTGCTGGACCAGACAACATTCCTGGCAGAGTGCTCAGAGGATGTGCAGACCAGCTAGCAGATGTTCTTACCGACATCTTCAACATCTCTCTGAGCAGCGCCGTCGTTCCAACGTGCTTCAAGGCCACCACCATCATCCCCATGCCAAAGAAGTCTTCAGTGTCCTGCCTCAACGACTACCATCCCGTCGCACTTACACCCATCATCATGAAGTGCTTCGAGAGGCTCGTCATGAGGCAGATTAAGACCCAGCTGCCCCCCTCACTAGACCCACTGCAGTTTGCGTATCGTTCAAACCGTTCAACGGACAATACCATCACCACAACCCTCCATCTGGCCCTCACCCACCTAGACAATAAGGACTCATACGTTCGAATGCTGTTCATAGATTTCAGCTCAGCATTCAACACAATCATTCCCCAGCACCTGATTGGAAAGCTGAACCTGCTGGGCCTGAACACCTCCCTCTGCAACTGGATCCTGGACTTCCTGACTGGGAGACCTCAGTCAGTCCGGATCGGGAACAGCATCTCCACCACCACCACACTGAGCACTGGGGCCCCCAGGGCTGTGTGCTCAGTCCACTGCTGTTCACTCTGCTGACTCACGACTGTGCAGCAATGCACAGCTCGAATCACATCATCAAGTTCGCCGATGACACGACCGTGGTGGGTCTCATCAGCAAGAATGACGAGTCAGCATACAGAGAGGAGGTGCAGCGGCTGACGAACTGGTGTAGAGCCAACAACCTGTCCCTGAATGTCGACAAAACAAAAGAGATGGTTGTTGACTTTAGGAGAGCACAAGGTGAACACACTCCGCTGAACATCGACGGCTCCTCTGTGGAGATCGTCAAAAGCACCAAATTCCTTGGTGTTCACTTGGCGGAGAACCTCACCTGGTCCCTCAACACCAGCTCTATCACCAAGAAAGCCCAGCAGCGTCTCTACTTTCTTCGAAGGCTGAGGAAAGCACATCTCCCAACCCCCATCCTCACTACATTCTATAGAGGGACTATTGAGAGCATCCTGAGCAGCTGCATCACTGCCTGGTTTGGGACTTGCACCGTTTCGGACCGCAAAGCCCTGCAGAGGATAGTGAGGACAGCTGAGAAGATCATTGGGGTCTCTCTTCCCTCCATCAAAGATGTTTACAATAAACACTGTATCCGCAAAGCAACCAGCATTGTGGACGACCCCACACACCCCTCACACAGTCTCTTTACCCTCCTCCCGTCTGGCAAGAGGTACCGAAGCATTCGGGCCCTCACGGCCAGACTGTGTAACAGCTTCTTCCCCCAAGCCATCAGACTCCTCAATACTCAGAGACTGGTTTGACACACACGTGTCCTGAGTTGCACTTTAATTACTGTCACTTTATAACTGTCTGCTACCTCAATAACTGCTATGTGCATAGAACACTATCTCATAGTATGTTATGTTTACATTTTTAGAAACTGTCATCTTTTTGCACTACTGAGTACTGATCGGCGCTGCACTGTCTATTGTCCTGTTCATTGTCAGAAATTTGTTGTACTGTCCCGTACTTTTTGCACATGTTTGCACGTGCACTTTATATAGGTATATATAGGTTTTTTATATAGGTATTTTATTTCGTTGTGTTGTCTCATGTGGTCCTGTGTTGGTCCTTTGTTGTTTTTATGTAGCACCATGGTCCTGGAGGAACGTTGTCTCGTTTTGCTGTGTACTGTACTAACTGTATATGTTTGAAACGACAATAAAAACCACTTGACTTGACTTGACTTGACTTGATGGGTAATTTATGCTGTGACATCACATGCTTCCTCCCTCCTGTGTAGCTGGACTTCAACCTGCTTACCTGACTGGTCTTCCAAGCTCTCTTTCTCTCTCTCTCTCTCTCTCTCTCTCTCTCTCTCTCTCTCACTCTCTCTTTCTCTCTCTCACACTCTCTTTCCCTCTCTCTCACACACACACACACATGTTGGTGCGGTTATCCTTATGAGGACTTTCCATAGACATAATGATTTTTATACTCTACGAACTATAGATTCTATCCCTACCCCTAAAACTAACCCTCACAAAAAAACTGTATTTTTGCATTTTCCAAAAAAACATTGTTTAGTATTGTTTTTTAAGTGTTTGATGTTTTAGTACAGATCTCAAACTCTGCTAGGGATACATTTTTATTTAAATTTTGGCCTTTTTAATGACACTTTTAATAATATTATAGTGGAGACAGGAAAGGAAAGGATAAGAAAAAGAGGAAAAAAGGGGGATTTCTGAGAAAAAGTGAGTAGTGTTCAGCTTGTCATGTGATCTCAACATGGCTGCCACTATTTGGGAGGGACTCAACCTTATGTAGAATAAAACAGCTTTTTCTAGGTCACTGATATGATTGTACATTTGATATTGAAGATCTCATGTGAGAGTATATCATTTTAAAGATTTATCAAAAGCACTGATTGTACTGAAAGTTCATCTCTTTAGTCACCACATTTTAGTCACCACACACACTTTCGGAATCTGAAACACAATGATGCAGCAGTTATTTTGTCACTATCCTTTCTCAACTGCCTAGGCCTCTACTCAGCTAGTCATTTTGGCTGATGATTAAACTAAATATGTGGATGCTTTGGCAAATGAACATTCTCTTGAGATTCTGAATGAGCCTGTGTGCAGATTGAAGGCCAAAGCTTATTATCCTCTCGGCTAACCTGGTGAGACTGAATCACAGCGAGTTGTTCTGAATTAAGGCGAGCTACATTTCCATATTAATCTGCCACGTTTGGCCTCTGAGACACATGGCCTCCTGTCATTGTGCCTTTATACCGGAGAAGTTGGTATTTCACTGCAACATATAAATATGTATAATTCTGATAAGTATAATTGAATGGCTTATGTAAACAGAGGGTGAGAAAGAAATCTCACAGGCCGTACTCACAGTCTCGCACCCCAGAAGATGGCTGTGAATCACAGAGAAATGCACACTCTATTAACTGGCTCAAATTGAAAAGTGCAGCATTAGTAAAGTGTTTAAGTGGAAAAAAGTAACAGCGAGTAACTTGTGCACCATGCTGTAAGTAAGGTGTGGAAACCTTTGAACAACAAGCCTCACCCCAATTCCACAAGCTGTCCAGGCAATGAGACGGCCCAGAACTCTCTGAATTGTCCGCCTTATTCATTCTTGCCAAAGACAAGGATCCATTTTAATATGCATTTTGTTTTTATTTTAACTTTTGCTCTATAGGTATATACAGGGTGTCTGTGGTCTTAGCAAAGACTAAGGTGAAGTGTGCAATCCTCTTGGAGAGGTGGGACTTTCTTGCTGAGTAATAGGGCATACACAGGATGCATGTTAATTTTCATAAAATAGCTATACAGAGACAGACTGAATAGAACAGAATGTAGATGGGTGTATCTTCAGGTATCTATACCTAGCAGTGTAGACATTTCAACTCTTTTCACACCCTCACTGGCTTATATAATTTATGTACTAACAATGTTTTACATTTTTAGTAATTTCTCTGAACCTATTAATTTGATTAAAAAATAAAAGTTTGATAACATTTTGTGGTGGAAATTACTGTGAAATACTTAATACTATTGTGTGTCTTATAATGCAATGCTCATTTTGCAAGACACTGTTAAAAACATAAAACGTTAATGTTGTATGCCTACTGTATCTGCTTCATCTGTACATAAACCTACATTTACAAAATTGAGCAGACATAGCTTGTGTCTATAATGATGGCTGGTGTAAGCAATGAAAAATATGATGGAATGAAGAACCCAAGTGCAATTTATTAACAAATGTGAAATCCAAACAACCCTAACTATAAACGTGAAACATAAACATGAACTTGAACATAAACTTGACTTAACATAAACTTGACTTGACATGAACAACGTTACCAAACATAATACCTAACAAAGGACAATGGAAAAAGTGAGGGTTTATATACATGGGCATGGGAGAACACATGACAAAGACAATATGAACAAACAGAACTGAAAACAGGATAAAAAAAGACAATCAACCAATGAAAACAAGACACATGAACATGGAGGGAAACATGAAATCACATGACAAGGGAACCACATGACATGAAACGGGAACTAGAATTTCAAAACTTTGTGTGTGGGGGTTTGGGTAGTTTACAAGGGCATTTTTTTAGGTTACAAACTGGTAATTACAACGATATTATGCTATAAATGTGATTTATGAGGACATTTCTAGTGTCCCCATTATTTAAATTGCTTAAATAATTTACTAAACAATATATATATATATATATATATATATATATATATATATATATATATATATATATATATATATATATATATATATATATAAATTTAGAACGTTTTTTGTGTGGGTTAGGTTTAGGGTTAGGGGATTGAATCTATAGTTTGTACAGTATAAAAATCTTTATGTCTATGGAGAGTCCTCATAAGGATATCCACACCAACATATGTGTGTGTGTGTGTGTGTGTGTGTGTGTGTGTGTGTGTGTGTGTGTGTGTGTGTGTGTGTGTCTGTGTCTGTGTCTGTGTGGTTGAAATCAGATTAGGTTATTGTAACACTTAATATCTATAGAGAGTTTCCTCCAAAGTCTTCTTTTCCACTTCCCGTCATTGTGTCTCAGACTCAATCCCACAGCAGGCATCACAGCTAGCAGATTAATGACTTAAACATTGTAGACATGGTCCCAGACTCACAGAGAGAATGAATGTGTTGCAGCAGGAAGTCTTTCAGAATGACATTCAGACAGAAGAGACCAGTGAGTTGAATGGAGGCTACATCAGAGAATGAGTGCTCCTAGAAGATGACATGATAGAATGGGAAACAAAGAGATAGGAGATGGGATTAGAAGCAGAATTAATTAGCGTTAAGGTCAACAGATGACAAATAGTTTTTTTATAAAAAGGGGGATTGAAAGAGAGATGGACAAACAGACATAGCAACTACCCCTGGCACTTGACAAATTGGTCGAGGGAGAAGGAGAAAGGATTGTGCATGACACTTTTTGACTGGCATCTGTAATTAAAAGGTGCTGTCAGGGGCCACAGTGCGGAGAGAGAGGGGGCCCTATCAGCCACCAAGACTCATCCCCGGAAATGATTGATGAGCAATTGCAAGATAAACAAGACGCCCCATGAGCTGAGCTGAAAACTGATGTATGCAGTATTTGTGCAGTAAATAAATCTGAGCCAGAAAGAAATTATAAAATAAACAAGACAGTGCAGGCAGACAATAACTTGCCATTTCCAGAGAGGCAGGGCTGTTTTGGTACATAGGGAGTTTCAAGTTCTGTTCAAAAATCTTGTGAGTTGCCTCCTACCTACATATATAGCTGCCTTATATGGCGGCATCCTAACTGACATGAAATCTCATAATTGACCTTTCCTAAGCCCCGCTTTAAAAGCTCTTCTAACCAATCCTGTTTTAGCAGCTGTTGCGCTGCTGCCATTACTCTGACACGCTTTTGCTATTTTCCAGTTAGAGCCTATGGGAGTGATGTGCAGGGTTTTATCAAAATAATAAAAACATTTCAACAAGTTGTTGCCGGGTCATTTGCAATAGTTGCATTAGCAACCCAGAGAGGATACATGCAGTGTTTTTCTTATTTCTTTCTTTTTTCTTTTTTTTAAATAATTTTTTAATAAATCTGGAGAAGAATATGTAATGGATTAAACTTTGTCAGCCCTCATTCCCAAATGAAACTATAACATCTGCAATGACACCTACATTTGCTCCAAGGTAAATTAAAGCGAATAACTGAACTTTAGTTCATATATGCATTTATTCAAACAATTGTAAAAGTGATAGTGAATAAACAGTTCACAGCATCAAAATGAGTGTGTTATGAGATGTTACAAACAGCTCTGTTCACATACGCTAATGTTATTAGATGTGTAATTGCTATTAAATGTAGTTTTTCTCTTTTGAAGTGACTGTAATAATCATTTCCTGAAGAGCCAATTGACCGATTTGGACACTCTATCTACATAGGCAGCAACTCACATGTAATGCAAATACCGCTCCTAACACAAAGCACATGGGAGTTTATCCACCTTTTTCCTGAACGTGAAAATGTTCCACGATTCAACTGTTTTCAATTTCCAGTCTCCAGTGTTTTCACTCACATCTGTGTAGAGTCTTAGCGAGTAATGTAATGTTTAAGTTGTTACATTTGTAAAAAAATTTAAAAAACATGTTGCTGTTATGTCATGAGTTTTATATGTCATGAGTTTTTTGACAGTGCCTCAATTGAGTGTGTAGATGACATAAGAGGTTATGTTGATATCATTAACTACCTTAAGTTGATATTACACCAAAAAACTGCACAAGTTGAGACTGAAATACATTTTTACTCCAACAATCACTTAAATGGTTGTTGTTCTCTGTCTGGATTGCTTGTCTCAGTAGTTTTTGCATTGCGTCTCGAGACCACAAACCGAAAACAGGCAACTTTGCGGTTGCGGCTTTCCTTCAACCGAAGGAAAGCCACTCCAGCCGCCCCCCACGTCGCTCCTTCTTCCCACGGGATTGAGGACGACGCGGCTGGCGATGGAGGCAATCCGGAGATGGCAGCAGGCATGGTTTCGCCGAGTACGTTCCCGCGAACCTTACATCCAGAAGCCCCCGAGCTGGATGAGCTCGCCGCTGCATCGGAGAGCGGTCCGACATCTGACGCGAATGACTCGTCTGGGCTCAGGATCCAGGCTGAGGCTAATGCCCAGATGTCCAACATGCTTGCCCGGGCCGCTGCCATTGTGGGGCTGGACTGGAATCCTCCACCCTCCCCATAGCCGTTGCAGCTGGATGATTGGTTCATGGGGTCTGCGTGCCGCTCACGCTTTCGGGTCCGAGCACATTCAACAAGGAGTGTTGCGTCCTCATGGGCACTGGCCAGAGGCATCTCCCTGGCAGACATATGCAGAGCAGCGGGTTGGGCAATACTTTATATTTTGTGAGATTCTACAATCTCAGGGTAGAGTCAGTCTCGTCCTGTGTTTTCTCAGGTCCGAGCCGGTAGAACTCGGTAACACGCAGATGGATTGACCGGGTGAATTGCTTGCACCTAGCGCCCTTTCCCTCATCTGTGGTAATACCATGTGCCCACTCGCTCGGCTCCCTGGATGACTCCTCCCTAGCCCTGTGGGTCCGCAGGGTCTTTTCCCCCTGAAAGAATAGGAAACTGGGTAAGACCCCCTTCCCACGATGCGTGTAAGGGCCCCAGCCGTTTTGCTCTATGCGAGAAACATAGAGAGAAAAGAGGCCCGGCTAGCCTTGTTCCCCTGTCTAGGGTAACTATAAGGATTCCGACGACTTTTTGGGGCATTGGGGAAGGGTACGTGCAGTCTGATACAGCTGGTTGTTTTGGCACGTCAAGTACCTGCCCACTCCTGTGTCAGCAGTACACGTACACGGCTCAGCACACGGCGTGATTTATATTGGACCCCTAGTGTCGCTTCTTCGACACAACGTCGATGTGAGCGACAGACGGGAACGTCTAGGTTACGGATGTAACCTCCATTTCCTGAAGGAGGGAACGAAACGTTGTGTCCTCCCGGCCACGTTGCTGAGCCGAGCCACTGTTGTGGCTGGACCATTTTCGGCTCCTCAGAAAAATCCTGAATGAAACAGACGCGTTTCCCCCCCTTTATACCTGTCCGCCAGCTTCTCATTTATAGATCAGAGGTATATTCGGCGCTCAAGAGAGACCCCTAGTGTCGCTTCTTCGACACAACGTCTCGTTCCCTCCATCAGGGAATGGAGGTTACATCCGTAACCTAGACGTTTGCTGGGTTAGAGTGAAGGCTGGCTAACAGACGTTAACAATAGCTGGTTTCATAGCTGAGATTTTGCTGAAGCGTCTCAACTCCCCCTCTACCTAATTCTCACACAAAAAACTGTAGCCTCCTGGGACTCAAACAGTCTCTGCCATCCATAGATGCACTGTAATGTGTGTGCTGTTGCCTTTTACCAAGTGTGTATTCCCTTATAGACTCTGTATGTATGCAACTGTGTGGCTGAGAACTGTGCACATGCATTTGTGTGTGAGTTTGTGTACTTGCGATACATTCCCAACCAGCAATTATTGGGTGGTGGGAACATGTGTATCGTCATAAAGAGAGGCAAGTTGAGAGCTCTTCAAATACATACACAGTGTCATTATCAACCAGAGGGCAGTGGAATGGTAAAGTTAGGATGAATTATGAATGAAATGTTGAGGATGTTCTTCCGCATGTTTTCCCCACGGGACTGTACTCCACTGCATGTGCGAGGATGATGCTGAGGCACTCATTGGACTAAATAAAATGTATCCAGTCAGAATCAGTTTCAGAGCTTTTTTTTTTATTGGAAAACAAAGATAAGTGTTAATAATTATACTGTGTATGTGCCTGCAAAAAGCACCAATATTACCCATAAATAGGGTTAGGAAGTCAATAACCCAAAGTATTAAAATTATCAGGGTTTGTGCTACAGACATAAATTATACCTCAAGTTGTGTTGTTTTTTAAGAGTGGTGTGTGACTCCTTTTTTGAGTGAGTGGTCAGATTGGAAACAATGAAAGTGAATGGGGCCACACCATAAACGTTCAGGGACTAAAAACAATTAAAGGTACGAAAACCGAAAACAGTTTCAGTTACGTTCTGATAAAACTATTTTTCATTTTCAGATTTCATTTCTTGAATTGTAAATTGAGTGAAAGCTTAATTTTTTAATGCTGATAACCGGTTATAAGCAGTTATTTTGTTCTGATATTTTTGTATTAAGACAACGTATTAAACATGCTTTGATTTGGAAGGAAACTGCAGCTTCACACATTTCTTTGCCTAATTAATTGTTGTGAATGTCGCATTCTGTGAATGAAGACCTTTTTAACAACTACTGCACACACTATATTTGCACAGTAAATCCAGATACAAGGAAGACAGGTAAAAAGTATATTTCTCAGTTGTTTCCAAGTCTTCACTGAATTATTGTTAGATATGATGCATTATACAGATTTGATGCTGGTAGGTTTTGACTGAGATGCTGCTGGGTTTTGAAGCAGAACTGTAATTAAAATTATACTTAACTGTTCATTAACTGTATGCTTGTTATGAGTTCTATGCTGATAATTCCACCACACAGGAAAAAAATTAATAGCTTATTTTCACTTATTTTGGTGAGAAAAGTGTCTTATTTTGGGCTTGTTTTTCCAGACCATGTTGCTTGTTTCTCTTGAGAGATCTGGCTACACAGCAATTGGTATTTCACCCATACCTTAGTGCAGAATACTGTCATTTTAAATAAAACTTTATAATACGTTATTTTATTTAGTTCTAACCTTTTATAAAGGAGGCTGCGGAACTTCTGAACTGGAACAAAAAATACTGTTTTTGCTCACAACGAACCAACAATATTCACATTATTTAGTTATAATAAAATCTCTTTTCTGTGCAAAGTTATATCCAGTTTTACGTTGGGGCAGTGGTGGCTCAGTGGTTGAGGCTCAGGGTTACTGACCAGAAGGTTGGGGGTTCATGCCCCAGCACCACCAAGATGCCACTGTTGGGCCCTTGAGCAAGGCCCTTAACCCTATCTGCTCCAGGGGCACCGTATCATGGCTGACCCTGCACTCTGACCCCTGCTTAGCTGGGATATGTGAAAACTAATAAATTTCACTCTATATATGCAAAAAACTGTGTGTATAATGTGTGACCAAAATAAAGGATTCTATTCTATTATATTCGTTTTTTTGTCTTTTCTTTCTTTCTTTTTTTAAAGAAAAGGAGCAACAAGTCTAAATAAATTGTTTTGGTAATCAACATTATGCCACAAATGCTGTCGATTGAGCTTAACTTGTATTGAACCTGGAATAATCCTATTACATTTTTTATTTATTTTTTTTTACTTTTGAGGATTTTGGAAATAAGAAATGCAATTCTTATTAGATTAACCTCCCTCAGCAGCCTGTCCCCAAACAATGAGATAATTTCATATTTTAACAGAACATTGTATTGTTTAATTAAGATGTTTTAGTCAATAATTTTTTTACCTGGTTTTAAGTACCACAGTAACTTTATATCAGTACCCATCCACAAAATACTCATTTCAAGTCGACATGAAGAAATGAATGACTTTTTTGGTTAAAAAAGAATGGGCTGCTAAAGTCATTAATTTGATAGAAAGTGCTAAATAGTTTGCGGTGTAAATTCAACAGAACTGTTGTGAGTCATTTGTTCAGGAATCAGGCTTCACTAGCCACTCTCTGTGTTTTGCTCTGCTGATTTAGTAGTGTTGTTGCAGTGAATTTTATCATGTGTTGTTATTTCATCTGCGAAAGAATGCACATTCAAGAATCACTAATCTAACAGGAAGACATTAAACATCCAGTTCTCAGCTGCTTCTGAAAAAGAACCAGTTCTTGGTTCCCAACCTTGACCTTGACCAGCACCAAACTGATGCTGTCTTTTTATCAGGGCTGGGAACCATCTAAAACATAAAGTTTTGCAGAGGCAAGCAACACTAAAACTCTAGTTTATTATTAAGGTTGCTTTTTTAACTCTACACAACTTGGATGAACTTAGAGTGTGAGGCATCAGAATCACTGGTGCGTCACTGCTTCTCTCATTGCCTCTTTTGCCGTCTTTGTACTTCTACAGAATGAGTCCCAAAGCACTAAACATTTATTTTTCTCCCCCACCCCATTCCATCCCTAACCCATCCCAACCCCATCTTTCTCTTCCATCCTCCTGCTCTCTTTACATTTTCCCTCACTTCTAAAACTAGGCCACAGAATGGGTCGATGATCCTGTACAATAGGAAGAAGGTGAAGTACAGAAAGGACGGCTACTGCTGGAAAAAAAGGAAAGATGGGAAGACCACGCGGGAGGATCACATGAAGCTCAAAGTACAGGGAGTGGAGGTAAGACCGTGTGTTTGCACCATAGCACTCACAAACTCATTGACTCGCTTTTTTTTTAGATAGTTCACCGCCAAAATTCTTTCATCATTTACTTACACCATGTTGTTCCAAACCTGTATGACCTTCTTCCGTGTAGCACAAAAGGCAGAATGTTAGGGGTTGACAGTTTCAATCACCATTGAGTGGTAGTGACAGAGGCTGTGACAGTTCTGCCGAAAAACTCCTTTTGTGGGCCACAGAAGAAAGAAAGTTATACCGGTCTAGAACAACATCAAAGTGAGTAAATAATGACTGAATTTTCATTTTTTTTTAGAGAACCATCTCTTTAAGATGAGAAGTCCCCTCACTTGGACATGAACACTGTATATTTACACCAGCCTTTTTTGTCACACAATCACAGCGGTTTCGATTCCCTGGTTTTCTAGTCCACATCGAGGAGGAAAAAATACACCTCAGCAGCCCGAGTTTTGTTTTACCTTGACAGCAAACAAAATGGAAGCAATTGTTTGTACCTTATTAAGCTCAGGATGTTTGCTCTGATCCAGAGTGCCGGCATTAATGTTCCCCCATGCTGGGTACCGCTGCTATCACAGGTAGACTGCAGGGTCCTTTTCTGCATTTCCGTGCCCTGGCATGGCCCCGCTGAGTATGTTTGTGAGCTCTCTTTGATTTATCTCCACTCATACATACACACCAAACAGCAGGGTGCTGGATCCAGAGTTTTGCTCCTTTGTTTTTGAGGGTTGTGCTAAATATCTATCATTTTTTGGTGTCCCCTGGATAGCTAAGATTCTTGTCATGATCATGTGATATTGTGCTGAACCTACAGGACCATGCACTTTACACAGCCTACAAACACACATTTCGTTTCAGATCAGACATTAGAGTCAAGACCCGATTTTGGTCATAACTCAGTTTTAAAAGGATATGTAGTAGCTGCATCGGCCTCTGCAAAGAAAAATAAATGAATTAATAACATTCACACCTGTCCCCAAAGTGAGGTCATGTCAGATTTAGAGAAATTCTGATGTCACTTGCCAAGATATGCATGTGTCTCTTTTTTGCTCTTCATTGCACTCTCATTAGATAGTGAACAGACCTTGCTTAATAACCAAATCTCTGCCAATCATTTTTTGGCAGGACATTTTCTCACAGCAGCTATTTCAGATGACATTTTTATTCACCAACTTAACCACTGATAGAAAAATTTCTCCCAAAACTGAAAATTCTCTCACCATTTACTCACCCTCGTGTTATTTCAAACTTATACAGTATAACTTTCTCTCTTCTGTGGAACACAAAAGAGATGTTATGCAGAATGTTTATGCTGCCCTTTTACACACAGTGAAAGCGAATAGAAATGGATGCTGTCCAACAATGCCCCAAAAGCACCCTAAAAGTACCATCAAGTAATCCATTTTACTTGTTTATGTTCTGCTGTGCAATTATTTTGTGTGATGAACATACCGAAAAGTTTTATTTGTTGAAAATATTTTTGAAATTCCCCTTGCCATAGCTCAGATATCTCATTCTCACTTTTGTATATTCAAACTTGCAGTGACAACATTGCCATTTGGCATCATTGATGTCAAACCTCATACAACTAGCTTTTTTCTAATGGCGCATTTAAGACACAAATGAGATTTGAGAGCTGAGGAGGGGAAGAATTCAGTCTTGCTTTGAGGGACTTTGAATCTTATGATTACTTTTATGGTGATTTTTGGAGATTGACAGCTTCTGTCATTTTCTGATTTCATAGAATGGAAAGAAATGTTTAGATATTCCACAAATTGTCTCCATGATGAAAGTCATATGGGTTTGAAACAATATGAGGGTGAGAAAATAGTAAATTTATTTGGTTGAACTAACACTTACATTTACAGTGGTAAACTTTCTCAATACAGCAACCAGAGTTCTGTAAAGTTTGATATATGTGTGAGAAATACTGCTAGATTTCCTCATAGCGGTTGTCCATATATAATGCTGTGTTATCTCAGCGATGTCCTCTTGCCCCTCATACACACTCAGCTCAGCTAAAAGATCTTGCTTGAGCTAAGGTAACACAGAGTTGAGCTCACTCACTGAGCTGGAGAAACACTTAAATAAACCTTTGGTGACTCAAACAAACCTCTCTCTCTCCCACGCTCTCCCTCTGTTCCTTTATATGTCTCAGCCAGTACCGTCTGCTGTCATCTGACAGGCTTATCCTCTAACATCCCTCCATGTGGTTTTCTGTGGCTTATAGTGGGCTAAGTTCAGAAGGGTGGCAAGACAGCTTTGGGTGCTAAGGTGGACTCAGCAAAAATGAGCGTGTCTGGAAAGCAGAGTGAGTGAGTAAGAGAAAGAGAGAGAGAGAGAGAGAGAGAGAGAGAGAGAGAGAGAGAGAAGCAGTGTGTAACTCAAACAAAGACTACAGTCAAATGACTGTATCACTATAGGTGGAGTATAATGAGGGCTGAGATCAGATGGTTACAGCAGCGAATGAACACTGGCAGTCCTATGTTTTTGTCCTCCTGCTATGAGTAACAACATCATAGGGGAGCGGCCACTCAGTACATCCTCATCGCACTCTCCCTGACTGAATGAGGAGCGATCAATCAGAACTGTGCTTTTCAGGATAATAACCTTGCCCTATCAGTCTGCCTTAGACCTGTTTCCTGCAAATGCAAATAAATGGCATGACCTTCACCTTCAGAACAGTTTCACCCAAAGCTTTTTCTCACAGACTGAGGAGGTGTGTAAAGGTGAGGTGTCATATTGTCTGGGCTATGTGTGTAAGTTTGTCGGTGCATGTGTGTTTGAGGGATGGTAAAGTTTTGTCTCCCAGCATCGCTTCTCTGGTTGCATTTGAGTTCATGTGAGGTTGCATGTGAGTTCACAGATACCTTGTTTTCATCAACATGGAGTTGGTGCCCAAAGAAAAGGTAGCTCTGGGCCATAGAAATTGTATTTACACCAGAGCCTTAATCCTAATTGTCTCAAACCTGGAACCACCAACGCCAGTGACCAGAAGGCCAATTATTTACATTTAAATATTACATGTAATTATATTATATATATATTATATAATATTTATATTATTGTGGCAGCGGGGGCGTGGTCAAGCGCCCGTCCGGGAGCGGAAAGCGGTAAGGGCGCTTACACCTGAGCTAAATTATGCCTAACACCTGTCTCTAATTCCAGTGAGCACGAGGAGAGCGGCATAAAAACAGACACAGAGCCTCCAGTGGGAGAGAGCCCCGACAAGCCAACTCAGTGCACTTGTATTGTATTGTGTTGTAGTGTATTGTGTATGAGGTATTGTAAGAAAGACGGCAATTAAAGCCTTACCTTTGGTTGAAGACTCGTTTCATGTCCTCCTTCCAGTAAGGGTCGTTACAATTATATATAAATATTACAAGCAGAGTATTTATATTTAATTTCCAATCAATTTATAATTTTTTCCAAATTGTGCAAAAAGCCATAAGGCCATAAAATTAGCCCTAGCAAGATAAAACTGTAGCAACTAAATCAGACAGAAGGAAACTACAATGGACAGTCAGGACTGCTGAGAGGAATACTGGTGCCCCCTGACCACCCTCCAAGACTGTATGTCTCCAGAGTGAGAAAACGTGCAGGTAGAATCACTCTGACCCCACCCACCCTGCCCACTCCCTCTTTGAACTGTTGCCGTCTGGCCGGCACTACAGAGAAATGAGCGCCAGAACATCCAGGCACAAGAGCAATTTTTACCCTCAGGCCATTTTCCACATGAACAATTAAACTTCCTTAGGAATCCCCCATAGTGCAATAATGTAAATACATATCTCATGTACAGTACATATGTAAATTAACATATTTAATACAGTAACTGTATATACCCCTAACTTCACATATATTACCACTTGCACATGTACATATGCCACTCTACTGTATGTTATATGTCCTGTTATTTGTATGTCTATTTATACTCTTACCTTGTTTTATATTCTGTGTCTCACTGTATATTCTTTTTCTCCTATCACCAAAAAATATTCCTTGTATATGTGAGAACACTTGGCAATAAAGCTCATTCTGATTTCATTCCAAAAACAGTTAAAAAGATAATTTCCATCACTAGCATTTCCACCACATAATTCTATTCAACACAATACAAAATTGTATATACACTGTGGTGTGACTTTTAGTGACTTTCAGAAAACGTTACATAAATCACCTGTGGTGCATGTATACACTGCACACTGTTACATTTTTAGTAGTCAAATAATAATAATAAAAAAAAAAGTCTTTCTTAAATTTCACGACTGTAAAAGTGAAGAAACACTCAATTACACACTTAATTTTTAAGTAACGTCTGATCAGTACATCAAAGCCTTGTCCACACATAAAGATACTGAATTAAATTACTTTGGATGTCAAAATTAATTCTCAAAACCAGGAGTAAACCTTGAACATAGATGATGTCACATTGTCTGTCTGTGGGATGGGTAAAGTATACAGTTACCCCATCCTTTGGCTCTAAAGGCATGATCTGAGAGAAGTCCACAGATCCCCAAGCCAAGCACCAACTTCAGCAGCAACAACATTTGTTAGAGGAAGTCTGTATGCTTGTGGAAAGCAGTATTCAGATTACATCTGAAAAAAAGGAAAAAAGCAAAGGGCCATTGTAGATTGTGTGTGTGTGTGTGTGTGTGTGTGTGTGCGTGCCTGCGTGTGTGTGTGTGTTTGCGCACACCATGAGGCATTTGTGCATTGCAGGAGTGGATGTCAGCTGTGTTATACTCCTGTCCTGTCTTTGCTAGGTAGGCTTGGTTCAGCTATTCACTTAAGTGGCGAATCTGGTTACACAGCCTCTCTCTCTCTTCTCTAAAACAGATGAACCTTGAGGTCCACAATAAAACTCCTTGTTCCCTAAAATTGGAGCAAGGCGTGTGTTACAGCATTAGTACTTAACAGGGCGTGAAATAGCAGCCTGGCTTCCTGACGTCTCCCCATCACTTCAGTTGAGAGTGCAGACTGTGAGATAGCTAAGTACTCCAACCTTCCCCCATCCTCCTCTTACTTTTTTTCCACAATGCAACAGGGCCACCTGAAAAAGGCATGTCCATCACTGCCTATCTTCCTTCCCTACTTAGTTCTTGCTGACTTTTCCTTCCTCTGACCCTCAGTTGCAAAGACCTTATCATAAACTCAATCACCCATGGTCCTACACAGCAGAGAGACTCATCTATATTCCTAATCATTTCTGGCTATCTAACCGCTTTCAAGGATAGCTGTTTTGTCTTTCTGTTGCATGGTTTTTAGCTCCATCAATTCAAGAGGTGAATTTGATGAATACTGTACCAGTGAAAGTGCTGAAAAGTGCAAAAGTTAAGTGTCATATACATTGATTAGCTGATCTCAACTATAAAGCTGATAGTGGTTCCTTGTTGCCCTTCAAACTTGGTTTGTAACATGACTTATTTGGATGGTTATTAAAGGTTTGGAGTTGTAAGACAGTGGGATAGCGAAGAACAGAGACATTTAGTAATAATTTGTAGGGTTACGGTAGTTTTTTAAATATATTTATTTATTTGTCAAGCTTAGTGTATTTTGGGGTCTCAATTTGACAACATCTGGGACTTAGGCCACAACATTAGTGGCTTGTAGGGGTGTCTAGGGGTTATTTATTTATTTATTTATATTTAGATGTACACTCACCTAAAGGATTATAAGGAACACCTGTTCAATTTCTCATTAATGCAATTATCTAATCAACCAATCACATGGCAGTTGCTTCAATGCATTTAGGGGTGTGGTCCTGGTCAAGACAATCTCCTGAACTCCAAACTGAATGTCAGAATGGGAAAGAAAGGTGATTTAAGCAATTTTGAGCGTGGCATGTTGGTGCCAGACGGGCCGGTCTGAGTATTTGTGACCCGTCACGGAAACCAGTGACACAAGTCGGCAGCACAACTTGTGAGCAAAATGAGAAACAAGTGTTTTTTTCCAAAATTGGTGATTTCCGCTTTTTTGCAGAATCTGTTAGTTGAGATCATGAAGAAGCCTCTCCATGTTTGAGATAACAGTATTGGTATATTTAAAAGCGCACATTTTGAGGTTGAAATCGGCTTGTTTTTCGGAGATTCTAGCATGCAGTAGGGCGTGTCATTGTCTGTGTGTATTTCTGTACTGAATAGCCGCCGGCGCTTTTGCCCCCGCCCCTAACAGCGTGGCTACTTATTATGCAGCTCTAGCCGGCTCTATCTGATATCAAAATTCAATGAAGATGGACGCCGCAAAGAATGTCGCAGACGAGCTGAACCGTGGCCGTTACAACGAAAATGTTTTGAAGTACTTCTTCGACAAGCCGGATGCTTATGAACAAGCGTTCGCTGATTCTGAAGACGCATCTGAGCGACGATGAAAGTGGCATGATAAGACTGAATAATATCCCTAATCTACAACTGAGCGTAAGATGAAGACGAGGAAGAATGTATCGGACTGGCGCCATGCGAATTATTGGACATTTAGAGGCAAACAGACGCACAGTGCAAACTTCGGAGATGGTTACATCCACAAAGAAGACCCCGACAAAGAGAAAGTGTGCCCGAACGACTTATTTCATTGTAGGCAACGAGATCTGCAAGAATACTTTTCTGTTTCTTATGGGGTGAGTTTCCATAAACATCAAAGTTTGTCGCTTTTTGTTCATTCTAAGAACACGTACAACGTTATCTCATGTTTAGTCCATGTTTACAGGGGGAGCTTTACAGGGGGTATGGCTTATCTAAATGAGATGTAAATGAGCCCTATTGTCACTCCCAGCAGCAGAGAGAGGTGAGAACTGCACAATCTTTTGAGGCCGTTTTCTCCCCTTTTAGCTTTTTTGAGTGCCTACCTTCAAATGGCCACAACTTCTCCAAATATTGTCAGATTTCCATGTGTTACAAATCGTTGGAAAGCTTGGAGACTACACTTTCAGAATCTGTGAATAACTCAAAATGCCCCAAAACCGACTTGTGTCCCTACTTTCCGTGATCGGTCACATTTCACAATCTGATCAGTTACTGGGATTTTCACGCACAACCATTTGTAGGGTTTACAAAGAATGGTGTGAAAAGGGAAAAACATCCAGTATGCGGCAGTCCTGTGGGCGAAAATGCCTTGTTGATGTTAGAGGTCAGAGGAGAATAGGCTGACTGATTCAAGCTGATAGAAGAGCAACTTTGCCTGAAATAACCACTCGTTACAACCGAGGTATGCAGCAAAGCATTTGTGAAGCCACAACACGCACAACCTTGAGGAGGATGGGCTACAACAGCAGAAGACCCCACCGGGTACCACTCATCTCCACTACAAATAGGAAAAAGAGGCTACAATTTGCAAGAGCTCACCAAAATTGGACAGTTGAAGACTGGAAAATGTTGCCTGGTCTGATGAGTCTCGATTTCTGTTGAGACATTCAGATGGTAGAGTCAGAATTTGGCGTAAACAGAATGAGAACATGGATCCATCATGCCTTGTTACCACTGTGCAGGCTGGTGGTGGTGGTGTAATGGTGTGGGGGATGTTTTCTTGGCACACTTTAGGCCCTTTAGTGCCAATTGGGCATCGTTTAAATGCCACGGCCTACCTGAGCATTGTTTCTGACCATGTCCATCCCTTTATGGCCACCATGTACCCATCCTCTGATGGCTACTTCCAGCAGGATAATGCACCATGTCACAAAGCTTGAATCATTTCAAATTGGTTTCTTGAACATGACAATGAGTTCACTGTACTAAAATGGCCCCCACAGTCACCAGATCTCAACCCAATAGAGCATCTTTGGGATGTGGTGGACGGAGCTCGTGCCCTGGATGTGCATCCCACAAATCTCCATCAACTGTAAGATGCTATCCTATCAATATGGGCCAACATTTCTAAAGAATGCTTTCAGCACCTTGTTGAATCAATGCCACATAGAATTAAGGCAGTTCTAAAGGCAAAAGGGGGTCAAACACAGTATTAGTATGGTGTTCCTAATAATCCTTTAGGTGAGTGTATATGTGTATTTATAGAAATAAATTCTGTATTTCATTTATTTTTTTCATTTTTTTTTTTTCATCTACAAACTTTTTTGAAGCATTGTGTCCTTGACCACAATATGCATTAACAAAAAGTGTGCTGGTTGTTGAGGCACATGTCAACCTAGCACATTATATATTTGAATTTATCAGATACTTTTATCCAAAATGACTTGTCTCTACCTTTGTAATCTGCCTTTAAAATAAAAATACCTTTAAAAATAAGTTTGAAAATGTTTATTCAAATTTTACAGTTGCTTTGGGTATGAAATGTCATGAGGCTTAATCTTCTACACTCTTCTTATAAGCTGATAATTCCGGTTGAGCTGTTGGTAGTACACACATGCACTCCCCCAGACCCAGCTCAGGATTCTGGAATTCTAAACACCAAAAACACGTATTGATTTCTCTTCAGTGAAGGTGGCAGGGTGGGCGGGTTTTTCATTAACCGATAGTAATTATACAGATTAAAGCTTTCTTATTTAGATGTGGCTCTAGGGCTGGGCGATTAATCACATTTTATTTTCAGTTATGATTTTGGCTTCCAACGATTCTGAAAACAAGATAATCGAGATAAAACTATTATTGTGCCACATTCTGTTTCGCAATGAAACACTCCGGCGTTATATATTTAAAGTATCCTTTATTTAAGTTCAAATAATAAGGAAGTGGGTTCTGAAAATAAACTCAGAAATTGGCATTTCTCTGTGCGGTTAGTGGCATGTGTATGGATTGCGTGAAGTGTCTGGGGAAGAGATTGAATCTTCTTGCGTCTGATGCACACTCTGGATTATTAAAGGGGCAAGTGAAAAATTATTTTACTTGCCCGACTGGACAAGCAGAGTGATTACAACATCAATAAAGAAAAAATAAACGGCTATATTTGTGATAGCCTAGGCCTGTGTCACTTATTAGAAAGTTCATATTATTATTCTTCTGTTGGAATTAATCCAGAGCATGTAATTTTATAATTCGCTATTGATCTAGTAACAGCTGAGACCTGTTTGATTGACAGGCAGCGTAAGTGTGTGTGCTGAACATGTGCTTGTGTTCCAAAAATGCTCATGCTAATGCACACCTGAACGGTCAAATAAATTTCAAAATTCCACCATAATTTCTGTCTTGGTGAGGTATTCATGTAAACACAGAGAGTTATGTCTAAAGTGAATGTAAACAGTGGAGAAAAAAGTGGATTTGTATTAAAATGTCAGAAATCTAAGTATAAATTTAAGCTAATAGACCTTCTGCCATCTAGTGTCTCATTATAATATTCAAACAACCATAGCAAGAAAATGAGAAAACACTTACTCACTCTTGATTGGGTTTATTTGACTACCATATGTAACATAAAATAATTTCCTATGAAAATAGCCTCCTCTCCTGCCCATTGTAGTTTCCATTTCAAGTTCAAGGAAATACACTGTTAAAAAGGCAAAAAGAACAAAAGTTTTATTTAGTTCAATAAATGCATGATGTTTCCGCAGTCAATGAGTAATCGGGTTTAATAATCATGATCTCAGCACTGACCAAAATAAATGTGATTATGATTTTTGCCATAATCGAGCAGCCCTATGTGGCTCCCTCACTCTTAACCTCCACCATAGATGCACCACCCCAGCACACCATCCCTACCCCGCACAATCTCCCCAGACCCCCTAGTCCCAACATGGTGTTTCATGTTGACTCCATCTAATGCGGGACATCAGCCATGCAAGAAAGCGATGAGCAGGAGTAATAGAGCATGCCTGCAGCTCAATCACCTCTCCCCATTGTAATAATGAAGACAAATGTCAAAACCCTTGTTGCTAATGCCGTAATCAAGTGGCCACCTTTGCAGTGGACAAGTGCATCCATATTGAAAGCAACAGCTATTTTGCCAGCTGACGAAGCGAGCAGGTAAAACAATATGTGGCTGTGTTTATTTGTGCTAAAGGAAGCCACACTCAGTTACAATTATCAGCATCTCCTTGCTCCAGGGAGACGTTTTGTCTGTAATTGTTTAGAAAATGGCTATTATTTTGCAATATGCCACATGCTGTTTCGAGCAGGGTGTGTCCACGCCAAGTGTAGGTACAGATGCAGTCGCCGATAGCAACAGCTTGTGAAGCCAGATGCAAGACAAGGGGGAGGCTCTCTTTCAACAAACCGCTCCTTCCAGCTCTTGTGTGAAATTACCAGATAGAAAAGTGATGGAAGTACAAAAGGAAAGTTTCAGCTTGCCTGATTCTCCAGTTCTCCAAACTTTCAACCTACGCCTTTGCCCCGACTGTCTGGAATGCAAAGACTGGTAATCGATTTGCCTAGTCTCCCTCTTTCATTTTCTCTCCATCATCATCTTCTTGTGTCTCTCTCCTCTATCTTTCCATACCATTTCTTCTATCTCTGTGTCTGCTGTATTTCTTTATAAGACTACCCACTCTGGCAATTTCTGCATATTTCTGTGTGTGAAAACTCAATCTGTTTATCGTCTCTGAGTGTGCTGTTGCCATGGTTTTGGAACTCCAAACTCTCCTCTGGAGAGATTTGTTTAAGATTTAGCTACAAAAGTGCAAAATAACTATTTTCCACTGGTGCCTTGCTGTCTCCTCTAATGTTGTCAATAAGAAGAATTACAGATGAGGATGACTGTCAAAATCACTTTTATCTTCCTTCAGGTTCAATGTCAAGGCCTGTTCCTCTACACCAGGTGTAGAAAGCAAGGACAGCAGAAAATTAACTGTGAAATACACAATATTTGATTGTTTCTTGCTTGGAATGAAGCATCACTGTGCCAGAATGACTGTGGAATGAAGATCAATACTAGTCTTCCAATAACACATTTCACAAGAATGCTGTAAAACTAATTCACAAAGTGGTTTGTGCCTCCATCCATCTTATTCCTATGATCTATTTTTATAAATTTGGCATGAGCCAGACATCCTAAAGCATCGACCTGAGCTAATTAAAAGGCGGGCTGGAAGTACTAGCCAGTGATGTCTGAGTGTCTTACTCATCCGGGCATCTCTTTTAAACCCAGTGTAATTATTTTTCACTAACATACAACTCATAATTTTCGGAGCATCATTCTGAGTAGACTAAGTAGACTCTGTTTTCAGGAAGCTTCACTGTGGGTTACTCAACCCGACTGCAGGATTTGGGGCAGCCTCAATAAAGAAGGTGGGACAATTTTGACACAAAGTGACTGAATAAGAGGATATAAATTATCTACACTTTCCTATAATTACATTTTCCAGTCATTGAGGCCAGGGCAAGTGCTGTCATGTTGAGGATATCCTATGCAATTGGGCATCTGTTTTCAGAGCCCACACCAGAGAACATCCTATGGAAGAGGCACTGCTATTAGTTCAGTTTTTATGTCGACTACAGGCCATTACTTGATACAGTGGTCAAAAGTTGGTTGTCTCAAATTTCACCCTAATCCTATTGCAGCAAGCCATGTGATTTTAAATACATGATCAATACATAATAAACTGTTTATTTGTTTGTTTTATGAGTTCTTCTAAAGCAAAACATTTTATAAAACTAATCAGTAGGAGTCTGCAGTGACTTTATTGGTCGTTATATATGGAGAGAGTGATGAGTGCTGGCTCTCTCCATTTTAAATGTCACAACTCACTAGTATTATAATGTATTTTATAACTTTATCTTATAACTCTTATTAATGCATTATAATTTATAATACATTATAATGTATATTCAAGCTATAAACTGAGGAACACACTGCAACTCACCATCTCCATCAATTCCCTTGTACTCCATCTAATTATTAGCTCTACTGTGACCTCACCTTCAATGCCTTCACTCTTCTGTAAAAGCAGGCAGAGATCACTAATTATTTTTATGGCCAATAACACCTTTAGCACTAATACCTGCGTGCCGAAATAGAAGCAATAGTAAGAGACCATAATGAATGAGAGATGTCTTTGTTTTTTTTTATAATTCTATGTGCTGCGCTTGGCTCTTCTCAGGGAGCGGGCAGCTCACAGCTCGTTTGTCAGCTTGCCTGTTGATGGAATTTCAGCGTACAGCACACAAATCACAGCTGAGCGACTTCAAAGCAACAACACTAATCATGCAGCTTTAAACTGACTAGCGAACGCTTTCATAAATATTTTTTTTTCTCTCTCTCTTAGGTCATCTGAAATTCCTTTTTAATTACCTACGTCAGAGCCCGGACACCGTTATAGAGACTTTCTTTTCACCCCTCGAATAAGAAAAGAGAGGATTAGCTTCACTTTGTAGTCGACAGATGCTCCAGTTTCAGAGTGATATGTGTAATAGAAGAGTAAGCCATGGCATAATTTGCTGAGAGAAAAGGTGAGAGATGTATCGTGTTGTCAGATCTGTTGGGGGAGTTCCCAAGAGGCTTCTCTTCAGAGGGATGTTCATAGAACTAGCTGCCAACCTCTGTTTTTCATGGCTACATACATTCATTCGCTCTTAGATCAGTATTAAACTGCCTTTTTACTGCCCTGCTCTGTCTTCCATAAGCATCTGTAGACAGACACTCAGTAGAAGGGAGGCAGGCGTTGTTGGAGTCTCTTGGTAACATCAAAACAGCTTGACGTTAACTCTCTGTGACATTATTACTGGATGTTTGTGAGTGCACAGCTGAGTGATATGGTTTAAGAAACATCTACAGAAATCTCTGAGAATCAATAGTTCTGTGACTAAGACCCACCGAATGCTTCCCACACCTGCTCCATCAAGGTCCTGGCTCTGTGTGCATTACAGGCCAAAGGATGTTTACTACTACAAACTGACGGCTAAGTCATGCATAATTGACATGCGGTGTACAAGTTTGAAACTAATTTGCTGCTGTATGGTTAATAACTGTAAAATCAAAATGTAGCAATGTTCCAACATCCAGTCTTCAAAGGCAGCATAATGAGCAGAGAGAGGAGTTCAAAGGGAATGCTAAAGTGTTTGTATAGAGCAATATAGCATCCGCAGAGCTGCTTATTTTGCCCCTGATATGGAGGTCATTGAAATGTTACATGAAAGGACTGCAAAAGAGGAGTTTAACAGAAAAAACAGGTTAAAGCATACTGCTCCGGGCAACAGGGGAAACAGTTAAGCACTCTTCTCATTTAGTCTTAGCTTTCTTGTGTCATTCTCTCATCTCTCATCTTTTCACAATTGCCTTTGTTTTGTTTTTGTTCTCAATTTCACTTTTTTTCTGTATACTACAATTGTAGAATAAATGCAAACTATTGGTTCCCCTTCTGTCGCTCTCTTCGACATTGTGTCGGAGAAGCGACACTAGGGGTCTCTCTTGAGCACCGAATATACCTCTGATCAATGAAAAAAGGCCAATGAGAAGTTGGCAGCTAGTATTTGCATACCCCACCCCCGGAAATACAGGTATAAAGGCGAGGAAATACTGTGAGTTCATTCAGAAAATTTCTTCGGAGCCGATGGTTGTGCATGCTGTTCGCGTAAAATCACACCAGTTCCAGTATTCCTCTGACGCTCTGCATGCTGTTGGATTGACGGCGCATTATAGCGGCTATTTCTCCTCCTTGCACGGCAGTGCAATTTGCCCCTGGGCGCTTCGACAGAGCAGAAACCAAACTCTAAGAGAGTTATTTAAAAGAGTGATTTCCTCTGAAAGAGTATGTTTTTCACTAAAAGAGCAATACACGGCAGCGTCGAACGTCCTTTTCAGGACGCGTCTTTCTAAAGATACCTTTCCGCCCCTGTGTAGTTCCTGGATGTGGTAGAGTGCTCTCCGCTTCAGATGGCCACAGGCTTTGTCTCGTGTGTCTGGGCAGTGATCACACCGAGGCTGCGTTTGTGGATGGCTCATGCTCTCACTGCGAGAGCATGACCATGACAACGTTGCAGTCGCGGCTTGCTTTCAACAGAAACAGCGGCCACTCCAGCCGCCCCCCGCATTGCTCCTTCTTCCCACGGGATTGAGGATGGTGCGAGTGGTGCTGGAAGCGATCTGGGGATGGCAGCGTCGAGCTCCGTCGGATACCCCCCCTCAGACCACCCATCCCCCGGCACGCTCGTTGACTCCCGTCCGTGCTCGAGGCAACAGCGGCTCGCCTCACAGCCAGCCTGCCTATCCTCTGGAGCTCAAAGCAGATGAGCTCGCTGCTGCATTGGAGAGCGCGGCATCTGACGCTGATGACTCCCTTGGGCTGCCGCCTTCGGGCCAGCACGCCCAAGCTGAGGCTGACGCTCAGATGTCCGATATGCTGCCGCCCGTTTTTTCAGGAGGTGCATGATGAGCTGACGTCACTGTGGAGAGCACCCTTCTCCACCCGTAACAAAGCCACTCGCTCATCCGCTCTCGCTAAACACGAAGGCGGAGCGGCCCACGGGTACACGGCGATTCCCATGGTGGATAGGGCTGTTGCGCTCCACCTGTGTCCCGGAAACCCTACCACCTGGCGGGGTCACCCTGTGCTCCCTTCCAAGGCCTGTAGGACAACATCCTCGCTGACAGCAAAGGCCTACAGCATCTCCAGACAAGCCACTTCTGCCCTGCACTCCATGGCCCTCCTGCAAGTCCACCAGGCCAAGGCGCTCAAAGAGCTGCACATGGGTAGCCCTGATCCCGATGTGCTGCAGGAACTGCGCTCAGCGACCGACCTCGCCCTTAGATCCACAAAGGTCACAGAGCAGTCACTCGGGCAGGCAATGGCCACGCTCGTTGTCCAGGAACGTCATCTGTGGCTGAACTTGGTCAAGATGCGTGAGACCGACAAGATTCGCTTTCTCGACGCCCCAGTCTCCCAGTTCGGCCTCTTCGGCGACACCGTCGAGGACTTTACCCAGCAGTTCTCCACGGTGAAGAAAAAGACGGAGGCCATCTCTCATTTCTCTCAGTCTGCCGCCATGGGCCATGAGTCTGCTCACCGAGGGCGATGGGCCATGAGTCTGCTCACCGAGGGCGTCACCGAGGGCGTCCCCCTGAGAAGAAACAACAAGCTTCTCCGCCTCAACCTGGGCCCAGCTCTCAGCCCACGCGTCGAGCGCTCTGCAGGAAGCAGACGCCCCCCGTCTCACGGACCCCCTCGAGAACCCGGAAGGCTCCCAGGCCCTCAGAGCTCGAGATGTTAGCTCCGGAGATGGTAAGACCACTCTGTCCCCCGTTGGAGGGCCGGGAGGAGAATCTTCTGTTGAATATATTTCATTTGCCGCTCCCCTCATACGGGCAGTGGTACCCAAATTCTCAATAAAAGAGCTATTTCTTTTGTCTCTGGGTCATCTGGCCTGCAAATGCCATTCTCACGGCACTCTGCCACCCGATCTCAACAGTCCCGGCATGCTGGACGCAGTCCCCCAGCCTTCAGCCCCACGACTGTCCCCCGGCCGGCCGGCTCTGACGAGTCCAGAGGACGCCACTACAGGACCTCCTTTCACAGCACTAGAGCCTCGGGACGCGTCCTCGCCTCCCAATGCCGTACTACCCCGCCGGGTACGTCAAAAATACTCGTCCCCTTGGTGCCCCTAGCATGGAGATTGGATGCATGGCTCTCACTTCCCAACCCGTCACGCTGGCTGGCCCGGACCATCCGACTCGGTTACGCAATTCAGTTTGCCAGGCCCCGCCCACCTTCGCGGGCATCCGCTTTATTGCAGTACACGGCGAACATGTCAAATCCCTGCGCGCGGAGATCGCTACTCTTTAACTCAAAGATGCGATAGAGCCTGTCCCTCCAACCGAAATGAAGAAGGATTTCTACAGCCCTTACTTCATTGTACCCAAGAAAGGCGGCGGCTTTGACCGATCTTGGACTTGCGAGATTTCAACTGGGCATTGCTCAAACTCCCGTTCGAAATGCTCACGCAGAGGTACATCTTAACATGCGTCCGGCATCTAGATTGGTTTGCAGCGGTAGACCTGAAGGACGCGTACTTCCACGTCTCAATTCTGCCACGACACCGACCCTATCTATGGTTTGCGTTCAACAGCCTGTCGTTTCAGTACAAAGTCCTCCCCTTCGGCATGTCTCTGTCCCCTCGTGTCTTCACGAAAGTCACAGAGGCAGCTCTTGCCCCGCTCCGAGAAGCCGGCATCTGCATACTCAATTGCCTCGATGACTGGCTCATACTGGCCCACTCCCAAGAGTTACTATGCACTCAAAGAAACCAGGTGCTCAGGCACCTCAGCCGCTTGGGGTTTCAGGTCAACCGAGAAAAGAGCAAGCTCACCCCGGTTCAGAGCATCTCTTTCCTCAGCATGGAGTTATACTCAGTCTCAATGTCAGCACGCCTCACCAACGAGCGTGCTCAGTCAGTGCTGAAATGCCTCTCCAAGTTCAAGCCAGGCACTACGGTCCCTCTAAAACTCTTCCAGAGGCTCCTGGGGCATATAGCATCCTCCACGGCGGCCATGCCACTGGGGTTGATGCATATGAGACCACTTCAGCATTGGCTTCAAACTTGAGTCCCGAGACGAGCGTGGCGCCACGGCATGCACCATGTGACAATCACCCCCGCCTGCCGCCAGACACTCAAACCCTGGACAGACCTCTGCTTTCTACGGGCAGGTGTGCCCCTGCAGCAGGTGTCCCGACGCGTCCTGGTCACGACCGATGCCTCCAGACTGGGTTGGGGCACCGTGTGCAACGGGCACGCAGCTGCGGGCCGTTGGAGAGGGGCCCCACTGCGCTGTCACATCAATTGCCTAGAGTTGCTGACTGTTTTCATTGCCCTGTGGAAGTTTCTCCCGCTAGTTCGGGACAAACATTTCCTAGTCAGATAAGACAGCACCACTACATATGTAGCGTACATAAATCGCCAAGGTGGAGTACGCTCTAGCCACATGTCACGACTCGCCCGTGCCACTCACATCCCCGGCAAACTCAATGTGATAGCGGACGCGCTGTCACAACAACGCTTGCTCAGCGGAGAGTGGAGGCTTCACCCCCAGTCAGTCCAGCTGATTTGGGAACGATTCGGCGAGGCCCAGGTAGATCTATTTGCCTCCCAAGAGACCTCCCACTGCCTGTTCTGGTATGCCCAAACAGAGGCTCCCCTCGGGGCAGACGCACTGGCACACAGCTGGCCCATGGGGCTCCGCAAATACGCATTTCCCCCAGTGAGCCTTCTTGCACAGGTGCTGTGCAAGGTCAGGGAGGACGAGGTACAAGTCACACTAGTGGCTCCCTATTGGCCCACCCGGGTCTGGTTCTCGGACCACATACTCCTCACGACAGCCCCTCCCTGGCAAATTCCGATCAACCAAGTCAGAGCCCCTTCCACCAGGCATCTCTACGCCCTGAAGTGGCGCTTGTTCGCAAATTGGTGTTCTTCCCGAGCCGAAGACCCACAGAGGTGCGCAGTTAGGTCAGTGCTCTTATTCCTGCAAGAAAGGCTGGAGGGGAGGCTGTCCCCTTCCACCCTAAAGGTGTATGTCGCTGCTATCGCGGCCCACCACGACGCAGTAGATGGCAACTCCCTGGGTAAGCACGACTTAATCATCAGGTTCCTAAGAGGCGCCCGGAGGTCAAATCCTTCCTGGCAAAGCCTGTTCCCCTCCTGGGACCTCTCGGTAGTCCTCGCGGGCCTCCAGAGACCTCCCTTTGAGCAGCTAGAATCAGCTGGACTCAGGGCCCTCTCTCTTAAGACTGCCCTGTTGATCGCGCTCGCTTCCATCAAGAGGGTCGGGGACCTGCAAGCGTTCTCTGTAAGCGACACTTGCCTGGAGTTCGGTCCGGCAGACACACATGTGATCCTAATACCGCGACCGGGCTACGTGCCCAAGGTTCCTACCTTTAGAGACCAGGTAGTGAACCTCAGAAAAATCCTGAATGAACTCATAGTATTTCCTCGCCTTTATACCCGTATGTCCGGGGGCGGGGTATGCAAATATTAGCTGTCAACTTCTCATTGGCCTTTTTTCATAGATCAGAGGTATATTCGGTGCTCAAGAGAGACCACTAGTGTCGCTTTTCCGACACAACGTCTCATTCCCTCCATCAGGGAACGTAGGTTACATCCGTAACCTAGACGATATTTGTGTAAATACATTAAGAGGCATCAGTTTTTGGCCATGTTTCCATCATATCTTACCACAGACAAAGACTCTGGCTCTATAGACCTTATTCAAAATAGTGGCATCTTTTATTTTAGATGGGAATAAAAATTAGGCTGTAAGGGATAGAGGCAGAGGTTGCACTATGGAACATCTTTATCCATCACTCTGACAGACTATTTTTATCCATTAACCTTGTTTTAATTTTATAAGTGCTACATTCAGGGGCATAGAATCCATTATAATGATGTTAGGGGTAACAGCTGGGTCCCCAATATGAATATTGATGAATAAAAACTCTAAAAACTCAAAGTTTGCAATCAATCGAGAGACAGTTTACTGATTGTTCTCTGCAGTACCAATAAGCTTCACAAGTCAATTGAGTCCAGTGGTTCAGTAATACAGAAGAAAAAGAAGAAGCTGTCTTTCAACTTTCAAAAACATTCACAAGCAGTTATAGTCATATGCAAATTGAATTAGAGGTGTCACATTACAACATTTTCTGAGATTCCTATAGGTCACTTACTTCAAACATCTTAGCACTTTACAAATATGGTCTGTTTCCACCTTCATGCAAACAATCATTAGTTAGCCATAACATAATCAAGTTCCCATTATTGGTTTGATAGAACTTATGTGCAGATGTCAAGGGAAAGTGATAATTTATGACTACTACTTTTTCTCTTCATCAAGAAAGTACAAAGGAAAGGTTATTCATGCCCAAATCGGTTTTCCCTCACAACCTCATTGACCAGTGGAAAGAACATCCTAATTTGTGAAAAAAAACCAATTGAGACTCATTGAGTCACTTTATAAAATTGCTACAATAACTTGGAAAAGTAAAATAAAAAAATTAAATTGAATTATTCTTGGATCATCATTACCTTTTCCCCACAATTGCATGTTATTAAAATGTGTTTTACTTTATTGTTATGTCTTATTAAGAAAGAACTGACCAAAAATTTACTTCAACCACTCACAAATGTGACCAAGAATAAAGCACATACTTCCATTTTATTTATTTATTTATTAAAGGCACGTCATTTGTTTCATTGGGCTACTCAAGGAATAAATTAAATGTCAATGATGCATTTCTGAGTGAACCAAAATATTCAATGTCAAATTATGTAGTATGAGATTTTTTTTATTTTTTATTGGGATTTGATTGGATGGAAAAATGTTAGGCTATCATTTTATTGGTTAATAATATTTTTACCCCACCCACACAGCCTTTGTTTCATCAGCAGGAAAGAAAAGTAATTTCTGAGGCAGAGGAAGTTATTACATTTTGATTAAATATTATAAAACCAACCTTTTTTCTGTTTAGAATAAAGTGCACAGATAAATTGTGTACAATACAACCAGAGACAATTATTAAGAAAGTACATTGTGTCTATTCTATTTCCATTAAAACAGCTTTTTTTAATGAAAAATGTACATTATTTAATATTCGAACATTTCTTTGAATATACAGATTTTTCATGAAACAAATCTCTCAGTCTTCTACACAATGAACCTCTCTCCAGCATTCTAACAATGAGATAGCTGGAACTCTTAAGAACACTTCACAACAGCCCTGAATCTGTTTACCAACATTAAGAATCACCCACTGGTAGTACATACTTGTGAAAACACAAACAGCCATTCACTCATACACACATGCTCAGGCAACCACACCATGGCCTTCATTCCAGATCCACTCTCTTTCTTCAAGGATTTAGAACTAAAGAATCCCCTTTAGAAGAGAGATGGATCTATTAGAATCCCTCTGAAAAGTGGACGAGAGATGTGTGAAAAAGAGAGGAGGGATAGCAGAGATAAGGAGGGAGCAAAGTAGAATAGAATTGAGGAGAAATCACATAAATCAGAGAGAAAGAGGGGCAGAATAAATGCTACATAGCCTTAGGCAAACAGTGAACAATTGCTACTCTGCCTCATGTAACCCACTGAAACCTTACACAGCAAAAATTTTTTTCAGTCAATTAATTTTTGCTGGTTGGAGATGGAGTGCTCACTCAGGGGGCTTTATATGTCTCACTGCACTGAAGGGTATTAGTCAGCAATACAAAGCTTATTCCCGATGACACTCAGCACAGAATAAACAACAAAGGCATCATCAAATACACAAAGTATATCACTTTAATGCAATATCAATACTCCACTATAATATTTAATGGCCAATAAAAGTGTTTCAGCTTGTGAAATATATTTTAGATTATTTCAAACTGTTTTTCTTTCCAAAAGATGTGTGTGTGTGCATGTGTGCGTGTGTGTGTATGTGTGTGTTTCTGTACATTCTTAGTTATAGTTTGGGGACAAAACCTAAAAAGTTATAATTGAATTTTTACAAAAACAATAGAAGTTAATGGTATTTCCCCATTTAGACAGATTAGGAAATGTGTGTGTATTCATGCTTGGCTATAGTTTGCAAAACATATTTCCCAAAAGTGAGCTAAATCTGACTAAATCTGACAAAATATTTGAGGATGTTCTCATTTTTATAGTTTTTTTCTTTAACCTTCAAATGCTAAAATTTTCTTCTAGGGTTGGGTGTCAAATATTGCCACTTGTACTAGAGCTGCTCGTGTCAACAGGTGATACCAAAAGCGGCCTTTGGTGTCAATTTCCGATGCATTCCGCAAGTGCATTGCTTTCAATGGTACATGTTTAGTGTCAAAAACAGAGGCAAAGAGCATCAGATTTTTAGCATCGTGAAATTATATTTTGAAGTACATCTGGATATATGCCAGGTCATAATGCTCTTCTGCGCCATTTGATTATTATTTGATTCATTGCTGATATGATCGGTTTAAAATGTTCACAAACATTTATTTTAAATTAAATTCATTTTACCGCCTAATTTTCATTTGGTGGTAATAGCGCAATCTAAAATGTGGCAGGCAATTTTTGTAAATGAAGTGCAATTTACATTGAGCCTAATTTGCATAGAAAGGAGACGTGTTTGCGCAGAAAGGAATGATAATGACTTCAAATAAATTCAAGACGCAGCGCAATTTCAGTGCTGATTGCACCTTCTAAAATAGATTGCGAGTGGTTAGCTAATAAGAAATACCATGCGCAACTGTTTAGTGAATCTGAATGTTGTTGATAGTTGTGACTTTAATAAATATTCAGAATAAATAACTGAATAGTTTACCCATAATTTTCATTTATCGTTACACTGCTGGTTTTTGGAATTGTATTGTGTTGTTGAAAATATTTAAGTAAATAGTTTACAATATTTAATTGTATGAATTTAATTGTAAAAGTTATTTATTTTTACTCATTTTGATTTTCAATACTTTGCACATTAAAATATGTTTAACTGTATAATTGCGTTGTCCATAACTGCTTTAAAATACGAAAGCCATTTCTTTTTACTTTGTTTCTCAATAGACTGCTTAAAACTATTGGGGGGACTATGCATGATAAAACGAGGTATATACTGTAAATATTCACATTAATACATATTTATTAATCATAAAGCTGCTAGAGTGAGAGCAGTGCTGTGGGTCTTCTCTTATTCTTTATAAGCTTTAGGGATTGTGTGTGCACATTTCTCATTGGCCAGCATGCACTACTGAAGCTGATGCCCAACAGCCAGTCATTTAGTTAAAAGATGTAGGATCAAGTTACAAGTAAATGCACCAAGTAAATATACCTGCTTGGTGGCTATGTCAGAGGAAAAATAGACAGACAGAGAGAGAGAGAGAGAAGTGTGGCTGTAAGGAGTGAGGGAAAGACACCAACGGCGTGAATCATGACTTCAATAAAGAGCCCAGCACAGATCAATACAGCCCACAGTGGAGCGAGGACACGCCAGCCCACATAGTGTGTGTGACTGTTTGCGCAAGATGTCAGTGTGTGGCTTATATGTTAGATGCTAGTGTGCGTGTTAGTTCTGTGCAGTTTTGCCCTTGACCAATTGCATGTCATCTGTCTATAAATGTTTGATGAAAAGTGACACTTTTTAGACCAGAGCAGGTATCTAAGCTGATACTGTCACACTTGAAGAATGGGAAGACAAGAGGTGCGGATCCAAATGCGGTTTTTATTTAACGTATAATAACTAAAAGGGTAAACACAAAGCAAAGTCCACGACGGGAAAAACAGGCAACTGAAAACACAATGAAACTGATCAAACACGAGGGAATAAACACTGGAGCAAATAAGAAGTCCACGAGGGGAAAAGTAAACCAACACAAACTAACACAGAGCGGAACATGAGACGACAGGGCATCCACGACGGGCTGGGAAAACCTGGAGAAAGCACGAGAGGTTACACATAGGCATAAACATGAAACGGTAACGATCGACAACGGAGAGAGGAAACGACGGGGTTAAGTAGACAGACACAGTGATAACAAAACAAGCGACAGGTGCGGACAATAATGCTGTGACAGCGGTGATGAGGAGTGAGGAAGAAGGGAAGTGTAGTTTTAACAGAGACAGTGAAACACAGGCGGACAACAAGGAAGAAATGACAGGGAGCGTGTTAGGTGAAACAGAAAACACGGGACGGATAACAAGGACGAGCGACATGGAACGTGACTGGCGAGGGTGAAACAGAAAACACGGGACGGACCACATGGAAATGTGACAAGAGAAACAGAGAACACAGTGAGGACAACGGGGAATCTTGACAGAATCCCCCCTCAAAAGGACCGGATTCCAGACGGACTTAAGACACAGACAAGAAACAATAGCAGGGATAAACAGATGTTCAAGGCGAGAGGGGCTAGACAAGGAGAAAAAAAGACGGACCAAAGGGGGCACAAGGGACACAGACCAAGGGGGCACCAGGGACATGGAGACAGACTACGGGGGCACAAGGGGAAATTAGGCAATCCAAGGAGGCAAAAGGGGCAAATAGGCAGTCCACGGGGGCACAAAGGGCAGACGTGCAGACCAGGGAGGCCGAGAGGGCAGGTGAGCAGTCTCTGGGGGTGTGTGCAAGGACCGGTTCAGGGGACCCGGGAGGTGGCCACAGGACCGGGACAGTTCGAGGAGGCCTGGGAGGCGGCCACAAGACAGGGACAGGTCTAGGGGGCCTGGGAGGTGGCCATCGGACAGGGACAGGTCCAGGAGGCCTGGGAGGCGGCCTCAGGACAGGGACAGGTCTAGGAGGTCTGGGAGATGGCCGCAGAACAGATGCCGGTTCAGGGGACCCGGGAGGTGGCCACAGGACCGGGACAGTTCGAAGAGGCCTGGGAGGAAGAGTGGCCACCAGGGGAGCTGGCGGAGCCAAGGAGGACTTCTGAGATGGCGCAGTCGAAGACTTGGGTGGTGGCGCCGAAGGAGGCGCAGGCAAGGCCACAGGAGACCCTGGGGGCGGAGCTGCGAGGGGCTCTGGAGATGAAGCTGAGGGAGGCTCTGGGGGCTCAGGAGGCAGAGCCGAGGGAAGCTCTGGGGCCTCAGGAGGCGGAGCTGAGGGAGGCTCTGGGGGCTCAGGAGGCGGAGCTGAGGGAGGCTCTGGGGGCTCAGGAGGCGGAGCTGAGGGAGGCTCTGGGGGCTCAAGAGGCAGAGCAGTGAGAGGCTCAGGAGGCAGAGCCGTGGGAGGCTCAGGAGGCAGGGCCGTGGGAGGCTCAGGAGGCAGGGCCGTGGGAGGCTCAGGAGGCAGGGCCGAGGAAGGTGGCGCCGTAGGAGGCTCTAGAGGCGAAGCTCTGGAAGGCTCTGGAGGCAGAGCCGAGGGAGGTGGCGCCGTAGGAGGCTTTGAAGGCGGAGGCCTGGAAGGCTCTGGAGGCAGAGCCGATGGAGGTGGCGCCACAGGAGGCTCTAGAGGCGGAGGCCTGGAAGGCTCTGGAGGTGAAGCCAAGGGAGGCTCAGGAGGTGGAGCCGAGGAAGGCTCAGGAGGCGGAGCCGAGGAAGGTGGTGCCGTAGGGGCCTTTAGGGGCGGAGCCGTAGGAGGCTCGGGAGGCGGAGCCGTAGGAGGCCCTGGAGGCGGAGCCGAGGAAGGTGGCACCATAGGGGCCTTTAGGGGTGGAGCCGTAGGAGGCTCGGCAGGCGGAGCCATAGGGGGCTCAGAAGGCTCTGGGAGAAGAGCCGTAGGAGGCTCGGGAGGCGGAGCTTTAGAAGGCTCTGGAGTCTCTGGTTGCAGAGCCGTAGGAGGCTCTGGGGGCGGAGCCGAAGGAGGCTCGAGAGGCGGAGCTGTAGGAGGCTCAGGTGGCGGAGCTCTAGAAGGCTCCAGGGCCGGAGCTCTAGAAGGCTCGAGAGACTCGAGAGGTGGAGCCCTGGAAGGCTCGTGTGACTTGAGGGGCGGAGCCCTGGAAGGCTCGGGAGGCGGAGTTCTGGAAAGCTCGAGAGGCGGAGCTCTGGAAAGCTCGAGAGGAGGAGCTCTGGAAAGCTCGAGAGGAGGAGCTCTGGAAAGCTCGAGAGGAGGAGCCCTGGAAGGCTCGGGAAGCAGAGCCCTAGAAGGTTCGAGGGGCGCTGGCTGTTGGACGGTCATGGCCGCTGGTGCTGGCTCTTGGACGGTCATGGCTGCTGGCGCTGGCTCTTGGACGGTCGAGGCTACAGGCGCTGGCTCAGGGACGGTCGAGGCTACAGGTGCTGGCTCACTGACTTCAGGGGCGACAGGCTCGCTCACAGTGACGTGCGTAGGCGTTGGCTCGCTCACCGTGATATGCGAAGGTGCCGGCTCGCTGACCGTGGCTGACGTGGGCACAGGCTCGCTGACCGTGGCTGACGTTGGCCGGAAGGCGGAAGCCCGTCTTCTGTTCCTCCTCCGGGCAGACGAAGTGGGCCGTGCAGGCTCACTGACCAAGGAAGGTGTGGGCTCTGGCTCGCAGGTCGTGGCTGACGTGGGCACAGGTTCGCTCACCGTGACAGGCGTGGGGGCGAGCTCGCTGACCGGTGGGGCAGGTGGAAGAGGATGAGCCAAGGACGACTGGAGGGCCACCGCCGTGGGAGGAGAGGCAGGATCCTCAACCACCTCCACAGTAAGCAGTGAGCCGCATGCCAGAAGTGTCTCCTCCATGAATTCACAGAGCGTCCAGCCACGCGTCGCCAGCGGCAACCGCTCCTGGAGCGAACCGGTCAGGCTAGCCTGGAAGAACACCACCAGGGAGGAGTCAGGATAGTCGGTGGCGCTTGCTAGGAACAGGAAGTCCCTAATGTGTTCCTCCACCGGGCAGCTTCCTTGCTTCAGGTCCAGGAGGCGGCAGCATGCCCGGATAACCGCTGGATCCATATTTTGGTTGATCGTTCTGTAACACTTGAAGAATGGGAAGACAAGAGGTGCGGATCCAAATGCATTTTTTATTTAACATATAATAACTAAAAGGGTAAACACAAAGCAAATTCCACGATGGGAAAAACAGGCAACTGAAAACACAATGAAACTGATCAAACACGAGGGAATAAACACTGGAGCAAATAAGAAGTCCACGAGGGGAAAAGTAAACCAACACAAACTAACACAGAGCGGAACACGAGATGACAGGGCATCCACGACGGGCTGGGAAAACCTGGAGAAAGCACGAGAGGTTACACATAGGCATAAACATGAAACGGTAACGATCGACAACGGAGAGAGGAAACGACGGGGTTAAGTAGACAGACACAGTGATAACAAAACAAGCGACAGGTGCGGACAATAACGCTGTGACAGCGGTGATGAGGAGTGAGGAAGAAGGGAAGTGTAGTTTTAACAGAGACAGTGAAACACAGGCGGACAACAAGGAAGAAATGACAGGGAGCGTGTTAGGTGAAACAGAAAACAAGGGACGGATAACAAGGACGAGCGACATGGAACGTGACTGGCGAGGGTGAAACAGAAAACACGGGACGGACCACATGGAAACGTGACAAGAGAAACAGAGATCACAGTGAGGACAACGGGGAATCGTGACAGATACATATATAGCTCAGTATTTAAAAACAGCTCAAGGTATGGCTACTGGCTGCTTTATTCTCTGTATATTTTTAAAGGCGCTTACCATGTAAAAAAAATAAATGAATAAAAACATTTTTAGGACTCACTCAGAAATCGTTTTTTGGTGATGCCACAGCCATGAGGACACTAACATACTGTATGACTGATCAATCAAAACAGAGGTCATTTGCATATTTGAAAGTATAATACTTAAAGATTTAAAGACCTCTTGAAATCACTTGATGCAATTTTCTTTCCTGTGTTCATGCATTTTCTTTTGAAACTGGAACTTTGGGTGGGATGTATCAAAAGGCTTGTCCCTTTTGTTTGAAAAATAGCCAATAGCCTCTGTTTTACATCAAAGCCATGAACCATAATTTGCTACTTGATGGTCGATTCATACTGTTGTAAAATTTAAATGAAGCTATGCAGATATAATGCAACTATATGAGTTGTAAATGTTAAATTTTCAATACACTTAAAGAGTTTTTTCCCAAAAATGAAAGTAATCTCATAATTTACTCACCCTCAAGCCATACTAGATGTATATGACTTTCTTCTTTCAGCCAAACACAATCAGAGTTATACAAAAAAAAATATCCTGGCTCTTCCAAGATAAATATCCATATTTATAACTTTATAAACTATAATCACTGGCTTCCGGTAATAGCCGTCAATGTGTTCATGAGAGAGTATGTCGTAGGCATAACGCAAGCTCCGATGAGAAGTGACGAACGCGGAAGCACAGAGGATAGAGGAAGCCAGTGATTATAGACCAAAAAAAGGTAGTCATTTGCAGGTGGTAGGCTATTAGGGGGAAGGACATTATCTTTCCAGAGAGCATTTGTGCAAAACAATATATATAGTCAAATATTTTCGATCGGTTTTCCAAGAAGAAAAAAAAATTACATTTTAAATTCGTATCTGCTAAAAGCATATACAGTACTTATGGCTATGGCTAAGCTCAGACATACGCAAAGCCACAACAATCCCTGTTTATAGCCTTTTGGAATATGGCCATGTAAAATGAAATGTTTACTGTTTTCAGTGCACGAATGCTACAAAAGTGTAGGCTATTGCCTTTTTAAACTTCCAAATTAATATCTCTCCCAATTCATTACACCCTGAATGCATAAAAATATTTTTTCTACTTTTCACTTCCATTAACATGCATTAGGATTGCCCTCTGTTCGATGATGTTTGGCTGAATTCCACAGCACTGAAGTCTTTATAGGTGGTTGCAACATGTGAGGTATGGACAGTGCTTGTTCCTGGTTCTGTTTGATGCGCCGTGTTGAACAAGGAATTGTTCTATCATGATGTTTGTCAAACTGTTGACATCTGTTGCTGGTTGACTTAATAGGGACTTGACTTAATAGGATCAAATGAGAATATATGCTTAAGTGAAGCTTTATGTGTTTACTAGGGGATGAGATCATTGTTTCTATAGGCTTACTGTAGTTTCGCCAAGTAAGATGTGCTCTTGTATTAGGTTAGGGTTAGGTTTAATGTGAAATATATATCTTTTTGAACTGTTGACTTCTAGCAGGCACTACATTGCACTGAGTACCAGAACCACCTGAAGCACAGGAACAGTTTTTTCTCTCAGGCTATCCATCTCATGAACAGTTAAAACTGCCCCATTGGGCAATAATTATTTGCAACACACAGCTTAGTCTATATACAGTTGAAGTCAGAAGTTTACATACACCTTGCCCAAATACATGTAAACTCTGTTTTTCACAATTCATGACTTTTAGTTCAGTTAGGATCACTACATTATTTTAATATTGAGATAATTATTTATTTCAGCTTTTATTTCTTTCATAACATTTCCAGTGGGTCAAAAGTTAACATGGTATTTGGTAGCATTGCCTTTAAATTGTTTAACTTGGGTCAAATGTTTTGGGTAGCCTTCAATAAGCTTGCTGTAATTTTGGCCCGTTCCTCCAGACAAAATTTATATAACTGAGTCAGGTTTGTAGGCCTCCTTGCTCGCACATGCTTTTTCAGTTCTGCCCACAAATGTTGATTGACTCAGATTGAGCTCATGGCTTTGTGATGGCCACTCCAATACCTTGACTTTGCTGTCCTTAATCCATTTTGCCACAGCTTTTGAGGTATGTTTGGGGTCATTGTCCATTTGGAAGACCCATTTGCAATCAAGCTTTAACTTTATGGCTGATGTCTTGAGATGTTGCTTCAATATATCCACATAATTTTCATTCCTCATGATGCCATCTATTTTGTGAAGTGCATCAGTACCACATGCAACATAACACCCCCACAGCATGATGCTGCCACCCCATGCTTCATAGTTGGGATAGTGTTTTTAGGCTTGCAAGCCTCACCCTTTTTCCTCCGAAAATAACGATGGCCATTATGGCCAAAAAGTAAAATTTTTGTTTCATCAGACCAGAGGAAATTTCTCCAGAAAGTAAGATCTTTGTCACCATGTGCACTTGCAAACTGTAGTCTGTTTTTTAATGACAGTTTTGGAGCATTGGCTTCTTTCTTGCTGAGCAGCCTTTCAGGTTATGTCGATAAAGAGCTCGATTTACTGTGGATATAGATACTTTTCTACCTGTTTTCTACAGCATCTTCACAAGGTCCTTTGCTGTTGTTCTTGGACTGATTTGCACTTTTCGCACCAAACTATGTTCATCTCTAGGAGACAGAATGCTTCTCCTTCCTGAGCGGTATGATGGCTGTGTGGTCCGATGGTGTTTATACTTGCATACTATTCTTTGTACAGATGAATTTGGTGCCTTCAGGCATTTGGAAATTGCTCCCAAGGATGAACCAGACTTGTGAAGGTCCACAATTATTTTTGTGATTCTTGGCTGATTTCTTTGATTTTCCCATGATATCAAGCAAAGAGGCACTGAGTTTGAAGTTAGGCCTTAAATTACATCCACAAGTACACCTACAATTCAGTACACCTCCTATCAGAGCTAATTGTCTATAGGCTTGAGATCATTTTCTGGAATTTTCCAGGCTGCTTAAAGGTACAGTGAACTTAGTGTATGTAAACTTCTGACCCACATGAATTGTGATGTAGTCAATTAAATTTGAAACATTTATTGCCTGTAAACAATTGTCTGTAAACAATGAGTTTTAATGACTTAAACTTAAGTGTATGTAAACTTCTGACTTCAACTGTATATTTATCCAACACACCCTACCTCTTCTGCCATACATTCCCTTTCATCAATTTTTTAGATTTTTTTATTATGTTCTCTGTCTTGTTGTATTGTTTGTGCACTTGAAGCTTCTGTCACCAAGACAAATTAATTTTATGTGTAAGCATACTTGCCAATAAAGCATTCTGATTCATTTTTTAAACACTGGCCCTTAACACTTACTTAGTTTACAAATTTTAAACCATGACTTGCACTGCACACAAATAACTAATATTGGCATTATATTCATGCTGTTTAGCCAGAGGGGAACTGGCCACCACAGTGAGCCTGGTTTTTCCCAAGGTTATATTTCTCCATTAACCAACATCTTATGGAGTGTTGTGTTCCTAGCCACAGTAGGCTTTGGCTTGCTCACTGTGGTTCTAAATACAATTATGATTTAATTGTTTATTTTTTATACTCAATTTACAATCATATTTAATAAAACTACACAATGATGACTCTAAAACTATATATATATATATATATATATATATATATATATATATATATATACATATATGCATATATATATATAGCAGAGAAAAGGAAACTGTAATTTATATATTACAGTTTCCTTTTCTTTAAACTCTGTGACCTCATCAGCCTTGTACCACAGCCAGGGGCTGGCAGGCGTGAAGGGCTTGCTGGTCCGTATCCATTGGGGAGAATGGGCCATCTCTGAGGGGAGAGCAGGGACACAACACTGGTTAATTCCCATTAACACAGAGAATTGTTAGGGAATTGAGTTCCAGAGAGCATTGCAACTGTGATCTGTGCAGTCATGACTGCGTTTGGAGCACATGCTACTGTTGACACTGTTCTCTTTAAAAAACACATACTACTCAGTTTAATGACTCCATTTTAATGCCAAAAAAGAGACAGGGAAAAGAGAAGAAAGACATATGTAAAGGGATCAATGGAAAGAAGGAGGCGAGAACTGGCTTTTCAACATTAATAATAGTTTAATAATAAACTAAAACAGAAGACAAACACACACATGACGGACATGTCCATAAACGATCTCTCTCTCCCACACGATCCTCTGCAGTCAACCTTTATCCCTCTTGGAAGCTTGATTTGCCTAATACGGGACCGGGTGTGTAGGATCACGACCCGGCCCCGCCCTCCGCCCTGCCACATTTCTCCCTCGTTCTCTCAAGCTGGGGAGCCCCTAGCATGACATACATCCCCCCTCCCCCCCTCTTTCCCTGAGGGAGGGTGTGCCCTAAGCCCCGTCTGCCGGCAGGTCATCCCTGTCTACCTGGACGAGGGAGGGGACAAGGGGAGGGAAACAGAAATAATTAAACTGGGGGGGTACTTCCTGTAACAGTGTAGTACCCCCAAAAAAACACTGTACAATGTAAAAGAGAGGGAAAAGGCCAATGCAGAGCGGCAGTGAGAGAGAGAGAGATGAAAAAAATAAACTCTTACTCGCCAGTTCTCCGATATGCCGCAGCTTGTTCCTCGGCCACACCTTCACCCTCTATCGGACCACAGCCGTGCCTCTCCGGGCAGATCAGAGGCAGACCTCCAGTCCCTGGTAGACGGAACACCCTGCCGCGTTCTTGGGGAACAGAAGGGGTCTCCCCCGCCCCTGGCAGTGGTTCTCCCACTCCAGGCGGTCGGCAGCGAGCCCCTCCCCGCTCGCGGTCGGTGGTCTCAAACCCCGCCGCATTTCAGTAGGTGACTCCTGCGCCCCTGGCAGCGGCCCTGACCACTCCATGCGGTCGGTCAGGAGCCCCTTCTCCCCTCGCGGTCGGCGGCCATCGTCCTCTTCCAGGCGGCTGGGCTCCTCGTCCCCCGGCAGATGGCCGCGGCTGCTCCGTTGGGGTGGACGGTAGTGGCGAGAACTCTACTACGGTGTATCCCTCCTCCTTCCCGGATTTCGGCACCAGTGTAAAGGGATCAAATGAAAGGAGGAGGCGAGAACCGGCTTTTCAACATAAATAATGGTTTAATATTAAACTAAAACAGAAGACAAACACAGACATGACGGACATGTCCGTAAACGATCTCTCGCTCCCGCACGATCCTCTGCAGTCGACCTTTGTCTCTCTCGGAGGCTTGATTAGCCTAATACGGGACCGGGTGTGTAGGATCACGACCCGGCCCGCCCTCTGCCCTGCCACAACATATTATTACTTTTTTCTTTTATAATTTGGTCGATAAAGGTGAAGGACATGTCATGGCTATTTTCTTTAGTGTGTGTGTAACCATAGTCATTGTCTGTTTAAGAGTGTGTGTGTATTTTATACACACACACACACAAACACACACACTCTTAAACAGACAATGACTATGGTTACATGGACACCAGAAAGAGGCATATTGTGAGAAAGGGGGTTATTGCGAGAAAACAATGTTTCCATTGACATGCACTGTTTAAGCAGCACACTCTTTACTCCCATATGCATGCAGTTCATTCAGTAAGCAGCTTAGAAAGCAGCAATGTAATTTTCCCGCAATACTTATGTAAATAACGCATATGGCATCCGAGGAAGACTTCACTATTTTACTCTCTGTTGTTTTGCTTTATATTCCAGAAATGTTGATGTGTTTGTTTCTATCGTGACCTGCAACTGAATTGTGGAGCAGTACAGGGGTCTTAAACAAACATTCTTAAAGAACACATTTATTTTTATTAAAGAAGACATTTTTTATCGCAAGTTTAATGAGTTAAAAGGAAACAAGACAAATGTTTATGTTGGATTGGCCAAGCTTTGTCTGAAGTTTTTAAAATAATTTTAAAGACACACTCACCTAAAGGATTATTAGGAACACCTGTTCAATTTCTCATTAATGCAATTATCTAATCAACCAATCACATGGCAGTTGCTTCAATGCATTTAGGGGTGTGGTCCTGGTCAAGACAATCTCCTGAACTCCAAACTGAATGTCAGAATGGGAAAGAAAGGTGATTTAAGCAATTTTGAGCGTGGCATGGTTGTTGGTGCCAGATGGGCCGGTCTGAGTATTTCACAATCTGCTCAGTTACTGGGATTTTCACGCACAACCATTTGTAGGGTTTACAAAGAATGGTGTGAAAAGGGAAAAACATCCAGTATGCGGCAGTCCTGTGGGCGAAAATGCCTTGTTGATGCTAGAGGTCAGAGGAGAATGGGCCGACTGATTCAAGCTGATAGAAGAGCAATTTTGCCTGAAATAACCACTCGTTACAACCGAGGTATGCAGCAAAGCATTTGTGAAGCCACAACACGCACAACCTTGAGGCGGATGGGCTACAACAGCAGAAGACCCCACCGGGTACCACTCATCTCCACTACAAATAGGAAAAAGAGGCTACAGTTTGCAAGAGCTCACCAATATTTGACAGTTGAAGACTGGAAAAATGTTGCCTGGTCTGATGAGTCTTGATTTCTGTTGAGACATTCAGATGGTAGAGTCAGAATTTTGCGTAAACAGAATGAGAACATGGATCCATCATGCCTTGTTACCACTGTGCAGGCTGGTGGTGGTGGTGTAATGGTGTGGGGGATGTTTTCTTGGCACACTTTAGGCCCCTTAGTGCCAATTGGGCATCGTTTAAATGCCACGGCCTACCTGAGCATTGTTTCTGACCATATCCATCCCTTTATGGCCACCATGTACCCATCCTCTGATGGCTACTTCCAGCAGGATAATGCACCTTGTCACAAAGCTCGAATAATTTCAAATTGGTTTCTTGAACATGACAATGAGTTCACTGTACTAATATGGCCCCCACAGTCACCAGATCTCAACCCAATAGAGCATCTTTGGGATGTGGTGGAACGGGAGCTTCGTGCCCTGGATGTGCATCCCACAAATCTCCATCAACTGCAAGATGCTATCCTATCAATATGGGCCAACATTTCTAAAGAATGCTTTCAGCACCTTGTTGAATCAATGCCACGTAGAATTAAGGCAGTTCTGAAGGCGAAAGGGGGTCAAACACAGTATTAGTATGGTGTTCCTAATAATCCTTTAGGTGAGTGTAGTTCTGAAGGTTATACAGAGAGACAGATGAGATATTTAAATATATATTTAAATAATATTAAATATTTTTTTTCATATATCAAGTTTGTCTCTGGGGTTTCTCATTAATTTATTTAAGAGAAATACAAATAGAGATGTGAGAGTGTTTTAGAGCATATAGAGTTTAAAAATGAAAATGGTAGCTCAAATATTTTGGTCTTGGGTGAATTGATTGAACACATTTCTCATAGTTCATATTGAAATCTCTTATTTGTGATTGTCAACTTGTGTTTTTTTAAAATCTAAGTTTCAAATTGGGTTTTATTTAATCGTATTGCTATTTGCAAGAAGCTATTAAAACATTAGACTTAAAAAAACAAAATCTGGGCTGAGTTAGGTGAATATAGCTTGACAGCTCTAGGAGATTTGGGGATTTTTAAATAATAATTTAAAAAAATACATATTTGTACAATAAAAGGATATTGACTTTGCCAAGCCAACTTAATAAGCTCTTTTTTTGGAACATGAATTTAAGTACTAAAGCAGTGCAAAACTGAGAGGTACTGTATCTTAATTTTCAAATAAGTGTTTTTTGTTTGTTTTACTGATTCAGATTATCTGAAACTCTGTTGCAAACTGGTGTGAATTTTCTCTCTGTTTTGACTGTGCCTTTGTGAGTGGATGTGCTGCTGATTGGCACCAGCCGTTTTTAGACAATACCTGAGCCCAGGAGTGTAGACTGTCAGCAGTCCAAACCCATGGGGGCATTGCCCAGGTGAGCTGAGCATGCTGGGATACTGACCTGCACTAATGTGTCTCCTCTGACTGCCCTGGGCGAACATACACATAGTAATTGTCTAGGGAGTTAGCCAGGCCCAGCACAGCACTAAACTTAGATGAACAGTTTGGCAGAGAGCAGATGCGTTGTTTAGAGATGACTTCAGCAAGTGCAGTTCCTCTGCATATCTGAGTGCTTGTTTGACAGAGATGGTGCCACTTTATGCCCAATGGCAGCACCTTCAGTGCCTCTATTATACACACACTGATACACTTTGATATGCTCTCCCAGCTCACTGTTTCTGTTTTCCTCTGCCAGTGTCTCCCTCTTCTCCTCTGCTCTTCACTATGTAATTAGTCCGATAATGGTGCCGTAAATGTTTTTATTACCTGTTTCAGCACAGAGCCAGTGAGAATCAACAGCTGGAGTTAACACCACGTGTCATTGGAGAGTGGTAGATCAAGGTGAAGGTAGAGACATAGGAGGATTGAGGCAATGAAGGAGTGCAGATGGGTTTAATGCTGCCTTCAAGTTATGTAGGAATGATAGTATTTGCGAGATGAGCATACATAAGTGCCACCACAATGTCAAAATTACTGTTATTTTCCTGGAGCTCCAAATTTCTGATTTGGGAGACATGTCAATTAAAGAATCATGGCAGAAGCAGATTGGTATTGGTAATAAAACATTTTAATTGTGAATGTTGACTGTTCAATTTAGTTTGGGCACAGTTTATGCAATGTTGATGATGAATGGACAACATGGTCTCATAGAGTCATGTTAAAAAACCCTAAATTTTGTTTGCTCATGTACATATCACGGCACTTTCCTGGTTAAATAATCACTAGAGGTACTACAATAACGACTTTTGTTCTCTTTCACTCAAATCACATGTAAAATGGCAGATTATCAGTTAAAATAAATGTTTTTTGCTTTGTTCTTCACACAATGCTATCTCATGGGATCAAAACACTTTTAGTATTGCTTATGACTTGTCATACGATACATTTTGTATTTTTTTTATACATAACCAACTACATTTACAAGCTTGTTCGAACATGATTTTGCAACACCTCAAATGATAGAGCATTGCAATGGCGATGCAAAAGACTGGGGTGCGATTCCCACAGAGCACGCAAGTAAACATGTGAAACAAAATTGTATCAGAAGCAGCAAAAAATTACATGTTTTTTCCAACAAACATTGTTCATGTCACATTTTCTTTTTATGACACAATCTATTAGGTCTAGGTTTAAGCTTTAGGTTAGAGATTTCAGCTTTGTTGTTTTAAAACTATATAGCATTAACCTTCAACCTGTTTTTTGTCTCATATTTGCTCTCATAACACTATTGGATAAGTTTAGGTTTAGGATAGGGAGGTAGGTTTTGTTCATTTAAAACTCAAAAGAGCAATGACTTTACAAACCTCATCTGTTGAGAAAATTTAACTCACTTTTAGCACCACTCAGTGGGCATTTCACCTAGGACTTGAACCATATATCTATAATAATTTAGCAAAAGTGTGTCACAGTCACATGATTTTCAGATCAGGATGAGAATAGCAAAATGTTTGTTAACGTTGAGAATCCTCTTAATAAATGCTTAGGTGCATTCTTGTGTGACAAAACTACTATAAAATGTCCCTTCATTCTCTGTAACAGCACAAGACTGATAACATATTGATAAAGTGTCAATTACACAACGAACATGCATGTTTTATGCTTCATATTTATTATTTTAGCTCTTTAGCTCTGTCTTTTTTCGGGAAGTAAACAATAGATGCATCAAAAAATGCATCATGTCGTAATTACAATTTCCAATCTCAGAAGAAGTGACTTCCTAGTATGACTCGAAGACAGCAGAAAGGTGAAGCAAGACTCACTAAAATCGCACAGAGCACCCAGCTTTTAATTTTTTTTTAATTTGGAATGGCATTTTAAGCAACGCCTGGCAGTTAATGAGAGCGGAAGATGGGACTGGTGAAGGGAAAGAGAGAGAAAAGCCTCTTAGGGCTAACGACGTTAAGCGCCACTGTTGACTCGACACCCACTGAGCCGTATTGACTTCACCTGGGCTGCCTCTGCCAGTAGCAACACCACATTCCTAGTCATGTGCTTGGCTTTTTTCAATTAAAATAAATAATTTGATTTCCACTGCCTTGGCCCCTGACTGAGTAGGGCAAGTGATGGCATGATTGATGTGCCAGATTATGATTATGATTCAGGATGTCACCCTGCAACCTCAGCTTGGTGCCCAGGCACTCTCACATTGCCATTAGAGATGGGTTTGTGTGAGCTGGAGGTGGGTTGTCCTCTCAGCTGTCCATCAGTGATGTTTACAACACCTTCCAGCTCTCAGTGGCACTATAATCACTGAGACAGGCCATAAAACGACCGTTGTGACCTTCACCATCCTCCAGATCTTTGCAAATACACTCCATTTACATCAACTAACCTTTAATCTCCACAAAGTTGATGTGTGTGCATGTGATGAAAAGATGAGGAGTAGGCGGCAGTCATGTTTCAACGTTGGGCTTTGAAGGAGACTGCTTTTTTGGAGAGAGATGTAAAATCGATCCTAATGATCACTTGTGACATTCATATGCAGCTCATTTGCCTCCATTATTTTCCTATAGTGCATTAGATGTTGAAATTTGCTCCTGCTCTAATGTGGTGATGTTTTTTAAAGGGTGAACATGTTCCGCTGAACAGGTTGCAGAAATGGCCCCCTATAGATCTGGTGTAAATTTATGGTTATGATGCCATTGGATTGGTTGGTTTGCTTTATATTTAGAGACTTTATGTTTAGAGGCAGAGGTTTTCTTGGTGTGTACTTTGGTGGGTGATCAGCTAATGTACTGTTTCTAATTAACTGAGGTGCCTAACACATAGTAACTCATTCTCTCAAGGTCACCTCGGCCATTAGATTAGCATATTCGATGGCTTCAAATATTTAACATCATGCCTCTAATGCACTGGCGGACAATATAGTCAATAAGACAGTGAGAGGGATCGTTGGTCAAACAGTCAGGAAGAGCTAAAGGGAAATTAAACACAGACTGACCACTGCTTTAAGAGTACATCATTTTGGTAGTATGGACCTTTTTCACATTTCCAGACTTGGCCTGCTGAAGTAAACTATAGCATAAACTATGGTTAACTTCTATAGAGGTACAAGTGAGACTAGGGGTGGATGATATTACGGTGGACATGATAAACCGGTAGAAATTTGATAACTTGTTCTCATTTTGGATTATCATCTCTATCGCGGTTATGCAAAATCGTCATCGCGTGGCAAGAAATGTGCACCTCATTCTATTTGTACGTTACACGTACGCAGTCTGTCAGAGAAATGGAGGAGAAAAGCAGAGTGGCTTCACGTAAGGGGAGGATTTTTCACGCACTGATAAAATTGCATGAGTCAGATGAGAACATATTTAGATCACTTGTGCTACTCGATTCGGTTTCTCTGGATATCGCGGCACAAACCACAAAGCTTATGTGTAATGTTTTCCCTATGTGTATTGTCCATCCCTTGTCTTGTGTTTGATTATGGGTTTTGTAGTTCTTTTCCTTGTCTTTGTTCATTGGTTCTTGTGTTCATTAGAGTCAGATGTCCCATGTTTGCTTATTAGTCTCAGTGTATTTAATCCCTGTGTTTTCCTCTGTTCATTGTCTTTACTAGGCTGTAATGGTTTGTTCAGTTTGTTTATGTTTCTAGTAGTGAAGGGCAAATCAAGCTTTATGAAGCAATGAGGCTTTCATTACAAATGTTTTGAAAATGGTTTAATTACTCAAAGCTTCAGTTGAAGGTTCAAAATTCTGCAATCTGCTGGTCAAAAAAATTAAGCACAACTATTTGCTACGCTGTGACTGACAATATTTTTGAAGAAATTAAATATATTATGGATTCTATAATTTAGATTTGTGTTGTGTTCACTAAAACAAGGTTTAATATATAAATTTTAAATAAACAAGTGAAGGCTCAAGCCTTAAGGAATATTCGGAGCTCAATACAAGTTAAGCTCAATCGACAGCATTTGTGGCATTAATATTGATAACCACAAAAATGAATTATGACTCGTCCCCCCATTTTTTTAAAACAAGCTAAAATAATGGTTAAAGTGATCGAGGCGTGTGCAATGGGAGTGAATGGGGGGATGAGTCATAATTTTTTTACGTTAAAATATTCACTGTTTCAAAAGTATAGTCACAAGATATAAAGGATATGAGTGTAAACATGATTTTAGTATGATTAAATCACTTACTAACCTTTTCTGTGTAAAGTTATAGCAAATTTTACAACTTCGTTATCATGACAATGTAATGGCAACTAAAATTACTGTAAAACATTATGATATAAACAACTTCACAGCTCAAATAATACATGATTTTTAACAGAACAATTAATGCAAGTGCTTTTATAAAATAATAAGCTTCACATATCTGTGTTTAAGCCCTCTAAAAATGGTCCCCATTCACTTCCATTGTAAGTGCCTCACTGTAACCTCCATTTTTGAACTTTTAAAGCTACACTATGTAACTGTTGGCCCTCTAGTGGTTAAAAAAATAGAACTGCATGCGTCTTGTGAAATGACACTATTTTGGTTGTGGTTCGGCTCTGCTCTGCTCCTCTGCAGAGATTAATGTGGTTTGAGACACTGGTGTACACATGAATACAGGACATCTTATCATATCGAATGGAAAAATAAATAATGAAAGAAAGGAAAAGACGGCTATCCGAAAACAAGTCATCTAAGCAGATAAGTGTCATATCTTATGCTGTTGTTTTGACTTATTGGAAACACTGTTGTTTTGAAATAAATGTTAAATGTAAAAGTTACAAAAGTTAGGCAACATTCGTTAACATTAGATATAACAATTGCTAGTCTGATAAGGTCAAACGTTATAAAGTTTTTATAACTGCAGGATATTCTGTCCAAATAGACCATGGTAGTAACTAATTTATAGATTGTCATTGGTACCATGACCATGATCATTTCAAGACTCGCATGTCCTTGGAAAGCCTAGGACTAAAGGATTTATTTATATAAATTATTGCCGTTCTGAAGAAAAATACACATGTGTGCTAGCAAGTGAAAAGTTCTGAAAGATTTATGTATAATTATTGTATTTCACTACACACAGTGTGTGTGTGCGTGCGTGTGTGTGTGTGTGTGTGTGTGTGTGTGTGTGTGTGTGTGTGTGTCTGTGTGTCTTTTATTACACAACTACACATTAACCATATCAATAAAATATCTTACATGTTGAGTAAGAAAAAAGCCATCTCTGGGTTGCTTTTAAATCCTTTTAGATCTCTGAGATATACACATCTGAAAAGCCAAGACGATGTTGATTCGGGTTTTATTAGGAAGTCTCTTTCCCTGTTTTCTTGTAGACTCTGCTCTGTTCTAGGTTTCTTTGTTTTTACAAAGTGATTCCCTTGAGGTTTGCCATTTTGAGTGATCCATGGTCAATTTTTCACATTGTTATGACAACAAACTTTCAGCTTCAGCTACTCCCACATGCGTGCTACAGTAGCTGGATCTTATTTTCTATGTGTATGGAAATTACGTCAAAATGCAAAGGCGAATGAAGTATAAATGCAATTTCCCACGAAATCTGTCCCGACAGCTCTAAAATATTTATGATATAATATCATTATTATAGGCTTATCAATGTGTATTTGGGTAAAGTAAATACATAGATGGATTTTTGTTGCATTCTCTCATAAATAACATTTTGTTATTTTTTAACAAAAAAAAGACGAGTCAAAATAATTTTTTATGGTAATCAATATAATTCCACAAATGCTGTTGATTATGCTTAACTTGTATTGAACCCGTAACATTCCTTTAAGTGCCTCTTACATGAGTTAATATATTTAAAAAATAAAAACAATATATGAAAGTAAATTAATAACTGATTATCAATGTGATTGGAAAAATAAATATACTTGTGGGCTGGACACTAACATTTTATTAACAGGGGATATACCTGTGGTAATGAACCTATTGAGTTTAAAGTTGTACTGGGATTGCACTTCTTTTGAACCAGATACTGAAGCAGTCACTGGTTTTTAGCCAAATTAAGCTTTGGACGTCACAGAATACGTAATTTATCCAATACGAATCAAGCTCCAATACAGTGCTTCAATGTGAAATGTATTGGTTTTTTGGCACAAGCTTCAAAGCTTTGGTGTCGACTGTCTTATAACAAGTTTCTAGAGTCTTGGTTCTTGATTTTTTTTTTTTTTTATTAAAAGTAGCTGCATTTAGATCCTGCTCTCTTGCTTCATCTCTCCTCAAATGTTATATTATGTGACCTACGGAGGAAGTCAAATATCTCAAACGGCTAGACAGCCCAACATTCTAACCACCACTGAAGAGGAAAACAGCTAAAACAATGTGTCATATGCCAACAATTTTAAACTACACATCATCACCCTTAATAAAATTCTGTTCAAATTATATTAGATTTTAGAAGAAGAAAAAACAGACATGTTTGCATTCAGATTTTTATATATAGTAGTCTGAAATTACTAAAATCATTATGAGCCTAATGAAGTGTTTATTTTCGTTGTATAATTTTTAATTGTGTATTATTTTCTTTGTTGCATTGCTTTGAGAAGATGTCGAGTTTCTTGATGAAAGTTTATAATAATTAGAATACTAGTCAACAACATAAGACTGGAATGTGGTATAATGTGAAATTTAGCATTATGCTAAGGTTGATTTAAAACAAAATTGATTGATTGATCTTTGTCAGGTTCCAAATAAAGAGAAAATTATATAAGAGGAAGTAGTTTTCATTTATAAAATATTTCATTCACTGACTGGATTATTCAAATAACAAATAGCCATTTTACAATATGATAATTTAATTTATATATATACCAATTTGTATTGATTTTTAGAAAAATGTTACTAAATTGCTTAACCAAAAAACAACCAGAAAGAAAGAAAGAAAGAAAGAAAAATGTCACTGTTGCATTTCCACAACTTTCTAAATAAGGACAAAAATAGAGAGCGATTGGTTATGGAAGCCAGAATGATGAAAGATGCCAAGTGTACTGTCACTCCCTTAGCAGTTGAAATCACAGCTTTTATTATTATTATTTATATTTTTGTTATTAATGTCAGGTTAATATAACTCAAAGAAGAATTGTGTAAGTTTACATTAAATAATTAAATAAAATATTTAAATAATTGAAAATATAAAAGGTTTACTAGATTTATTGTACTAAATTAAGGTGGAATTGTGTCATAACAGTCTAAAAAGGGTCCTTTGTTTTACATGCCATTAGATAATTGAGCTATAAAATGATGATGTGGGTAGCATATTTCAAAATATTTGGTTTTGGGAGAATTTGATGAGAAATATTTGAGTTCAGATTAAAATATATTGATTGTGATATAGTAATTTGGATTCCTTTTAACCTTGTTAGGTTAACTTTACTGCTCTTTAGGAGAAGCATTTGCCAAAGTGGGGAAAACACAATACACATAGTCAATAAGACAATAAGACAAAGAGCTAAACAGATATAAGACACAGACTGACCACTGCTTGAACAGTTCATCATTTTGTACTACAGCTGGTATAAACGTGACTTGTTTTGCACAAGCAATTTTCCATCTTCAATTCCATCGTTACTTTGAAAGAAAAGACTGTTTGTTTGAGTGGCTGGTGGAGGGCTTGTTTGTTTCATTGAGTATGTCACATAACTTTGAAATGACAGCATGGAGTGACTGACACAGAACTGTGGTCTTCTGTTTGTCTCTGGTTGCACAAGGTCAGAATGTACCTTGTCCAAATGTGCAGTCAAGCAGCACCGCTACAATCATGTGCACGCAAACACAGATGCGTGAACTCTCTTTTCCTCTCTCACATTTGCTCTCTCTCTCCTCACAAACACATACATTTACACACAGTCCATAGGGAACTGGCCAAAATGTCAACCTGAGCACATGGCTGCCTCTTGCTGCAAGCTCTATGCTTATTTCACAGCAGCACCTGCTGGTGGAAATGGGCACAGAAAACACTGATAACAGAGAGAGAGAAAGTTGGATGATTAGTAAAAGGACACAGGCATGGTAACAATATCTAATTTGTAGCTCTCTGCATCTCTTCTTTTCTCGATGGCACACACACACACACACACACACACACACACACACACACACCAGTTGGTTAACTTTGGTCCAGCCTACTCATACTTTGAATCGTAGGAGCACTTTTTTGCCAAAGTTACAGGAAATTTTGACTTTCTTCCCAAAGCCAAGGAGTGCAATGAAATAATTCCAGGCCAATTCAAATCTGGTATTGAATTATCTAAAATTCCAAGCACTGTGAGGCTGTAATGGTGATTTAATTTAAATTATGTTACTGGAAGTCACGTTATAATGGTGTCAGTACACTGTTTGAGTGTCCCATTAAAATGGGAGTAATAATGAGCATCGTGTACTGTAGGGTGGCTGATGAATGATGTACAATTAATACAATGGTAAATGAGACATACTCAGAAATTAATTGAACACATTTTCTACAATATTTACTCAGAATTACCTAGTAATTAAAAAAAGAAAATGTTTATTGTCTATTGACAATGCTGTCTGTAGATTTGGGGTCATTGTAGACACAATGGGAAACAATCTGCCTGGTCATTATATCGTTCTATCATTACTTCTAACAGTACTGGCACTGTTGTTCTGATACAGCCATTCTAATACTGCCTTAAAGATGCATTCACATTTTAACCACCCTTTTCTTTACAGTTATAGTTGCAGGATAAAATATTTAACACTTTATATGTTACTTTTTAGACTGTGCCTCAATTTCTGGATTAACTGGTCATAAAATTATACAATGTATTATTTGATTGAACAATAGACAAACTCAGTCTGCTTAAATAAATAACACAACAACATTGATAAGTTCTCATGTTTTTTATTGAACACATATACAAATATACATTTCTTGCAACTGTATATTGATGCCACCACACTGATACATCCGAATATAGCAACCATACTACAACCCCGATTCCGAAAATTTTGGGACAGTATTAAAAATGCTAATAAAAACAAAGGAGTGATTATTATTATATTCACCCTTTGCTATTTGAAAGCACTACAACTTTATATGATGTTTTACCTTGTGAATTTCATTGTTCATTGCTGATTTGAATCTCACAGTAATTTCAAGTCAGATGATTGCAATACACTCCAAAAAAGTTGGGACAGTCGATCACTATTTCTTCTAATAACACTTATTAAGCTTTTAGGCACTTAAGACACAAGTTTGTTAAGTTTAAAAATTGGACTTTCCCCATTCATCCATTATGCAGGTCTTCAGCTGCACAATTGTACAAGGTCTTCGTTGCCGTATTGTGCGCTTCATAATGCACCACACATTCTCAATTGGAGACAGGTCAGGACTGCAGGTAGGCCAATCTAGCACCCGCACTCCCTGCTTATTTGGCTAGTATGTGGTTTGAAGTTGTCCTGCTGAAAATTCCGGGACATCCCTGGAAAAGACCGTGCTAGGTGGCAGTATATACTGCTCCAAAATGTTTACATATCTGTCTGCATTAATGGTGCCCTCACAGATGTTTGATTTATTCATGCTATGAGCACTGACACACCTCTGGCCCATACAGACACTGGCTTTTGGACTTTTGGATGCTGATAACAGCTTGGATGGTCCTTTTCCTCTTTGGCCCGGATAACACGACAGCTGTATTTTTCAAAAACTATTTGAAATTTGGTCTCAGCGGACATAAAAAAAAAACGGTTCCACTGTTCTACTTTCCATCTAAGATGAGCTTCTGCTTTGCATAGTAAAGTCTTAACTTGCGTCTGTGGATGCAGCGGCGGGTGACTAACAAAGGTTTACTAAAGTAATTCCAAACCCAAGTTCATGATATCATTACAGATGAATTATGTTTTTTAAGACAGTGATGTGTGAGAGATCACACACATTCAGAAGTGGTTTTCGTCTCGCCCTTTACGCACAGAGATTTGACCAGATTCCTTGAATCTTTTAACTATATTGTGCACTGTAGGGTGTGAAATGGCCAAAATTTGTCTTTGGGAAATATTGTTCTCAAAGTGCTGGATTATTTGCTGAAGCATCTGTTGGCAAATTGAGAAGTCTCGAATGATTCTTGCTCTTGAAGGACTGGGCTGTTTTTGGAGGTTCCTTATATACTATAACACAATTGCCTCACCTGTTTAACATCTCCTGTTTTACATCTGCTTGTTATTTCAAATCGTCAAATTGTTATTAGACTTAAACTGCCCCTGTCTCAACTTTTTTGTAATGTGTTGCAATCATCTGATTTGAAATTACTGTACACTGTAAAAAAAATGAAATTCAATAATGTTTAGTTGTAGTGATTTCAATATAGCAAAGAGTGAATATAGTTCACAATTTTTTTCAGAATTGGGGTTGCAATACAACCATCCTAATGAGGCTATTTTGGCATAGCTGTGAATATATATTCAGTAAAAATAGAGAGAGATAATGTAAATAAATTGATAGACTTGGACTGTGATCAGTCATCTGAAGGGGTAATTACTGGAGGAATATGGAAAACTGTCCTATCACACAGACACATACTAATCAAGCTATTGACACAACAATTGTGTTCAAACAACAAGTGGACTTTGGTCGGCAGGCATGTAGGCCTAGCTTGAATATAATTAGGTAGCAGTATATCTGAAATTATGCCTGCCATAGCATTAATTACACAATTACTGACTACAGCGACTCGGTCGGTTGGCAGAAGTTGGAGAGGCTAGTGGGGCGGAGAGGGCAAGCAGGAGACTGGGTGTTTGAACTTTGGACACAGCTATGATTCATAGTCTAGGCTTTGTGAAAATATCACCTTTGCCAAGTTAATTTGTAAACGCCAGCAGATTTGGGAAGAGAAAATCAGCCTAACCTTTTACTGAAATGATCCCAGCTTTGGCCCAGTTTTTGTCTTTCTCACCATGGCTGAAATCTTTTGCTTTTTTTCTTGTGTTTCCCTCAGTGCTTTTTGTGCTAACTGAGGGCCATAGCAACTCTAATAGAGTAAATGCGCATCAGAACTGTTGTTGGCATGAATGGATGTTTTGTCTTCTCTCATTTACTATCGATTCATCTCAAATTAGCTGACTGAAAAGAGAGTGGAAGAGCAGTTCTTGTTCTCTGGTATGTAATGAGATCCTAGTGAAACCTGGACTATTTGCAGTAGAGTCACATATCTCTGCTGATCTCTCTCATGATGATCTCTCTCCATCTGAATCTGCCAGTGGCATGCCCACACTCTGGATTGCTTTCTTTTTTCAGGACTATTGTGTCATTGCTCTGTTAAGAGGAGAACCATATCTGCATTCACCAAGCTGTCCTGGAGCTATCCTGTGGCACCACCTCATCATTGGGGAAGGGAACTCCACTTACAAACCATCTGCAAACTTTTTGGAAAGGCTAAAGAATTGCAGGGTGCACAGGGTGTCTTGCTTCAGCCTCCCTTCTTGAAATGAGGTTGTCATTAAAGGGTTGGTTAATCTAAGGGTGAAAATATGATCATACAAACCCATAAGAATCTCTTTCTTACATGAAACACAAAAGGATGTTAGACAGAATGTTAGCCTTATTCAACATTCACTTTATTTATTTGAAAAACATGCAATCAAAGTGAATGGTGACAAACGCTAACATACTGCCTAATATCTGCTTTTGTCTTCAACAGAAGAAAGAATGTCATATGTGTTTAGAGCAACAGGAGGCTGAGTGAAAGAAAGCATTTTAATTTTTTTCTAAACTTTAAATCTGCAATGGGCTAGTGTCAGACAGGAGGCAGCATCATAAAAGTTCAGACACTTTCTACCAAACCTCCTACCTTTACGTGACACCCATAGTCACATGTCTAGAAGGCCTAAATGACATCTATGTCATATCCAAAACAATGATAAAACAAGATATCTCCACCCACATCTTGTCAAATGTAGGTTTGCAAGACATGTCCATTAGCAAGACATTTCCAGTCGGCTATCAGCTTAAACCCATGTTCAGGTGAAATAGTTTGTCAGAGTGTTTGCCAAACAGGAACAGGGTTCCTCCTTCCACCTCTTTACAACCCTCTATACCTCAGGTGCTGTATTTATTACAGTTTTTATGGAACCTCTAAAATTCCCTGATGAATTTTGGAGGCTTATGAAAACACTTGCAGCAGTCTATTAATAATGTTTTGGTGGGAAACTTAGTTACTCCCCATGGGAGTGTGAGGAAGTGTATTAAAATGCTTCCTTATCCTGTGGGTGTTTCATAGGGAATGTTCACACAGCAGCAAAATGGTTGTCAGTCCTGTTTTGTGCTAAATATGTTTTGGTAAACATAGTTTGGTTATGAGCAAGAGGAATAGCTGCATTCTATTACCAAAGTGACTCCACTAAATTTTCATGACTCATAACCAAATTTGAACCATGAGTTTATTAACCTGTGCTACGGGAATGAACAGACAATGAACCATGAATTTGGTGGCAGTAGGTCAAAAGTTCTGCTTCTGAAATCGGTTTGTGCTTACTGAAATTTGAATCACTGGTCCCCAAGTGGCCGAAGCTGGAAGTGTTGTTGAACATATGGGCATGTGTGAGCTCCATTCTCTGGGTGAAATGTCAGAGTGGCATCAAAAGAGTTTTATTTTTTGTTGTATTTGTAAGTAAAGTAATACATTCTACAGAAATGTATATTTTATTTACTCTGCCTCCTAACACAAACCCAACCCTAAAGGGAATAGAAAAAGCGCAATTCACACCTGTTAAAGAATATGGTTGTTAATTCACAACACTAATTGTGTGAATGTATCCAGGTGAATGTGCCTACATGCTGGATCCGTACATAAACTATGAATTTACAGTATGAACAAAGGATCATTTTGTTCCCAGAAATGGATGACTGCTATTTAAAACAGCTCCAGAGTCTCCAGAGTTAACCCTTTCCCACAACTTTGGAATTTTGGTTGGAGACTTGGTCCTGTTGAAATAGGCCAGTTGATGGCCCATTTTTTCCCTCCCGCTACAGAAGTGAACAGAAGGTGAGCGTCAGTTAAAATTGTATGAGGGGCCCATGGGATGAGTGGCACCCCAGGGGAGCTGTGCTCAGTACAGAAGTGCTGAAGCAGGTAATTCATCCACATGGCTCAAGACTATAACACAAAGAAAGGTTCATCCCTCTCTAGTGGCTCTATTGTGTGTCTCTTAGTGCCTAGATCTGTCTTCCTAATACATCTGGAGAGAATATCTTAGCCTGGGTGTGTCTCTTTCAATGGACCACACGGCTGCTCCCATTCTTAGGAAACTAAAGTGTTAGCTGCTAGCTGTTACCACTAGCCTTATATACTCACCAGCTGAAAAGACCGGCATTGCTGGTCACATTGTTATGTTGTTTTTTGCATGCTGGTCTCAAGCAAAGGATGCTGGTGTGCAGGTGTCTCTAACAGGCTTCTTAACTAATTAATCCAGCAAAACTTTCTTGGTCCGGCTTCACCAGAAACATTTGTGTCGACCAACCTGCTGACCAGTCTTTCTCTTTTTGGTAGGGCCACCATTTCTACCTGCCCTGAGCCACATTTGGCTTATCACAAGCATTATCTGACAGCATTCTTGCACTATAGCTAATACAATAACATGTAAGGTGTTTCACTGGCAGATCATAAAGCATGTACAGAGAGAATGAGATTTAGGCTGCATTAGGCTAATGTCATTTTATGTGGCGGAGGGCTGAGCAGCAGTTTGTGGTGGCCCTGGCTTTGATAAATCAGACTTTCACCCCATCTACCATCAAGAATGGCAGCCAGACAGACTAATCAAGTGGATGAAAATACATGATATCCAGTTAGCACCACTCTGCTACTGTCCTTTCATACAGTCTGTGCTCCACCAGAGAACAGACAAGGGACTCCAAACGTGCAGAAGTGGGCCTGAACCACCTTCTGTTTTCCATCATGTTTTTTCCACACATTGCAGGCTCTTCACAATAAGCACCAGGTGTGAAACTCCAGTCTAATTTCTCCATACATGACCCCTAGAACAAACAAGATTCACCAGTTGAATCAGGGCTTGTATCTCCTACACATACCTTTAAACCTCTGTCTACATTACAGGTCTTCACATTCTAAGCACAGAAACAAAGCACAGAGAGAGAGAAAAAAACAAAGCAAACAATCAATGACCAGTGTTATCATAACTCAAAGCAAAAAGGTGAGTTTTAAGTTGAGATTTTAAGGCAGGCAAGGAGGAAAGTTCATGGAGAGGGTGTGGGAGAGAGTTCTAGAGGCATGGGGCAACTAATACCATCTAAGACAATCTAAACTTTAGCTCCAGATGACCGGAGAGTATGAGAAGGTGAGTAGTAATTCAGACAGATAGAGAGGAGGAAGACCATTCAGATGTTATGGTTCAAATTCTGGGAACTCTCAAGTTATATTTGTCTATAAAACAAATGTCAAAACGAATGTATTTCAAGTATGAGCATGGGCCTTTAGATTGAAAGATTGATTTAAACTTTGACTGTTAGTATATTCAGTATGTTTTGTCAGTTCGTTAAGACCAGTATTTGGCAAAACATTACAGTTTTATCCTCCTGTTTGGTGTACTCGTAAACTGGAGATAAAAACCATATGCAGAAGCAGAAGGCCCTGTCAAGAGGGTACGAGAGAGAAAATGAAAGAGAGCTTGGATGAGAGTGCTGTGTTTTGGCTAAAGCCAGATGGCTGATACATTAGCTCCAGCACCTCAGCCTGCTTGTCCTGTCCTCTAGCTGTGTTCTTCGCAATCAACATAGAGGAAATGCTCTTACAGGCCTGCACTAGCTTTATGAGCTGTGCAGAGCTGCTTTTTTGTCCACAAGCTGTTTACATTTACCCTCTGTGCTATCATAGTTAACTTTACCTTCACCTCAGAGTGCCTCAAAATGCATAAAAGCACATCTAAAGGGTAGCAAAAAACATAAATGAATAAAACAGATGCAGAGACTCCACTTTATTGGAGTGTGAGGCAATCCGGGCTGCTCCTCTGTGATGGCAATTGGACAAAAAAATGCTGATTTCAAACCATTATCGTTTATGGTACAGCTTCATCACAGTGGTTAGAGGTCTGTCTTGAAGCAGCACAGATTTTCAGAGAGTATCTCCCAGGAGCGAGGCTCTCTAGTACCACCTATGAATCAGCCTCTGGTACAGTGCTTACGCAGACCTAGACCATCTGCATGTAATTGATTGAGCACCTTATCACGTTGCCTGTGCTTCTATTTTAAACCACAGCTGAAGATTATTTTATTTTTTTTCAATTTAATTAAATCGAAAAAGAATACCATTAACTTCCTAATGATGATTGATGTATAAATAACAGTAACATTTAGGAAATATCAAACAATTAGGCCTCAGGCAGCTAAATATGGAATTGTCCTTTTACGGGCCGCTTTCCGCGAGTAAGGTCTTTTTTTATTGTTTAACACAAGCACAGCATGTCCACCCACCACAGTCTGTAAAATAAATGTTTTGTCAGGTAACTGAAACAATGTGTATCATGTGCTAATGCCTAAATTAAACAATTTTATTCAAGTAAAATTTATTATTTAATATGGCCAAATCAAACAGACTTATGTAACACCAATGAAAGTAATTTTAAGGGTTAGATTACATTTCTTTAGGTAACAACTGCACATATCCGCTTTTTACCGTGCAATATCAGCACATCAGTCACACAACATAAAAAAAGTATTTCTTTCACTTTACTGCTAAATGATAACCCCTTCCACCTACTCTATCAGAGAAGCTGTCAAAAACACATTTACACACATACACACATAACCTCACACCCGGCTGTCTTATTTTCTTGTTTTCCTCCATTGGCGTTAAAATAAATGGGAACAGAGAGGATCCAGAAAAGGGCTGAAAAGTTGACATTTAAGTGAAATGGGGCCCAAATGGGCCAGTGGGATATAGTAATGATGCTGGAGAGGCTGGGACTCAAAAAGAAGATTTATGGGCTCTGGGAACCCATCATATTTTAGCCGTCAGTGCACGCTGTGGGTGGTTTATGTGGGCTTGAGAGCTTTTCTGTTGATCCCATCACTTGAGGCCTATTGTGACTTACTGACATACAATGTGAGGCTACAGACAGGGGCTCTAATAGTCAAGCTAACACTGGCAATATGCTGCCAGTCACAGTGTCTATTTTACCTGCTGCATTTGTCAATTATTTTTTGCCTGGAGTATTTGTAAATTCACTACTGGATGGAAACATTTGTCACATAAACTGGTTTTAAGCAAGTAGGTCTGTAACATATAAAGAAAGGTATAATTAAAATTTTTGCTCATGGGAACACAGATCTTATTGAGCCAATCATTAAAGGACTGAATAGTCTGTTCACACCCTCTGGTATTTATTCATCAGTTTATTTGGCAGTTGAATAATCCTTCAAAAGCCAAAGTGCGCTTCCATCTCTATTTTTCCTTCCTAACTAATCTGAATTTTTTATTCTCTAACTTTATTCATTTATTTCTGTGATCTTATATTGCACAGTTCACTCTCATCTCTGTTTTTGAATGTTCCCCAGTGTATTGGTGGAATAATTGACAAGCTGGAATGACTGAGGTGTCTTTCTCTGTTCATTTGCCAGGCACTTTGTCTGTTTTAATCATGCCTTTAATTGGCAATGGAGTAGGGAAAGAATGGCAGTGAAGAGACAGGGAGGACCACAGTGTTACTTTATCCCTCTGAATCACATCCCCGGGGGGCTTTGTGATAGAACAGAGGTGTTTGTCAGCTGCTAGATTAGGTAAAGATCTGGGAACCTGCACCAAAGTCTGATTTCAGGCCAACCTCTAAGGGCTTTTGGCAAGATTTGCACTGTTAAATGTTTAAAACAAGTTTGCTTTGGCTGGCTACCTTTCTATTTTAGCGCTTGCTGGATTTGTTGTCATTACCCTTCCTAGTAGTGGCTGAAAATGAATCAGACTATTAATGATTCATGCTGTTTCTCAACTTAGCACTCAAGACACTTAAGAAAAAGGAGAAAATTGACGCCTCAACATTCACAAACAAATGCATTCTGATAAAGAAAGCCCGACCCCTGCTCAAGAGGAAATGTAGAAGGCGAAATAAGTAAATTCAAACTGAAGCAAATCCAATAAGACATGGAAAGTCAGGTTTCAGAATTTCCCTGGTAAATGCAATAACTCAGAAATGAAATATATGAACATCTCATTTCCATATTTGCAACTTGATTAGTGCCAACAGAGAAAGAGGCATGCCTCTACTCTCTCATTCACACTGTTTGAATTGATGTGTAGCTCTAGTAAGTATGTAATAAAAAGGAGAAACAGAGATTGTAGTTAATAAATCATTTCCTGAGAGAATACTGATACTGTTTAAAAGTAAATAAAAAACTGTTTAAACTGTAATATCTATAAAGACTTAAGAGTCATCATTGTGTAGTTTGAATAAATATGATTGTAAATTGTGTATAAAATAAATAATTTAATAATTAAAAACAAATTGAATTTAGAACCCCAGTGAGCAAGCTGGAGGTGACTGTGGCAAGGTACACAAAATTCCATAAGATGTTGGTTAATGGAGAAAAATAACCTGTGGAGAAACCAGGCTCACTGTGGCTAAGCAGCATTAATATAGGCTAATGCCAATATTAGTTATTTATGTGCAGTGCAAGTCATGGTTTAAAATTAGTAATCCAAGTAAGTGTTATGGGCCAGTGTTTAAACAAATATTTTGAATGAACTGTAAGATTAATGACTAATGTCAATTAATCGCCCAATCGGCCATTTAATTTGGTAAATTCAAGAGTCCAGATCTCATCAACAACCATAAAAAACAAAGATGAAAAGGGAAAATACAAACAATATTATATTCAAAAATTATTCACTACTAGAAATGAAAAGAAAGAAAAAAATTTTATACTCACACAACTATTTATGAGGTGCAAGAATTGATGAATAAATATTGACCAGGCGAGGTTTAGTTTATTCAGTTGCCATGACAACTAGGGCTTCTGAGAACAGAGCGTGAAATTGCGATGCTACTGCCCGGATTAGGCAAAACTGTCTGATTCCATTCAGTGCAAGTCATCAGAATAAGGTAAATGCCCTGGCTATTGTAATCTATTGTGCTGTAGGTGTTTTGGGTTTAGTTTTAAAACTGAATGAAATCAACATTGAACATTATTATATATTTTTTTATTAATTATCAATCCATCTAGGGATACATGCAGTAGTCCCAACAAGCATTTTCTTATTTTAAATGAAACTGTGTTTTTTTAGTTGGTAGATCTTATTGAGTTGGTCATTTAAAAGCAGATCATCACACAAAAAAAGTGTGGGCACCCCTGGTCTAGACTTAAACTGAGTGCGTGTGTCTGCATCCTGAACAGTGTTAGGGAGACTATTCCATAGAGTAGGAGCCAAATAGGAAAAATATCTACCCCCTTTTGTGGATTTTGATATTCTAGGAACTATTAACAGGCCAGAATTTTATGATCGTAATGCACGTGATGGAAAATAGCATGGTAGAAATTCAGTTAAAGAAATAGTTCACCCAAAAATTACAATTTGCTGATAATTTCCTCACCTTCAGGCCATTCAAGATGTATCTGAGTTTCTTTCTTCATGAAAACTACAAATGTTCGATTTCGTACATCTCTGTGACGCATGCTCATGAGAGGAATGTCTCTGTGGGTCTGCTAAAAACAAGCTACCTCTTCTGGTCATTAGTTGTAATAACATCATAAACTGAATTAAATATTTACATAATTCTTTTTTAAAGAAATATCAATCATCAGTCTTGTGTTACGGGCCGTATTCATTGATACAGAGGGCCGTATGAGGCCTGCGGGCCACCATTTACATTTGCATTACATTTATGCATTTGGCAGACCCTTTTATCCAAAGCGACTTACAGAGCCCTTATTATCCCCCCAGAGCAACTTGGAGTTAAGTGCCTTGCTCAAGGACACAGTGGTGGTGGCTGTGGGGTTTGAACCGACAACCTTCTGATTATCAGTTATGTGCTTTAGACCACTACACCACCACCACTCCATTACCACCAGTTTAAGCCAGGATTCAGTCAAACAGAGTGCATGAATCTGTGATCTGTAATAATTTTATTTGCAATTCGTGCTTTGGTTGAAAGAGATGTAATGTTTAGTAGCCCTACCTTTATATGATGTTTATCTTAAAAAAAAAAAAAACTATTCACGTTTTACCTTAATACAATTTTTTCTAAATGATTTAGTGAGGGGGTTGTGTTTGGTAGTTTGAGGAACAGACAAAGTCTCTATGTGAAATGTAGGTGATACAGTCTCTATGTGTTGTAGTTTATGTGCCCTGTGTAACATCTCAAGGCAGCTTGCAGATGTTCGGATTAGCCAGTTTGTCTACTTCCTGACCTGGGCCCCAGGTAGTCAAATACTATCACTATTAAGACTATGAGCCAAATTACTAGAGAGGAGAGTGGCACCTTCCCTGGAGGTCTGCTAACGTCTTTAGTAGGTCAGGTCTACCCCAAAAACTCTTCCAATTGTCTGTAAATCCTATGCTTTTCTCCATACACCACTCAGATATCCAGCCAGTCAGTAACACTAATCTACTATAAACCTCATCACCATGCCGAGCAGGGAGGGGGCCAGAGCATTTTACAGTGTCTGACATCGTTTTTGCAAGTTCACATACCTCTTTTACATTATTTCCAGTGATCTCTGGTGAAGCCGTACATCGTTAGTGCCGACATTAATAACAATTTTAGAAAATCTAAGTTTAGCATTAGCCAGAATTTGTAAGTTTGATCTGATGTCAGATGCCCAAGCCCCTAAAATGTGGAGTCTCGATTTTCACATTTCTTACAATAAAATTATAACAACATCATTCTCAGTGGGTGCATCACTGAGTGAATCGGGAGAATCACTGGGAGAATCGAGTAGAAACCCTAACAGGAACGGGAGAGTGGTGTGGCATACCCGGGGGGGCTACAGCCAGAACCAAAGTGTGTGTGTTGCTCTCTGTTCTACCTGCATCTGAAACAGTATCTCTACCGGCTTCTCTTTCTCACTGACCTTCACTAACGTTCGGATGCGTGTCTATTAACTCATTAACCTTCTCCATCAGCCTGACTAACTCCTTACATTAATCACATGTAAATCCCTCACTCCTGATGGAAGAAGCTATAGTAAATATGTGGGATGCAATGCAGGAAGCAATAATGTGAGTGGATGCCATGATTTACCGCCAGGGCTGGATTGGTAATCTGGCATAACGGGCATTTTCCTGGTGGGCCAACGAACTTTGGGGCTGATCAGTGGTGAACTGGCCATCTGGAGAACCGGGACTAAGCTGAAATGAGCTGCCACGTTATGCAGAATGGGCCACAAAATTGTGCCACGATATACCGAAGGGAGTAGCAATATGCAGAAAAGGACCCAGTCCACCCCTGCTTACCGCAACTGATTATTATTGTTGTTATGGTGTTCCTGATCAGCAGATGTTTGAGATTTAAGCAATAATCCATGTAAAACACAGAGAAAACGAATGCACACAGTTGAAATGTGAGATGTAGACAAGTGGGAAAAAATAAAATAAAAACTAAAAGAAATGGGTGCGCACGGTAATATACACACAGTTGAAACGCTAGAAAGGCTGAAAAAAGTTTTTGGCCCAGTCTTTCTTTGGTATCATTATAAAATCAAAGAGAAAGAAAAGGAAAGGAAAGAGGCCAACAATATCAACAAAAGAGGGCATGCAATATCTGCAGTCAACCAAAATGATAATTTAATTGAAAAAACCATTCATCTCTCTTCATTAAAATGCTGCAGTAAACACAAAGCTAGGTATTTATATACAACATGAAACCACATTCACAATATTCACAAATTCAGAAATAATTTCCATAATATGACATATTTTCAAAGTGAAGCAGTAATTTAACTTGTTCATAGTAGACATACAATACAATTTCAGCTACTTTAGTTAAAGCAATATTTTTTGAGTAGATGAGTTCCTCTTTTCCTAACAGCAAGTGATAATGATGATGTCGGAACCAAATTCACCAGCTTATTACCTGGAAGTCTTAAAGGAATAAAAAATGTTCACCCAAAGTTTAAAGTTCACCCAAAAATTAAAATTCTCTCATTATTCACTTACCCCGATGCTATCTCATATGTGCATGACTTTCTAAAGATGCCTTTCCACCCCTATGTAGTTCCTGGATGCGGTAGAGTGCTCCCCACTTCAGACGGCCACAGACGTGGTCTCGTGTGTCTGGGCAGCGATCACACCGAGGCTGCGTTTGTGGATGGCTCATGCTCTCACTGCGAGAGCATGACCATGACAACGCTGCGGTCGCGGCTCGCTTTCAACAGAAAGCAAACCACTCCAGCCACCCCTCGCATTGCTCCTTCTTCCCACGGGATTGAGGACGGTGCGAGTGGCACTGGAAGCGGTCTGGGGTCGGCAGCGGGTGTGGCTCCGTTGGGTACCCCCCCTCGGACCACCCATCCCCCAGCACGCTCGTTGACTCCTGTCCATGCTCGAGGCAACAGCGGCTCGCCTCACAGCCAGCCTGCCTATCCTCTGGAGCTCGAAGCAGATGAGCTAGCCGCTGCATTGGAGAGCGCGGCATCTGACGCGGATGACTCCCTTGGGCTGCCGCCTTCGGGCCAGCACGCCCAAGCTGAGGCTGACACTCAGAAGTCTGATACGCTTTCCCGGGCCGCCGCCAGCGTGGGCTTGAACTGGAACCCTCCATCCTCCCCACAGCCATCGCAGTTGGATGACTGGTTCCTGGGGTCCGGGCGCCACTCGCAGCAGGTGTCCCAACGCGTCCTGGTCATGACCGACACCTCCAGACTGGGTTGGGGCGCCGTGTGCAATGGGCACGCAGCTGCGGGCCGTTGGAGAGGGGCCCCACTGCGCTGGCACATCAATTGTCTAGAGTTGCTGACTGTTTTCTTTGCCCTGCGGAAGTTTCTCCTGCTAGTTCGGGACAAACATGTCCTAGACAGTTCAGACAGCACCACTGCGGTAGCGTACATAAATCGCCAAGGCGGCGTACGCTCTCGCCACATGTCACGACTCGCCCGTCGTCTCCTCCTTTGGAGCCTGCATGCCACTCACATCCCCGGCAAACTCAAAGTGATAGCGGATGCGCTGTCATGACAACACTTGCCCAGCGGAGAGTGGAGGCTTCACCCCCAGTCGGTCCATCTGATTTGGGAACGATTCGGCGAGGCCCAGGTAGATCTGTTTGCCTACCAAGAGACCTCCCACTGCCCGCTCTGGTATGCCCGAACAGAGGTTACCCTCGGGGCAGATGCACTGGCACACAGCTGGCCCACGGGCCTTTTTTCATAGATCAGAGGTATATTCGGTGCTCAAGAGAGACCCCTAGTGTCGCTTCTCCGACACAACGTCTCGTTCCGTCAGCGAGTTCACGCAAGAATTTTGGAAGAGGTGCTTATTTATAACAGAAGAATAAATGTCATGCAAGATTTCTGCCATTTCAAACCGCACCTGAGCCCTGGAAGGAAGCACCTATTTAAAGATAAAAAAGTTTTAACTATCGATTTATTTCTTACATAAACCTATCGGTTCACTTTAGAAAACATTCAGTGATGGACTGGACCTGACAGAGTTCTATCTTCTACTAAAAATCATAATTTGTGTTCTGCTGAAAAAGACAGTCATAAACATCTGAAATGGCATCAGGGTAAGTGAATAATGAGCTAATTTTCATTTAGGGGTGAACTATTCATTTAACATAATGTCAGCACTCTTTGAGAGATTGCTTCTTTCAGTCTTGAATAGCCAAGCTTGCTCTCCCTCTTTGTGTGTTCCATGCTCCCTCTTTTTCTTCCCTTGCTTTTCCTCTCTCCCACAGAACGCTAATGTCTCGTAGTTCTCAGTTCCCTAAATAAAATAAAAATACAGCCTATGTGATTAGGTGTGTGTTTGTGTGCGTTTGTCAGAGATTCCATGATGATAGAGGCACGTTTCCCTCTTAAAATCAACAAGCACCGTGTGTGTATTCAGCAGACCAATTAAGAGTCATTTATATGGTAATGGTGGCCCTACAGAGGTCTGAAATGCTCCTGAAGGCTAGCGTGCCATCAGAGAGCTTAGCACAGCACTAACCCAGCATAGCTCAGCTAAACCCAACGCAACTCTAACCCTCTTCCTTTGCCCACTCAGCACATCAGCGGCCTTACTTTCCCTTGAAAAACTAATTTTAATTGAATTAATTATTTCTTGTTTTATGACTTAAGCAGCAAGTTTAATTAGCTCAATAAAAGGACCCTCACGCTCCCAAAAACAAGTCTGATAGAAAGGCAGATATTTCTTGTTCTGATGGTAATGCTCATGAAGTCCTTAAGGTTGCTTTGGTGAATCTACAGTTTCAGGGAAAAGTATGTGAACCCTTGGAGTTACCATGGATTTTGTCATGAATTGGTCATAAAATAGCAATAATGGGAATAATAGGCTGTTTACACTGACAACACACAAACAATAAAATATTTTCATGTTTTTATTGAACACACCATAACATTAGAATAATAGTTCACACAAAAAAATTACAATTCTTTCATTATTTTCTCACCCTAATTTTCAAACCCATATGACTTTCTTCTGTCAATCCTTGTGTCCTTGCGGTGCATTTAGAGTCCTGAGATGTCCTTTATAATGGCAGACTTTGATCTGTTTGTGGTCAAGGACTCGAGGATAGAGGAGTGAGGAAACAAGGATGCATAATTTAAGAAACGAGAAGCACACAAAAGTATTGCCTTATCTGAATTATTATCAGACACTCAGGACAAGATTCACAGAGGTTTTTATTTACCTCCCAGATGACTGTTTATCATATGGTTAAAGTTTCCATACTATGGAATTTTTAAGAAATGGTGCTCGGGACTGTATTGGCAAGGCTGATTTGCAGACGTCATCTGTACATGTAGACCTCGTTGCGTGGCCTGTACTCAAATTGCTGTAGAGTGGGGACGAGGACTCACCCAAATTCCTGGCTCCAGGGCCTGAATGCCTCTGTTAAGATCTCTCTCTCTCTCTCTCTCTCTCTCTCTCTTTCTCAGTTCAATCAGGCAATCTTCTGTTGCTCTTGGCTTCACTGCAATGAACTAGCATAGCAAATTACACATGAGTTAAGCTGTCACCCTTACACACACATCCCTATTGAAAAGACCAGCATTGCTGGCCACCAGCATATGTTGCTTAGATGCTGGTTTCCAGTATGTGACTCTGGTGTGCTAGTGTCCCTGTCAGGCTTCTTAACTAGCTTAAAAGGTTAGTTCACCCACAAATGACAATTATATCATCATTTAATCATCTTTATGTTGTTCCTAACCCATATGACGTTCTTCTTTGGAGCACAAAATGAGATGTAAGGCTGAATGACGGCCTCGGTTATCGTTCTCTTTGATTTTATGGAGAAAATATTTGATGAAAGTCAAAGGTGACTTTGTTTTATTTATTATTATTATTATTATTATTATTATTATTATTATTATTATTATTCTTTCTTTCTCTTAGATTCAAATCTCTGTTTAAAAATAAGAATAAACTCAATCACTGCTAGAGAAGTACATGTTTTGTTTATTGAGTAGACTGTGGAGAGATGCTAAGTGTCACAACTGGGTCCTGACAGCGTAGGTGGGCATATAATGGCACAGTGTGTGCCAATGCCCAGGTTCATCAACCAGCTAGTGGGAAGCAGAAGCATACACATCCCATAGATGAGTGTTCCACTGTGGGCCTTTCCGTTGCTTCATTTGATGGTGAACATATAAATAGACTGTGGGTCGTAAAGCATGATGACTGCAGCCAGACACAGCAGTTATAAATTCATGTTGTGATGATGTCAGGCAGAGATGAAATCTAATGCAACATGCATTTAAGCACGTCGCCACAGTAAACGCATCAGCCCTGACAGTAACGATACATAAACTTGTATGAAAGTAAAATATCAAAACAGCAGCATGGTCTGTCCTGGTGTGGGCTGTTTACATCAGTGATGGGTTGGTGCTGAGAATATGAAATATTACTTGGAAGAATCTAGAAGACAAAAAGGGATCATAAAGGACAAAAGGTTTTTTAAGTTGTGAACCCATATCACTTTCTTTCTTCCATGGGACACAAAAGAAAATGTTAGACAGGATGTTAGCCTCAATCACCTTTCACTTTCATTGCATCCTATTTCCAAACAATGAATGTCAATTGTGACTAAGGCTAATATTCTGCTTAACATCAACTTTTGTGTTCTAGAGAAGAAATACGAGGATGAATAAATTATGTCAGAATTTTCATTTTTGGTCTAAACTAACATTTTAAGCTTGAATGGAAGGAAAATATTTTATTACTGAAAAGTGTATGGTAATACGTGTTGTGTGAGTAATACAGAGAGAGAGAGAGATGTGAATGAGTTCTAGTTCTCCTATAGTAGGCGCTGTGTTTATGTGTAAAGTTATCTTTTCAACTATATGGATTACTGGCCTCTTTTCTCTCTGGAGTCTTTTATGGAACAGTGCTCAATTTGTGCCTTCTTTGTCAGTCACAGGGGTAGCGTGTGCTGATATTGTGTTTTAACAATGTGTATGTGTTGTTATATACAACACTAGAGTACAGAAGGACAGGCTTTTGTTTTAAATACATGCCCCTCACGTCCAGTCGGCTTCAGTCCAGCAGAGGGAATAAAGATGAGGTAAGACAAAATGCTACCCCATGGCTACAGGCTTCAGCCACAGGAATTATTAATAATTTTTCTCCAAGAGCATCTATTCCTCCCCCTACTCCCTCTATTCTTTTTACACCTTTCACAACTGCACACGCCATGCTCTCTGAGAATGTTTCCCTCCGGACCGGCCAGCTCTTTTTACTCGGGCTGCCCCTCCCTTTTCAGAGAAATGATGATGTTGGTTTCTCGTTGTCACCTTGCTGTACTTTGACTGTTCCCCCATTTACATAAGCTGTGTTGTTACCCAACGATATATGGGCCAGCTTTAAGAAAATTGCACTTTGGTGGGGGGCCCCTCATAAGTGTCAGTGATAGACTGGGCAATATAAATAGCTTTCGGTGATGGCAGGATAATGTATGGAGCTTTCTCCTCACCACAGCTCTGGACAGGCAGGGAGACCGAGAGGAAAGCGGGCCATGTGTCTTTTTTTTTCAGGTCACTCCTTAAAGCTCCTAGAGGTGCAGGAAGAGCCCTTAATTCATTAGTATCATCATCATCCTTAGCAGGAGCATAAATCAGCCGCGTGTCAGTCTGGGGGTGGGAGAAAAGGGGGATGAGGGATGGGTAGGTGGGCAGGGCTTGTAGGCTGTCGAATGGTTGTCAGTTTTTATTGTGTTTGATTTAATACACCGTTTCATGACAGCCCAACCACCCCCTAACCCCCAGTGAGAGATCAGCTCATTCTTGTCATGAGAACGGGAGAGGATCTGACTGGCAGTGTGCTGGGTCAGCTTTTAAAGGAGGATGGGAGATATAATGTAGATGATATGGATTTATTTACTATACCACGGTAAAGAGCAAAAGTTCACATCTTCTCTGATTCATCACTTTGGCGGACGTTGTCTAATTACACTTTCATTCATTCATTGAAAATCCCCTCAAAGTCTTTTTGGGTAGTTGACATGAGATGTCAAGCAATGTTCTGCAGTTTATGCTATATTTAAAACCGTTTTAAACATATGTCATATGCATGCAGTTTTATGACCCCAAATAAATTGAGAGAGAGATAGTAGATTTTGTACATTTTTAAATAAATTTCTCACACCACCGCACTATTTAAATGAACTTGAACATGAATGCAAAAAAAAGGGGCTCTTGAACAAATGAAAAACATAACAGTCACAGCACCTAAAATGCCACTTTTTCTTAGACATATTTAGAATATTTAAAATTGTACCTAAAATCTTGATGTTCATGCCCATGTTATTTGTCAAGTACCCATTTACATATCTCTGTTTGTGGCTTAATTTTAAAGATGCTAGAGTCTGTGTCTTCTTGTTTTGGTATTTTGCACTTTTCTGCAATGGACATCAATGGCAGTCTGAATGTGGCGGTGTTATGAAAATCAGTCAGTGAGTGTGCGAGAGAGAGATGTATACCTCCAACACGTTTCTTGCATCACCGCTACTGTTATGAATATATGTACACAGCTAAACCGCCTGCGGATTTGTCTTTATAAAAACCCTTTGACACATTGGCTGCGGAACCACTTCATTTATTCCACTTGCGTAGATTAAGGCTGGCATTACTCGTAAGGTCACACCATGAATCATTGTTACCTTGACACCGGTGCTCTGCCGAGCATGGCCAGCTGGGCAGGTGGTAGGGCAGACAAGCGGGTGTCAAACCACAGTGGCTGCAAGAAATATCCATCAATGCCTCCATTACCTGCTTCCACGCAGGCCAAAACAAGGTCCCCTTGTGGGTGTCTGGGTGTCAGTGAAAGTATCTACTTATAATGTGAAGTGATGAGAGGATTCTTTTTTCTCTTCTTCTCTTTTTTTCTTTTCTCAAGTGTTTTAAATGCCATCTATGTCATGGTTACCTAGTTGGGCTGTGATTTCTGTCCTATTCTTTCTACCTCTTTTTCCCTCTACCTCTCACATCTGTCACGAACAAGCACACACTCTTTCATTATTAGTTTTCTGGTGACACTGAATAGATTTGTCAGAGTAACCCAATCATGGGCCACTGAAAAAAGATGAGCTACAGATATTTTAAGACTTTCCAGATATTCTCAGAGTATGACTGGCACTGAACCATAATGAGTGTGTATTAGTGGTGGTCTCCTCCCACTCTGGGATGGTGGGATTTATTACAGTTCTAGTTACTGTTTACCTCAGCAAGTTAGTTTGCTATTCCCTGTCCGTAAACCAGATCCTCTGACCTAATTTGACCACACCATTACTGTAATGTGATCCATTATGTGATCCATTAAAATTATAAAAATAATGTTATAAATATTTCTTTTTATTTATTAAAAGCTCAAACCAGATGCAAAACTGAATTTAAATATGAAAAACTGACCCAAACCCAGCTCAACTAAATACAGGCAACAAAAATATGATAAAAGAAACCAATGTTTAATAAAAAATATTATGTATTTATAATAATCACAACATAAAAAATTGCTCCAAGTACAATAACATTACTATAAATTGAATACGACAATAATAATAATAATAATAATGTATTAATGTACAATTCAATTGATGTATGGTAACTGGTATATGAATATCAGCTATTGTACAGTGGCTTCAAGTGTGGCTCATCCAATCAGATTTCAGAGCCTGAATTTTGTTTTATAATGTATTTTGATTTTAATCTGTTACATTAAATGGATTTCGATATTATTTACTTGGCTAGCTCTGGCACCAGTTCCATTGAGGTTATATTGAGGATTTGATGGACTTTGCTGTCTTCTATTCACTGCGAACGATCATAGATGACTATGTTCTCATTATCAGGGCTCCAATGAGGCAGAGGACTGCCCTTTCTTTGTGTGAGGCTGAGACTCTTTGTGGTAATTCTTTGAAGGCCATTAGCCTTCTCTATAGCCCAGCCAAGAAAGAGAGATGGAAATTAATGCCAAAGGACACATCATATGCTTGTGTCTGTGTTTGTGCTTGTGTGTGTAATATCTTCCAGCGTCTGGTTTGTGTCCCATCATTGGGCTGGCTTGTATCTTTTTCACTGGCAGTTGTGAGGAGATTTATCCCTATTTTACAACGGTGTGGAGTGCAATCGTAACTCATGAATGAACTACATTACACTCACTCAGAGTCCTCCACAATCCCGCACATCTCCCTGCCATCAATCAGCACCCCCCTCTCTCCCTCCCTATGTCCATTCACAATCGCCTATAACACAAGTTCACCATCCCCCTGTCTATAGTCACCTCATGCAATGCTATGTAATTCTAAATGAATTACAGAAAGCCAGGATTTGGAGTTCTTGTTGTTTTTATGTAACGTGTATAATTTCCCTTCACATTTATTTTCTGAAATGACACAATTCTGAAATGATTAAATTACCATATTTATAGAAATGGAAATTATATGTTACATATTGGTATAGTATCTTTGAATATACCTGTACACGCATGTGATACATTCGAAGGCAATGGAACAGCTTTCTTGTGTCTTACACATGTTTGTCTGACACTCTAGACGTGCATAAAAGAGACAGTTACAGTACATGGAGAAGGTCATATTGCATTAGCAGATAAATCAGTGCACTATAGAACAGCTCTGCTAGTGTCCCCTCCCCTCCACATAAAGAGCAAGGGGTTTGTCATGACTGATTTGGTAATAAAATGAGGAAGCTGTTGAGTCAGCGTGTTTCCATTCCACCTGCTCTTCCATCACCCCAGACACACACACTCACATACCAGATGTTCTGTTATTGTCCAGTTTGGTGTATGTGGAGACAGTGAGGTTCAAAGAGGTTGATGTTGTTTTTACTGTTCGGATCACAGTTCTGTGCTACATTTATACTCGCCATACAGAAAAATGTATGTATGTGTAACGTTGGCTGGCAACAGGTAGACGCAGAGATGACGATGAAGTGCGATGAAACCAAGTGCAGTTTAATAACAAAAGTAAGATCCAATAAACCCTAACTCCAAATGTGACTACAAAACATAACTGACTTGACTTAATCATAGAACCTACATAATACAAACAATACTCAATGATGGACAATGGCAAACATGAGGGTTAAATACTTGGACTTGGGAGAACACATGACAGTGAAAACCAATGAACTCTAAACAAGATAACAAGACTGCTAACAACCAAATAAAACAATGAATCAATGAGGGCAAGACACAAGAACATGGGAAACACATGACAAGGAAACAGGAACTAACATGGCATGGAACTATCCATCCATCCATCCATCGTCAACCGCTTATCCTGTGTACAGGGTCGCGGGTGGCTGGAGCCTATCCCAGCTAACATTGGGCGAAAGGCGGGGGACACCCTGGACAGGTCGCCAGTCCATCGCAGGGGGCATGGAACTAATTTAAATTAAAAGACATGAACAAAAACACATACAATCCTGACAGTATGGTCTCTACACGCATACAGGAACTAAGAATGATATAGCTTAAAATGTTTTTTTTTTTTTTTTAATCTATCCTGTTTCATTATATGCAAATATTTTGAATCCTTTTGACGATATTTGATAAAGATCACGATATGCATGTATGTTCTCTGAAATACCTAAAAGAGTGATTTTTTTTTTTCCCAAAATTCCATTGTTGCCAAGAAGATTTAAAACTGTAAGAAAAAATATAATAATAATTAAATGAAAATTAGGAAAAATATTTAATCAATTTGTTATTGCACCTATATAAAATTGCATAGTCCTAAATAGAAATATTTACCTAAATATTTGTTTCTAAAACTTTTTACAACATGTAAAATACCAAGATGGGTCTTCTGTGAACATATACTGTATATGTATATACAGTATATAGAATAGACAGGGTTGGGAGGGTTACAGATTACAGAATACATACTGTAAAATGTCATTTGTAACATATTCCGTTAGATTACTCAAGGTCAGTAACATATTCTAAATACTTTGGATTACTTCTTCAGCACTGGTAGATTTTTTTTTACATGTTTTGACTATAAAAACTGCCAGTACAGTTAGACAAAATACATGTTAAAAATACATTCTCTGAAAAACCTAAATATCTTACGCAGCTTCTAAAATAATATATATTAAACTGATCTTGTTTTAAGGATTTTTAGATATTTTTAGATAAGATCAAGGATATGATTTTTGCCCTAATATCAAAAGATCTTACTAGTAAAAAAGGAATTATGATCCAACGTGAATTTTCTTGATAAAGAAATTTGATCGTGTCTGGTAACATTTGCAAGTAAAATGGCTAAATGACAATTTAAACAAGGTTTATTTCTATTTCTTCTGCTCAAAAATGACTTCAAACTTACTTCTCTGTCTGCTCGTATGAATGTAACACATCATTAGAAAGTTTCACTGCTGTTTAAATGCACTTTTCTGCATAATTTATATGGATAAATGTTTTCTATCTGAAAGGACTAAATATTAAATGAAACAAATGACAATAAAATGCAAAGTAATCTCTCCAGTAATCAAAATACTTTTTGAATGTAACTGTATTCTAATTACCAGTGATTCAAATTGTAAATGTTGTGGAATAATTACTTATATTTTGTATTTTAAATAAGTAATCCCGTTACATGTATTCTGTTACTCCCCAACCCTGGGAATAGATCAGAAATATTCAAAATATCATCCAGCCCCAACAGGAACTGGGTGTAATTTAATTTACAATTTCAATACTCCCCCCCTTTTTCTTTCAGAAAACTAATTCAGTCACAAATTAAATCAAGAAGAACATCCTTTAATAAAAGTGATGTCAGAGTTAATGTAGTCATGATAATGAATGTTTGCTGAACTCAGTCTCTATTTTATCTTCAGTGATTTGAAATAAGCATTCACATTCTCCCTCTCTCTCTCTCTCTCTCTCTCTCTCTCTCTCTCTCTCTCTCTCTGTCCGTCCTCTCAGTCCAGACACCTGTGAGGTGATTTATCCCATAAACACACACACACTTTTTGCTGCTCAGATGAGGCAGAAAGTGGTGCTTAACCCCAACTGGCTGCACTTCGCTCACATAAACCAGTGCTCGGCAAGTAAACATGAGTTAGCAAGCCACCCTCTGAAATGAATATTGTATACACATGGCTCAGCTAAGTGTTGTTGTTTATGTCAGTGATGGTGTTTATGGCTCTAGCAAGGCCTCTTAGCGCAGTTATGTTTCTACAGCATCCCTCGCCAGCCATCAATCCCAAACATGAACGCACCTCTCTCTCTCTCTCTCTCTCTCTCTCTCTCTCTCTCTCTCTCTCTCTCTTTCTCTCTCTTTCTTGCTTGCTCTGTCTATCCTCCCATTCACTTTAAGTAATGCTCAGTGCTCAGCTTATGCTGTCTACCTCTCTCTCTCTTTGGTTCCTACTCACCTTTCTTTCTTCCAGATGGTTCATTTTACAACCTACTAGGGATGATCAATCAAGCCCAGATGCAGACTGGGCTATTTAGGTCAGTAATGATCGGCCTTTGAGCTTTATGGGCCCGGCTCCTGTTGTAAAGCCATGCATCAACTAGCCTTTCTCCCGCTCTCCTCTCACGCCCCTTAACAAGCCAGCTTAAAATATCGGCCGGCGGATAGGAAATTAAAAGGGTACAACCTTATCTCTCCAAAGACAGGCCACTGTAGCCCTGAAGTGTAATAAAGCTACAGAACCTAGCCGTTGCCTGGAGTCATCTCTTTTATAAGCAATATCTTTCAAAGTTTGGCTAAGCTTTGGGCACTGAGAGCTGGATTCCAATGTAATGTATAACGTTGTGCGTGGCTGCAAGCTATGGTAGATTGCTGGCCTGCCTCTGATAACCCGCTCTGCTCATCTTCCACCATACCCTGGGACTTCTGCTTATTACAGTCGGGACTCGTGCAACCCTACACCGCACTACCACCAAGACAATAGAGAGCCTGTGGGGATGCTCGTTATTTACGCTCCTAGAATGTATATTATTGTGTTTGCATTAGCATTTGTTTGAGGAAATTCCTGTGTGTTTTCAAATTTGAAAAAAAATTCTGTGCATTTGCAGATGCATTTGTGTAAATATCCACGTGAATTGGCTACACCTAAATACGAACCGTCTATCTCTCTATCTGTCTCTCTGCCTGTCTCGCGCTCTTTCACAGACAGCCATAGCCACTAGTGTAATTTATGATCCACTCTTCGCAAAAAGCCTCTTTTTCCAGACTGCAGCTGGGGGATACATCTCTCTCTCACCCTGGATAAAACGCTCCTGTCGTTTATCACATTTTTCTGACATTCATGCCTAGATATAAACAAGGTATTATTAAGACCTTGATCATCAGCCATATGAACACAAAGAGCAAGTGTGCCATGAACAGCGATCTTAATGAATTAACTAATTAATTAATTTACGGATCAGAGGGCCACCCTTCTCACACACACTCCTGAATAAATAAAGACCTAGTGGCTTGGTGAATGATGTGGCTGTTTATCTCCTGTCTGGAATCCAGGTGGTGTGTTTCTCACACCTCTATCAATGCCACCAGCCCTACTAACGTTTGTAAGCACCACATCAATTGCCCTCTCCATTCGTTAATGGAGGGTTTTCGGAACACTCCTGGACACCGGATCTTTCTGCAGTAGGAGTGTGGAGTGTTCAGATTGGTTACAAACATTGAGATTATGTTTGCCCAAAGGTTTTAAAAAAGTGAGTCAGTCAAGCAGGAGTTGAAGCTATCAAAGGAGTTCAAGCAGCCATATTGGCCTGTCCCAACCACTATAGGGCCTTAATAAATGACAATGATCTCCAGTTAGGACTGATGCATTTTGCCCCCTAGTGATAATCGTGAGTAACTTTTAATTTCTTTGTTATGAATAATATTCATTGCGAGGTAAAAGACGGGCAGATTGTGATGTTCACAGGTTATAATGAAAGTCGGAAAATTTGCAATGTTTGTTTGTTTAAAAATCAGACTGGGATTTTAAAATTCCCTAAAATGCCTGGATTTGGCTTCATTTTCATATGCATGTGCCTTCTATAGTCATATATTCATGCCATGCATTGTGTGTGTTGGTATTTGCCATTTAAAATCTATTTAAATCTAGCGCATCAGTTTCATTTTAACCGATTGTGCTTGTCTCTCTTTCTGCATGTCTGCGATGTTCTGTGGCCATCCGGTTAATGCAAATACAGCTTCTCCTTGAATGTGGAAAGATCTAAATGTCATGTTTTTTTTTTTGTTTTTTTTTAATTATCAATATAATCTAACAACAATGGTAGCATAAATGTTGCTGTAGCATTAATGTCTTCATGACAACTGACGTCAGAGCGATGGGTCTGTAGTCATTAAGTCCTGTGATTTTTGATGATTATTGAGCATTTAAAGCAGCATGGAACTTAACACTGCTCCAGTGATCTATTGAAGATCAGTGTGAAGATGGGAGCCAGCTGGTTAGCACAGGATTTTAGATAAGCAGTTGAAACACCATCTGGGCCCTGCACTTTCCTTGTCTTTTGTTTTTGGAAGACACAGCACACCTCTTCTTCACAAATCTTAAAGAGCACCTATAATGCCCCTTTTCACAAGATGTAATTTAAATTGTTGGTATCCCCAGAAAGTGTCTGTGAAGTTTCAGCTCAAAATACCCTACAGATTATTTATTATACCATGTTGAAAATGCCTATTTGTGGGTGGGGTGGGAATAAAAACGAGCTGTTTTTGTGTGTGTGTCTTTAAATGAAAATGAGCTGGTGCTCCCTGCCCTGTATACAGAATAGGGTGTAGTTTTGTCATCTCTGCTTCGGATAACTAGACATCACAAGCAATATGGCTGACAGTGAAAATAGTGTTGTTCAGCCTTATATGTTTGAACGGGAGTCAGACACTGATGAGGGAGAGACTCTTTCAGAAGTAACAATTTTGAGATTTAACCAGGACGTTTTCTGAATGGTTATTTGATAAAATTATTTATTTGTTGTAGAGTTTTTTCAGCAGTTTTCCAATGATGGATGAGCAACATACACACAAAAATACTGTTACAACATTCGGTATGCGCTATAACGAAACAACACACACAAACAAACATGTCCGTTGGCAGTGTCCATCAACAGTCATGGGCAGGGCCTGTACAAAGTGACTTCACTTTCTACAGAATCTGCGAACGGTTTGTTCTGAGATGGTGCTTATGATTAATGGGAATTTAAAAAAAAGGACTGAGTGGATTTTTACCATTGTAGGGTGGTTGTGTACACACACTGCCAACACACATTTCTGTTCAAACACCATGTAAAAGTGAATTTTGCATAATAGGTCCCCTTTAAGTGTAGGTGTAGGAGTAGCAGTAGGGGGAGGAGGGGGGTTGCAGTAGGTGTTTGTTGTTTGTGTGACGTGAAGGTCAGAGCGGGTGTGGGATTGGACCTTTCAAATCTACAGTAGAACACTTTCAAGTCATCAGCCAGTTGTATCTACTAGATTTGATGTTGTTAACATTAGAATGACAGAATTACCCTTTAACATATTACACAAAAATAGTACAATTTAACTGGGGTTTACTTTATATTTCTTTGTTACGAATCAATTAATTGATGGAAATCAATTCATTGATTGACTTACTTTTTTTACAATTATTTTGGGATTATGAATTACCCATGTACTGTGGGTAATACATTTGAGTGAAAGTGTGTTTACCTGTTAGAGTGTTGAAATGGGAGGAGGGATTTTATGTGCAAGTGTGTCTGTGTCGTCAGTTATACTGACTCTCATCGGCCCAGGTTGAGAGTTGTCGCATTAGACCCATAAAACACAGAGGCACAGGGCAGAAAATTGAGAGCATGATGGTGGTGTCGTGACTGAGCCTGGGAGGAAGATAAAGTACCAGCCTGGAGAGTAATCTGTCCTCTCAGCAATGCATCTTGGGAGATGTGGTTTTCTCTAAGTTGGCATCATGGATCTGATTCTAGTTCAGCCACAAAGGAACACTGGACTTGTTTACAGCATACAAATAGATTGTATCTCGCTACACAATATTTTGGTCTTGACCACAGAAAATTTTTCACTTTTCTGGTTGCTTTGTGGAAAATTTGGGCTTGATGATGCTTGCAGTGGGACTATAAACTCACACTAGAAAGTATATGTATTCAGCCTGCTCTGTTTCTCTTATTTTCTCAGTCACAAACACACCATACCCACTCACCAGCCTCATGCCAATATTCTGAGCACTCAGATCTCACATATCTTGCAGAGTCAAGCACAACACATACAGTGTTCTGTAAGTGATTTTTTATTAAATGACATGCAGAAAACCCCTCTACTACCTGTCAGATATCACTGAAATAGGTGCCATGAAATATCAAACCTGTTTCTGTAACAGCCCTAGACTGTTTAAACAGAGTGGGAAAAGATGTCAGCAGGCCACAGTCAGATCAACCATTGCCGTGCCGGTACGGTGTCCTGCTCCCACAAAATGCTCATGGGGGCATGGTGAAGTGCTCAGGGAGACCCTACCTCCTGCATCTGTTCAAACACAACCATTCTAGTGTGTTTTTGGGGTGCGTATATCTTTGGATTGCGGTGACTAGAGGGAGTGGGGCTAAATCAATGGCTAGTCTGGTGGAGGTTCCAAAATGACTAAATCGCTCACAGCACCTTTAAGTTCTAGTCCTCAAAAAGCTATGACAGGTATAATCAGATTAATATAAGCTAAATATTGGTATTTGCACAATATTCCATAGATTAAAACTCACAGTGTGGCAAACTAGTTCTGACCCTCTTGAATATATTTACCAAATATTTGTAAGGCACTTAAGCAAATGTTAAAATAGCTTTCATTCTGCACCCTGTTAGAAATGGGGTATGTGTCTATGAAGCATGTATGATTCGTTGAGTGTATTTTCAATACACATGGATTTTGAGTACAGCAAAATGCAATTATTTTGAACTGTCATTCTGTTCTACCTAAATAGACTGAATCCAAACCTAAATGGATCCTCATAAGTGACTGATGTGGAATGGTCATCACAGGCATCATCTCCATGTTGCACGCAAATAGCAGTTCATGTCATAATAGTTCATGTGAAGCTCATGAGACACTCGACTAACAATTGATTCCAATAAAGGTTGACGTTAACATGCTTCTTAGTTAACGACATCATTAAAAATATATAAAGCACAAAAATAGTTCAAGTAGTCTATTTTTAGTTATATTGTTTTTATCTATGGTTCTCGTTGCGAAACCATGCCATTCCATGCTGATCTGGGCCAGTAGAATCGAGGTTACAGAAAGGCCAATGGGGGCCAATTTTTGTAGGATTATAATGTGAAGCTTATAATTTTATAAAAGCAATTACATAAATTGTTGTGGCTATACTTTTGAAACAATGGGTATATAATTTACATGAATCATCCAACTGAACAAATCAAAAGATTTATTTTATTTATTTATTTTAATTCTCAGCGCTACATATAGGTGAATTGTTTATTTTAATCAGCTCATATATGTTCATTCTCAGAAAGAACTGATTCACTACAATTATTTGAATTTCCCTCCACTACATATGAGAGCGTGAATGGGTAGCGGTGTAACCAAATATCTTTAATATTGTAAAAATAGATGAGCTATGGTTATGCAACTGAAAAATATAAAGTTAGTAGTGTCGCTATTTTTAGTTATTACATGCCTCTCTGGAATACTCAATTCTGATTGGTCAATGGTGCCATCTAGTGGTCAGATATTGCTCTGTAGCTACCGCACATCCAGGGATTTAGACTTATCAGACCGTTCATTGGGGTTCTGTGAGCCGTCTCTCCTGCTTCTCATCTCATTGTGAGATCTCTACAAGTAAGCTAATCAAATCTTTAAAAAAATTATTTTGTAAGTAGTCTTGTAATAGGCTGAATAATGATTCATTATTATTTTTCACAAAATAAACATCACCAGAACTCCAACGCAAACCGGAGGCTGATTCCAGCAGTCCAGTGATTTCTTTTTTCTCATATTACAAAATTTCAATGCAAATCAGTATTTTATGTCCATGTGTTTATTTATTTGGTTAGTAGCCATGTGATAAGCAGAATAATGTACAGTCAGTCAGTTGTTTTCACAAAATAAAACCCTTTAGGGTGATACAAGACCCCTGCTTCGCGTTGGGGTCCTGATCGCCCAATCAGGGTTTATTGTGAGATAACCGGCTGACTGTACATTATCCCTTACTTAGCTGCTCCCCAAAACTGGCCTAATCAAGGTATCTCAGGAGGAGACATAATGTTGCTACTTACCTTTTAGAACAGCATTCACTTTGAGAGCGCACATATGTTGACTTAAAATTATGTCTAGGTTGGCAACTCACAAGGTTTTAGTACAAACCTAAATTGTACCATTACTGCTAGTGCACAAAATACAAAGATGTGTGTGTGTTTATGCATGCTCAGGTGTGTCATTTTCTGGCCTGCCCACCTCCTCCTCCTCCTCTATCAGGAATGAAGATATTGTTCCTGATGGAATATCAGCAGGAGCTCTTGGCTGCAAGCTGAATTAGAATGGAGGTAGGAGGTAGGCTGTGTGTCTGTATGTGTGTGTGATATGGAGCTGTGGGGTTATTTTTTGAGCTCACAGTCTCAAGGTGTCATTCAGTGTTGAGTGAGTTCTGTGGCCCTTGGCTCTTGCCTCGTCCCACACAAAGACACACACACACACACACACACACACACACACACACACACACACACACACACACACACACACACACACACACAGACTCAAAGGCCATTTAGCTGGTTGGGAGTTGAAGCGTGACCCCCTTAGCCAGGTGTTGTGCTAAAAGCCAAGGCCTGTAATGATGCTCCTTCCTCCACTCCAACAGATCCAGCAGAGAGGAGGTGACCTCTACGCTCCAACCTGTCCCTCATACACCTACTTCCGGTCCCTTGACCCCTCTGTGTTCTCTCTCATAGCAATACTGTTCTGTCCTTTATGTATTCATAAATACATAATATCTGGATCAGTACTCTTACCGCCACAAACGCATACAAATATATGTACTCTCCCTCTCACTTTCTCGCTGGGCTCTGTGCCGTCACTGCATTCACTCCTTCAGTCTTGAGTGGCAAGGTGACATTGAGTGTCATATCAACATTCCATGGCAGTCCCCTTTTCTCTTGAGAGTAATTATTTCTTTCAGTGTGAAAGGTTCAATTTGCTATAAAAGAGCCGCAGGTACAGAGAGGGGTGGGGGGGTTGGGGGTTGGAGGACCAGCCAGCTGATTGGTGTATTCAGGACAGGCTGGTCTCATTGGGGAGTTGAGACAGACTTTAGGGCGAGGGAGGGCGGCAGCGCGTGTTGATGTCAGATGACTTTCTGGCCAATGGCTCCTGTGCCAGCCCACATTACAACAGTGCTCTGTGACACTGAACTGTGGGGCCACGAGGAGAATATGAGTCCAGAGCATTTATTTGGGTGGGTGATGTCTTGTCTTGCTGGGAGTAACAGAATGACCCAGAAACACGTTCTGTGAGAGGAGACTGGAGGAGTCGAGGTGTTTTCACCCCATAGATTATCGAATACACTCTTTAATGAACTAGATTAACAATAAGGGATAATTTGCTAATTATCTTGTCAATCTGTTCTCACATGAAGTCTGAGATGTTGCTTTCTATTCCAGTGGTAGCACAGACAGCCTACATGTTTCTGTACTGATAGAGCTGTGTTTGTGTGCATTATGTGTTTATGGGTCGGGTTTTGTCTGTAAAACCTGATATCAGCTATTCATTGGGCACCAGCCAACAGCTTAAAGGATCATTCCTGGCTTCACTCCAAGTAAAGCCCAATCAAAAGTTTATTTTAAAAAAGCAAAAATTGTGGTTACTGTAAGGTACTTTCAATGGAAGTGAATGGTGCCAGTCCATAATCATTAAAATACACTCAGTTTCAAAAGTATATTCACAAGAATTAAACATTATGTGTTTACATGATTTAGTGTGATAAAATCACTCACTAACCTTTTCTTTGTAAAGTTATATTCAATATTACAAATTCATTGTCATGAAGGCATAAAACCGGTATACCCTGTAATCTTGTGAACGCCATAACACCATTATCACACTAAAATTTAAAAACATTTATGAATTATTACATTGTTAATAATTTTTTTCTTATGTTGCTTACTTTTGAAATAGTGTGTATTTTAGCATTTATGGACTAGCCACATCCACTTCCATTTTACCAAAGTTTTTGTTTTTTTGTTTTTTCACAATTTATTTAATAATTATAGTAAACAAAATGGCTTGCTTTTTTTCTTCTTTTTTGACATCAAAATGATTTAACAATTACAAAAAAACGTCTTGATAAACAATAAATTAATGAAATAAATAAATGAAATAAGCAAAAATCTAATACTGCTTTTTTTTTTCAAAATAAAAACAAATATAAGTTATTTAAAAGTCCCCACCAAGATAGAAAAACAAAATATGTGTGTGTGTGTGTGTGTGTGTGTGTGTGTGTGTGTGTGTGTGTGTGTGTGTGTGTGTGTGTGTGTGTGCAGATACACCTGTACATTTTTCACATTTGCTCGTAGAATTCCACCTGAATAACTTTCAGTAAATTTCCACAATCTCTTACCTGGAGATTGATGGGTGTTTGTCTGTATGTTTGTTCATTCCCTCGGGTGGGATTAGATGTTCTCTACAGACTGGCAGAGGTGCTTATTTAAACCAGCATGCTTTTCATGGGGACTATTTAAAGTGGAAGTTTTAGATACTGTAGCCTGTCTGGGACACCAGATTCTGCCTGACAAAGTTAGTGTGTCTGTGTGTTTTGGGGATTGTGAATAAGTTTGTGTGTTTGTGATTGGGAATATATTTTAGACACAGAGAGAGATTCAGCTCTGCCCAACAGGAAGTCGGCCATTTTGGATTTTCTGAAAATCACAAGCTCGTAACTTTAACTACTCCTCCTAGCGGATTCATGTGACTAGCACCAAATTTGTGCAACATCACGCAAAGACATTGTAGATGCTATATTTTGAAAGTTTTTTATATATATATATATATATTTATTTTTAATTGTGTCACAATGGTGAAGCAATATATTTCTATCGGGAAGACACGCAGGCTTGAGTGAGGTTTAAGATGCCATTTATTTGATAAATGTCATATAATGCCGGAGATAGGAGGCAGGGGCGAGGAGCCTACCCCCGTGTGGAACAGGGCTCAGCTGGTGGTGGTGGGGTGGGGTTGTGGAGGTTGCCTGTGTTTTAGCGCACTGAAACACCAATGTGATAGATTGTGAGCAGACTTATAAAGCAATGGCTTCCATGCGATTGGCTAGGAATTACCCCGCTAATAAAGTGATGATGTACAGCTGCTAGTCTTCCCTCTAGAACTACGCTGCACTACGTTGCACTTCCATTTATGGCTAAAAATGTGAAACAGGAAGTTCCTTATATCTTCGGTGCGCATTGTATAATTTTAATGAAAATTCAGCAGTATGTTTGGTAATGTGGTCTAATCACATTTATGTTGCTATTATGGGTCACGGTCATAGCACCACCAACTGGCAGCAGGAAGTAATTCACTTTTAACAGACTTTGAAATAGCCCTCTTATGTTTACCTGAATTGCTTCAAAATTCTTAATAATGTCAAGACACTACTGATATAAATTTGAAAAGGGATGTTTGATATCTTAAACACTTTTGCCATGGCAACGCATTCATTATTATTATTCCTTACTTCCAACTGGTGTTTTTGAGGCACTTGGCGTGCTTAAAATTTTATGAAATTTTGCACACACATCAGAGTTGTTGTCCATTAGGTCACATTAATAGGGTGTCCAGTTTATGCACTATGAATGATGAAATCCTGAACATGCTTTTATTCTGTCTGTAATTATAAAACAATTTGTATCTCCCTGTCCATTTTGTTTAGACTGGTTGTTCCCCTTTATAGCAGATTCTGAGTTAAGTTTTACACTGAAAACAGCATGCCGTCAATTATTCAAACATGCATTAGATTGAACATGAGGGCTAGAGAGTATTTGCATATTTCCACTCAGATATGAAAGATAGGTAGATGGATAGAGGGGGGAGAGGACTTTTCTTAGTGGGCATTAGAGATGATGCATGCATTCACTTCAAAAAGCAATGCTTGTTACTGGCTATTTAAATTGCAAATCCTGTGTTGGTCATTGAACTATAATCTCCCCTCCCAACATCAGATAAATAAGTGCAGGCTCTTAATAAGCCCCCACTATAGAGAGCTAATGGCTCCCTCTTGCTCTTTTAATTTCATTCATACCTTAACATGTGAAATTAATTATTAATCATCAGTAAACAACCATTTAAGATGCTGGCCACACCAATGTCAGCTAATTGGCTCATTAAGAGTAACATTAGGAGGGAGTGAGGCTGTTGACAGGCCCTGCAGGACCTAGTCAATGCACCTTGTGGATGAAGCATTGATCTCCACCGAGCGTCGCCCAACCTGATTAAAGCTCAATAAAGCCTCTCAGCTGCTCTCCGATGTGCAGAACAGCACCCATCCAGAGATGTTCACAAGTCTTTCATCTGAAGTCCAAGTCAAGTCTGAAGTCTTTAAGATGGAGTCCGATCTCAAGCCTTTTGTCACGAGTACAAGTCGAGTCTCCAGTTACTAAACGTTTCATCTTTTATATATATATATATATATATATATATATATATATATATATATATATATATATATATATAATTTTTTATTTATTTTTTAAAATACTCTACTTAAAAATGATAAATGTACGATCTTTTAAAAATCTGGGATACAAATAGGATTCTACCTGAACTTGTGAAAATTTATTTCATTTATATTATTTTATGATTTCACTTAATTAATTTATCCTGTACATTTCTTGTAAAAAAAAAGGTGCTCAGACAATTCTCAGAAAGTTCACACAAGTAGTGCTATATGAAATATGCAATATGTAATATGTTTTTGTATAGTGCGATTATCAATATTTATCACTATATATACTGTACATGTCATATCATTAATGAAGGCAGAACTGCACTCCACATGTTTGTTAGACCTCAAGAATGAATTAAACATTCTTGTTTGTTTACAAGTAAATACCATATGGTAAACTGTCTTTAAAGTACACTCAGTTTAGGATTTAATCCTACATAATGTGTGTTACCTCTTTTTGATTAAATTTAGCCAATGTCATTATCTTCAGGTTTGACTCCACTGAAAGACTTTCTTGTAATATTTCACTGTCCAGCTCAGTTTGGATTGCCAACCGATATTAAACATCACCAGAAGAAAACTTTCTTGCTTGTGACTATGGCTGTGACTTATCTATGGATAAGAAAAAAAAAACCGCTTAACTAATAGTACATATATAACAGCAATGGTAATGTTGGAGTTGTTGTGTTCAGTCGACAGCAGCTGTATTGCATTTTCAGTGCTGTATTGTTCGGTACACATTGATATAAAATTATCAAGCCTGACTGGTTTCCATGACAGCAGGGCTGCCTGCTAATATTTCCTAACAGGCTGATTTCATGTCTGTGATTCAGTAAGCCAGTTATGTGTATTACTTCGCCGAACTGCTTGCACTTTAAGCCAGTGTTTCGCAACCTTTTTTCTGCCATGGCACACTTTGTACGACTAAAAAATTCTACGGCACACCACTATCCCACATAGGCTACACATCTTCAATATTTTTCCTTTTCAAGAACTTGTCCATGTTTTCTGACCGTCTTAGTAGCATGTTTACTTGTAATGTTTGACATGCAAATAAAAAAGTCACATACAGTGCTTGTGTTAGACTTTCTCATCGTCTGTCATTTTGATGGACAGGGTCGTAAAAATTCTGTCGTAAGCTTTTATTAAGAGAACAGATGAACAAAACACTGAACAGAACTCAATTGACATCTCAAACCTTATTCCTGGTCTGCACTGACTTAAACTGGGTGCTTGCCTGTGCGTAATCAAACGCATCATAGGAGATTGATGCTGAGGTAATTGTCATTAGATTTTGCATCTTTGCCTCAGACAGACGAATTCTCGTGGCAGTTTTAATTTGGTTTTGGAGGCTGAACCCAGCGTCAAGTGCCGCATTGCCCTCCACATGACAAGAGTCGCAGAAAGCGTCACAAATGGCCGATTTTACGAGTTTGCCACATAAAAAAGTGGGAGGAGTGCACAATAAACATTAAAACATGTATTTGGAAGAGAGAAAAAAAGCTTGCAGTTGCTTTGATTGCAGAAAGTAATAAAACAACTCGTTTATGTTTGGATCCAAGCGTTTTCTTGGTGAATTTAAATTAGTTCAATAACTGGGGTCTCTAATAAATGATAAGGTAATATTTAATAAAAAGAAATTATGATACATTCAATGTCTCTTCACAAATTTGGACAGTTTTTAAATATTTCTTGTTACTCAGTACTCTCAAAGACTTTATTGGTGAAGCAAAAACGTGTGTGTGAAAAACACTTGGTGTAAAGTGACGTCACTTCATAGACTTCTGCAGCTCTGACGCGAGTCACGTGAAAGACCCTTAATGCTTATAAATATCAGTCACTTCTGCACATTAATCATTGCTCTTCACAATCACAAAAGTGACCGATAATGGTTTCAAAATGGCAAATTTCTCCGAAAGGTGAGGAGATTGGATCTCTGAAAAAAATTTTTTTCATGCATTTATTTATTTTGTGGAATTTGATAATTTTCCACGGCACACATGAACAACCTTCAGGTGCAGTGGTTGGGAAACACTGTTTTTAGCGACACATACCTGTTTTGATCGGCTACTCTATATGTAGAACATAGGCTAAATACAGTATAGAAAATTACTCAAAGGTTTATCATCAATATCAAAAACATTTTATATATGTCAATAACGTTTTATCACCCAGCCATATCAGTAGGTGTAATTTGACAAAAACGTATCTGGTGTTTTAAGTTTACAAAAAAAATGTACGCATGCTTATTGCAAGACTAAAATACGGGGACAATCTCTCTCTCTCACACACACACACACACATGCACACACACACACACACATGTGCACACACAGACAGAGAAAGAGAAAGAGAGGGGGAAGAGGTGGCATATATGGAAAAAATTTATAAAAGCTCTAGGTTTAAATTGATGCAACTTCTGGTCGGCGTCGGTGATCCTAATGAGCTATGTAGCTACACTACCCAAAGTTTGCAACAGTACAGCATAACTTTTGAGAATGTACAACAAACCTTTGGGAATGTGTTTTTCCTGATGTTTCTGCTTCTGAGTGCACAAGCAAATGTGAGCACAAATGGCACGGTGGGTGCCATCATGTTTAATGGGACTCTTATCACATTTCGAGGTTTATGAAAATGGTCCAATTGATCATGACACAGAGGGAAGTGTGAAACAGATGTAATAAAACCATACAAATAAAACACAAATTCTTCCTTTAATAGTTAAGATTAAAAGACTTGTCATTTTTATTTCATATTTATTTTTATTTGCAATTAACCATTTTTATTGATTCCGATTACAAATCCAATAAACATAACAGGAAACAAGGAATCACATTAAATAAACCTAAACCCTTCTCTCCGAACGTTCCCACCCAACACAAACACACACACCCCAGTGCCCTGACATCAAACCAATAATAATGCACAAAATGAACAATAAATCAACAGACAGTATTCAGAAATAAAATAAAATAAAGAAATAAGAAAAAAGAAAAAACAATAAGAATGCACACACACATTCAATATTACCCATCTCCCTCCACCGTCTCCCCCCAAGAGTCCTCCACAAAATCCAAGTACCTACCCCATTTTTATTAAATAATCCTGTGTTGCTTAGCCTTCTACAAACCATCCCCTCAATAGCCGCAACCCTGCCCAACTCCGCACACCACTCCAATAACGAGGGCACTCCAGCTGATTTCCATCCCCAAAGGATGACTTACCTTCCTATCATGATACTAGCCAGGACCCAACTCTTCATGAACCCATCTCCAACATCAATGACCATCCCATGGCCTAGAAGATCCCGGGGCAAAATTAAACCTGAGTAGCCAACACCTCACAAATAAAATTCTGAACCCTCAACCAAAAATCTTGAATCTTAACACACCCCCAAAAATCATCAAAATCGTATGATTGTTATCGCAAGCAGGCGGGTGTGTCTTTGAGACCAAGTCTATACAATCTAGAGGGGGTCCAATAGACTCTGTAAAATCTTAAATTGCATCAGACGCACCCTTGCATCTCTAGATGTAGACTTAATGTTTTTTAGAATCCTAGCCCACACTCCCTCTTCCAATACCAAATTTAAATCTTGCTCACATACCCTCTTATGAGAAGTTGAAGCTCCGTCACCCAGACTCTGAATTAGCAGGAAGTAATACATCGATGCCTCATGACCTTTCCAAAAGCAGGATTCACCACTTCCAGAGTATCTGCCTCTTTAGGGGGTTGTGTGCTACTCCCAACAAACAGTGCAGAGCAAGTGGCACAGTTGTAAATACCTATAGAATTAAGATCTGGGAATCCCAAAATATTTAATCACATTTTCAAAAGTTCTCAATACTCCACTCTCATACAGGTCACTGAGTGTATTAACGCCCCTCATAGTCCAGTCTGTCCAGCAGAAAGGGGACTCAGTAATACATAGTCTCAAGTAATTTTTTGAACATTCACAAGTCCTTTGAATGAGTCAAGTCTGAAGTAATTTTAGATTGAGTCTGGAGTCGAGTCTGAAGTCTATAAAAATGCAAGGTCCTGGGAACTGCTTCTCTGTTTGGCTGCAGGGCTGTGGAAAGATCAATATAGAATAGAAGCAGCTGAGTTTATAAGACGCTAACCAGAAGCGCTACCCTTCCTGGATGAGAATGGTTGTCAAATAGTAAAGAAAGATTGCTAGTGGTGGAGAATGCAGAATAACCCTTACCTGGAGTAGAAAATATTGCTAGACAAGGGCCATCTACTTTGTCACAGAAGACTGACAGAGTGCTTCAAAACTGTAGTCTGGTTCTCAACTGAAATTCAAAAGAATTGAAAACCAGTTAAGAGTCAAAAACTTTTGAACTTGGACAGAGGAGGCATTGCGAAGCATGAAGGTTTGTGGGTTTGTGTGTGAGCAAGGTGTTTTATTTTCACACTCTCTGTTCTTTGCTATCTTGCTGAAACCAGTCTGTCTCTATCGAACATCAAAAGGACAAAATAATTCAGAAATATTATAGCCTTTGAATAAAGATATAGAGAAGACAAAGATCAGGCCTTCCAGTCCACTAACTACAGCACTGATCATCTCTAAATCTCCAGACGTACCTTGTATATGTACTCTTAAGAGAGCTTAGAAAAAGTGGTATTAAGCTGATACACCCAAAAATGGTGAGAATCACAGGATGTAGTGTGCCCTTTCAGTTTACAATGTGAAGTAATACATATACACGTCACGCTTACATTGTTTTTCACAGTCTGCAGAGCTGTGAATTTCATTCGAGGTCAGCAGGCCTGTAAGCTATGGTAGAGCTGGATAAAACATCATGTCCCAAAATCCTTTAGAGATGTTCAGTAGTCAGTCTCATTATCATACAGTAATTATTACGAAAATTCACCCAAAAACAAACATTCTGTCATCATTTGCTCGCCCTTGTGTTGATTCAAACTCAGATTACTTTCTGTCTTCCATGTAACACAAAAGGCGATGTTAGCCTCAGTGCCCATTCTTTTATATTTAATGAAAAAAACATACAATGAAAGTGAATGATGACTGAGACTAACATTCTGCCTAACATCTCCTTTTGTGTTCAATGGAAATAAAGAAAGTCATATGGGTTTGGAACAACATGAGGATAAGTAAATTATATCAGAATTAAAACATTTTGACTTACATCTTTAAACTGTAAGTCTAAAATTAACTCTAATCTCATTGACCCTATGGGCACTTTCAAGTTGTCACTTATCATCAAGCATTCATATTATTTCCTATTCCATTCTGTTCACACTATTCCTCATATTATTAAGTTTCCCCTCCTCCAATAGCTCCCTTAGTCCTCCACTCGTCTGTGGAGCAGTAGGATGGGAAGGATTAACGGATCAGTTCCCAATTTCCCCTCAGCCAGCTCGCTCATAATCACATCATCTTACACCTGACAAGAGGGATAAATTCCATTTGCTTTTATTAGCAGTAATTATCCCTGGCTCTCACCCCATGCTGTCCCCATCCCTTCTCTCACGTCCTCTTCTTTTATTCCTTTTTTGTGCTTCTCATTTCATTTTTTCAGTTCCAGGAGTCTCTATGTGCCCACTGTGCCGCTCGCCCTACTCTTCTGGTTGGATTCACCATGGCTTTTAATTAACAGCCTCAGTCACAGTCAAGCAGGCTGCTTCCATGAAGCCCTCTGCGCATCCCACACCAGTGTCTTGCACACACACACACACACACATACACACACACTGTGGGCGAAGGGATGAGACAGGTCACACATTAAATGAGGAGCCACTGGCTTGTGAAGCCTGCTTCAGTGGGTGCTATCATGCAAGTCTTCTCCTCTCTCTCTCTCTTGCTCTCTCATCCCTGTTGGCTGTTTCAGTAGGAGTCAGCAGTGACTTTATTGGTCGTTATGTATGGAGAGAGTGATCAGTGTGTGCAGGTGCTGAGTGCTGCTGCAGATGTGTGTGTTTATGTGTGTGTGGCTCAGAGCTTATTCATGTCGTCTTTGTGAACACATTTGCTGTAATTACACAACAACTCCCACTTGCCCACCTGTGGTAGGTGAGATTTGCAGCTCACATTTGTTTCCCAACAAACGCATTCTCGCTGTTTGCTATTTGTAATAATGCCTCACCCTGCCTCTTTACTGGTTAAAGCATTCATTGGTTGTTTCACCTGCCGGTTCTCGTAGGTTGTTGTTTTGTGGTTTTTGTGACTTGTTAAGACCCTGCATCTGTTTAAGTAAACACACTCTGAGTCATCACCAGACCTAGATGGAATCTTTAGACTTTTTTGGCATTTACTGCACTGATCTGGGTGGGTTGGGGAGATCTGCAGAAATGTGTGGAATGGATTTAAACCTGGTAAAATGTGTTAAACAGAGCTATAAGTACTTTACCCTTATTAGTACAAAGGCTGAGAAATTTACATGTATTAACTTTGTAAATTAGTTTTCTTGGCTGTTTGATTTCTTTAAATACAGCATCACCTATTCTACCTTCAGCAGTTTCAGTGTTTTTACTGCCTATATTGTTCCAAATAAATAGAGAAACACACTCTAGAGATGCCAGATTACTTGTCTGTACATCACTCTCAGACAGTGTTTGTTCAATCAATGCTTTGTCTTTTAACAAATAAGACAAAAGCAGGATTCTCATTTGCTAGTCAAATATTTTAAAGAAAAAGAAACAGAAAAAGAAGAAAATATCAAATGTTATACTCAACGTCAGCTCCTGATTATCAGGAATAAAAATATGACTATGCATAGAGAAAAACCTCACACCTCAAACTCCATTTCCAAGAACATTAAATTAAATCTCGTATTCCAGTCCAACACAAGCTGTCACTGCTCATGCCCAAAACAGCAAGTTCAATAGAGCTTTTCTATATTTACTCGTTCAACCCCCACAAACTCCATCAATTCATGTTTATATTTACCCAAAAATGTATTAAACACTATTTAAGCTGTTGAAAGTAGCTGATTGTATAGTGTCTTTTTATTTATTTATTTTTTTCCCCCTTTTCTTTTCTCCCTATTTAACATAAAACAAATAAGAACAGTAATTGACAGGACAATAAAAAAAAATAAATAAAAAAAAGGCTATGTGTGTGTGTGTGTGTGTGTGTGTGTGTGTGTGTGTGTGTGTGTGTGTGTATGTGTGAGCGTGTATTTATCACTTTGTGGGGACCAAATGTCCCCATAAGGATAGTAAAACCCGAAATTTTTGACCTTGTGGGGACATTTTGTCGGTCCCCATGAGGAAAACAGCTTATAAATCATACTAAATTATGTTTTTTGAAAATGTAAAAATGCAGAAAGTTTTCTGTGAGGGTTAGGTTTAGGGGTAGGGTTAGGTTTAGGGGATAAAATATAAAGTTTGTACAGTATAAAAACCATTATGTCTATGGAAAGTCCCCATAAAACATGGAAACACAACATGTGTGTGTGTGTGTGTGTGTGTGTGTGTGTGTGTGTGTGTGTGTGTGTGTGTGTGTGTGTGTGTGTGTGTGTGTGTGTGTGTGTGTGTGTGTGTGGCGTGTATTTATCACTTTGTGGGGACCAAATGTCCCCATAAGAATAGTAAAACCGAAATTTTTGACCTTGTGGGGACATTTTGTCGGTCCCCATGAGGAAAACAGCTTATAAATCATACTAAATTATGTTTTTGAAAATGTAAAAATGCAGAAAGTTTTCTGTGAGGGTTAGGTTTAGGGGTAGGGTTAGGTTTAGGGGATAGAATATAAAGTTTGTACAGTATAAAAACCATTATGTCTATGGAAAGTCCCCATAAAACATGGAAACACAACATGTGTGTGTGTGTGTGTGTGTGTGTGTGTGTGTGTGTGTGTGTGTGTGTGTGTGTATGCTAGAATGGACACTACCATGCGTGTAAGTTTGTGTATGATTGAGTGTTTTGTATTGAAGTGTTGGAATCAGCAGGACTGGTATAGTATGAATTGTTATAATTAAAGTAATGTGTCCTAGTTATAAGAGGGAATGGGTTGGGCTGGGTCAGGCTCAACGGATCGTTCCTCTGACTGCTCCAGCCCTCACCGGGGCCAAGGAGCATATTAATCCTAGGAGATAGGGGGAGTGAGGCTTCGAACGCGTGGGGGGTGGGGCTGGGGACCTGATCCAGAGGCACACAGTGCCAGAACCCCTCTCCACTTCTGCTCTCCTCTGCCCCCGCCGTCAATTGCTATTCTATTGACGGGCCAGCTCATCTACCCACCTCACTATCCCTGTGTTATGTCTTCTAGGGTCTAAATTATGTCTAAGTGCATTAAAACAGATGCGGCGCAAGGGGTAGAATTTATTCAGAACCTTCTCAAGCACCACCCATTTCCCTACCTATTGACTGATTGTGTGATTAAGTGAATGATATGAGATGCATTAAAAAGAAGTGGGGGGCAACAGTGCAGGACCGCTTCAGGCCCTCCACTCAGCACACCCTAATTCTTAAGTAGGAGTGTGAATGTTGGCCATCTAACATGAGGAGCATTAAAAAGTGAGGTGTACAGAGTAGAGCCGGCCCCAGCAGTTGCAGTGGAGGAGGAGGTCTGTGGAGGCACGATGAAGAGGGGAGGCATATTCTCCCTCAGTGTAAACACCCCCCTCCAGCCCAAGCACCCCCCCCCCCCCCACACACACACACACAAGGGAGCCAGTCTCAGGCCCTTGGAGGCAAAAGCAGCACAGAGTAAAATTGCAGGTTGGCGGTGAGCCATTCTGGAGAGAAGATATAGGTGAGCGTTTTGAGGCTTGTAGTAGAGGGTGAAAGAGTTATCCACATCCTGCTGATTTGTCCCTAATGCTGTAAATATGTAATGTTGTGAGAGATGAGTTATCTAAGTGGTGAAGGGGTATGGCAGATGATAATAAAGCAGGTTTGCTAAGGTTGATAATTAATAAATGAAATCGCGAAAACTGAATCTCGGGCAAAGGGGCCAGCGGAGCTAAGAATTTAGAAATTTGGACAGTACTAGCCAAGTGGATGGGGAATCATTTGAGTTCTTTCTAGAGGGGTTATTTGATTTCTATTGAGATGTGATCCAAAAGTAAGTTTTTCCAAATAGTGATATCGATTTTGTTTTTTGTTTTCCAATTCATGAAGATGGTTTTCTTGGCGACAACTACCGCGACCAGCAGAATTTTACTGTTCATGTGATTCAGGTTGATTGTGGAGATGTCTCCAAGTAAACAGAGAGATGGGGACGATGGGATGTGGCAGCCGAAAAAGGCAGATAAAATCCTTGTAACCTTTTCCCAGAGTTGTTTTATAGGAGTGCAGTGCCAAAGTGCATGAATATATGTGTCCCTGCAGTTTTGAGTGCAGTGTGGACAGATGTCTGAGGTGGAGCCCATATGAAATAATTTCTGTCCAGTGAGGTGAGTCCTGTGGATAGTCTTGTATTGTATTAGCTGTAAGTTAGTATTTTTGGTCATGAGAAAAGTATTTTTGCAGACTTGAGTCCAGAAATCGGCATCAATGTGAATAGATAAATCCGATTCCCAGTTAGCAGTGGGGAGACTTATGATAATGTCTTTTTGGGGGGGTGAGCGCTGTCTGTTTCATTCTATTTGCCATTCTGCTGGGCTTGCTCTGTGTTTCATTAATATGCCGTCTTGGTAGTGTCTGTTCTCACCGCATTCTCCCTCATCACACATCAACTGCCTACATAAATCTCAAACTTCAATTAGACTTTACAGAGGGCAAAACATTACTAACAGAGCTGAGTAGGGTCGCACCAGCTGTGCGTAAAGTCTCACGTAAGTTGGGACGTAACGTTCACACTAAAGGCTTAGTAACTGCTAGTTAGTTTGTAACTAAGTCAGTGCTTAATTTGGTTGCAACACCTGCACATAAGCTCTCTGTAAAGTAATGCGTAGTCACATAATATGATGTTTACCTGTATTGATCCAATAAACAACCTTAATTTTTGTACACAGAAGTGGTAAAAAGCCATGCATTTTAGTTTTATCATGTTACGGTTGATGTTCAAACCTTGTTTGCTCCCGTAACCGTCAGCCGTAATAAAATAAATCCCCATTAAAATATGATATGTAATAAAAGTAGATATGATAAATAGTATATTTGCCCTGTGTAAATAACAAAATATAGGAACTGTATCTAAAATAATTAAGGGGTGATAAATAAATACTAATACAAAAAATAGGCATTTATTAATTTTAATATCCTATATATATTTTGAATATGAAACTTGACACTGGGTGACGCACCCTGATAACTGCACCGTTTGAATGGTTTCATGCTGAAGAGACGCTTAAAAGTAAGGTTTTTTTTCTCTCTCATAAATGTAAACGAATGTAAATGTCAACATCATAATGTATGTCAAAATGATTGATGCCTGTCACACAGAACATGAGCTCATTGATGTCATAAAATATCAGTTTGCTTTTATATTCCGACTGTTACTCCTGGAGGGAGGCTTTCATATATATTTAGTTTATACATAGGGTTACATCCTACCTACATTTTATGGTGCAAAGGTCAAATATTTAGTAGTGTGTAAAATGTATGCCACATCTAGGCTAAGTTGTAACTTACGTACAGCTGATGCAACCGGCCCCTGATGAATAAAGCCTAACCCTACAAAAATATAGCCTGCAGAAGATAGTCATTTCTCCATGAGTGGCATTTTAGCCAGGCATTTGCATGGACAGACTCCATTGTGTAGTAGGCCCCCTGCCTGGTGTTGGAAATGTGTAAAGACGCTCCAACAGGGCAGGGAGTACAAGACAGTGCTTTTTGGATGGACCTACACTACCGGTCCAAATTTTTGAAACACTTGACTGAAAAGTTTCTCATGATGTTAAAAAATCTTTTGATCTGAAGGCATATGCTTTCAAATTAGTTTGAAATTAGTTTTGTAAACAAAAATATAATTGTGCCACCATATTAAATTATTTCATTATAAAACTAAAACTGTATTTAAAAAAAAAGTTTTTGAAATTGATGACCAAATAACAAAGAACAGCAGCCAATAAGTGCCCAACATAGATGGGAACTCCTTCAATACTGTTTAAAAAGCATCCCAGGGTGATACCTCAAGGAGTTGTCAAGAGTACATGTCTGTAAATTTTAGGCAAAGGGTGACTACTTTGAAGATGCTAAAATCTAACACAGTTTTGATTTATTTAGGATTTTGTTTAGTCACAACATAATTCCCATAGTTCAATTTATGTTATTCCATAGTTTTGATGACTTTACTATTATTCTGAAATGTGAAATAAAAAATCATAATAAAGAATGAGTAAGTGCTTCAAAACTTTTGACCGGTAGTGTACATGTACACACACATACTAGTCAGCAGCTCCCAAAGTGATTGTGACTGTCATTGCTGTAGGACCACGCAGGATATTTAAACAAACTCGCTACTGTAATGAGCTGGGGGGCCCGGCAGGCACTGAACTGACTCATAGGGGAGGGGCCATTGAAGCCGTACTCATCATACTGTCACTCAGTGTCTTGGCAGCTGAAGGGTCCCCAACACTCTCGGGTCTCTGAGACAGCCTATTTACTGATCACAAACACAAATGCAAGCATGTTTGAGTGTGTCAGAGTAAGAGGACAGCTAATTAGATTCAGTGGTGGGTGGACACTAATGACGCTGGAGTGCCCGCTGGGACTGATATGGAACAGTGCATTACACTGATGGGAACACTATCTCTCTTTCTTCTCTCCACTCAAACTCCCATCCGTACACTTATACTCCTCCTCCTTTTAGTTCTCTGACTGTGTTCAGGGACTCATTAGAAAACACCACAAAGCGATATCTACTTGACCTTGTTAATTAATCAGCTCTGTTGTGTTACTATACTTCTATTGCAGAGCCAATCATGCTTCATGATTGGCTCTACACTAATTTGACTCCATGGCTAGATCAGAGTCCTTTACTTTCTCAGTGATCTTACATCTCTCAACTGTTGATAAATAAGCTCAGTATAGGTATGCATATGTATAGACAACATACATTCCCAGGCATTCTACCATGTTGACATCATCCTTTGATCTGTGTTTTCTTTGACCTTTGACATACTAACAAAATCCACATAAAAAAAAAAATTCACTTACACTTGAAAAGAGAAGCCACAGTCATGTTTTCGCCAATTATTTGAATTTGACAAAAGTGTTGAAAGGTTGCACACTTAAAATCTCAGCAGAGACTGTAGTTCATCCAGGTATTGTTCACCTACTGCATCACTTAGCACTTTGAGCACTTTATTAGGAACTCTATAGTCCTATTAAAGTGCCCAACATAGTCTTTTGTTGTTGTAGCCCATCTGCCTCAAGGTTTGACATGTTGTGCATTTTATGATGCTATTCTACTCACTCTACCGAGGGGTTATCTGAGTTACCATAACCTTTCTGTCAGCATGAACCACATTCTGATGGTTGATGTGAACTTTAACTGAAGCTCCTGACCCGTATCTAAATGATTTTGTGTATTGCACTGCTGCCACACGATTGGCGATTAGATGATCCCATTAATAATTAGGTGTAGAGTTGTTCCTAATTAAGTGCTCAGTGAGTGTATATTTACAAACTGAATATCATGCTAATGCAACAAAATTGTAATTAGTCAGAACCCTGCACAGTTGTTTAATTAAAACATCAGATGACTTACTGACAAGCCAAAAATGTTAGTCTTGTACATTTTGTTCATTGATGCAGCTCTAAGCGTCAGCTCTTGTCTGCCTTCTGATTCGCCATCTCTTCTGATGACCTGCCCTGTGGTCATTAGCTGAAACCCCTGTCTCCATAGACTCAGTCACTGCCAGGGTCATCTCTCCACGTTTCCCACTAGAGAGACAGAGATAGAAGCAAAACCTCATCTCTTTCCATATGGCACTGCATGTAAATGTGATGGAATGGCCATGCATACAGATGCCTTCCAGGCAGTGGCTGCAGCTCCCTGAGACAGAAAAACAGCAAATTTGCATAGGATAGATGCGGGTGATATGTGGGTATTGCTCCATGCAGCACATGGGACATTATTTACAGCCTCTGGATTTCTCTGACTGCCAGTATCAGCCCATCTTAGAGAGAACAGATGTGGTTTAGCTAGCTTTATTGGCAATGTTGTGTGTTGTGGTGTTAACAATACCTGTACTCTGTTTCTCATTGTCTTTGTCTATCTTGCTAATTTCTCTCTTTTTTAGATTCATCATTCTTTCAAAATTATTTGGTTGTAAACCATATATTCAGTTATTGATTACACTACATGATTTCACATCTGAACAGGTTCTAAAAACACTTTGTATCACACACACTTTCCGACCATATGAAAATAGCTACAGATAAAAACTGGACATCACACACTTAACGATAAGGATCACACCCTACCCCCTACTCTCAAGTTGATCCTATCCGATCCAGTCCAATCAAAAACTCAAATGGAATCACATGCTCTCCCATTCTATATAGTCACTGACTACTGTTATCGTTGCTGCTCTGTGTTCCAAGTCATGAAAGAAATATGCATGCATTTGGAAATATGCATCCAGATCCATTTGGGTGCGTTCTTGGGTGGAAAGACGGGGTCAGTATGGCCTCTATATACTGACACAAGTTGGAGTTGAGTGGCGTTAAATGTTATGTTAGTGCTTGTTTGCCATCTCCATGTTTTTAGCTTCGTGGCCCCACATGATCGATTTCCAATGTCTAGCCACAATAAGACTTTTCAATTTGAGTTTTCAGATTTCTTCTTTTGTCGGCTCTTAAAAATCAAACATGTTTGACATAATCCAACTAGATGTAATCAGTCTGAGGGTAAGAAATTGGAGTCTGTGTACATCATAATTTTCTGTGAAATCTGTCACATCCGACTGACCCAAAATCTGCCCAAAAAACAGCTGACTACTGCTAATGAACTCAAATTAGGGCTAAAATCAGTGTTAAAGTTGGGTAGTGTAATCCAGCCTTAAGCCACACTTAAAAATGTAAGAATGTCAAAATTTCAAACAAAGTGGAATTTATTTGAAAGAAATACCACAAATATACTTCAAGCAGAACATTTCACAAAAAGAAGTTTGTTAGGTCTCAAATGATAAAACAATAGATAAACTCCTGAAAGACAATAAAAGTATTTAGACGCTTTCTGTCCAAACAGAAACCAAGCAACCATCAAGTCATTTCTCATAATCATGGCTGATTAGGACAAAACAATTAAAGAGCTTTATTGCTTATCTCCTTTTTCTCCGCAAATTTGCCTGGTTGGGATATCATTATTATTATCACAGAGCATCTTTACTCAATTTCTTTTAAACTATTCTATGTTACCTGTTATTTATGGAGTTTTACACACTCATGGAAAAATGTTATAGCTGCAAGAAGTGATTATGCTAACTGCAATCTTCTCCAAAACCCCACCCTTCAAAGACATGTCAACAAATCCAAGCATGCAAAATTCACTGGCAGTGTGCATTTCTGATTGGGCTGTATTCTGATTGGCTAAAAAGTTGCTGGCCAGCTCCCTCACTGATTTCTTTTATTTTGTATTTATTTTTGCTGTTATTTGCTTATTTTGATGTTTCTCCATTTACCTACATTATTCATTATTTCGATATCTGCCAGGTAGAAGGGACATTTTGTGCGTAGGATTCCAAAAACCAAAATGGTTTACAACACTGTAACATGACAAGAGTTCGTGGGCAATGGAGGAGTCAGAAGTCAATGAAACAGTTATTTTTTCTAGAGTTTCTCAGCGTAACTCAATGAATTGCTTTTCAGAATACGCAATATGCACATCTGCACAGGCTCAAACTCAGCTCTCTTTCTCCCACTCTGACGCTCTGGCATGCCTTATCGGGTCTCCCTCCGCCATCACTATAATGAGAGACAGGTGTTAGAGTAATTACAATCCAGGTGACGAGCTTTGCTGCTTTCCCTCTCCCGAAGACAGACACATGGCCACGCCCCCCATGCCACAATCTCCTTTAAAGTCTGGTCTTAAGAGAAAAATGCTTAGGGAGCAGGAATTTCTTCAGCTTAACTTGATGACATAACAACATGCTCTTTTGATTTGCTGAGTATCACCCTCACTTCATGGACAGAAACACACACATATTATTTAGAGCAAACTGACTGCTACAGACAAGTTCAGATTCAATGCAGTCAAACTCCTTGTGGAAAGTCTCACTGAAACACACTCACACCTGTCTATGTATGCAAGAATTATCTGCTCAACTCATTTCCACTATAAGATGTTCAAACCTCTGTTTTCATGGGGATTCGGTGTTTGTATGTGTTTTGTTTTGTTTGATTTGTCTTGGTTTTTAGTGGAAAGCAACAAGCCTTTGGTGGGGGCCCAGCGATTGGTGGGGGGCGACGTCATTGTGTTGATAGATTTAGTTGCAAAAGCACCAAGATCAATTATTCAGCAGAGCCATGCATGGTTGCAGGATTAATGGTGCGTGTGGCTTATAAATAAAGATGCAGTCCTGAACTACTCCAAGAGAGAGGAAACAGTAAAGAAACATGTGGAAAAGGCATTATAGTGTCCACATTCATTCTCCAATCGAGCATTTCTAACCTTGAGCCGGGAACAGTAAGCACACTTTCTGTCACAAATAAAGCCTGCTGATCTCCGATGAAGCAAAGCTCTGATAACTAACACCTGTGGCCAAATTCAAGAAACGTGATGGGCTGTTTATGTAGATTTTAGACTAAAACACGTTTTTGACTGTTTTTTGTTATTTTCAGTTTGTAAAGGTTATCTCCAAATTCAAACAATAAATGTTATTTTGAAGCTTCTTTTTGTGGTGACCAATCATGCTAATAGATGCGCTGCATAGCGTGCTCTCTCCGCAATCTTTAGAGTTCATAGAAACAAAAATATTTTATAACATTAGTAATCTGAGACTTTTTTTTTCACCCCATATCCACATCCCTATTGGAGTTGGCCACAGCGGAGATAGTTTCTGCCACACTTTCCCATTCACCCGCTTCTTTCTTTCCGACCTGATATAATTATCAGGCTTCCCAAGGAGAACTTTTTCCTTGAAGTAATTCCTTAAATAAAAACTTTTGTCTATTTTTTTTTATTTTGTTTATTTAGTTTTCTTCCATGTCAAATTAAAAGTGAATGGTTACCAGCAAGTAAATTCAGCTATGACTGGTAGTGTCATTAAACTAACACATCTCACACAATTTACATTTAAAAAATTAAATAATAACAATGATTGTGAGGTGTTTGCTATTTATAAAAGGTTAACAGATACATTTATTGTTATGATTTACAAGAGCTGATGTAGGCCTATTGAATTTGTTGTAAGCTATTAGACAAGGCAACCACTACTTCTAAAGAAAAAACTATCTGAGAACTTAAAGTTGTCATGAAATGCTCTTATTTATAATTTCATAATCTTCCCTGAGGTCCACTGATAATGTTAGTAAAGTTTTTTCACCAAAACAATCATAATTTTGTAATATATGATAATTTTCCACACTGTCTCTCACCATCTTTCTGAAAAGCTTGATTTTAAAAGCGTGCCAGAGAGATGACAACAGTCAAAGACATCTGTGTAGTACATGTTTTTATACAAAAATAATTCAGAATAGTCCAGATGGGTCCCCTTTCGTGTTCAGGAGTAGTTAGGCCACAGAGAGTAGACCTTTTATCCTTCTCTCTGTCTCTGTTTACAAGCCAATTGAGCACCAGTGAAAGGAGCCTTTGGTGCAATGATTTTAAAACAGGCGTTGATGTTGTAGCTGTAGAGGCCATCTTGAATTAAAGAATACCCTAATTGACCAAGGGTTGTCGCGGAAGTGGAGAATGGAGCGTTTTGGCTGCGTGGTTTCAATAAATAATTTTATTGCATTGGGGATTAAGTTTTGAGTCTTTTTTATTGAAGAATTATCTTATAGATGTCAAACTATAAAGGAAAATTTGATTCCTCACAACATGACCCCTTTAAAATTGTTTCAAGAATTACAGTTAGGAATGTTCTTACGAACTTCTTATAGTTTATCCTAAGAATTATTTTCTTAACAACTTTTATCGTGAATCCGGCTCCTGCACTCATTACGTCACATTATGTCACATTAGATCATCTGGAGAATGGGATGCATACTGAAGGACAGAGGCGTCATATCACTCATGAGCAAGGATAAAATGGGACGGCCCATATCTGTAATTGGGGAAAGTAAACTGTTCAGGGGATTGAGCTCTAGAGGTAGAGTATGCCACATAACTCACTCCCTCTACATTCTTCCTGTTCTCTATATACCTCTCTGTGTCTCACTTTCTGTCTCTCAAACACCCATTTTTTCAATCCCCCAACTTTTCTATCTGTCTTTTTCTGTCTATTGGAAAACTTTTGGAGATGAAGACTGTTATGGCATAGTGATTTTATCTATGCTTCAGTGTCAGTGAATAGCAGTTGGTACTCTGCTAGTTGATGGAATTCAAAAAATATCCAAAACTGTCAAGGTTAAACCCACTGCACACCAACATAAAGGTTCTCTGAAACGGACATTCGTTTAAAGCCTTAATAACCCACAAAATGCTGCAGTATGTAAAAAAAAAAAAAAAAAAAAGATTTGTATTGGATTATAATTATTGTTTTTCCAAAGTTCATATTGTATTTTTCAAATCCATTGTCTTCTATATAAGCCTGCCTATATCTGTGTAAGAAGTGATGTACAAAATATTTTAAAGCTTTATACGAGGTGGGTCTCTGGGATTTATGGTTTCAGTATAGCCAAAAACGTAATAAAATCAAGTGTTTTACACATTTAGCAGTTTTAATGTTTTGCAGCAGTTGCATTTAGCTCCAAAACACGATAATATTTCAGTTCAATTCATGTTTCAAATAATAAAATACAGCAAATACCAAATTGGATGAAATTTCGGGGTGTTCAAAGGCTTTAAACAAATTACAGTTTGACTGAATCCCCTGTTTCAGCTGAAAAAATATTTGGTTTTATCAAAACTATGTTAGCTGGGAACAATGTGTGGTGGACAATTTTAACTTTTTATCATGAGGGTTAAAAAATGTCCTTTAATTAAGAGTGGTTGCAGACTTAAAGACAGGCTACACCATATACAATAATGATATTAATCTCAATAAATATGGAGAGGATAGTCATGATGGTGAATGAGGTTATATAGAGTGGCAGGGTGTATATCTGTATCCATCTTTCCGGGCCATCAGGCAGTCCTTATAGTTAAGTCCTGGTGTGTGAAGGCAACACCAGCTCTACAGGAGAAAATTTGGTTTGGTGTGTACTGACCTCGCCTGACCCCTCTGCCCCAACCATCCCATCTTTCCTTCCTTCCTTCTTCCCATGCATCCTGCATTTGTGTGTGGAAGATTAAGCCTTTTTGACGAAGCCATGTTTACAAATATGCAGGCAGAGGAACAGGGCAAGTGACGCTGTGGAGGAATAGAATACAAATTGCTTTTTTATCTCTCTCAGGGCCTGGGCTTGAGAAAATGTGTTTGCGATTGGTGTTCCTCTGCCTGTGAAGGATAAAGCCTCTGCTCTGTGTTTGGGTGCTGGTTAGCATTCATCCTCTCCCTCTCCCTTTTTCCTTTTCTTTACACCTCCCATTCTCTTTCTTCCCTCCTCTTCTCGTCCTTCATACTCGGGTTTGATTTTCTGACTGTTTCCTGTAATCAAGTAGTCTCTATGCTCTCCTCTGATGTCTCCCTTACTCTGTCTTTTTCACTTTTCTTCCTGTTTTGGAGGACTCTGTATGAGTTACTGAGTTATAATGTGAGTGGTGGTGGCGTAGTGGCTAAAGCACAGGGCTGTTAATCAGAAGGTCACGGGTTCTAACCCCACGGCCACCACCATTGTGTCCTTGAGCAAGGCACTTAACTCCAGGTTGCTCTGGGGGGATTGTCCCTATAAGTGCACTGTAAGTCGCTTTGGATAAAAGTAAATGTAAATATAATGTATATGAAGCAGGGTGCATGTATATAACTGTGTGCTAATCACTACTAACACAATTCTGCAGTGCTACAAATTCTCCCTGGCTTCAACAATAAAGCAATCCAGATAAATGATAGTAATGGCACTTTTCCACTGCATGCTATGGTTCGATTCGCCTCAAATCTACTCTCTTTAAGTTTCTGAGCTTGCATTTCCATTGCAGTTATTCCATCTCAACGTGGATGGGATTACAGGCTGATCACTAACACGACCCCTAGCTGTTAGCTACTAGATCATTGTGCTGCATAAAGCAGTTGTTGCATGGTGTAACAGTTAAATTGGCCTGGTTGTTTTAGAAGCAAGCTTCCAGTATCTGGTTAACTAAATAAAGTGAAGCTTTCAAGCAGAGTATAGAGTTAACATAACAAAACATACCATCCTCCATGATGGACTCCCAACAACGTCGTGGCTGAGTCCAGGGCAGTCTAGATAGCGTCCATTTGATCAGACCACTTCCACATTTCCTTGATGGATCTGTAGACACTTAAGTTTTTTTTACTTTTCCCTACACAGTTGTTAGGTCCGGTGGTAGCCATGTGCGGCCGAAGGCCGATACACTTCCTGAGAGAATTTTTCGTTTCACTAACGAGTGGATCACCTGCACCTCGTTTATTGACCACGGCGTGGTTTTACGCACAGCCATTTCTTTTTTCACATTTAGAAATTTGCGTGAACAAATGATACTGCTATTGCTGTTACTAACTTTAAAACTAGTGGGTTGATGTCACGTGTCAGAAATCAAGTGAAATCCAGATTGGTCTCCCTGACCAATCAGTGATCTACAGGGTTTTTAAGTCACAATTAGTATCGACTCGCTTGGAACCTCGACCGAGGTGGTACTTAAAAAAGTATCAGGTACCAGGTACTATCCACAGTGGAAAACCCCAAAAAGCGAGCATAGTCGAGCTGAGTCGAGTTGTACCATGCAGTGGAAAAGCCCCATAATACTGCTCTGCTCTCTAGACAAGTCCCAGAAGATAACAATGGCTCAGAGGTTGATCTATCATAACTTCAGAGACTTAATGGGGTTCTGATTTATGTTTTATATAAGGATCAACTTTTTCTCAGATGTTTTTACTCAACTTGTTTAGTAGAAATAGAAACGTTGAAGGAAAATATGTATGAGGTATATTTGATTTCAAAAAGAAACTTCTGACTTTATGCACACTTTATCTTTTCAAATCTCAGCACAAAGTGAGACATTGTTGATATATATGCATTATAATATAACAGAAGATAACATTAAGTACATAATAAATAAGAATTTAGAACAATGCTTTAGATTTATCAGAAAATAATGCTTTTTTAAGGATATTTGATATTTATATATAAATACTTCTTTAAATGTGGGATAATTGTGGTTTATATGGTATAGAGATTTTTTCTCCTAAGAAGCAGGAGACTTAAGCAAATGTCACCATTGGATCACCATTTCATCTTAATGCTATCAAGGAGAAACAATTAAAATATTACAGAGATTTAATTTGTGATTGTTCTCTCCTTTGAGATGGTTTGCATTTTGAAACTTTAGTCTATTAATGTTAAGTCAGTAAATTAGATTGTCTGCATTTTTGGAAATGCTCAAAAGTTTATGTTTCTTTTAGGATTGAAGTAAGTGGTGAAAACCACTTTCCAGATTGTGACACGGTTGAGTCATTGTGTTGGTCTGTTCAGCTTTTGTTTTTAATATTTGGAGCAGTTCAAAAAGCATGAGAACAATTTCCCCAAGGAGCAGAGCTTGTGCGTAAATATTTAACACAAATGGGATTTAAACAATGCGTTGCGCATTCTGTAAAGTTATTCATGCAAACCAGCATCTGATTCACATTCAACAGTCTAATATCTCTGTGCGTTGTTTACAGATCACTTTTTCTCTCAGATATTGATTGCTGTTATATCCAGAAACATCCTGCATGCAGGAACATCACCATGATCAGCTGTTTTCAGTTAGCCCTTGACCGTTGGCTCCAACAGTTGGGACAGATCATCCTTTTGCCTTTCCATTAGCTTTCGTAATGAAACTGAGAATTCCATGAATAATGGCCTGCTATGCCTGATGGAGACATAGATTCATTATTCAACTCGCTGGTAGGGTTTTGGCCCTGGGATCAGGAGAGTGTAGAAGAGAGAATGGGATCTCGAGTGAGGAGACAGACAGGGTGAGGGTGAGAATGAAGAATGAGTAGAGACCATTCCCATGTGCAAAGTTTTTTTTTTCAGCGGGTTGAAGGGGAATTATCTCTCAATACCTGTGATGTTTCTGACAAGGAATGAAGTGCCTAAGCCCTTTATTTTTTCATATTTAGGAGATAAACTCTCTTCAAAGCTTTCATGAAAGTTTCTGTAATTGTTATATTAGACACCAACAATCCCTCTCTTCAGGAACTTAATCTCTAATTTAAACTTTCTCTCCTTTCCACGCTAGCATACGAGAGCATATCCTCATTTGGGCCTAGGTTTAACTATGTACTAGAGTATGTATCTTTCATGGACACAAATAACTCAGCTCTGTGGAGTCTCCGTGGCCAACACTATTTGTGTTAGGAGCTCATGTATCACCAGCCCTGTATGACAGAGAGAAATATGCCATTTATTTTTATTTCACCCTGATTGTGGAAGACACAATGTTTTGCCAGTTTTCAGTAATGGCACGGTTCTTCAGAATCAGGTGTCTGGCATGTTGATGTGTTTCTGTCCACAAAACTGATCACAAGCTCTGGCTGAACCGGAGGCCTGAAGTCACTTTGTCAGACACATGGATTTAATGGTCTATTTTACTAACCTTACATTGTGGCACAGAGAATCTTGCAGTAATGATGACTCTATGTGCTCTGAATCTGCTTAGCCTAAGGGGTGACTGTGGTCTAGATGGGTAAAGGCAGATGTGTAGTGCAGTTTAAAACCATTTATTTCCCTTGTCTAGACACCACCTCCACCATGGCTGTCTTTACTGTCACAGACTTTTTTCCCATTTATATTGGTAAGTGGTCATTTAGCTCATGCTTAGAGTACACTTTTAACAGGTAAAGTCCCCCTGAAGCAATCTTGGTTGAGTGTCTTGCTCACAGAGATAGTCGTAGAGTTAATAGATCATCTCTTGTGGGGTTTGAACCCACACATTTTCAGTTAGCCTTCTAGATCCCTGTTGTTTACATATTAGCACCAAGCCCTCTTATTTATCAACCCCTCCTCTCCAACTGCCTGCCATAGAGACCAGTTTTCATGATCCAATCCAATAAATTTGTAATGGATAAAATCAATTCCAATCCTACAAGAATTTTTTCTCATTGAATATCCTGTTTTTCTCTGAAATATGTAACATAATAGAAGTTTAATGTGTTGTATACACCATTTCAAGTTTTCTTTATTCACTAAAGGAATATTTCACCCACAAATTAAAATTATCTCATAATTTAGTCACCCTTATGCCATTTCAGATGCATATGACTTTCTTTCATCTGCTGAACTAATATGAATATTTTTAGAAGAATCTCTCAGCAATTTTGGCCCATACAATGCAAGTGAATGGGTGTAAAAAAATTTAAGCTCCAAAAATTACAAAAGTCAGCATTAAAGAAGTCCATAAGACTCCAGTGGTTAAATCAATGTCTAATGATAGGTGTGGGTAAGAAACGAAAAGATCAATATTTAAATACATTTTTATTATAAATTCTCCTCCCTGCTCAGTCAATCTCTGCTTCAACTTTCACTTTCACTTTCTTCTTGTGTTTTTGGTGATTAAAATTCTTCATGCATATCGCCCCCTACTGGGTAGGGATAAGAATTTCCAGCTAAAGTTAAATAATGATCTGTTTCTTACCCACATCATATCACTTCTGAAGATATGGATTAAAACAGTGGAGTCGTATGGATTATTTTATGATGCCTTTCTGTGCTTTTTGGAGTGTCACATTTTTGGCACCCATTCACTTGCGTTAGATGGACCTACAGAGCTGATATATTCTTTAAAATATCATCATTTGTGTTCTGCAGGAGAAATTCATACATGGCGTGAGGGTGAGTAAATGATTAGAGAACTTACTTTTTTGGGTGAACTGTCCCTTAATTGACACCACACTCATTTACACACATACACAAACACTTCAGTCTGTCCTTGTTGTCCTTGACGAGTCAAGGAGAGAGTGTGTGATGTTAAGTATTCCATGGATGGTCATCATATGTGAGAGTGTGCAGGGGGTTTTAGTTTGTAGAGGAGCAAAGGAGCATGGGGCCTTTGCCCCCCCACCTCCATCCCATTACCTCAGCCTGCTTCGGCGAGGCTTTAACCTTGGCAGGCAGGCTGGAGGAGAGAGGGTAATTCTAACCTTAAAAACCTGCTGATTAAAGCTAGTTTTGTGGAATTCGATTCCACTTAATGCTTTTGGCCCTGAGCCCAGAGGCCTGGCATTAACATCAACAGACATTGTGTCTTCAGCCGGAGAAATGTGCTCAGGCACACACACAGAGAGACACATTTGTTGTACTGTCACGGGCATGAGTGTGGGTAGTTTGCCCACAATTCCTCCTTTCTCTCTCTCTCTCTCTCTCTCTCTCTCTCTCTCTCTCTCTCTCTCTTTCCCACAGTGTTCAGTGATATTGGAAGGCATTTGTGGTATAATATTTTCCTTGTGTTATTGTTATACACTCACCTAAAGGATTATTAGGAACACCTGTTCAATTTCTCATTAATGCAATTATCTAATCAACCAATCACATGGCAGTTGCTTCAGTGCATTTAGGGGTGTGGTCCTGGTCAAGACAATCTCCTGAACTCCAAACTGAATGTCAGAATGGCAAAGAAAGCAATTTTGAGCGTGGCATGGTTGTTGGTGCCAGACGGGCCGGTCTGCTTATTTCACAATCTGCTCAGTTACTGGGATTTTCACGCACAACCATTTCTAGAGTTTACAAAGAATGGTGTGAAAAGGGAAAAACATCCAGTATGCGGCAGTCCTGTGGGCGAAAATGCCTTGTTGCCTTGTCGTTTAAATGCCTCGGCCTACCTGAGCATTGTTTCTGACCATGTCCATCCCTTTATGGCCACCATGTACCCATCCTCTGATGGCTACTTCCAGCAGGATAATGCACCTTGTCACAAAGCTCGAATAATTTCAAATTGGTTTCTTGAACATGACAATGAGTTCACTGTACTAATATGGCCCCCACAGTCACCAGATCTCAACCCAATAGAGCATCTTTGGGATGTGGTGGAACGGGAGCTCCGTGCCCTGGATGTGCATCCCACAAATCTCCATCAACTGCAAGATGCTATCCTATCAATATGGGCCAACATTTCTAAAGAATGCTTTCAGCACCTTGTTGAATCAATGCCACGTAGAATTAAGGCAGTTCTGAAGGCGAAAGGGGGTCAAACACAGTATTAGTATGGTGTTCCTAATAATCCTTTAGGTGAGTGTATATGTGATATTGATGTATGGCTGTGTTTACTTGTCCAGCAAAAGCAATTAAGTAATTAATAATCCCTCATTTGGGGTTTGTGTACTGTTTTTGTTTATTTACAATGTGCAAGGTATTTTTAGAAACCAAATGAACATAAAGGCTTTCTTTTTTTTTTGTTCAGGCAGTCTAGTACGGTTATGGTCTCCTTTCCTTTTATTTCTCAATTATTTCCATGCCACAGAGGTGTTTTAGCATTGGTGACAGCTAATCCTAATGCCTCACTGGAGAACACAAGCTCACCTTGAGGTGATGATACAAGGAACTGATGCATGTCTACAAAACAGACAGAGTAGTCTTCAGCATGCTTATTAGGATTTTCTACTAATAAAAAAATCATAACGTCGGCCGTCCCAAATGGTGCACGTCATATGTACTAACGGTCTCATGGCCTTCACGTGCCTGTATCTGTGAAGTGCACATGTGGATAATTTGAAAATTTTGTCAAAATTAAATTATGAAATTAGGTTTCATGATATTTTTATCTGTTCTGTGACAGACAGGCAGGCAAAAAATGTATCATTGTTTATGTAGTTTCTTCATCTTGCCTTTGTAGGGCACCATAGGACATCTCATTTGTCATTGTTTTGATATTGTTTTGACAAGTTTTGACTTCTACCCAGCTGTATGTGGCATTACATTGGCATTACTGTATGTCCAAAGTGCAAAGAGCATCAACATGCTTAATCTAGCAAAATGGGTTCAGCAAGGTTGGTATAGTGCTGCTATCCCACTGCGAGGGCGGTTATGAAACCTTACAGGGCACAAGGCAGAAGCCATATTTTTGTCTTTGCTTCAGGCTCAATTCACAGTCCTTATCCAGGTCTACTTATTGATACCTGATTGATAATACAAGAACTTCTGATAGTCTTAATAAAACAGTGTTTTGGCAACTGAGCAGGACAGATCTGACCACATCTTCACAAGTTAAGACTTAACATGCTTGTTATATAAGCACATAGTTACCCAGATCTATTCAGTACTGCTGAAAGAAGAGTAATGCATGACAAATGCACATGTTCAAGTGATTGGTGATAGATTTGTCTTGATTATCTACAAGGTCTTGGCTCACTATATCACTCTACGAGGCAATTTATCAAGTTGTCTCCAGTGCGCTCTCAAATTGTATGATTGAGTATTCCCAACTGGATTCACTCTCTGATAAATTATTCCTTGTGTAGCAAGTGCTCAGACAAAACTCTATCAAGATTAGCATGAGCTTCAGTACAGCTGTTATATACTGTAAGACCAGACAAGTTCTCTGTGGTGTCTGGTTTCTCTTGACCAACAAAGGCATTTAAGCCTTTGTCAGGTAGACATTGTATTTAATTTGATGAAAATGAAAACAAGGCTATGAGAGAAAGAATTACAGTCTGTTCTAAAGGTTTTACTGATATATTCATTGTCTTGGTGTCAATCATTCAACTGACAAAAGTTGATTGTAAAAATTTGATTCAAGGCCTAGATCATCATACACTCACTCTCAGGGAACACAAAGGAGATTTCTGTCAGGATGTTAGGCATAACTTGAGGATGAGTATATGATGAGAGAATTAGTTTTTGTTTTTTGTGAACTTTTGCTTTAAGGCTTTATAACATATTGAATGGACTGTTAGTCTATCCCTCACACCCTCATTTTAATTTTTGTCAAATTTAACAAGGCTCCTACCCTGACTAAGGTCAGTTGTGACCATCCAGCCATACAGTATATATTACCACCTCACAGATAGTCACATCATAAAAAAGCAAATTGGCAACATTCTAACAATGCAATGGTCTGATTAAAAGTGCCTTCACACATCATTATGGCCTAATGAGAGAATCGCCCATCATTGGCAAGTTGGGTGCCTTTTCTCCAATGCCTGTCTGCTTTGATGGATAGCTCTAGGTAATGTCTCCAAAAGAGACTTGCACAAATAGCATGTCCCCATCCCCCGCCATCACTGCTCAACTGTCTGACCATGTAACATCTCAAGTGTACAAGGCCTTTGAAGCTGACCTCAAATGCTCTTTTGACCATCACCAACTCCTGGCAGAGCACACAAACCTAGTTCAGTACATTATGGATAGTAGATGAGCCATACCAAAGGCAGGATTAGATTATGTATACTTGTGTGGAAGTCCTGCCTTTCACATAAAATATCCTTTTGGCTGATTCTTATGGAACCTGTCAACAAAATGTCCTGGTCATATTTAACCCCAAATCAAATTAAACACACACACACATATACATATGTGTATATATATATATATATATATATATATATATATATATATATATATATATATATATATATATATATATATATATATACACCTTAAACAGGTGCCGCTAGCATGCGGAATCAGCGTTTCCATGGGAACCCTGATTGTCTGACGAGGACCGTGGCATCATCATCCCCTGTCTGTGTTGTGTTTCGTGTACTTGCTTTGTGTGGGCGCACGGGTCTGGTTGTTGGTTACCATCATGCGGAGTTACCGCAGTACTACCATCTGGTGTTGTCATGGCCCTGTCACCTTGTCAGGTAGAGTTTTTGTCTGATGAGGACCTTGACATCATCATTCCCTGTTTGTTTAGGTCAAGGCATGTGTATGTGTTTCAGGTGTCGCTGGCATGCGGACTCAGCTTTTCCATGGGAACCCTGATTGTTTCCATGAGAACCTGCGAGCGGCACCTGCCCCTTGTTTGTTTTCTGTTTTTTTATATCCCTTGTGTGTCATGTCCAATGTGGGATCATTCATTGTGGTAGTTCAATGTTTTTTAATGTTAAATGTAGTTTAATGTAGAACGTAGACTTGCCTATGCTGAATGTTTGTGCTGTTAAGCGTTTAACCTTGCTCTCTCTGTCCAATTCGCTGCATCTTATCTGATTCTCAACAGAGGATACCTCATCTCTGCCCGCGTGTCGGGAGTGAGGTTGCCTTTCAGTTTGCTGGTGGATTGCTGGTGTATTCTCACCAGTCTGCTCCAACGGTCTCTGTTGTTCTCATTAACGTTCTGTCAGAACGATCCAGCCAAACTAGGACACTGGGCACATTCTGCTCTCTCCAGGAAGGAGAGGGTGATGTTATAGACTTTGTCTCCAAGTACTTGATTGTGGTGGATGAGTTGCATTGCATCGAGGACAGATCTGTTCAATGGATGCCTTAAGGTCCTCTTGGCTCATGGGAGATGGAAGGGCTCGGGATCCTCTCTTTCTGGGAATTTGTGGGACTTTTATCCCAGGCATACAGAATCAGCATTTCCTTGGGAACCCTGATTGTTCATATGAGAACGCTGATCATGACAACTTTCAGCTGTGAGCGGCACCTGCCCCTTGTTTATATCCTGCTTATTTAAATCACCTTGTGTGACGCGCTTACTTTCAATGTGGTAGTTCAATTTTAAATGTAGTTTAATGTCAAATATAGTCTTGCCTATGCTAGTTTGCCTTGCTTAATGTAGTCTTGCCTATGCTAGTTTGTGCAGTCAAGCATTTAACCTTGCTCTCTCTGTCCAATTTGCTGCGTGTCAGCTGATTCTCAACGGAGGATACCTCGTCTCTGCCCGTGTGTCTGGAGTGAGGTTTCCTTCCAGTCTGCTGCGTGTCAGCTTCCTTCAGTGGAGGATTCTCACCAGTGTGCTCCTCGCCGCAACGGTGCATGCGCTCACCTGCGGGAGCATTCGTCACAGAGGATTCCTCGTGCATCTACTGATGTTAATTTGAACTGTTAATAAATCCTTTAAACTGTTCATCTGCTATTGGGTCTCTGTTGTTCTCACTAAAGTTCTGGCATAACTTGCAAAAATTGGTTGGTTCATTTATTGTAATTATTTAAAAACTTTTTGTGGATAGAGTTAAAGGTGCACTCAGTAACTTTTCTTGGACTGACTCCTATTAGCTTGGATGCAGCATAATTTAAAATCAGGTGTCATTATTGAAAATAAGTATTCACAGTCATGATTACTTTAATCAATGAGTGAACGTGTCAAATAACAGGATGGTTACTGAGATTCAGCAAGTAGTATTTGGCTGATCATGTGATTCTAACATGGAAGCCCCTATCCATGTAGAATAAGACAGGATTTGTAAGGTTACTGATATGACTGGAGTCATTTTAATGTGAGTGGTCATCATTTCCTACATATATTGCAAAGTACAATTCATGTCTGTAGGAGTTTCCAGGGGACTTCTTTAATTACAGGATCAAATGGGCAGATTCAATTCATATCAAACTTTCCATTCAGTAAATCCTCTCCCTTGTTAATTATGCCTGGGACATACTCACACTTAATTAAGTGTGCACCGCTCCAAAGCTAGGGTGTGCGGTTGAGTCGAGCATGTACCTCCTTAAAATGTATATATGCCAATGTTAGCCATAGAATGTGGGGAACAACATAATTAAGTTTCACCCATTGTACAAAGGTGCATGGGTTTGTTCTTGTGACATCGTTCTCATATAGATTAAAGTTTCAGGAAGAAATAAAATACTGCATTAATTGTGATATATTTGTTGACGTGTTAAACCAAAAAAATATTACTTGCAGAAATTAACACGTTACATTTCCTAGCCCTAATTAATACTGTACAGTTTAATACATATAAATAATACATTTTTCAATTTGTGTTAATGAAAATATCATAATTACCTTTTTTTTTGCATTGCGGTAATGAGAATTTAGGGGGTAAAATGTGCGTAACTGTCATGAAAATATGGTCACACTGAAAGAAAAAACGGATTGGCCCAAAAACATTTCATTATTTTCTATATGCAAAAACAGGTTTGACAGGTTGACAGAATTTGTGAGAATCACCCATAAAGAGTAATCGCTTGTTCGTAATTTCTAATACCATTGTTGGTCTGTTGTTGGGATTTTAAATATATATTGACATGTAATCTTGTCAAACAATATGGAGATTTTGGTCTTTCATTATTTAAGTAGATAGGAGCTGTACTCTTTTTCATATCACCTACATAGAAACTAGCTCCTCTGAAGCGTTACCAAATAAGCTCAGTTCTGTTCAACAAAGTCATTGTAGCATTATTCATCCCTCAAAAAATTCCCATCTATGGTTAAGTCAGAGAATGCTTTAGTTGTACATTGAGAACAGATTGTAATTTGTAGTCAATCTGTTCTCCAAATGATAATACATAAAGTAAGTCCAATTGAGAAATGGAGAGGAGTCCTACGTGATTGTGGGAATATAATTATGCTTTAATTGCTTGACATTTGATGTGCTGTCATTTGTCACAGCCCACAGACAGCAAATAATGGCTTCTGTCATTGTCAGTTTGTCTCATTGCCAGATAGCCTTGAGAGAATATCAGCAAAGAGCTGAATAATATTTGTCCTGAATTACTTATAAGCTTGTCTGCATTAGAGCTTTTCAATTTTCTCATTTGCTATGTTGTATAATATAATCAAAGATTTTTGGAGGATGCATAATGTCAGCCTACCTGTGCCTGGGATTGTTTCTGTATGAATGCATTTCACAGTATGCATAGAATGGTGTGTGCATGCATATACTGTATGTGTAAGCCCTGACAGCATACAAAGAGCATGTGTGTAGCCAGTAGATGGTTTACATTGATTCCTGTATAAGCTCTGACAGGTGCTGTGGTCTTACCTAGCCCAGGTGTCTTGTTTATGTCTGCTGCACACTTGTGTATTTCTTAAATTGAGTAAACAGAAGCTGCCTGGGGCTAATTTATTCACTCTCCAGTCCGCACAGTGGGATGAACAGCTAGGAACCACACACACCTGTCAATACTGTGGAACAAACATTCAAAGCACTCATACCGCTTCAAATAGAAGATATATACATACAGATCTACTGATGGATAGAGAATGAGGGATATGTTTTTGGTTTTGTTTTTTGGCAGAGCTGGACAGAAGCAACATGTAGAAAGGTTTTCTGAGATCTCTCTCTTTTCTCTTTTTGGAGGAAAGGATGATAGCTCAGGATTAGCTCAAATGTGTGGAGTATAGTCTTTTTTTGCTCATATTATATGAGTGCATTGACATGGCCAGAAGATCTGTTTGCACAGAAAAACACTCTTTTGTTTGTTTTAGGGTGCTGTTGATGGAAAGAAATGGAGTGCAAAATCTCACTGTTTACTCCTACATAGGCAGCTACCCTCTATGGAAGCATCCTAAATGTTATGGAATGTCATAAGTGGCTAACACCCTGTCTACACGGGAAGTGAGCATTGCGTCGCATTGTGTCACGTCAAAAGTAATAGAACCCCATTATAATCAACTAATCTACACTGGAATCATCCGTTATGGCATGTCCGTTGTAACAACTAAAAACAGGTGACCCGTTCCATTTTGCTCTGCACACGCTGGTGCTACTACACATATTAAAGGGTATAGAACATTTGTGTCGACACGTCCAGTGTAGACAGCCTCATGCCGTTGAGGCACATCCCGTCAAACAACGCACCAGGCTTCCTCCACCTACAGTACCCATTCCATCTTGGCAAGTCTCTGATATTTGTGAAGCTGTTTATACAATACATTTTATTGAGCTGCAGTTTTCGTCTGCACTTTGTGAATTTAACTTTGCTTTAGTCCCATTCAACCAACAATGGACACATCCAATACACAATATACACACAATATAGTCCAAATCGTATTTGCACATAAGTTTGTCATTGTAATGTAACTGTGTCCTTAACGTCCCTTAGACCTTCAGAGAAATGAATTATATCATATTGTACTGTTGTACATGCATCTGTGTACATGTGTGCAATTGAGTGTGGATATCTTTGCACCAAGATTTGTTTTCCAATTCTCCACAGGTATATAAATATTCCCTGTGTGTGTTGTAGAAGAGCCGTAACCATAGAAATGGATATTTGATTTATTCCAGAAAGAGCCAAACTTCTTGGCATGAGTGCTCACAAACAATGAGCTGGGTAGAAAGCTGGAACCCAGCAACAGCACAGCATCACAGATGTGTTTCCCAAGTGGGTTTTGGCCAAAATCACATGACTCATTTCAGACCAGACTTCACCTTTCGCTTGGCCAGATATCGATGTGCCCTTTGCGCTCCTTGATCACATGAGCAAGAGTCAGTCCCTATTCTGTGTTGGCTTCTAATGTTAGAAATGCCTCTATGACATTTAGAGCTGGGTGGTATGGCGTATATCCCGTGCAGTTGTATCAATTATAGACATAGAGATTAATCTATACCATTTATATTGTGGTAGATATAATATTGGCATGGTTTTCAGTGGGCAGGACTGCTTTCTGAAAATAAAACTTAAGTGTGAAATAAAAATACAGAACAGGTTCCAGACAAGTCAAGACGACAAAGTTGTTATTAAGATAAACTTGGCTTGCTATTAAGCATAATGCAATGCAGAGATTAGTTTTTAACTGTTCACGAGCCTCATTGCTGCTTACAGCATTAATATAGAATTCTGATTTGTAGTCACAGGTTTGTGCATATTGGATATTTTACAACAGCTTTGAATGTGGCTCATCCAAATAGAATAAAAAAAATACTTATTTTATACATACTTATTTGCTGTATTATGCGAAGCTGTTTTTTGCAATAATGTCAACCTTAACGTTAATTTGTTATGAATAATCTTATCTTTTGGTTTGCGCCCATCAAGTTCCAAATTAAAAAAGAAAAATAATCAAATGAGATGAGATACCATTGTGGAGCGGAGGGGGGCGGGGCCGGTCGGAATATCGCGCGCCCGGTCCCCAATCAGCCTGATGAGGCGCGCGAGGGATAAAGGCGGCCGGTGACGATTGTTCGAGAGAGAGAGAATTACGGACATGTCCGTCATGTGTGTTTGTTTATGTGTTTTTGAGTTTCTCATTAAAATATAATTTATGTGGACAAGCCGGTTCTCGCCTCCTCCTTGCCCATCCTTTAACTATTTTACATTGGTGCTGAAACCCGGGAAGGAGGAGGGATGCCCGTCGCAGAGTCCTCGACACTGCCGTCCACCCAGGGGAGCGCCGCTGCCATCTGCCGGGTGACGGAGTAGCCCGACCGCCCGGATGCGGGGTACGGCCGTCGTCCGCGGGGCAAGTGGGGACTGGATACCCCGACCGCCTGGAGCGAGGAGCCGCTGCCGGGGCGGAGGAGTGCCCTGCCGTCCCCAGAGACGCGGAGGGGTCGAGGGAAGACCGCCGTCCGCGAGGGAGGAGGGAAGAAACTCTCCGACCGCCCGTAGCGGTAGAGCCGCTGCCAGGGGCGGAGGAGTGTCCCCATTTGCCGCCAGAAAAGCGGAGGCGCGTTCTACCCGCTGGGGTCGGCGGTTTCACTCGGTTCGCCCGGTGTTGGAGCGGCTGTCGTCCGCCTGAGTGTGGAGGAGTGTTCGAGGACCACGCGACGGTACATCAGAGAACCGGTGAGTGAGCTTTTCTCTCTCTCTCTCTCTCTCCCTGTCGCACCGTGTTGGCCTTTTCCCTCGCCTATTTTTTTATTTTTTTTTGTTGTTGTTGTTGTTGTCTTCCCTCCTGTCTCCTCCCAGGGCGAGGAAGGCGGGGATGACCACGCGGGACGTAAGATACACCCCGCCCCAGGGATGGGGGGTGTACGTCATGCCGGTGGCACCCGGCCTGAGATAACGCCGGGAGGAGTGTGGGCGGAGGGGGCAGGGCGGTCGGAATATCGGCGCCGGTCCCCAATCAGCCTGATGAGGCGCGAGGATAAAGCGGCCGGTGACGATTGTTCGAGAGAGAATTACGGACATGTCCGTCATGTGTGTTTGTTTATGTGGTTTTGAGTTTCTCATTAAAATATAATTTATGTTGACAAGCCGGTTCTCTGATGTACCGTCGCGTGGTCCTCGAACACTCCTCCACACTCAGGCGGACGACAGCCGCTCCAACACCGGGCGAACCGGAGTGAAACCGCCGACCCCCAGCGGGTAGAACGCGCCTCCGCTTTTCTGGCGGCAAATGGGGACACTCCTCCGCCCCTGGCAGCAGCTCTACCGCTCCGGGCGGTCGGGGTATCCAGTCCCCACTTGCCCCGCGGACGACGGCCGTACCCCGCATCCGGGCGGTCGGGCTACTCCGTCCCCCGGCAGATGGCAGCGGCGCTCCCCTGGGTGGACGGCAGTGTCGAGGACTCTGCGACGGGCATCCCTCCTCCCTCCCGGGTTTCGGCACCAATGTAAAATAGTTGAAGGATGGGCAAGGAGGAGGCGAGAACCGGCTTGTCAACATAAATTATATTTTAATGAGAAACTCAAAACCACATAAACAAACACACATGACGGACATGTCCGTAATTCTCTCTCTCTCGAACAATCGTCACCGGCCGCCTTTATCCCTCGCGCGCCTCATCAGGCTGATTGGGGACCGGGCGCGCGATATTCCGACCGGCCCCGCCCCCCTCCGCTCCACAACCATCTTTAAAATATTTAATTCTCTGGATTGTCCAAAAATAAGCTTTACCAAAAATAAACAATTCAGTGTCTATATTGTGAAAAATGCTGTTACCATGATATAGAATTACTTATCCCATGATATAGGAATGTAGTCATACCACCCACCCTTACTGCCTTTATTCAGAAAAGGATATTTGTGCTTATACATGGCATCTGAGGCTGCTGTGTGTGTAAATGAGCCCTAGAGTGGCATATTATCTGTTTAGAATAAGTATATTATTAACAACATGGTAATAGGCCACTGTGCTGCAGCTGGCAGGAACCGGTTTATGCATCATTCTATCTCGGAGCCCTGAAGATTAGAGCAGAGAGACAAAGGAAAAGAGAAAAAGGATAAGATTGGGAATAAAAAAAATAGAAAAGAACAAAATATGAGAGGCTGACCTCTATAACTCCTTCTGTACCCTTTCTACATTATTACAAAAACAAAAAATCCATACACCAGGAGTCCTATGGTACAAGGTCATAGAGTAGGGTGAAACAGGGATGGGGCCATTGTATTCTGTACTAACCATGTGTTTGTCTCTTTGTGTCTCTCTTTCCCTAGTGTCTGTATGGCTGTTATGTCCACTCCTCCATTATCCCCACCTTCCACCGCAGGTGCTACTGGCTTTTACAGGTAAGGCTGTCAGAGTATTTGACACCTGTTTGGAGAAATACCCTCTTATTATTTTTCTGGATTCATCGCGGTTTTTCCATCTTTTTCTCCTCTTTCATCTGGAGCCGAGCAGCTCTCCTTCAGTTCTTATTTAGCTGTTATGGAGGCAGGCATGGAGATAAAACATAACCCCTCAGCCCATTGGAGCCTGAGCTCACTGACTAATTAAAGCTTACCTTGAAACTATAACCCAGCACAGGGAGACATCCAGGGTGGGAGAGGGGGTTGCATGCAGATGAATGCTTTAAAGTGTCCAGGACATAGTAATTCAGGCTTTTTAGGATATGTGGAGACACACATCAGTTTGAGGATGTGGTTCACTCAGCCTCACTTCTGGTGATCCATCTTTTTGCCTTAAAGATTAAATATGTAATTTCTGTGTGACCAAACAGAATAGCATAAAAAGTAAATGTTTTCAAACAGGTTTCCCAAACACTCAGTTTTCTGGTTGCAAAAATAGGTAAACCCACCTCAAAATATAGAAAAAAATACTGTACACACTTCACCTTTAACATTAGATTGACCAAAATTTACTTTAAAATAATTCAGAAAATTATTATTACTATAAACTATTTGAGCACTAAACAAATTTTAAATCTTGAGTGTATATACTCTCGAATGCTATATTGGTTGTCAATATTAATTAAAAACGTCTCGGGTTACATGTGTAACCCTTGTTCCCTGAAAAAAGCGGAACGAGATGCTGCGCTTTTGCTAAGCGCTACGGGGTCAACTCTAGCTGTGAACCGAGCTGAATAATGTGTGAAACACGTCAATGAACATTGACCGGAATTTATAGCCTCGGCTGATGTAATGATTAGATGCACCTGCGGCCAGGCTATAAATGGATACGTCACCAGGTGTCGTCAGATACTTCTTTTTGAAGAGCAGTCCTGGGACGTCCCAGTGCGGCAAAGAAGCGCAGCATCTCGTTCCGCTTTTTTCAGGGAACAAGGGTTACACATGTAACCCGAGACGTTCCCTTTACAAAAAGCTTCACTTTGATGCTGCACTTTTTCTAAGCGCTACAAGGAACGCAATACCCACACCGCCGCACTTGGGGCTGTCCGGACCCCTACGGTTGTGCAGTGTACTCACAAAAACACGAGATGAATCAGACATGAGCTTGAGATGTCGACTCAAGGGCATAAGAGCCCGGGGTAGCATAAACATCTAAACCATAAAGTTTGATGAATGTGTGCGAAGAGAACCCTATCGCAACACAAACTTGTCATAAAAACTGATGAATGTGAGCGGAGAGGACCAGCCTGCCGCATCACAAACTTGTTCAGGCATGAGCTGAGATGTCGACTCAAGGGCATAAGAGCCCAGAGTAGCAAAGCATCTAACCCATAAAGTTCGATGAATGTGTGCAAAGGGAACCCTATCGCAACACAAACTTGTCATAAAAACTGATGAATGTGAGCGGAAAGGACCAGCCTGCCGCATCACAAACTTGTTCAGGCATGAGCTGAGATGTCGACTCAAGGGCGTAAGAGCCCGAAGTAGCATAAACATCTAAACCGTAAAATTTGATTAATGTGTGTGGAGAGGACCAACCTGCCGCACCACAAACTTGTTCGGTGTCAACTCAAGGGCGTAAGAGCCCAGAGTGGCAAGAACATCCAAACTATAAAAGTTTAATGAATGTGCGCGGAGAGGACCAACCTGCCGCACCACAAACTTGCTGCAGAGGGAGACCTCTAGCCAAGGCTTTAGAGGAGGAGAGCCCTCTGGTAGAGTGCGCCCTAAAACCTACTGGCGAAGCTTGACCGCGCCTCGTAGGCCCGGGCAGTAAGGTCCCTCACCCAAAGTGACAACCCGGTCACGGCTTCAAAGTGAAGAACTGCTGCCCTGACTTTACACCACTAGCAAATGCGGTGGACATAATTCTGAAGGGCACAGACTGGACAAAGTCTGAGTAGTCTTTAGCTGCTCCGGCATTACAAACGGCAGGGAGCAGAAGGCTTAGAGAATGACTGGCCAAGGGTCGAGAAAGGCACCTTGGGCAGGTAGTCAGGGTGAGGGTGCAAAGAATGCTTTTGGTCCTACCTGGTGCAACTCAAAACAGGCCGGCAAAAGAGACAGAGCCTATAGGTACCCAAGTCTCCTTAGAGACGTAATTGCCATATGAAAAACCATCTTGAGAGTCAGAAGACTACCAAACGCTGACTCTAGAGGTTTTAAAAAAAGGGGGGTCTTACCCTATGAAGAGGTCCTAGCAAGGATGCCCACCCGCCCACCGAGGCGTGGCAAACCGAAGTGGAGGCCACATAGAACCTGGCAGTGGTGAGGCAAGTGCCCGCTGACAGTTCTTTCTACAGAGACTCCAAAACTGAAGCAAACTGGCAGTTAGCTGGTTCTGTAATATGAACTTATTAGAAGGAAACGCATGCAGGCACATTAGTGCCATGTATGCGCCACCACGATCAGCCCCCCAGGGGCTGGGGGAGAAGTAGAGGAGACATTGCGCTATCAACATAGGCGAAGAGGTCCTCTTCTGCCCTGTAAAATCTACCCAGATCAGTTCCAAGTGGAGGGAGCCCTAGCAATTGAAATGGTCTCGATAACCTCAGGAGAAAGCCCTGCGAACCTCAGTTGGTACCCTACAGGGGCCAAGCATGAAAGGTTTCACAATTCGGGCCGGGGATGAATATGTCCCCTGAGCCTGAGAAAGAAGGTCCTCCCTGTTCGGAATCGACCAAGGCGAACCGTAGAGGAGAGATATTAACTCCGAGAACCATATCCTGTTCGGCCAGCGCAGCGCCATAAGTAGGAGGCAAGAACCTTGCTTGTGAACATTGGCCAAGACTCCTGGGAGCAGAGAAACCGGGGAAAGAAACGCATACAGATGCCCTGTGGGTCATGTATGTGACTTAACTTCCAGACCCAAGGGGGGGCTGGGTGACTCAGGGAGAAGTAGAGGAGACATTGCGCTATTCATAGAGGTGAAGAGGTCCTCTTCTGCCCTAAGATCTCACCCAAACTTGTTCCAAGTGGAAAAAGCCCTGCATTTAAAAAGGTCTCGATAACCTTAGGAGAGAGCCCTGTGTCCCTCAGTTGGTACCCTTAGGGGCCAAACATGAAAGATTCCACAATTTGGGGCAGGGATGAAATATTGCCCTGTGCCTGAGATAGAAGATCCTTCCTGTTCGGAATCGCCCAAGGCGAGCCGTTGAGGGAAGAGATTAGCTCCGAGAACCAAGCCCTGTTCGGCCAGCGAACTCTGGGCAGCTACTACCTTAGGGTGGAGTTCTTAACTTTTCTGTCTGGATCGTAAATCTGCTCCCATATACGGGCATCCAGGGATATAACTGACCTGAGTGACAGGAGCTTGCCCTGGGCCCTAAGGAGAACCCAACGTGTCAGAAATACAGCTGACAAGAACGTGGGTCTCCTTGATGATTTATGTAAGAGGCTACCGCTGTATTGTCCACCCGCACCAAGACATGGCAGCCTCAGGAGGAGGTATTTCAGGGCCAGAAATACAGCCATCAACCCGAGACAGTGACTGTGACAACAGAGCTGACGACCCTCCTATCCCCTTAAGCTGGACGACCACTTAAGGCCGCTACCCCGCCCATCAGGGAGGCGTCTGTCGTTAGCAGCCTGCGACAACAAGACGCACCTAGAGTGGGACCCAAGGCAGAAAACCGGGGTCTGAACCACATAGAAAGGGAACGAAGCCTGAGGCGCGTAACCCTATTTAGCCTAGGGGTTTTGGCCCTTGGAAGAAATCCCCTGGCTTTTGGCCACAACAAAAACGGTCTCATGAGCAGAAGGTCCAGAGGGATCACCGTGGACGCGTTCACCCTGAGACCTGGAAATCGTTGATACTGATAACAGTGCAACCTTGACCTAGCCTGACTTTGCTCAGGGTGATCTGAATGGACTCAATACTAGCGGGAGACAGTTGTGCCCGCATTGTGATTGAACTCCATACGATGCCCCGATTGACAGTGTTCTGAGTGGGAGAGAGGACGCTTTTCTTGGCGTTGAGCCTCAACCCCAGAGAAACAGATGAGCTAAGACGATGTCCCTGTGCTGAACTGCCAGTTCCTGGAACTGCGCTAGGATCAGCCAGTCGTCTACATAATTCAGAATGCAGATCCCCCGGAGTCACAAGGAGCCAGCGCTACATCATTCATTGTGAATGTGCGGGTAAAAAGGGCTAGGCTGGGTGAAAGAACCTGACCCTGGAAGGCTTCGCCCCCGGAAGTGAACCTCAGGAACTTTCCATGTTGTAGCAGAACTTCTAAATGAAGTATAGAAGTGCGGCATAAGATCGATGGTGACCAGCCAAACGAGTTGTAGGGCTTGAGACACGACCATCTTGACAGGCATCATCTTGGACTTGAACACCCACGGGTAGTTCAAGCTTTAAGATCTAAGCCAGACGCCACCCCTCACCCTCCATGGGTAACGGGAAGTATTTAGTGTAATAACCTAACTCTCTCTCTGGAAGGGGAACACATACCATGGCCCCTTTAACCAGGAGATTGCGTTTTTTGTTTTTACAAAAAAAGAAATCCGGTTTACGGTAGTGAGAACACGCCGCTGAAGCACGGAAAAGCGGCGAGTGAATTAAATCCTGACGCCCTTATAAGACCCACAGAAAAGAATATATCCGGCAGGAGTTTCCACGCTGCCAGGATCTCTGAGATGGGTATTATATTTTAACACTTCCTGTTGAGGGGTTGTCGGGTGTTTCGCGTCCTGAATAAAATGCAGGAACAGCGAAAAACACCCATTTTGATGGAAGCCTCTGCAACCCGAAACACCAAGAGGTGGCGGGAATGGAGGGGCTTCGAGGGGGTACTGGGAGGGGTGAAGTGAAGCACGCGCCCCGTCCCGAGGGGAGCTACCCCCTAATCTAGGTGCAAGACCGTCAGGGTTTTCTCTTGGGTCTTGCTTCGGGGGGGCTGGCGAGGGCGGCGAGACTGTCCCTAATCCCTAGGAGGAGGAGCATGACTTGCCACGCTTTGCTTTTGAGCCTCCCTTCAGTAAGGACCGAGGCGGGTCTGCGGCTTGCTCGTCAAGCGCAGAACCCACACTCAGGTCGTCCAGGGGGTCAGCCTGGTACGCCTATAAAACATCATAGTGTGCAGAGCAGCACCAGCCTGACCTGCTGCTTGATAAGCCCTTCCCACTAAAGTGGAGGTTGTCCTACAAGGCTTTGAGGGGAGAGAGGGCTTCTTAAGTGACGATGCCGAGCCCGGCGAGAGATAGCCCGCAAGCGTCTCTTCGACCGGCGGCATCACTGAATACCGCCGTGCCTCAGCACCCACGATAGTCGAATATAATAACGTTGAGGGTATGCGAACACGGGAAGAAAATATATATATATACAGGTCCTTCTCAAAAAATTAGCATATTGTGATAAAGGTCATTATTTTCCATAATGTAATGATAAAAATTAAACTTTCATATATTTTAGATTCATTGCACACCAACTGAAATATTTCAGGTCTTTTATTGTTTTAATACTGATGATTTTGGCATACAGCTCATGAAAACCCAAAATTCCTATCTCAAAAAATTAGCATATTTCATCCGACCAATAAAAGAAGTGTTTTTAATACCAAAAAAAAGTCAACCTTCAAATAATTATGTTCAGTTATGCACTCAATACTTGGTCGGGAATCCTTTTGCAGAAATGACTGCTTCAATGCGGCGTGGCATGGAGGCAATCAGCCTGTGGCACTGCTGAGGTGTTATGGAGGCCCAGGATGCTTCGATAGCGGCCTTAAGCTCATCCAGAGTGTTGGGTCTTGTGTCTATCAACTTTCTCTTCACAGATTCTCTATGGGGTTCAGGTCAGGAGAGTTGGCAGGCCAATTGAGCACAGTAATACCATGGTCAGTAAACCATTTACCAGTGGTTTTGGCACTGTGAGCAGGTGCCAGGTCGTGCTGAAAAATGAAATCTTCATCTCCATAAAGCTTTTCAGCAGATGGAAGCATGAAGTGCTCCAAAATCTCCTGATAGCTAGCTGCATTGACCCTGCCCTTGATAAAACACAGTGGACCAACACCAGCAGCTGACATGGCACCCCAGACCATCACTGACTGTGGGTACTTGACACTGGACTTCAGGCATTTTGGCATTTTCTTCTCCCCAGTCTTCCTCCAGACTCTGGCACCTTGATTTCCGAATGACATGCAAAATTTGCTTTCATCCGAAAAAAGTACTTTGGACCACTGAGCAACAGTCCAGTGTTGCTTCTCTGTAGCCCAGGTCAGGCGCTTCTGCCGCTGTTTCTGGTTCAAAAGTGGCTTGACCTGGGGAATGCGGGGATGTTTCTACTCCAGACTCAGTCCACTGCTTCCGCAGGTCCCCCAAGGTCTGGAATCGGTCCTTCTCCACAATCTTCCTCAGGGTCCGGTCACCTCTTCTCGTTGTGCAGCGTTTTTTGCCACACTTTTGCCTTCCCACAGACTTCCCACTGAGGTGCCTTGATACAGCACTCTGGGAACAGCCTATTTATTCCGAAATTTCTTTCTGTGTCTTACCCTCTTGCTTGAGGGTGTCAGTGATGGCCTTCTGGTCAGCAGTCAGGTCGGCAGTCTTACCCATGATTGCGGTTTTGAGTAATGAAACAGGCTGGGAGTTTTTAAAAGCCTCAGGAATCTTTTGCAGGTGTTTAGAGTTAATTAGTTGATTCAGATGATTAGGTTAATAGCTTGTTTAGAGACCCTTTTCATGATATGCTAATTTTTTGAGATTTTCATGAGCTGTATGCCAAAATCATCAGTATTAAAACAATAAAAGACCTGAAATATTTCAGTTGGTGTGCAATGAATCTAAAATATATGAAAGTTTAATTTTTATCATTACATTATGGAAAATAATGACCTTTATCACAATATGCTAATTTTTTGAGAAGGACCTGTATATATATATATATATATATATATATATATATTTTTATTTATTTATTTATTTATTTTTTTAGGAGTTCTCCATGAGCGAAAAAGCTCTTCATGGAGGTTATCAAAGAAGGGAAGGGACCCATGAGGCATTCCCTTTCTTAGACTGGAAGATAAAATATATCCCCTAATTTGGAGCGTTTGGGGGTCTCTTTTTCACGTGGCCAGTCCAATCTGGCAACCGCACGAGTAACAACATCGAGCAATTCCTCCATAGATTTTTTATCGTGGACGGAAAGCTCGGAGGCGGGAAGAGAATCGCGATCCACCTCATGATCCGAAGAAGCGTCGAGATCATGTGTGAAGGACCAGCTGGGTTTGGGGAGAGAGTGAGAGAAAGGGATCAACCCGTCTCTTGCTCCTCAGCCAAATCCATGCAAGAGCCCCACGAACGTTTTTTTTTTTTCGTGAGTGCTGACTCCCGGAAGCAAGCGAGGCGACGCACTCTGCCTGTTAAAGCAAATCGCAGTGCTCTCACCCGCCCTGCTGCAACCCGAGAGCAGCGTGCTCTTACCCCCAAACAAACAGAGCAAAAACTGATGTGTGTCCTCTTCAGCTATAGAGCGAGAAGAGGGGAACACGCACCGTTTGCGGCTTTCAGTCATTCTCTCTTTTTCTAAACAGAAGAGAACAACGTTCACTGCACACTGCCTAACTGATTCTAACTTCTAACAGAGGAAAGAAAGTTTTGACAGGGTTTGTGAAACACACAGAAACAGAATCGCTCTGAAAAAAGAGTTTCTGACGACACCTGGTGACGTATCCATTTATAGCCTGGCCGCAGGTGCATCTAATGATTACATCAGCCGAGGCTATAAATTTCGGTCAATATTCATTGACGTGTTTCACACATTATTCAGCTCGGTTCACAGCTAGAGTTGTTCCCCGTAGCACTTAGCAAAAGCGCAGCATCAAAGTGAAGCTTTTTGTAAAGGGAACAATATTTGTACATTTAAAAAAAAAAGAAATGTGAAGTGAAGTGAAGAAAATATGATGCAAAATTCGCTTGAGTGTTGTAGTTGGTTGTCAGGGTGTTGTTTTGTGGTTGATAAAGTGTTCTGAGTGGTTTTAGTGCATATTTTGCAGTTGCTAGAATGTTCTGGTGGTTGCTAGGGTGTTTTAGGTGGTTTCTTGGGTATTTTGGGTGGATGTTTAATGACCCAAGTCAAAAGAGCCCATCCCAATTCTCCATTAAAGTCTAATCTCTAGATATGGGTATTCAAAGTATTTCCTTAAACACAAGTCTGAGGATTTCTCCCAATATTTGCTCTTGTTTAGAGAATCTTATCCTCTCCTCCAAAAACACACATTTTAAGTGCCAAAGATAAATACTTAGGGGTGGCTGTTTACTAAAATCCCTAAGCCTAAGCGTGAGTAGAAGTAATAGTGATGTTTGCCTTAACATGCACCACTAATTAATGTTAAAACAGTGTCTTGAATCTTCCGATTCAGTTTTCTGTAGCTCAAAAGGGCTGGAAAAAAAAAAAAACAACAGCGTTGTAGCATCTCTTATTATAGACTTTGAACAGAAGGATTTCTAGCAAAAGACTAGAGTATAACATTGTGACAAGGAGGGCGTCCCCGGGCCGTGACTACGTATGCCTGGCCCCAATCTGGCTAATCAGCCGAGGAGAGGGATAAGTGCAGCGGAATGCTGCAGTTCGAGAGAGAGAGAGAGACATGCAGCTGCAGTGTGTGCATTTGTGTTCTGTGTCTTTTTGTTTAAGTTTTAATTAAACCATTATTTTGACATTTCAGCTGGTTCACGCCTCCTCCTTTCCCATTGTGAACATTGTTACACAAGTCTTTCCTGTCTTCTCAGTATCCTCTGAGCTGACTCATGTTCTGTTTCACTGCTTCAGGTTGTTTCAGGTTCACTTTTTCATACACATATGGCATGCCTAGCAGCACCCTCAATATTTCCCAGAGTTGATTCTCAAAGGTCATACTGCTGCTGCACAGGACCCCATCCAAGCAAATAGCCAAGCACAGCCAGGCCTCAAATGATGACACAAAGCTACATTTTCAGGGAATGTAATATAAGATAGAGACAATGTGAAAGAAGTGGGTGTATGGAGAGCAAAGAGACATAAAGAATGAGCAAGATGAGCTTGAGGAAGTGTAGACTGAGAGTGTGCCTGCCTTTTTATCCAGTCCAGATCTTCTTTATTGAGAAAAGTCTGAGTAATAAGGCAGGGGAGGAGAGGGGGTAATGAGAAAAGAAGTCTATGAGGAATCTCTGCACTCCTCCTCTCCTCACTCGTTTAAAACACTTTTCCCTCAGATAGTGCCTCATTCTTCTAGGCATGTCTCGGTGGTATTGCACAGCTCTTCTCTTCTCGCTCTGCATAAGAGCAGAGATCTGCTGAGGGGACGTATTATCACCACTACCCAGCATTCACCCTGCTGGCCTCTCTGAAATGTTCTCACTCACATGGAATAGACTGTCTGAATGGCTGTTTAGAGATTCAGATTGTTAAAGGTATATTATCTCTCTGTGTGATACACACACACACACTTACAGGCTACCTCCCTCTGTGTCTCTCCTGGTCCCTCACTTGATTGATTTAATCGTTTTAAGTCCCATTTTCTTGTTTAGTGCTAATCGAATGTAATTCCTTGGCTCTCGTTCTTCATCAAGTCCTGCATTACAGGCCTGAGGTGTGGCAGCCAGGGACACAGAGCCAGATATCATTATTATATTAAAATGGCTGGATGGGAGGCCACAGTTCATTTATCATCCAAGCTGGCATATCTTTAGAAAGCAGTCAATAGCCTTTGCCGAGAATTCTCTATTTTAATAACAATATCGCCAAATAATCAAGAATCACACACAATCAATTTTAACAACTGCAACAAAAAATGGGGCAGGGGTAAATCTGAAATAATTGTAAAAAATTAAGAGTTAATAAAAAATTATAATTGCACTATACAATATAAAATAAGTTGTAACACATTACATTAAAGAAATATTAAGGGTTCAAGACAAGTTATGCTCAATTGACATTATTTGTCGCATAATATTGACATCATAATATTAATATTATGAACATTATTTTGTGTTTTTGTTTTTATCTTGGTTAATGGTAATTTACCAATTATTTTCAATTATGTTTTGTTCCTGTTAGTTCATAATGGATTAATGTTAATGTATGCATATTTTTGCATATTATTTTATTTAAGATGTAGTATATTAGTATATATAGAAATTATTAATGAGTGCAGTAAAAATATTATTTATTGTTAGTTCATGTTCATGTAGTTAACTAATATTAATGGATGCATCCTTATTGTGAAGTGTTACCAAATAAATAAAAAAAACAATCAAATATAAAAAAACCTACTTTTAGCGAGACAAGGTTTGAGAGTATTTCTCTCCTGTATCTTAAAATGTATGGCAGTGATGAAGAAAGTGCCTCACCAGTGTCACATGGACAGAGACTCTTTCTTCCTTTGGAATCTATGTTTGTCTGTGTCTGCCATTTTCAATATCTAGTCTGTGATCACTAAGCCTGTATTTGGAAAGGTTCTGTCTTTGCTTTGTATCTCTGATGGTGAAGATATCTAAAACCTGCTAGATTATACTTTTTTTATAGGGCCCTATAACATTTGGTTTTGTTGGTCAGAACCTGGAATATTTGTTAGGTGTTTGTTTGGTGAAGAGCAGAGGAGAGGAGAACTATGTTGGGGAATGAAATGACTCATAAGACAGAAAATTGTTCAGATTAATCAGGAAACTGGAAGCAAGCTTGCTAAACCCCCACCCCTTGTCTCTCTTTCTCCCTCCCTCTCTATCTCTCCCTATGATGGATGGCAAAGAATTGCTTCTCCATTGAGGATCAGGATGATTTGGACCAGAGATTCTGATGCCTGCATGCAATATACATCTCACTGTCTTTCTTCACATACATGCTCATTAAAATAAACAAGCTTGCTCATATAGAAGGAGAGATGGATGCTCTGTGTTTCTTGTTACAATCTGTCATACACACACACACTGGCTGTCAGACTCACTAAATTTGGCATAGAGCAGTAGCGTGTCAGGTGCTGTCCATGGTGCTGAAAACTTGTTAAACTGTGATCAGATGTTCAGGCACTCCAAAAAGTACACTTTACAAACTTTATCAAAGTTGATGCCGAGTTTGAAATCTCCTCATACCTGAATTTCAACCCTCCACACCCACATTGCACTTTAAAGATCAATATTACACTCAAAAGCTGCCAACAAACAGGAGATTTCTATTTTATGACCTAACTGATGAGGAAAAGTTGAACTCCATCACCTAATCATCTGCTATATATTTACTTGTGGCTGCTGGGCTGGTGCAAATTAGCCCGGGGCGAGAGGAAGAATCTTCCTCTCTGTCGTGATGTGCGCCTCTCTCCACTTATTTATTCATAGCTGGTTGTTTGTGTAGCCACAACAAATTTGTGCAGTAGTCGGCGCACCCCTGACCACACACTACCGAGTAATGTATATTTAACTTTGCTTATGCTCCCAGAAAGAGTCATTTATGAGGCAAAGCTTCATTAGACTGATTTAATGGATGGGGACATTAATACATCCCATGTTTGCTTGGGTTTATTATTGCTGGATTGTTTGGGGTGCTGAATACACAAAAGAGCAATGATGGCATATTGATTTCAGAGTCATGATTTCAGAGCCGAGGTGGTAAGTTGAAAGTTTATGCTGCCGCCTGGATCAGCAGCTGACTATTGACTAAGAAGTCTTAAGACTTGTGGCTTGCGGCTATAGTGAGGTGAATAGGGGTGAGATTGTTTTAGTTGAGTACAGTCTCAAGACAATATGGAATGGTCAGTCTTGATTGGTACAGGCCCTGTACATGTGAATTGTACAGTGTAGGTATACTACAAAGTTGGTTATGATTTTTATTTATTTTCTTACTGATGTTTAGTTTTTCCGATGTTCAAATACTTTCTCCTATCAAAGCTTAATTTTAATACTACATATTTACCTATCTAGTAGTTTTGATAGGTAAAGATATTGGCTTGAAAAACTCTTGTGTGACAGATGGACAGAGAGACAGAGAAACAGATAGATAGATAGATGGCCAAATTAAAGGGGAATCTGTTGTCCTCACGGTAAAAGGGGCTTTTTGAATGAATGGGTAATGTCCACAATAATGGTCCAGGATGTGGGCGTGGTCCAATAGCCTCACATGTTCCCCTCCATGGTCTGTGGCACGAGGGGTGGCAGCCTCTTTGGCGGCGTGTCTTCCCAAGGACCGCAGCGGGTGTAATGGGAAGACAGCCCGGCATCCATACCCGTCGCCCACGACTTGTGCTCCAATTCCGAGACCCTCCCCGCACTACTTCTAGACCTACGAAGGAACCCAGTGTGTAAACACAAAGAGATAGAATCTGGCTTCCCGAGGAGAGTTTCCTGTTTGGAAACATAATTTTCTTCAATTCCATCGGTGCAGCTAAAGCCACAGAAATTACACACTGCACTTTTGTGTTTTGTTAATGGACTGTTAAGAAAAAGGTTAGAGATCATGATGGGGCTGTCCTGCTGTTTATGATGTATTTATTTGTGTGCATGTGTTTAGAGTATATAGATTGTATGTCTGTCCTTGCATTTACACTTACAAATACACATGTATCTTAGTCCAGGGTTGTGCATTAATATTCAGACACTGTACACTTGCCCTCCTGACTCATCCAACTTCCTCACTGATTCAGGTCATATATGGTGCAAAAGCCTCAACTGAAATACCAGCAATTCTTTTTAATGTTCCTTCAGCCAATTTGTCCTGCATCTTCATGCTCCACATATATACACAAAATAGAACAATAGTTTTTTCATAACGCCCCAGGCTATGGCTAGTGGCTTAAATAATATTTTCTTTCTATCAAACATTTATCTTAAACAGTTTTTGGGTTGGTGAGATTCAGGTAAAAGTGTACATAAAAATTTAAATTCTGTCATAATTTACTCACCCTTATGTCATTCCAAACCTGCATTAATTTTTTGTCTTACGCAGAACACAAAAGTAGAAATATTTATGAATCTCCCAATATTCAATATCTTTTCAAAACAATGACAGTGGATAGTGATTCAGTTGCAAGCTTCAGAAAGGACACAAAGTATAAAAAACTAGTCCATGCAACTTATTTGTCATATTCCAAGTTTTCTGAAGGCATATGATTGGTTTTGTCAAAAACAACATGAGATTTAAATGAAAATTTTATGTCGTGAGAGTGAGTATATTATGACAGAATTGTAATTGTTGGCTGAACTATTCCTTTAGAAGTAACTGTAGCATCATGATTGTTGATCCAGAACCAACAAACAATGTTGATCCAGGAACATTTCCTAGTTCGGTAAATTACAGTACATTTTGCCATTTGCTTTCACATACTCTCCATCTCACAGATTCTGTCCTCTGTCAATGTAACGATGCTGACACTGGTAATGACAAAGACGATGATGATGTGATGAACCCAAGTGCAGTTTATTATAAATCATTTTAACCAGCAAACCTAACTATAAACTTGAATTAAACAAAACATAAACAAGAATGACTTGACTAAACTAGACTAGACTTGACTTGACTATAGACTTGACTTGGCTTGACTAGAGCAAAACAACAAATTTACATTTACAATACCTGACACCAGACAATGGCAAACATGAGGGATTAAATACACAGACATGGGTAACAAGACAACCAATGAACAGACAGAACTAAAAACAAGATAACAAGACTAATAAACTAAAACCAATTATAAACTAGAACTGATAACAAACTAATCAACCAATGAACAAATGAAAACAAGACACATAAACAGGGGAAACACATGACAAGATCACATGAGGGAACAGGAAATCACATGACAAGACACCACATGATCAGAACAGGAACTAAACTAGAAAATAAAAGACACGAAACAAGAACAAACACATAAGCATGACAGTCAACCACCCCTTTCAACTTCTCACATTTTCTTCTGTTCATTCATCACACACTCCTCTCCTCCTGAACTCATCTGCTCTTTGGTCAAGTCTGAATGTTGGTCTCCTGTTGTGAGAGAAATTCTCAGATTTAGGGTCAATGGTACCAGTGCACAAAAAAGTAGTGAGAAAATATGAGTGTGGCAGGGCGGAGGGCGGGGCCGGGTCGTGATTCTACACACCCAGTCCCTTATCAGGCTAAACAAGCCTCCGAGAGGGATAAAGGCTGACTGCGGAGGATGGTGCGGGAGAGAGAGATCATTTACGGACATGTCTGTCATGTGTGTGTGTGTTTGTCTTTTGTTTAAGTTGATCAATAAATATTGTTTATATCGTCAAGCCGGTTCTCGCCTCATCCCATGAGCTACTTCTAACTCTTTCTGTGAGCATTGTACAGTATGTTACCGTGGCTCCTTCTCACTGACCCCTTTGCAATCTTCATCTTAGGCTGTTCTGCATAACACTTCCCCACAAACCCTCCATGGCACTCCCTCTCAACCAAACTGAAGCCATTCACATGGACACAGAGCAGACTGAATGTGAGATGGCTGCTTAATATTTCACAGCTCTGTGAAAATGCAGCAGTCCGCCGGTGAGCCAAACTGACATTCAGATGGTTATTGAGCACCAGCCGATGGCAGCTATGTGTGTCCAGCCCTTCCCTCTGTATGTCTGTGACATTAGAGATGGAGATTGACCTGCTTCATTGTGTTAATCCAACTCTTACCTATAGACTCATCAGTGCCCGCATCACACGGCACTGATGGATCTTCACAGGCCACAGGAAATGCGGGCACCTGAGCGTGATCGCTGCTGTTCTATAAGAACACTGTCTGGGGAGGCTGGGCTCTACGCTTCATTGGCTGGTTAACACATTTCTTTTTTGTGTGTACATACTAGTGTGACCAGTGCTTTGTTCCTAAATCTAATGGGCTGTCTGGGGAGGCAGCATTTTAAATGGATAGTTCACCCAAAAATTAGAATTCTGTCTTTTTTTTATTCACCCTCATTTTAATGTAAAAAAAAAAAGTAAAGTCTCCTTCACTGAACACTACTTTTTTGGCCTGTTGAGTTCCACATCCACACTAATCTGTTTTCTAGCGTCATTCTTTTCCAGAGTATGCAATAATGGAAGCATTTTCACAGGTCTCCATTGAAAGTAATTGGAATTTTAGCGTGTATGAGAGGCGTAAAGGTGGTTTTTCAAATGAAGATGAAGTAGTGTGGACGTGGCCTTAATTAGTCACTTAAATGTATCCATGATGGTTAGCATGCTACCTTAGAAGGCTGCTGCCTATGTAAAAGTAGGCAGATAGGCAGCTCACTTGATTTTGTAAGAAAGCTTATGTGTGTTTGTGAGCTGACAGCAGGCGGTGAGCAAAGGCAGATCAATAGGACACAGTTTGCAGACAGCCGCATTTACAAGAAAATGTGTTTGTGACTAGGAAGTTGCCTGATGTGTGTTTGGAGTGTGCTGAACTGCACTGTGACGTGTTGACATAGCTTGCATTGTGCCAGTGCAGCTAATGACCAGAACTGTCACATTTGTCCGGCACTGATTACACATCAGAGGGCCAATTAGCTCTGGTGGAGCCTGTCATTCTGATTTCCTCATCACTGAGCATCATAGAGAGAAAATGCAAATATAGAAGACAGACAGAATGAAGAAGAGAGAGAGAAAGAGAAAGGAAGGTGATTTGTTTTCTCTTTTTACTGCCCCAAATTCGGGTCTTATCATTGTCATATCGATCTCAAGACGCGTCGTACAAGCCCAGACTCATCAACATACAAAGCAGTGCTCTGAATCCAATTTCTGTAATTGGCAATTTCATCCTGGAGATCTGTTTCATCAGTTCAGGAATTTGGCCTGTCCCAAGAGAACAGCGGAGATATCAGTGATGGTTCTGTTATGTGACTATAGGGGGAAGTGTGTTGGACTTATTTGACTGCAGAATATTATTTCAGGGTCTGATATTATGGTGTGTCTAAAGAAAAAACAGCTATGCATAAGAAAACTGAGAGAGGTGCCAACTCCCATTTTAGTGAAATGTTCTGCAGGCCTGCTTGTGTAATGTGATGTGTTGTGTAGGTCTAATTTAACTCTTTGGGGTGATGTGTAGGTCTAATTTGATATGAACAAAATGTAAACATGATTTTAATGTTGTAAGATATTGTGTAGGTCTAATTGGAATTTGTGTGACATATGTTGGTTTAAATTATTATCACTCTTTTCTTTCCCATTCATCCTTTCTTTCTTTTTATTCCACCTTTCTTCCATTTATCTTTCTTTCCCTCCATCCATCCTTCCCTTCTTTCTTCTTTCACTTCCTCCCTTTCTTCATTTCATTTTTCTTTATTTCTTTCTCCTTCATTCCTTTTTCTTTCTTTCTGTCCATCCATCCATCCATCCTTCTTTTTCTCAATTTCTTCCTTCTTTCTTTCTTTTTTAATTTCATTCTTTCTTTTCTTTATTCTTTCTTTCCTTCATCCCTTCATTAATTAATTAATTAATTTCTTTCTCTTTTTACTTCCTTCCTTCATTCCATTTAATTCCTTCTTGCTTCTTTTTATTTGTTTATTTTATTTATTGATTTATTCATCTTTTTCTCCTTCCTTCCTTCCTTCCTTCCTTCCTTCCTTCCTTCTTGTCACTGCTGTGGTGTTTTTTCTGCTTGCTTGACTTGGTTGATGTGTAGAAAGGTACCCACAAGTGGTACAGAGACCCCCTCATTTCCTGTCTTCTTTATACTCTCCTCAAAATAAAAGTTCCAAAAATGCCCATGAGCTCTCAGGGCACCTTTTAAGGCCTAAATATGACTTTATTCTCTTTCATTATGTGTCATATTGTATTTAAATGTTTTTTGTCAGTTTGCCTCTAGCTGTTGTGCTGAAAACATGGGTGCCGAATGGGATGTGTTTGGGTGGCGCTTTCTGTGTGTCCATATGTGTGAGTATATTGCTACTGTAAGGCAATGATTTTATCAGGCAGAGATCAGAGATACAAATGAGCATTGTAAATCACAAACCAGTAACGACCTGTCTTGCAAATTAGCAATGGAGGGTGTGTCAGAGGTGGGCCTGCCACATGGGGACACATAAACTACCTCCACAGGGCTGTTTAATGCCACCATAACCGTACTCAGATCCTGAGTTTGGCACCCTGCCCTACCACCAAAGAGCTTTGATGGTATTTTTTGCTGGTCCATCACCATTGCTTTTTAGAAAGCCTGAGGGGATTGTCTCTGCTCTTTGCACACTCAAAAATGGCAGGAAGATAAAACAGAAGACATTGGGGCCTTTGGTGTTCCTCTCCAAAACTGATTTGACATTACTTCTATTCCTATATATCGCAGATCTTTGTTCTCTTTGTCTTCGTCTTTTTTATTTTGCTAATGAGGATGAAGGGGACGAGGTTATGTGCTTAGTCAGTCGGGCCTGTTTTGGATATGAGCCATATAAATTGCCAAAACATCCCGAATTGAATCAAGATAGCTATGACACATCTTTTTTATTTGCACCACAACCAATCCAAATGAAACTGTAAGCGTTTTCCACATGACTCGCATAAGCGTTGCCAAATTCATTGAGCTCTATAGAGTTAAGCATCAGCATTGCCCGTAGTTCTGCTTTGCCCTTATATCAAATGTTGTAACGTGGTGTTCAAAGTTCAAACAATTCAACTTTGACCCTGTTGCCACTGACCTTTCACATCAGCCAATTATTAATGGACATTGTGCAAGTATATGCAAAGTCTGTCTTTGTAATGACAAGTCCAACTTTGCTCCAAAGTTTGTGATTTTTCACTCCTACTTCTGCCTCACTAATGCTCTCTGTTTAGAGTACAAAGCGACAAGAAATATTTGTCAAAATGTATTTAGAGATTTTGAATGTCTCATAATTAATTTTTTTAAATATTTAAATTCACCACAAGCATCCCGAGACAGATTGCAATGACTGTGTCATATTGGCAGGACTTTTTCTGTTCTAATACAAATAAAATATATATTCTCAATGTTTACTGTGCACACCTTCCACTTTGATGCCAAGCAAACTCGTAAAATCAAAACTTTCATGACACTATCTTCACTGCTTGTCATGTGGGGGTCAGAGCGGTGTGTTGAAGCTTAAACGTGTGTCATGCGGAAGCCTTTATAAGATATAATCAGTATTTTCCAAAACGTGGGGGAACAGACTTAAACATTTCTAAAAGTTTAAGCTACACCCCTTAGTGTACAGTGGACTCAAAAATTATTTGGACACTTATTTTGGACTTTTGAATAATGGCCACACGTACAATGTATTTCATTGAACTAGATAACAAAATATCAAACCAACTGCAGACAAATTATGCTAGAGCTTTTCTCTGAATTAATGTAACTTTTCTGTGCCATTTTAGCAATTACTATTAACCAACTAGTCCCAAAGTGATTTTAGTGAATGTAAGAAGTCAAATCAGTGTTTTACAAGTGTAGTTTCACAAAGTTTGACAACCAAAAATGTCTGAATACATGTGCCTCAATTTTTGAACAATATGTCTATTGCTTTACAATTCGTTAATTATTTTAAATGTTTTCTTGAAACAGCTTGTATAGTACTGCTATTATTTATTTTCTTTAAAATAATCGTCACTATGATTTATTATATTATGTTTTGATATTTTAATATTTTTAGGTGTGTCCAAATGCTTTTGGCCACCACTGTATGTGTCTATGTTTGTGGATGTTTTTGAGTATACTACTATTGGAGGTGAGCAGAAATATACATTCCTATTTTTTGCCATAAGCCCCGAAGCTGAGTGTCTTTAATTCGCCAGGCTTTAAATATTACATGACTTCCTGATGGCAGTTGCAGTCAGAGGCTTGGCTGCTGTAGTATTAACCTGTCTGTATAAATCAGTAACCCTCCCAGGCCTGTTCTGTCGTCTGCAGCCATCCTTCCATCATTCCTCTCTTCCCTACCATCTCTTATTTGTCCATCTCAACTCAAGCCCGGTCTGATCAGGGGCCCTGCTCTCTGGGCTGTAATCCTGTGCCAAGGGCCTGAACATCAGCACTAGGCAGGTGACAAATAGTTTTTTAATTGCCTGCACCAGCAAAAGCATTAGTCTGGTCCCTTCCCTTGGTAGGGGCGGGTGGGACGTGCATGTAATAATAATAGCTGGGCCGATGCCTCTATGCAGGCTATTTTTATAGTGGGTATTTTGAGGGCTTGGGCAGTGTGTGTGTGTGTGTGTGTGTGAGAGAGAGAGAGAGAGAGAGAGAGAGAGAGAGAGAGAGAAAAAAAAGTGTTTGGACAGGGAAAATAGAGGTGCAGCATTAGACTATTCGTTTCTTGGGCTATCCAATACCCAACACTGCTCTCCCAATAGGCACATACATACTCTTGCCTATGGTGTGTGTGTGTGTGTGTGTGTGTGTGTGTGTGTGTGTGTGTGTGTGTGTGTGTGTGTGTGTGTGTGTGTGTGAGCTTGTATTTATCACTTTGTGGGGATCAAATGTCCCCATAAGGATAGTAAAACCCGAAATTTTTGACCTTGTGGGGACATTTTGTCGGTCCCCATGAGGAAAACAGCTTATAAATCATACTAAATTATGTTTTTTGAAAATGTAAAAATGCAGAAAGTTTTCTGTGAGGGTTAGGTTTAGGGGTAGGGTTAGGTTTAGGGGATAGAATATAAAGTTTGTACAGTATAAAAACCATTATGTCTATGGAAAGTCCCCATAAAACATGGAAACACAACATGTGTGTGTGTGTGTGTGTGTGTGTGTGTGTGTGTGTGTGTGTGTGTGTGTGTGTGTGTGTGTGTGTGTGTGTGTGTGTGTGTGTGTGTGTGTGTGTGTGTGTGTGTGTGTGTGTGTTTCTGAAAAATCCTGATGAAGCTGTCCGATGTTTTGTTCTTCAGACCCCTGCTGCTTTAGCTTGGTTTGTGCTTAGTGTTGAGATATAGTATTGATTTTTTTTTATCCTTTATCCCCCTCTCTCTCTCTATCTCTCTCTCTCTGTCCCTCTCTTGCTCTTTCTCATCAGTGCCCTTGCCATATCTATGTAAGATATTGGCTCAGCATTTACTGAGCCACACGCACTACTGTGTGTTTTTTTTAGTGTGACACTGACCCCAACCGTTCAGATGGAGAAGACTGGTGGGTGGAGACACAGACATCTGTGAGAGCTCAACACTGAGTACAAGAAGAGAAAAAGATGATGTTTCATTGTGAATTATTTGGGTTCATATGCTTGTGCATACAAACATTTAAGAGTCTGTTTCTACATCTTGAGATTACAGTTTGTGCATGTGCGAGTCAATGTGTCAGTGGTTTAGCAGCGGTATGAATGTTTAGCCTGGAGCTTCTCCATTTCTAGGACTGAATCTCAGCATGAGTTCTGCTCACTGCAGTTCAGAAGAGCTTCAGATCTGATGTCCTCTTCCCACAAAACACACTTGTCTCTCTCTATTTTATCTCTCTGTGTCTCTGACCTTTTTTCACAGACACACACACACACACACACACACACACACACACACACACACACATATCCACTTATGAACCTCTAGATGACACCTGTGAAAAGTTTCATTTTATTTACAGTGAAGGTCTCATTAAAATATTTTACACACTTATTATTATTATTTTATTTGGAAAAAGAATACAATTTCTACAATGTCCAACACTGTCATTTTTAACAGTGTCAATGCTACCACATATCAAATTCTGTATTGTGTTTAATTGAAATTAAAATTAAAGTCTTTTTTAATAGCTAACATTTTATGCATCCTAAATACATACAATTAAAAAGAATTAAAAATACAATTAAAAAGTGTTTTCACACTTTTTGCAAAATAACAGATTGATTGGAAATGATAAACAATAAAAATATTCTGCTCACAAGTGATTATTACCTTAATGTTTCTTTTTTTTCTTCTTCTTCAAAGACCACTTGTCTTATATTTCATTTTAAGCATGCTCTTCAATGAAACCTGTACCAACTAACCAAATGTAAAACTTTATTAGGGGCAAAATCATTTGGTATTGCGGAAACGATGCCACCATTGTGGCATAGATATAATTTCTGAAAAATGTATAGAGATCATTTCCTTACAATAAATATTTAAATATGTATGTACAGTATATTACATTTTGTTTTTAGATTATCATAGTTTTAAACATGTAATAATTAGTATCTTTATAATGGGTTTTCATAGTTTAATAATTAAAGTGTGGGTCTTGGACATGGCCAAATCAGTAAAACCTATACATAAATTAATTTAAAAGCACCAAAAATAACTGATGACAGCGTTTAAAAAAAAAAAATCTGTTTTAGTGTGACCATCATAAAGTAAAAAGAGAAAGTTGAAATCTGTTAATCTGTCAAATTAAACTCCTGGTGTAATAAATAGCCTATAGGATAAGAAACACCTAGCCATATAATATGACATTAAAAAATATAAGTCTTGCCATCTCCATCTATGAGGTTGGGTTTCTTGACTTTCAATTCAATGTATGTATTTGTGTGTGTGTGTGTGTGTGTGTGTGTGTGTGTGTGTGTGTGTGTGTGTTTGGCGGAGGGGGGGGTTTAGTGGTTTACAAGGACATATTTTTAGGTTACAAACTGGTAATTAAAAGGGTATTATGCTATAATGTGGTTTATGAGGACAGTTCTAATGTCCCCATAATTCAAATCGCTTAAAAAAAATACTAAATGCTGTTTTTTATATGTAATTTTTTTTTTTTGTGAGGGTTACGTTAAGGGTTAGGGTGTGGGGACAGAATTTATAATTCTTACAGTATTATGTCTATGGAGAATCCTTATAATGATAGCGGCACCAACATAATTTAATTATTTTTTTTTTTTTTTTTTACGTGAAATTTCAAATTCAAGTTATTGCTATAGGTACTGCTATAGGTACTGGACAAAAAGTTGTAGTAATGTTTTATTTAGCTTTAGAGAAAATCTAGTTTATTATCATCTAGTTTATGTTTCGCCAATTATTATTTTATTTTACATTCATATTTATTTCAGTTAATTAAAAACATTTTCATGTAGTTTTACATTTAGTTGTCGTCAGCGATAACACTGCGAGCAACTAGATGATATATTTGTTTCTTAAAAAACTTTAAAAAATGCTTTTGCACAAAGCACTGATGACCCAGAAAGCTCTCACCAGGGTGATGAAGGGTTAAATCTGCCCCCCTCCCCTTTTCCTGCCTTGCCAGCTGTTCCACACCTCCACAACTTTTCTCTCTTTATCCAGTGCTCTGTGCACTGAACAGTACCTCTTGGACCAGTAAATGAACACTCATTTGCAAGTTAGATAAATCCTTTAAATGTATTATGGATGTAAACAAATTAGCCTGTAGGCTCCAGACGATACCAAATAGAGCAGAGGTCTCTTCCTGCAGTGGTTTCCTGCACATGTTCAGTAACTTGATTGATCCCTGTTCTTCTGCCTTAATTATTTCAGTATGAACAGATTCTCTCCATATGAGGCAGGTGCGTTGTGAAAGTAATGCTCTTTAATGCTACCTCTGTAACACTCCCTGCCGAGTCCTTCCTCTCCTCCTCAATTCATAGAAGCTGTTTTGTTGTTGTTGATTGTTGTAAACTTTTTTTTTCTTTTTAATAGCAGATTGTTTTATTGGAAATAGCAGATTTCTGTTTGTATTTGTTATTACATGTTTTTTCATTAACTGATTTTTTTATTAGCTCATATTTTGGTTTGTTTTTGTGGTTGTTTTACTGTTGTTATCAGTTTTTCTTTTTTTTTCTTTTTTTTAAGCTGGTATTTTTTAGTTTGTTATTAGCTGATTTCTTTTCTGATTTAAAAAAAAAACTGATTTACTTTGTGTTTGTAGGCTGACATGTTTTGTTATAGTTGAATATGTGTTTGTTATTAGCTGATTTACGTTTTGCTTTGCTTGCAAAGATATAAATGCCCATATACACACTCAAACACAAACGCACACAGGTTTTGAACAGCTCTGTGTCCCTGGCAATACAGAGGTTAAACAAAAAAGGAGTGGATGAGGGAGGTTACATTGTTGTGATTGATTAAGACTTACTATTGATTATGGGGTGTGCGGTTGTGTGGGCGGGTGCTGGGTGGATCCCTGGGTGCACCTCTCTGAAGACACACCAGCTCTGTTCCCTGTAGCAGGCTGATAGAGACCCCTCTGGGGGCCACATCAAACAGTCCTGCTCCCCAGCTTCCCTGCCCTTTGAAGACAACAGCGTTTGATGACATCACTTCCCTTATTGTTTCAGAGTTGGACAATGTGTATGTGAGATGGCTTATGTGGAGCACAACCTCAAGCCCAGGAGTGAGAGAATGAGAGAATATTTTACATTTGCATTACATTTAGTCATTTTGCAGACACTTTTATCCAAAACGACAAATGAGGAACAAAAAGCTATTTGTCTATAATAAATACACCAGCAATTAAACAGAAGGAAAAAAAATTGTCCAGTCAGATGTGGATTATAAAAGTTTCACACTCTTTGAATCTGAGGGTAGTAGATTCAAACCCCACTGTTACTAGGTAGGTCATAGTTTAAGAGACCGAATTTGGTCACAACTAAATGTGTAGTTACTGGGTTATGTCTTCGCATGGCAGTTTATTTGTCTCTGCACACTGTACTGGGATAGAAGATATTTTAATATAGAAAAAAAACTACTCACATCACCTTTAGGATTAAAGGAATATTCTGGGTTCAATACAAGTTTGGCCATTCAATTGCATTTGTGGCACAATGTTTATTAATACAAAAAAATATTGTTAATTTTCTATTAAAAAAAGCACTTAGAATGTAAGTTAATAGGGCCAATTTTTGGAGGTTTAAAAGGAGAAACGTGACACTCATAATTTTATAAAAGCACTTACAATTCTCTTGTTAAAACTCATGTATTGTTTGAGCAGTAATGTTGTTATTCATCATCATTTTTGCGGTAGACTACTAAATTACCAGGATTACAGGTTTTACGGCGTTGCATCTTCACGGCAGCAAACTTATATATTGTCTATAACTTTACACAGAAAAGTTCAGCAAGTGATTTTATCACACTAAAATCATATATTGAGACACATTTGTGACAGTGAGTTTTAACCAGAGACTTAAAATGAAATGGTTGTTTGTTTTGGTTCTGGCACTCCACTGCATCCTTTCCAATTGGTAACTGGTTAGAATTAAATTAGGTTAAAACATATTTTTTTTACCATGTGGGGGAGTAATCAGCATAGAAATCATAGCAAGCAAAGTATAAAGTAGTATATAATTAACGATTATTCTTGAAATTAAATATATCCCCAAAAATATTTGCATTTGGCCATATAAAAATCAATTAATAGCCCAGATCTCTCTCTCTCTCTCTCTCTCTCTCTCTCTCTCTCTCTCTCTCTCTCTCTCTCTCTCTCTCTCTCTCTCTCTCTCTCTCTCCTGTAGTACACACTTTTGGGGTGTTTGGACTAAACATCATCTTATGTGGGACAAATTATTTTATTTTAAACATTTCATAATTATTTCATGATTTTATTTTATTAGTTTTAATTACCCTGGTAATAAATAAAACCCTGGTTTAATATTTACTGATTGGTCACATGTACTTCCACTGAGAGTGTCTCAATGTAACCCATGTTTTTGCCCATTTTATTTTTATTATTATTATTTATTAATTTATTTAAGAAAAGGAGGGACAAGTCAAAATGCATTTGTGTAGTAATCAAACTTGTGCCCCAAATCCTGTCCATTGAGCTCAAATTTCATTGAAACCAAGACTGATCTTGTTCAGTGTACCTGCAATAAGACGTCAACAAACACACCGCAGGCTAATGACTGTTGACAGGCCAGTAATTGTTGCCTTTTAGGCTCACCTGAACCCTTGATATTCTCCACATCTGCTTCACACATGTGGTGACCTCATGCAGACATTGAAGCCTGAAGGTCTTCAATTGCTACCAGAGGTCAAACATACAGTATGGCCAAGCATGTTAAACACTCACACGCTGGCTCCTGACACATTGGCTACTCTCTCCCAGCTAGAGTCACTTTCACTTGCCTCCTTCCTATGGAGGCACACAGTTTAATATGACAAGACCCGATGAATATATCAAACCACAATACACATTTTTTGTAAGTCAATCTTGCATCTAAGCCTCTTTCTCTGTCGCTCACATCCTCCTCCTCTTCCAACTCCCTTTCTCTGTTTCTCCTTTCTACCTTTGTCTTCTAAGCTTCAAGGGTTTTCTGACTCTGTATTTGCTTTAACCCCAAATCAATCTGTTTTGAGCAGAACTCATAAACTTTTCATAAGCTCAACCCTGACACCCTTGTGAGTGAGCTTGTGAAGACTCTGCTGCCTGTCCTGCTGCTTGTTTGATATTCAATGTACTTAAGCATGGTGCCGAATCCCATGCCGGGCTGCGTTCAGGCGTGCCGCTCGTCTCCCCTCTACCGCTCACTGAGCTTCTCCTCTCTCTCTGCATCGATCTCAGCTACTGCACATCAGCTGAGCATGAGTGCATTCTAGCCATGCAATGTTTAATTTATGTCTGCCCAGTTAGAGACCTTCAGCTGTTTGAAGATTTGTGCTGAGTTTGCCTGATTAGTGTTGACTGACGTTTGTCCCCACCTCACCTCACCAAGGGACAAATACAGCCAATGGATTTTGTGTTTGCTCACCATAATAGCATCAATGCTCATGGTGATGTGTTTTGCTGTGGGACATCTACTCTGTGTAATGGTCAACAGACTTAAAGGTATAGTCCGTCCAAAAATGAAAATTCTGTCATAATTTGTTAATTCTTGTGTTCTCTAACCTGTATGACTGCATCTTTTTTCATACAATAAAACTGGATTATGACTGAGGCTGTCATTCTGCCTAACATCTCCTTCTGTGTTCCAAAAGTCATATGGGATTGGAACTTCACGAGGGTGAGTAAATTATGACAGATGTTTTATTTCTGGGTGAACTATCCCTTTAAAAAGAGCAGAAGGCTGAATCTCTAGTCCATCTATATTATTCTCTCTCTTTGCCTCTCTGTCTTGTCCTTCCTTTCCCCGTCTTGCTCTTGCATATACTCTTTCCAAACACCAGGTCAAACTTTTTAAAAGTATGCATCGCTAACAGGCTCACTCAGGCAGAAGTGCCATCTCAGCACCTGTGCCCTAATGATAAATACCATATTGATTATCTCAATTAATTTTCTATTACACGGCACAAGGCCTGTGTTGCTCAGTCTCTGTCACGGCCATGAGTTTGGATTGGAAGAGATCTCCAAAGTCAAGCTGGCTGCCAGTGATAGTGGGAGATTTCAGTTTTCTGTGCTGCTGCATGAGTGCACTCAGAGGTCAGCGTTTTCTGGGTATGGGTGACTGCGCTGGAAAAAGTCACTGACCTTTGCTGTATATTAGGCATCCAGTGATGAGAAAGAGCATTACTTAAAGGAATAGTACACCCAAAAAAATTCTGTCATAATTTACTCACTATGAACAGGCTCTCATTGTGGGCATGAAAGTGCAACGAACATCACAATTTTCACTGAAAAATTAATAAAATTTAATTTAGTTTCTCATCAAACCCTATCATATGGCTTCAGAAGACTAGGAATATTATGCATGAGTCACGTGGACTACTTCATGATACTTTTGGTTACTTTTTTAAGCTTTAAAATGACTCACTATCCTCTGGCATTGTATTGACAGACCGCTATATTCATTAAAACATCTTTTGTGTTCCACATAAGAAAGAAAGTCTTATGGATTTGGAATGACATGCGGGTGAGAACATTATGTCATTTATGTGAAATGTTCCTTTAAAGACAGCATTTGTGTTGTATTAAGCAGGACTATATTTTATCCATCAAGATTTGATTAGACTATAAAAACTTGGCAAGGATATCAATGTTTGGTATCGTTATTCCCTGCCAACACGGCCTCACATAAGCATAAAATAAAAGTTGTTTCTGAGGTGGAGAAATGAAAGCTATTAAAAGGATAGTTCACCAAAAATGAAAATTCTGTCATCATTTAGTCAGCATCAAGATGTTCTGAACCTGTATGACTTTCTGCAGTGGAACACAAAGGGAGATGTTTGGCAAAACAACAGTCATCATTCACTTTAATTTGATTGGAAAACATATGTTATTTAATGGTGACTGAGAATAACATTCTACCTATATCTTTTTTTGTGTTCCACCGAGAGAAAAAAAAGTCAAGGAGCTTTGATTCAACATAAGGGTAAGTAAATTATGACAGAATATTTTGGGGTGAACATTCCATTTAAAGGATTAGATCCTCAAAAGAGGACAATATTACAGCCTTTAACAAATTGTGTCCTACTGACTGGCTGCTACAGTAAACAATGAGTGTCAGTGATCAGATTGCTGTTTGGTATTTACATGTATTGTTTCCGTACTTTTAAATTTTTTGCCATATACTCTTTTCTCTCTTCTCTTTTTTCCTCTCTTGCTTCGCCTGCCATCATACCTATTTCAGCACCCTCAACTCCACCCTCTGCCCAAAACCTTCTTAGTCTCTCTCTCTGCCTCTTAAAGAGACTTAACTCACTCTGCTGGCTGCTAGGCAACTACTGGCTGGTTCTGTCCCAAAGGCCAAATGTTTATGTGTGTAGGCATCATAGGTTGTCTCCCAAGTGGCTGCACCCTGGGGCCCTCCAGAAGAGGTGTTCTTGTGGACTTCTGCTTCATATTGTGGATGGTGTGGTCATTATCATGATTCTTGTTTCAGAAAGTTTTTTGCCCAGCATTTTACCTATTGTTCAGTTTCCAGATTACACAGAGGTTAATCTACATTTATATTTATTCATTTTGCAGACGCTTTTATCCAAAGCGAACCTAAATCTTTCACTATAAATGCTATCTTCTTTTATCGTCTGTCCCTAATCCTACAGTATCTGCTTATCTGTGAATCAGTCAGGAACCAAAAGTCATAGTATACAAGCATTCAATGGTTTGCCATTCAAAGCTTTCTTCCAAAGCCAAAATATACATCAATTGTGACCTCAGCATTATCTGCAAACTTGATCCATCTATGATTCTGGTGTATTAGATTCAGGCTCTGTCTTAGGCTCAAGTTTAAAATGAGCCTAAAGCTTAAAGTTCAGGCTTACCTGCTGACATAAACAGTTTTGAATGCACCAGCAGGAATTACTTGCATGAATAGTGGACTAGCCTTGCAAGCCATGCAGGACTTCCTTGGTCAGCTTTGCTAGAAAGACCATGGGTAACACTTTACAATAAAGTTCTGTTTGTCGACATTAGTAAATGCATAAGGTATCATGAACTAATGATAAACAATTTAATAATCTTGGTTACCAGTGTCCATAAAAGACCAATGTCATATATTTAATCATAAAAATGTTTAATGCAAAATAAATCCACATCATGTCCCATAAATTTAATCTTTTCTATTTGTTTTATGGCTTTTATTCATTCTGAGTTTTGGACAACACACTTCTAAATGTCTTCTCTCAAAATAGACCACAATTATTCCTGTAGTCCAAAGGCTTCTTGAACTGCAACCAATTAGTTGGGGTATGTTAATTCTTGGGTTGTTGTTCAAAAAGGGGGTGCTGGTTAAAGAGTTAATTTATAAAACATTTATAGTTCATTGTTTGTTATTTAAAACTTCATAATTTTTCATGTGCAAAACATTTAATTAAAAAAATTATTATTAGATGTTGACATTGACATTATCCTAGATACATTCATGCTGTAAAAGTATTGTTCATTCTTAGTTTATGTTTTCTATAATGTACTGTAGTTAACTAATGTTCACAAATACAACCTTATTATAAAGTGTTACCAGGCCAAGTTTGACCAGCAATTTGGTTAAGATGGAAAAGCTAGTTACAGTGTTCCCACAGTCATGGAAAACCTAGAAATATCATGGAATTTAAAAATTGTGATTTCCAGGTTTGGAAAAGTCATAGAAATTAATAAACACTTCCACATAGAAATAAAAAAGTTCCACATTAAATAGACATTCTGCAAATTTTTAGCTACTTTAAAAATACTCAATCAATTAAATATTGCTCTTTATGACTCTGTGGAGTAAAACCCACTTGCAAGGCAACATACTGTAAAACATCAGTCTATCCATTGAGGGTCTTTATTGGAGACTTTTTAGAAAAAGTGACTTACAGGGCCCACATTACAGGGACAATCCCCCCGGAGCAGCCTGGAGTTAAGTGCCTTGCTCAAGGACACAATGGTGGTAGCTTATCAAAAAGTGATTATCAAAAAAAGACAAGAAAATAAATCCTTATCCAGTAATCATGAACAACTGCAAAGGGAGGGGACATCAGCACACCAGCATCTAAAGTATAACATTAGCTGGTAACAAGCAATTCGCTTATTTCCAGTAAGGGCAAAGAAAAATGTAAAAATTACATTCAATGCAAGGGCTGACTGGCTTTGCTGTGTTCTTCACTGATGCATGCACATCCTGTAAAAGACTGGGTATTATGACCACAGTTGCCAAGCACCACTGGGCCCATCACAGCAGACTGATGACTCCTAGACGATATGCTCCCAGTCTGCTTAGGGCACACTTTCAGCACAGCTAATGGAGAGATAGCCCACCAATGTTAGAGCGGCTGTCAGATGAATAACTGAGACACTAGTGGCAGTAAAGTTGGAATCTGTACTTTTTACAGTAATTCCAACATATTGTCTTCTGCTGCACACGCCACAAAAACTTTAGTATGATCCGGCATAAATGCTGTTTGGCATACAGAAGCGAGAGGAGAATACAGATTTTTTCTTTTTTTGCAGAACTACATGTTGACACCTGAGCAAATACATACCACACGCTGTCCACGTGCTTCACGCACTCCAAACACCCACTCTTGAGTGAGCCGAGCAGTTAGGCCCCTCGAAGCTAAGTTATTTAAAACCAGCTCTTGACTCTATCTGAGTGATTATAGGCTACTGAATTAAACATCACAGTCCTCCACCCCTTGCGAAGTGTTCCAGCGTGATTCATGCTGGCTCCGTCCTCTTCCTCAAAAAGTTACATTCACTAACACCACTCCACTCGTTCTCTCTTATGTTTTAGAGAGGGGCTGAGCTCATGCCTAAAGAGCCAGAACAGCACAACACAGTCTTTGAGCAGCAGAGGATGATGTGTACGGGTCAATTCCGTTTTACACGCTGAGGTGTGAAGAGCCATGCTGTACTCCTCATGCATTTCCTAATGTGCATCCCATGGGACATTCATTTACATATGATCCCTGCAGTGCTTGCAACTTTCTAGTAAGCCTTCAGTAGTTTTGTGCATGAAGTGCGTCATGTGTACTGTATGTGGGCGATACATAAACTGGGCACCTCAATATACAATATTTGCAGTATATTTATAATTCTTTTCACAAACATGTTGTTACAAAACAGCTTTACAAAGAGTAGTGCTTTGTAAAAGGACACCTTGGGTTGGCACATTTATGTGTACAAAGCATTCGTATACTGTATATGTTTGTACATAGATACATTGGTACAGTACATGTTAATTCAAACAAGTATTAATGGTAGTAGCTCCAAACATGCACTAACCAATATAATTCAGTATCCATTGGCTCAGCTACAGGAAATGGTCAGAGCTACCATGGTGAAACAGGCCGAAGTGACATCATCGCTTTCATAACTGGGTGCAAAGTGACTGACTTCAACCAACTTATACATTAATGTGTTCTGCATATACACCCTCATAAACACTAAAGGGTTCATGCAGGGGCCTTCTTCTGTACTTGACACAAGCTGCAGGGTAGTTGCTTCACATTATCGGATTTGACTTGATGTGTACACTCACACTCATACACGCTTGTGTACAAACACACTCACGAGCACACCAGTCAGTATTGGGAAATAAAACTATGAAGAAAGGGGATGTTTTGTGCCTGGTGCAGCACTGAGTCAATTGACCTTGAAATGAACAGCAGCACTGGGGGAAAGCGAGGTATGGATACATTTAAGAGCTGGGTGTGGGTGCCAGGGGCAGGCCTGCTGCCTAATGACGGACACACTGCTTCATCCATCACCATGCCACAGCCAGGGCACCCGCCAGGGCAAGGCTTTAATCACTTCTCTCGCACACACACACACACACACTCACAGAGTTCTTTCACACATGCCTATGGATTCTTGTTTTTGTATGACACACACACACACACACACACACACACACTTAAAGGAACACTTTAAAAAAAAGAAAATGTTGTTATCTTTCACTCAATCTCATGTCATTACAAACCTGTATAACTTTCTTTCTTTCATGGAACACAAAAGGATAAATTATTTTATTAAAAATATTTATACAGCTCTTTTCCGTAAAATGAATGCTGTAGAGACCAGGGCCTGTTAAGCTCCAAAATGGACAAAAAGGCACAATAATAAGTAAAAAAAAAAATTATAAAAGTAGTTAATATTTCTTGCATGCTATATTCCAAGTCTTCTGAAGTCATAAAATAGTATTGTGTGAGGAACAGATAGACATTTAAGTAATTATTTGCTGAAAATGTTTCAGCCGCAGCTGATCTTTCATGTTTGTGTGTATTCAAATATGCCATGTGAAGGTTTCACATAAATAATGCTGAACACCATTAGTTCTTTCATGTCATGGGACCAGTCATGAAAGCTTGAATATGCAGAAGTGCAAATAAGATAAGAGAACTACAGCATTTGGAGAAGATTTTCAGTGAATAAGTGAAAAAACAATCTGTATCTGTTAATCTCACAAATCATTCATATGACTTCAGAAGTCTTGGGAAATAGCTTATGAGTTATATAGACAACTTTAATTAAAATGTTATGGTGCATTTTAGTTCTTTTAACAGCTTGACAGCCCATGGTCACTAAATAAAAATAAAGGGGAAAATCAAAGAGAACAATCTTTTACAAATTCTCTGCATTTCACAGCATAAAGTAAAACAGGTTTGCAACAACATGAGAATCCTTTTGGAGCAAACTGTTCATCAACTCAAAAACTGTTTAGAGTGTTTGGTTGACACCTGGATCTGCAGTTATACTTGCCCACAGTTTATCACACACTCACAGTAGTAGCAGACGGTACATACTCTTTCACTTTCAAACACTTTAAATCCTAAACTTCTGGCGCTCACCCACTCATGAACTCAAGTTATTCTATTCACTCTAACACCCACAGTGATCTGCTGTTGTTTCAGGCAATTGAAATGAGCCACAGCCTGTTTGGCATGATGCCTTTGCCCGATGCTACCTCTTTCTCAGTGGTCAGTGTTTTTCTAAGAGAACATGATACTGCCCTGACCATCACTTTGACCTCTAGAGCATTTCTGAAGTACACCATCTTCTTCCAGTATTGAGCCCAGTGGTACACTTGAGAGCACAACCCCTCTATCAAGTTAAAAATAGTGAGACAGATGGAGACAAAAAAGTTAAATATTTGTTACGGCACATCAAAAGTGCTGTGATTTATGTAACATGGGTTAGTGAAATGGGTCTGCTTTTACACCCACTGGGTATGTTCCTCACCGGCTCGCCAGAAATGAGTCAGAGGATCTGTCTCTCTCGTGCTTTTTTCCAAAATCCTCTAGGGGTTTCCTGTCAAATGAATGCAGTGTTCTGCTGTGTCTTTTTGTACCGTGCCTTTGAACCCCCCCATAGCTTCATGAGCAAAGACTCTGCCTGCTCTTGAATTTGTTTTGTGCCTCTCTCTAATGGACCCTCTGCAGTTTTTCAGTTTAATTAAAATGTTTAACCTTGATGGGATTTTATTGGTCTTGTGAGTGCCAAGCCTTTCTTGTTTAGCATAAAGCTTTTTGTGATGTTATGCTGTGACTTGCCAAAGTTTGGTTGTTTCTGTGTGCCAAAGTACACAGTTTTGGGATAATACACTTTCACTAAGGGCCTACTTAGTTTACCAAATGCTCTCCCTGCATTCCATTGTTCAGAAAAACAGATAGTCCTACCACAATCTCTATGTTGGTTCACTCAAACAAGCAGAGCATTGATGAATCTTCCAGAGCACCACAGAAGTCCAGAAATCAACCTACTTGTAATAATAAAAATTTACATATATATAGTGCTTTTCTAGGCACTCAAATCGCTTTACCTAGTAGTGCGGGAATCTCCTCAACCACCATATGTCTGCACATTAAAGGAATGTTCTTTGTTCAGTACAAGTTAAACACAATGGACAACATTTAAGACATAATGTTGGTTACCACAAAGCATTTTTTTTTTTAAATGAAAGATTTCGACTCGTTCTTCAGTTTAATAAAAACGTAAGGTTACAGTAATGGACTTACATTGAAAGTGAATTGGACCGGTCCATAAATGTTCAGATACACACTGTTTAAAAGGTATAGCCACAAGATATAAACATAATACATGTTTACATGATTTTAGTGTGAAAATATCTGGGATGTGTTGGTGTTACGCCATTTGCCAGATTACAGGGATTACCGGACATGTCATAGTTGTGATAGTTGATATAACTTTACACAAATTAGATTAGTAAGTGGTTTATTTGTGTTTTAATGTTTATGGACTGGCACCATTCACTGTCATTGTAAGTGCCTTACTGTAATTGGTGGTTGGGGGGTTGTTTGCATATCCCAGCGCTGTTTTGAGGCACATTCTGCATAGTGCGGCGGCTCATTTCAGTTTAGTCCCGGTTCTCTCAATGGCCAGTCCACCGCTGATTGGTCCCAAAGTGCGTCGGGCCACCAGGAAAATGCCCAGTATGCCAGATTACCAATCCAGCCCTGTTTATTGGCAAACTTGTGGCAAATTTTCCATTGCTGCCAAAGTTTTGCTGCAAACTTCTGTCAAAGACTTGTGGTGAATCACAAGCTCATTTGCATGTGAAAATAATGAGTGGCAAATTTGTGGCTAGTTTGCCAGAACTCGACTTTTTGTTAAGCTTTATACAATGCAAGTGAATGGGTGCAAACATTTTGAAGCTCCAAAAATCACATAAACCAGCATAAAAGTAGTCTAATCCATGTGCCTACAGTGGTTAAATCCATGTGTTCAGAAGAGATATGATTGGTTGGGTGAGAAACAGATAAATATTTAAGTCAGTTTTTACTATAAATTCTCCTTCCTGCTCAGTCAATCTCTACTTTAACTTTCAAATTTTTCTTCTTTTGTTTTTGGTGATTCACATTCTTCATGCATATTGCCATCTAGTGGGCAGGGTGAAGAATTTCTTGCAAAAATGGACTTCAATATTGATCTGTTTCTCACCCACACCTATCATATAACTTCTGAAGACATGGATTTAACCACTGGAGTCAAATGGATTACTTTTATGCTGCATTTATGTGCTTTTTGTTACGTCAACATTTTTGCATCTATTCACTTGTATTGTATGGGCCTACATAGCTGAATTATTCTTCTAAAAATCTTAATTTGTTTTCTTCTGAAGAAAGAAAGTCATACACATCTAAAACAAAACATTAAACAAAAATCTTAACCAGTGCAAGCTAAATATGTAGCCAAAATGACCTGCTTTCAAATGAGTCCAGCTCACAGACAATCTCTTACGCACAGCCACTTATCTGCCATAACACGCCGTCCCACCCACACACTCTAATAAATCATCCATAATATGCAGATACCTATTTGAAATCCTGTCCTTCATCGCAGCCCTTAAGGTTGGAGTTGATACTGGCTGGAGGCAGGCCCTAGCAGCTGTATAATGACCTGAAGCTATTACTAGTGGATATTTATAGCAGTCAGGGTCAACTGTGGGGCAGCACTCATGACCACATTTGCTTCATGCATGTGGGCGTCCAGTTACTAGTTGCCAGGATACCAGTAGGTGCTTCTAAGTTCCTGTGTGTGGAATTGTGTTGTGCAATTGAGACTTGCACTCACACAAAAACCAAAAGCACACCTTTAGAAATGAGATCTACACTTCTTCTGCAGGCGTAAGCAACATTAATTGTTTTCTGTGCTTACAAATGAAAAGCACTGGAGTAAGAAAACAATTTCCCTGGATTCATGCAAACAAAGCTTCCTAATGAAGTTTTTACCTTCATTTAGCGTTTAATGCCCTTAACAGTGAAGTTGGGGATAAATACTGGTTCTCTGGACCAGTAATACACACCTCTGCACCCTAGAGATGAGCCTGGCACAAGGTGCTGAGCTCTAATGAATGTCTTTAATAATGAAAAAGGCCTCTTACACAATACCACAAACCTGACTGCTTGCAAACCCTGCCACTATATCCAAACTACAACCGTCATGGAAGCAAGCCCTGATCCTCAATGGAGGTGTTCCACAAACACAGCCTAAAGATTGCATTGCACTATTAATCAATACCTTAATGAGATCTAATTTTCTCCACAATATAGAATCCAGGCAAAAGTTTCCTCCTAAGCCACTTACTATAGTTTGTTTGGGAAAACTTGTTATTAAAAGAGTGCAGCCTGCAGGAAATTAAATAAAATTAGGTAAGCATCCTAATGGATTTAAAAGACCATGCACGTTTCGTTTTGTTTTGCCATTGGAATGATAGAGAGGGTCTTGAGGGGCAGTATGAGCGTGATTGTGTAGGTGCATAAATGCTCTCTACAGAGAGATGGAGCAATAAAGTAGCAAGCTATAGACATCATGCGCTTCTAGCTCACTCTTGAATTTACAACTAAAGCACAGCTTCACATATTACTTGTATTTGGATGGGTTGTAAGTCTGTCAAAAGTGCATTGTAAAACATGTCTGTGTAGGAGGAACTACAAGGAAATGTGTGTGTGTGTGTTTGTGTGTGTGTGTGTGTGTGTGTGTGTGTGTGTGTGGCCGCGCGTGTGTGTGTGTGTGTGTGTGTGTGAGCGTGTATTTATCACTTTGTGGGGACCAAATGTCCCCATAAGGATAGTAAAACCCGAAATTTTTGACCTTGTGGGGACATTTTGTCGGTCCCCATGAGGAAAACAGCTTATAAATCATACTAAATTATGTTTTTTGAAAATATAAAAATGCAGAAGGTTTTCTGTGAGGGTTAGGTTTAGGGGTAGGGTTAGGTTTAGGGGATAGAATATAAAGTTTGTACAGTATAAAAACCATTATGTCTATGGAAAGTCCCCATAAAACATGGAAACACAACGTGTGTGTGTGTGTGTGTGTGTGTGTGTGTGTGTGTGTGTGTGTGTGTGTGTGTGTGTGTGTGTGTGTGTGTGTGTGTGTGAGAGCGTGTATTTATCACTTTGTGGGGACCAAATGTCCCCATAAGGATAGTAAAACCTGAAATTTTTGACCTTGTGGGGACATTTTGTCGGGCCCCATGAAATGTGTGTGTGTGTGTGTGTGTGTGTGTGTGTGTGTGTGTGTGTGTGTGTGTGTGTGTGTGTGTGTGTGTGTGTGTGTGTGTGTGTGTGTGTGATCATGGACGTATGGGCATCTGTTAGTGTTGGTATGTATGTGTTTTCAGCTGGTTGTGTGAGTGTGATAAGGTGTGCACATGCAAGCGTTTGTTTGTTTGTCTGTTTTTGAGAACAGACATCTCTCTCCTCACACTATACACTTGTGATTAACACTGCTCATACACTGATATTATACACTTGTGATTAACACTGCTCATATACACTGCTGATATTTTGTGCGATATCATCTCCCTGAATATGTTTGGACTTGTTTGGTTGAAAATCACAAAGGAATGGCTTGGTCATTGTAGCAAAGGTTCTTGTTTGTAGCAGATAAACGAGGAAGAGGGAGCCAGTTTCCACAGTCCACGTGAGTCATGTTTATTACAAACAAAACAGAAATCCCTTTTCTGCATAAATGAAACCAAAATACTGCTTTTTGGCATAAACACACAGGATCTTGCTTTTCTGCGTAAACTCTCTATGAAACAGACACCCAGTCTCTGGTGTGTGCCTCTCTCTCTCTATCTATCTATCGCTTTGTGGACTGGGTCATCGTTTATCTCCCCTGTCTCTCACTGCGAACATAGAAACGGTAATTAGCAGCAATTCATCTCAGGTGGAACTCCTTACTGCTTTCTCTCTCTTCAGATGGGAGCTCGACCACACCCTCACCTCCACAGTCATATTTTATCCCAAAATCAATAGAAAAAGATATCAAGCTGATATCATCAAAATTATAAGACTGTGGCAACATTTTTGCTAAATTACATTACGTGGTTCCTTGCAGGTATTACGGCAGTTCCAAGGTGAAATGTCCCCTGTGCGATTTTCTCCCAAACAGATGAGGTTTATAAGGATAATTCTCTAAATTCAAAATCTACCTTCCTACCCTAAACTTTAAACCTAACTGATAATGTCATAAAAAACTAATGTGAGATGAAAAAATGCACTAGCTTAAGCAATCACATAATTTTGTGGCGCTTCTACAGTATGTCATTTTCAGCTCACCTGTTGACTCTCGTGCTTTTCAGGACTTGCATTGCTCTATCAGTTGAGCTTCTGCATGAATGCAAAGGTTAAAATGTATTGTTGTTTTAAAACAAATAAAAACATTCACATATTTTTTGCCCAAATTCTCAATATGGTTATGATGTTGAAAAAATGATGTGGAAGAAATTTTTTTTTTTCAACCAAATCATCGTTATTTTCTCTCTATCGATACACTTTACTCAAACACATCTTTTGAAAAACAATGCATTTTTATGATTTTACTACACACTCACCTACATATATGCACTTATTCCATTACAGATAACCTATGCGGTATCTCACCTGATTGGGTGTTGGACTTGGAACTGGATGGTTGAGGTTCAAGTCCAGCTATGAGCACAAGTTGACATGTGACATTACAGAGTCATTGCAGCAGCAAAAAATTAGCTGATTGTTTCTAAAACTTAGCTTTTTAATTGCGCTTCAGCATTTTAAAACACTAATAGTTTTATTTAGGCATTGATTTGGTAAGGATGTCTTTTTTAAACTTATCATTTATATTTTTAAACACTATTGGTCAGGTTCAGGCAAAAGTTTTAGGTTTGGGAGGTACATTTAAAAAAATAAAATCAAAAATTCACCTCATGTCGCCCATGCCTAAATCCGCCACTGAAACCCGCAGCCAAATGTGATATACAGCACGTAAATTCTGAATTGCAAAAATGTTGTCATATTCATGTAACTTTCATGAGACTAGTCTGGTTTGGACAGTTGCATGTGTATTTGAGATTTACTTAACCCTCTCGTGCTAGTTAAGGATTGAGGGCATGGCTTGGTGATCACCACAGCTGCTCATGCCATATGGGGATGTGGTGCTTGTGTCTGCTCCCACATGCTCACAGCTACAAAAGCAGCAGCCATGTCTGAGCGTCCTCCTAACCAACCCTAGAACATTCACTCTAACATCTCCTTTTGTGTTCCACGGAAGAAAGAAGACATACAGATTTGGAACAACATGACGACGAGTAAATGAACATCATTTTTGTCATTTTGGTAGAACTATTTAACTAACTTAACCAGCAAGCCTTCCTTCATCAACCAGGTTCATCAGAAATAATCAGAATGTTTATGTGTGATCAACTGTTCCACCACCTAGACCAGCTTGCACCGGCATGGAAATTCATGGCAATGCTGGTCAAAGCTGTGAGCTTGGGAGCTTGCACCATATACATAGTGGGGCAGTGGTGGCTCAGTGGTTGAGGCTCAGGGTTACTGACCAGAAGGTCGGGGGTTCAAGCCCCAGCACCACCAAGATACCACTGTTGGGCCTTTGAGCAAGGCACTTAACTCCAGGTTGCTCCGGGGGTTGTCCCTGTAATAAGTGCACTGTAAGTTGCTTTGGATAAAAGCGTCTGCCAAATGCATAAATGTAAATACATGAAAGAGAATAATACATCAGAATTTACTCCTAAAATCCTCTGATAAAGACAGACTTCCTATGGATTTACATTTTCAATCAATTCTTTCCCTATTAATTCATCAAAGGTGCTGTTCAAACACCTTGACACATTCACTTTGAATATCAAGTGTGCTGGCTGAAGAGTTTAATCAAAAGTTCCCGTTGTGAATTACAGGACTATTTGATTCTGAGCAATCTGAATTTAGCTTTTGATTTGTTCTGTCGCCCTTTTTGGTCCTGTCGTTTCTGTAGTCAATGTTCAAGGTTTGCTAGTGACATGCCGAGATTGGCAAATAACTTTCTAATTGTGAATTGCTGTCCGTTGAGTCAAGAAATGTCAATCTGTACCTTGGTGAACTGCGCTGTATAAGAGAGGGTTTGCGTCAAGTTTGGTGAGAAATGGTCAGGTGTGATTTCCATGGTTCTCTCTGTAAAAGTGCCAGCGGCTATATGAATGTCTGTGTTTGTGTGTATTACCCCATTGAGCTTGCAGTGTCCGTTGAGTTTGCACATATAGAAGCGTAATGTAACAGGCCGGGAGGCAGCACAGAGCTGCAGCTCTCAATTCACTCTGCACGTAATGCTCATAAAACTTATAAAAATGCTAATGAAAGGGGAAGTTTGCATTCAAGATACACATTCAGTATGCGTATGTGTCCCGTGTCTGTGTTTTTCACTTAAAATATGTTGGTGTGCTGGAATGTGTGGGCATTTGTGCGAAAGTGTGTAATCTCTGGGATGACAGTGCTTGTTCTGTGACTGTTTACAACGCTTTGTAATCAACGCTATTTGTGATTACAGAACAGAATTGATGTTAATCACACTGGCTGGATATGCTTTTAAACAACACTTTTATTCATAAGCTGTCAAATTGTATCAAGCTTACACTTACTGCCTACAATTGGACATAATTTGTTTATATATTCAGAAAGCCCCCATTTTTATTTGAGTATCACAATGTTGCAAAAAGACAGTGGTGCTTTTAAGAATGAAAAAACCTTTTTGGGATTTTCTTAATTAATTTTCTTAGCTTCTTCTTGAATTAATTAGGTACTCAGTACTGTGAGGCGAATTCACTAAACAGTTGCAACATTTTTGCGCGTGGTATTTTAGTCCAAATTGCTGCTTCTTATTCACTAACCACCCACAATCTAGTTTAAGAAGGCACAATTTGCACAATCTGGAACTTGAGTATTTAAATTACGCCACTGTCATTCCTTTTTGCGTAAACACGCCTCCTATGTAAATTAGGCACGTTATGGATTGTGCTTTATTTACAAAAATCTGAGCTATTTCCCAACGCAATAAATGTTGCGCTAAACCAACGCATCTCCACAAATAAACAGTGCATGATTAATTCTTGGTGAAATCTCCCCTTTGTTGGCTTACCAAAATTGCCTTTGTTGCAATACCAGCTCTGGTCCCTTGGTATTGATACAAAACTGTACTCGATTTGGACAAATAATTCATATTACGATTATTTTGAAAAAAATTGTGATTGCCATTTGAACTGTGATATGAACAACTAATGGAATTTCATTAACAAAGTTCGGGAGGAGCAAGTTCACATGACAAATCACACTGCTAGAGCAAGCATATATAAACAGCTGCTTAGCGAGCGTCACCATGCCCAGGCCGTGTTCTTTCCCTTTTGAATTGCAACGAGGTCTCTTTTATTTGAACGTGGGAGGACCCTCTTTCGAATGCAGGCTGGGCTGAAATGTCCAATTCGCCATGCAAACCTTACTTCAGTAGGAAGCTGGATATGCAGCAGATTTATCATTTAAATGAATCAGATCAGCTGTTCATATTTTCAGCTTTAGTGTGCCAATAGGAAATATACATTTTAGACTCTCAGACATTTCTTTTGCAAATAGAATAGAATAGAAGAACAGGGAACTTTGCAACAGAGGGCATGTTCTGGGATTGCAAGAAGAGACAGAAGCAATTGAGACCGAAATAGATAGAAGAACTGTGGCAAATTCTCCAAAAAGCTTGGAACATCCTATCTGCCAACAACCAAGAAAAGCTGTGTCCAGGTGTACCTAGGAGAATTGGAGCTGTTTCGAAGGCATATGTGGTCATACCAAATATTGATTGAGCTTTTTTTATGTTTACTCAACTTTGTATGACATTAATTGATAAATGAAAAAATTTAGAGCGTTATTTTTTAAGACATCCTCACTAAGCTTCATGACCATAGGTGAGGGTAGGAACAAAAATTGACCAGTAGATCGAGAGCTTTGCCTTCCGGCTCAACTCTCTTTTCGTGACAACGGTGCGATAGCGTGAGTGCAATACCGCCCCCGCTCCAAGCTCCCGCTCCATTGTCCCCTCACTCGTGAACAAGACCCCGGGGTACTTGAACTCCTTCACATGGGGCAATACCTCCTTCCCTACCCGGAGTATGCACTCCATCGTTTCCCTGCTGAGAACCATGGCCTCAGATTTAGAGGTGCAAATCCTCATCCCAGCCACTTCACACTCGAATTCATGAGGCGTGGACAAAATTGTAAAAATTGGCTCCAGCCCCCAATGTAAAGACACATTTAGTCCCTACCACCCCCTCTTGCCACACGGCCCCCTGACGATGTCCCTGCTTGCTGTAATCTAGTTGTCTAACAAGACTGGGAGAAAGGAATTTGTATAGAGCCTTTAGCCTGAATTAGTGTTGATGGTTCTTTTGCCATTTGCTCAAGTGACGGGGCAAATGCTTGCATTTTTTTTTCTTTTATTTTTTGTTATTTTTTATGTTTTTATATGTGCTACTGTGTGTTGTTTAGTAGAATAAGATTCCTATTCACATTTACTAGTGAAATCTTGATCAAGACCAGGAAGCATCCAACAGAATCATTAAATATTATACAGTAAATATACATATGTAAAACATGTAGGCTGCAATAGCAAAATGAATTTAGGTGGTTTAATTTACTACTGTAATTCAATCTCTGTAAAGATACATTTTCTCTTTTGCAGATTCCCGGTCTCTCTTTTTTTTTGTCCCATACTACATTCACCCACTAGTATACCTCTTTTTCTTTCCCTCTTTCTCTATGCCCTCTCTCTTTCCTTAGAACCCAGACATTGTGCTGGTCCACTACCTGAACGTGCCAGCCATCGAGGATTGTGGGAAGCCATGTGGGCCCATTCTGTGCTCCATCAACACAGACAAGAAGGAGTGGGCCAAGTGGACAAAGGAGGAGCTCATTGGCCAGCTGAAACCCATGTGTAAGTATCCCATTACACTCCATCACTTACTAAAAAGTGTACATTGACTGTCTCTTCTCATGCACTTTTTAAGTGTGGATACACTACAAAACAAATGGCTGTTAGAGATTGAAGGAAAAAAATATTAAGTGAGTTTTATGCTTAAATCAAGTGGAAATAATCTGCCAAAGGAACAAGAGAAAATACACTTTTAATGTATTACATACTGTATATTGAAGTACATAGAGTAGTTTTAAATTGTTACCTATCTCGAATACATATTCAAGAAACAATCTCTGAAAACTGTTCTGAAAATATTCTGGTTACTTTCATAACCTCTGGGGGGGATGTTGTGTCGATGTAGTGATACTAGGGGTGTCACTCTGATCTTTGAGAAAAGGCCAATGGGAATAGGCGAGTGGAATTTGCATGCTACTCCCCGGACATACGGGAATAAAAGGAGCTGGCTCACAACCACTCATTCAGGCTTTGTGCTGAGGAGCCGAGACAGGGAAGTAGGAACACAACGTCTCGTTCCCTCATTAGGGAACGGAGATTACGAATGTAACCAAGACATTCCCTATCTGTCACTCAATCAACGTTGTGTCGATGTAGTGACACTAGGAGTCCCTATACAAAACGGCACATTTAGCTGAACTGTGTTACGTGGACTGGCGGTACGAGACAGTCGTGTCTTGTAGCCAGCGCACCTGGCCGTCATGTAACATCCCCCAATGCCACTACGAGCGTCGTAAGTTCCCCCGCACCTCGGGGAAAGTCGACTGCGCAAAAGGGGGACATGCTGCCCATAAGTGTCCGCTAACTCATGTCCTAGTCCATAAGTGTCCACGGAGGGGGTCTCCATTCCCAAGGGGAAGACACCGTGGAGACCACAGCCTTCCCGAAGGAGAGTCAATTGTGTTGAAATATGTCACATGGTCTTATCGAGTCTTGTCGGCAGTGTCGCATGTGGAGAAATCCCCAAGGCGACTGTTGGCAGAGGGAAACTCTGCCAAGGAAGACGCAGTTTTACCAACGGGGAAATCGTCTCACAGAAGATACATCACACAGGGTTAACGGGCAACCAGGTCATGTGGAGCACCTACCCCAGTACAGGGCCTAATAGCACAAGTACTAGGCCAACATCAAGTTTCTCTGTGAACTCACCTGTCATAGGGCTAAGGAGGAAGGACATCCAGGGACCACGTCTGGGGGGTAAAAAGCGCAGGTCTCCCCCTCCAGGAGGGGAAAGGCGCTGTATGCAAGCAGTACACCTGGCCAGTTGTCCTGCAAATTTACCAGTTCATACCTGACAATACACGAGACTCCTGGTAGAGTGTGCTCGTAGCCCCAAGGGGGGGCAGCACGCCCTCGGCATGATATGCCAAAGCAATGGCGTCAATGACCCAGTGGGCGATCCTCTGTTTGGAGACAGTGCTCCCTTTCCGCTGTCCTCCGAAGCAGACAAAGAGCTGCTCGGAGCATCTAAAGCTCTGCGTGCGATCCAAATAGATGCGTAAAGCATGTGCCAGACACAGCAACCACAAGGCTGGGTGTGCCTCCTCTTGGGGCAGTGCTTGCAGGTTCACCACCTGATCCCGAAACGGGGTTGTGGGAACCTTAAGCACATAGCCCCGTCGTGGTCTCAGGACATGGTGAGAGTATTCCAGACCGAACTCCAGGCACGTGTCCCTGACAGAGAAGGACTGCAGGTCCCCTACCCTCTTGATGGACATGAACGCAGTCAGGAAGGCAGTCTTCAAAGAGACCGCCTTTAGCTCAACTGACCCCAGGGGCACAAACCGGGCTCCCCGCAGGCTCTACAGGACCACAGAGAGATCCCACAAGGGAATGAGGCACGGTCTGGGAGGATTCAACCTCCTCGGTTCTCTAAGGAACCTGATGATTAGGTCGTGCTTCCTGATAGACTTACCGTCAACTGCATCGTGGTGCGCCACTATAGCGGCCATGTACACCTTCAAGGTGGAGGGGGATATCTGCCCTCCAGCCTCTCCTGCAGGAAGGAAAACACCGACCCGATTGCACATCTCTGGGGGTCTCCACTCTCCCCTGAGTGTGACCTGCTGTTGAGGTGTCCCAGAATGTGAGTGGCTTGCTTGTCCATCCAGACCTACACATGCTTGCCCTGTATCAATGGCTGAAGCCTTCGCAGGGTGAGAAATACTGCCAGCAACTAAAGGCAGTTGATATGCCAACGCAGTCATGGCCCTTTCCAGGAGCCCGCGGCTGTGTACCCACTGCAAATGGTACCCCAGCCACGCTTGAAGGCAACTCTCGTAAACACAATGTGCTTGGACACTTGCACTAAGGGGATTCCTGCCCGTAGAAATGCAAGGTCCATCCAAGGGCTGAACAAGTGGCGGCAGGCAGATCGGTGTGATGACCACACAATGTGTGCTACAGTGCCATGCCCATCTCAGGGCTCGAGTATGAAGCCAGTGAGCCCAGGAGCCTCTGAAATTGCTTCAGTGGGACCATCGTTCTCCGCCTGAATGACTTTAGGCAGCTCAGCACAGACATACAGCTTACAGGCAGTAGATGGGTGTCTCGGACGGTTCCGCCAGGTGGCGGCGTTTTGCGGGCACAGGTGCACCGCAACTGCCTTATCCATCTGGGGAATCACCGAGTACCCCCTGGCAGCCCCACCATCAAGGGTAGTGAGAGTGGAGGAGCTCAAAGATCAGATCTGGTCAGTAAAAGGTGCTTACCATGACCTCGTGAGCTGCTCATGCACCTCCGGTAAGAAAGGGACCAGGGCGGGACATCGCCATGAGTGGTGCTCCGAGCCCAAGAACCAATCGTCAAGCCACGGGGGTTCAGGGCAGGGTGGAGGGTTCCATTCCAGCCTGACGCTCACAGCCACTTGGGCAAGCATGGCCACCAGCTCCGCGTCTACCTGCGACTGGGCGACCACACCCGAAGTTTGGAGCCCACTCGAGTCCTCGGCATCAGACTGGACCAGCCCGCTCTCCAATGCTGCAATCATAAGCTCATCTGCTTCACGAGCCGCTGGGGTGGCTGATGAAGAAAGCCACGACCGCAACGATGCCATGGTCATGTTCTCGTAGTGAGTCTCTGTCCACGAATGCTGTGTCCGCGTGGGCAGCGCCCAAGCTCGTGAGGCAGCAATCGTGGCCGTCGGTAGCGGAGAAGTAACGACCGCAACCAGGAATTATACACAGATGGAAAGGCATCTTTAAAAAGACACTCTCCGTCAGTGCCACTCTTTTAGAAGGGAAATATACTCTTTTTGAGAAAGAATATACTCTTTAGGCTACTGAAGCACCCAGGGGTGTTCTCTGCACTCAGCCAGTGCACAAGGGGGAAAAAAACGCTGTAATGCGCCATAAATCCAACAGCTTTCCAGAAAAAGGAACGGCAGATGGATTAAGCTTGCTGAAAAAAACAGCAGAAAAAAATCAGAATGAGTGGTTGCAAGCCAGCTCTTTTATTACCCGTAGGTCCAGGGGAGTGGCATGCAAATTCCACTCGCCAATTCCAATTCACATTTTCTCAAAGATCAGAGGTGTTTGCGGCTCCCAAGGGTGACCCCTAGTGTCACTACATTGACAACATCGAGTGAGTGACAGATAGGGAACCATGGTATAACATATACCAACTTTGCTTCTCTGTATCTGGTTTAAGGATGTTTAGATATTGGTTAAGAATAGATTTTTGCAGTGTTAAGGAGGCCAATGGGAGACATTACTCCTAATTCAATTTATATGTTCGTTTTTTTTTTTAAATATAACTTAAAAAGTGTAATTTCTGTACACTTTACGCAAGCCTGGTGCTGTTATCATCATATGATGTTTGTTAAGATGTGTCTGTTCGTTCAGACAAAAGTCAATGGCCTCTTCCAGATCAGTCTTACCTAGCACGTCCATGCCCTCTTTCATAGCAGGACAAGAGAACAAACCTCACAAGTCTCATATCAACCTTGACATCATTATTACCTCTCTGCCTCCCTGCACGTGGCCACGCCGAAGCACCCAGGTGTCCCTGGGTCAGTGAAGCCTCTTGTCTGTGTTTCACTGTCCAGAGTGATAGAGCACTTTGGTTTTCAGTCAGTCAGTGCAGGAGGGCAGTTATGTATTGATTGATGCCAGAGAGAGGGCGGAAGACTGTCTGACTCACCAGAAATCCCTTCACACTTCCAGCCACTAAACAATGCTGCCTCACTCAAGCTACATGCTTACAAAGTGTTTATAGTTTTGTCTACGGCAGGTCTAGGTCACAGAATTGACCAGCGGAAGCATGTCTAATGAGCATGTAGTAAAAAAAACAACAATGGCAGCATGCATATAATCGTGTTTACCCTGAATATTGTGAGTACACGTCTCTCTATAGGTGATGGCTGGCATTGATCATTTGAACTTGGACAGGGCTGTCAAGGTAATGAATATATGAAGTCAGATTCCTAGTGTCAGCACTTTCAGACGTGGGATGTTGATGAGGGGAATACAGACGAGCTCAGCTGACATTGTAATCTCTGCCACCTACTATGATCCCCTTAAGAGCTCTCATGGAAATCACTAAAGAGCCCCCCTTTCACAATGACTTTAAGGCATGTGTTGTAAACGAATGCGTTCATTACACCTGATGCCTGGTATACACATCAAAACCACTTGCTGTAATACATGCAAGTCATTACATTTGTAAATGGTGTGGACAATGGAAAAGGTGCAAGATGTCTTCCACTGGCCCCAGTATGCCTGAGACTAGGCTAATAGGGCCACTTGAATCACCCTCATAATCTTCAAACAGCCTACCATGATGCAAACTCTACTAAAGAGCAACAGTACCACCTAGCGTTGAGACTGCAAATGTGCAGTCCATTGACAGTCAGAGGACTGAGCGAGCAGACAAATTGTATACTATATTAACCATGCATAATTCATGTATGCATTATACATCAGCTGTACAAACTGAACATGTTCCCCTGAGTGACCCATATCTTACACAAACAGCTTGCATTCATTTACGGGACTGTGGTGTGTTTTGCGCTGGGGAGGATGAGTGCATAAGAAACGCTGCATTCCTTGACTGACTCACTCGGGATTCTTGTGGTCCTTAGAGAAAGATTTCTGTGCAACTGTTGATGGGTTGAGCAGAATTTGCTGTACAGCATCTCTACATTGTATATTGTTTAATGATATTGAATCAAGTATCAAAGAAATGCAGCTATGGGGAGGTTTCATCATCACCATAGCATGATATGAGGTTGTTTCATCATTGCAGTGTTACTATATACCTAGATTTGTTATTTTTACCCTCAAGTTCTATTATGCCGGCTGATTTGAGAGTGCCGGCTTATTTTATTTGTTTAAATTCATCCTCAAAGCAGTGAGCTCTGGCTATTTAGAATTCCACCATATTGCATTATTAGAAACATCTTGTGGAATTTTCATTGTGTATTTCAGCAATAACCAGCAATAACTTATTGAGTCATACTTAAATGTAGATAATTTAACTTTTAAACATTTTATCTATAGTGTCTAACATTCCTAACATGACACCAAACATAAAATAAAAATGTATCATATTTTTGGCACATTATTCCAAAGAAAGTAATGTTTGTCTACAATAATAATCTATCAAAATGTACTATCTTGATCTGCCTCTGACAAAACTCTCCTTTTTGGCTGATATCACCAAGTACTATTATTATTCAATTCCCTCCCCTACAAACCCCTGTCACGTAGAGGCCACTTTTCATGGTTCAATCAGTTGCTGAAAAATCTAAAAGTCTGGCCCTATATTCTTTCTCACTGAAAACCTGTTTAACTCTTAAATATGTCAGATTGTAGAAGTAAAATGGGCTGCCAATGCAGTTTAATTTTGACTCTACATAGACGTGTTGACGGTAGGTCAGATGAAAGGCCAGGGTTGCTTAGTCACAATACAGCATCCATGCCGAAGCCCCCTTCAATCTTGCATGAGCAGATGATCAGCCAGTGGTTATGAACACACACACACACACATCAGAGTATGATATATTTGATGTGATTTATGTTTCCTGAAGATACACTAGGCCGTGATTAAAGACACAAGTTGATGGGAGGGCTTGTGAAGTGCTTGTGGAGATGGATGTGGCTGTTGAAGCAGAATCTGTCAACAGTTGGGTTGTCAGCAGCATTAAGTCCATGGATTCCCAAAATTTTTTGTCTGCTGAAACCTTATAATTAATAATATATCTATAAGTATAATGAACTCTGTGGCAGCGGGGGGCATGGTCAAGCGCCCGTCCAGGAGAGAAAAGCGGTAAGGGCGCTCACACCTGAGCTAAATTATGTCTAACACCTGTCTCTAATTGCAGTAGCGTGAGGAGAGCGGATAAAAAGCCAGCAGCCACAGAGCATGGGGAGAGAGCCTGACACAAAGCAAAGAATAGTTGTGTGTGATACAATTAAAATTAACTGTAATAATAAAGCTTACCCCTTAAGCGGACATCTGTTTCCGTCCCTTCCTTGGTCCACTTCACAAACTCCTTTATTTATAATAATTTTTCAAATTATATTAAATTAATATAATAATGTATTATAATAATACGTACCCCATAGATTTTAAGTAGACTATTGTTCAAACAGCAACTTTATTTGTTTGCTAAGCCCTTATAATTATTAATATGTCAATAATTTTAATGAACCCCTTTAATTATAATAATTATTTGAATTATATTGTGTTCATATATTAATAATTATTAGATCTAGGTAATGTTCAAACATTTAAATAAATGAATAATGCTTTCAATAACTTTTTGTCAGATCAGTGTAAAATATTGTATTTTGATTGTTTTAACGTTTTGTTTTTAACTTTTTTGATTTGGCATTGGCATTTCTATCACAATCTCACTAATAGAGGAATAATTTTCACAATTATAACTATATGTAACAGGGTAAAAGTGAAAGGAGGAGGCGAGAACCAGACGAAGCATCAAAGGAATATTTAATAAACAAAAAAAAAACAAACAAACATAAACACATACAGGGCAGCTGCCTGTAGCTCTCTCTCTCTCTCTCTCTCTCTCTCTCTCTCTCTCTCTCTCTCTCTCTCTCTCTCTCTCTCTCTCTCTCTCTCTCTCTCCCAAACTGCTGCCTCTGGAGGTCTTTACCCCTCTCCTCAGCTTGTTTAGCCTGATTAGGGGCTGGCCGTGCGTCATCACGGCCCGGACCCACCCTCCTTCTTGCCACAGTATAATAACCAAATGCTAATGTAAAGATTCACATAGTGCATCAGAAAATATTTAAACACATTTTAATTATAAATTACACTTTTTGTAATATGGATGGGTCTGAAATTAAGTTATTTTAAGTTAATGGAGGATTTTTATTTTACTTTTACTCTTTTTTTTATTTCTTTTTTTTTACTTTAACTTTTTAATCATTTTCAATAAATCTTGTTCTTTTTTGCAAGTGACTCTGTATGAAGACTACTGCAGTCCACTCGTGCCAATTAAAAAAAAAAACAAATGCAACTTTTATAATTTCCTCATTCATCATAGTTTTTATGGAATTGAAAACCTGATAATTGCAAAGATATATGGAATGACAATTTGGAGCTTGAACAGCTAATATCAGTAATGCTTGTCAATAACACACTGGCAGACTGTATGTGATAATTAAGTACATTTATAATTAGATTTTCTGCCATTACAAATATTTTTTTTGTGCACCCCCAAATGTGTGTGAACCTCAGTTGGGAACCACTGGACTAAGGAAATACATACATTTAATTCTCTACCAACACGCAGAGATGAATTTCAGACTCTGTATCTGTGTGTGGTGGAGCAAACACAAAAGAAATCCCCAGATGGGCTGTTGGAGCAAAGGCCGATAGTTTGAAGAACAGCATTAGTAATGCCAGGCCACTGTAGACTGTGTTGGAGAATCCAATGAGTCTTAAGTCAGAGGGTTTTTCTCCTTCAGATCCTCACAGCTGACATCTCCCGCTGATGTCACACCATTTCCACCAAACCAGATTGCCCTTTCATTACATGACCTGCCTTGTGCTGTGACTGGTTCAGACTACCGCTGTGAGATTGATTTGTCTGTTTGAGCATGGTCTTGCTGGTGTAATGGCTTATGGAATGCTGCTGTGATTCTCTGGCCAAGTGTGGAGTGGCAGAGCTCAGCAGAGCAGAGAAACCTGCTGTGTGTGTGACAACTGTTGTACAGGCTCCGGCTGGTGATGTAGCACTGCTTGTGACTTCAAGCCAACCGCTTTTGTCTCTTTTATCTATTTTTGTCTCAGTGTCTTTCTCTCTCTCTCTCTCTCTCTCTATACCTCTGTTTTCCTCCCCTCCGTTTCACCTGAGCATGCTTTCTCTCCTCCGCCTGTTACATTTGCTTTGAGCAAATTTAGGGTTGCTTGATGTTGTTTGATATTGATGTTGTTTAATAATAGCATTCGTCTCGAGAGATTAAAAAAAATGATTTGCAAAGATCTTTTTCTTTTGTTGTTTTGTCTGTTATGGTTGCTGTTATTGTTGTCCTTTTTCTCAAAGGAGAGTGGGCTGAATTGGTGATGGCAGCAGAGGTTTTTGAATAGATCTTAAACAGCAGTTCTAGGTGAAAAAGCACCTTGTCTAAGTGCGATTTGATCAGTCGGAATGCTGTCTGATTGGGTATGCACATTCCATTTACAATTGTCCACATAATTGTCTCCAAAAATCTTTAACAAATCCAATCTCTAACCCCACACTATATGCAAGGAGTTCACTACTGTGGTGATTCTAAAGCTGAACAGCAAATTTTGTCATAGTTTCATAGATCATATTGTTTCTTCAAGTTTGAGAGAGAGTTTCTGTTCAACGCTGTCTTCACCGCATATGACAGTTAGTGTTTGAGTTTTGCTGTTGTTTTCCATGTGTCTTATCCATGATCGCATGCTCACGTCTGGATTAAGGGTCTTTCAAAACGCCATATGCTGATGTAGTTCCATTTGGAAGACGTAAAGTTTATGTGTGTGGCCTGAACAACCAGATGCATTTACACTTGGCGGAGTCACGTCTTGTATGCATCACAGATTAAGTCTATCTTGAATGCATCTCGAATGTGTCTTGAAGGGCACTGGGTCTTTTCATTATCATTATCTGATCAGTAAAAACACATGAATTGACCAAGTATAAATACCTTGTAAGTGCTTGAAGTAAGACAAGAAAGCAAAAGACTTGAAGGCTTTTCACACCGCACATAACTCCGGGTTAACCCCTTGTAAATCAACGTTTTGCAGGGTTAACCCATTGTTGCGGTGCCAGAGGTATTCAGTGTGAAATGATGTGGTGTTCGACTGTTCCAGAAAGTTGTTTAGCAACAGACAAACAATCATATAAAGCCTCAGTGCTTTGTACCGTCGCTGAAACTTTCACGCACTGTTTACATTCTTACTTTGAGGGAAACCGGTAAAGTGTTGAACATTGGTGGTAAACGTGATAACTGGCATGATTGAGAGACAGTATTCCATTTTTTTGTGGTATATTTCAGAAGATGAAAGACTTGCAGAGCTGATTTGCTTGCCAACATTTCCACAGAAGAGCAGAACCATTGAGAGGTTGCATATCTGTCACAAGCTGTATTCATCTAGTCATTGTTATTGACACCGCAAATAAGAACGTTAACCTGGGGTTTACGAATGTTCAGTGTGAAACATCCGAACATGAATACCCAGGATTAATTATTAAAGTATGAACTGTGTAAAACATGATACAGGCTAACCCAGGATTCCGTTTTATCCGGGTTTAGAATAAACTGGGGTTAATGATTTCAAGTGTGAAAACCCCTTTGTTCTTTCTGTCTCATGTCAGCTGAAATTGTCACAGAAAGTAAACATAAGAGAAATAAAGTAATCTTTTTCTCTATGTGAGGGGATGAAGTGGTTTGATATGAAGTGGGTCTTTGAGGTAAGATCAGGGATGTAGTGCACAGGTGTGGTGGGAGAGGGGTGGATGGCTCGGCTGGTGGGCTGACGACTGTGTCTCCTCTCTCCCTTGGCAGTTCATGGCATCAAGTGGACTTGCAGCAATGGGAACAGCAGCTCTGGCTTCTCTGTGGAGCAGCTGGTGCAGCAGATACTGGACAGCCACCAGACCAAGCCTCCTCCCCGGACTCACAACTGCCTCTGCACGGGCACACTGGGTAAGGGACAGACAGGAAGGCTGGGGTGAGAGTGGATTTTTGTTTTGTTGAGAAAACAAAAGTAAAAATCGGAGTAAATTGGAATGATATAGAGCCCTAAACAGATAGTATCCTGTAGCAGAACATCTTTACAAAGCACAGATGGATCCTTACCAAATGCAGGCTCAGTGAACACAGTCTAGCCATAGAAAAGACAAACAAGCATGGCTTCCAAAGAAAGAAAGAGTCTGTTTCACGGTGACTCTGGTAAGGTTGAGACAAAGGCACACTTTCTCCTTTACTAGCAAAAATTTCAAGATACAAAAGAAAAATACTTTGAAACAATCTTTTTCCACATTTTCAGGTACTGGAGGAGAGCAGTTATGCATCTTCAACAGCAAAATTTAGATTTGAACTGTACACCCTTAGAAAGTATTAATTAATTTTCTGAGCTGTTAATAGAGTAATATTAATGTCTGTTAATATTTTATGTTGTATTTTGTATTGTTAATAATTTACAATTATTATTATTACAATAATATACTTTTGACACTTTTTTTATTTAACTGTTTTTCTGTGTATTGATGTTTTGCCAATATTGTATCCAAACAATATTTTACATACCAATATTGTATCCAAACAAGATTTTAAGAACAGAGAAAAGCGCAGATTTTTCCAGACTGTTTCCAGATAGCAGCAGGATAGTCTCCACCTGTCGGATTAAATGTCTTATTTGAGTAGAGTAGTGCAGGCTGAGTGTTTCAGAGATGTACTGATTTATTGAGCTGACTGTTGCAATAACACCACTGGAGGGCGTAATGTGCCTCTTAAAGGCCTGTGCTGTCAGAGCAGTCTTTTAAACTCAAGTATATACAATAGATGAGTTTTCACCTTGTACTTCATCACAAATATCTAACACAACACTTTACAGTTCTATGCGGTTGCTCACATAGGGTGCAGAGTTTCTAATGTATTTGCATGTTTAAAGCAAATGAATGTGTGGTGGATGGATTATCATTGGTTGTATGTTTATATAAATTAGTATATTCAGTTGCTAAGTATGCAATAAAATGACTTTCTCATGAAATTATTAATACTGATAATTGACGACCTCTATAAAGACTTCTATTAATCTGTTTGTTTCTTAACATGCATAAATAAGCATCAAAATCTAAACAAGTTTGTTGTATTCCAGTACAAATTAAATGATCCCTTACATTCTATGTGGATCATTCTTTGAACTATTCTTTGAATATAGTTAGGCAGAATGACAGTGTCAGTCACCATTCATTTTCATTGTATCTTTGTGGCTGTCATTCTACTTTTTTGTTACACAGAAGAAAGACAGTCGTATGGGTTTGGAACAATATGTGGGTGAGAAAATTATGGCAGAAAGTTTTTGGGGTGCGAACTAACCCTTTAATAATATTAATAAAGGTTACTTAGCAAATATTGATAATGCTATAGTGGATACTGTTAAAGAGTCATGTGAATAATAGTTTTTGTCTCTCCAGGCGCCGGGAGCAGTGTGCATCATAAATGTAACAGCGCCAAGCACCGCATCATCTCTCCAAAAGTGGACCCTCGCTCAGGTGGCTACAGCAGCGGTCACTCTGAGCTCCAGAATAATGATGTCTCGGAGGGTAAAACAGAACACAGCCACAGCAGCAAGAATAATGCAGGTACAGGAGGAGGGAGTGTACGTGAGAAACGCAACGGCAAAGTCCACAAACCTGTACTGCTACATCAGAACAGCACTGAGGTCTCATCTACCAATCAGGTGGAAGTGCCAGATACTACACAGAACTCTCCTGTGTCCATCAACAGTGGGCTAAACTCTGATCCTGACATGGCTGACAGCCCAGCAGTCACAGGCATGGGCCATGTGGCCTCCGTCATGGGCAGCCTATCCCAGAGTGTCTTCATGTCTGAGGTGACTGGGGACCCCGTCTACAGCATGTCCCCCTCTGGAGGTCCCAATGCTCATATCATGGGCCATGATGCCACCTCCCACAGCCTGGTTTTAGCTGTCACCTCTGACAGCCACAAGTTTGCCTTTCCTGGTAGTGGAACGGCAGATGCCGGTGGTCCTGGAGCAGATGGGCTGTCCATGCTGTCTGCATCCGGTGTCTCTGAGGAACTTGTTCTCTCCAGTAGCCTAGACTCAGGTAGCATTAAAATCCCCGAAACCACTATGAACTTTGATCCTGACTGCTTTCTAAATAACCCGAAGCAGGGCCAGACATATGGGGGAAGTGGATTAAAACGGGAGAATGGTTCATCTGGTGCCTCATCCTCCTCAATAGCTAGCACTAATGGTTTGCAACGCTCGCCATCTATATCCGATTCAAACTATGGCTTCAGTTCTGCACTGGTGAAAAACATCAAGACAGAGGACACTTCCTTCGAACAACAGCTGGCCAAAGAAGGGAGCTACCAGGTGGGGGCAGTAGTGAGTTGTAGTGTTTCCAGTGGTTCAGGCAGCCAGAACTCACTAACCTTGACCCCAGCTGCCTCTCTGCTGCCTTCTGGAGGAGGCCTGAGTCCCAGCACCACACTAGAGCAGATGGATTTTAGTGCCATCGATGCAAAGCAGGACTACTCCTCCAGTGCCACAGCAGTAGGTTATGGCCAGGCAATGAACAACTTGGCTCACCAGAACCAATCTACAGGCTTCTTTCTTCATGATGCACCACAGCCACCCCAGACCCAGCAGGCTAGGCAGAGCTCTGGCCAGAAGACCCACCTACTAGAACATAACTCCCCTGATGGGGCATACATGGGTCTGCAGGTTGTGAAAACAGAATCGCCTAGCAGTAATGGCCACCTGCAACACCATCACACACACCATGGCCAGCACAGAGCTGACTGCAATGGGGGCTCACCCACAGAAGGACAGGGGCAGACTGGCCCCCTTCAGCTCCTGCAGTACCAGGGGAGTTATCCAAGTCTTGGTCCAGAGCATGAGGAGGTGGTTGGCATGAATCAGAGCCACAATGTAGGGTCTGTTCAGACTGGGGCCACAGTGAATGGAACAGATGGTTTGCTGAAGTCTGGTGATCACCTACAGGCATGCGGAGGGGGAAATGGAGAGAGTGGAGAAACTGATCACTTCATACAGCAGGGCTCTGAGAATGGAGTAGGGCCTGAGGCAGTGGCTTTGAGGAATGGAAATGGCACGAGCGGACCCAACAATGCCTCTCAACAGCAACTCCAGCCACTGCTTCAAGGAGCTCATTTGGTTCAGGGGCTCTACAACACTGTGGGGGCTCACCATGGGCTTAGTGGAGGAGCCAACAGTGCAGGAGGCACAGGCATGGAAATCAGCTTGGATCACTTTGACATCTCTTTTGGAAATCAGTTTTCTGACCTAATCAATGACTTCATCTCAGTGGACAGTGGGGCAACTGCTGTAGGGGCAGCAGGCACATTGTACACCCATCAGTTGGTGGCTCCAACTGGGTCAGATGTAACAGCCACCTCGGGTGGAAACCAACAGCAAGGTCAAGAGGATGTAACCAATAGGGCAGCAGGATACAGCCCCTCAGAGCTCTGCCTCCAGTCTTGCTGTAGCCCCCAATCTTTAGGTGGAGGTGTGGGTGGTGGGGGAGGAGCAGGAGAGACAGGCCCGCTGGCCTACATGCATGTTGCTGAAGTAGTGTCAGCAGCAGTGGCCCAGGGCACTCTGGGAATGTTGCAGGCCACTGGGCGCCTTTTCATGGTCACTGACTACTCTCCAGAATGGTCCTATCCTGAGGTATGTATGTTTGAATAAATTGCTTAAAAGGTATCTTTTAATACCTAATGCCTTTAATATCTTTTAGTATCTTAAAAGGTAATTGAAATTTCTATTGTACATATAATTTTTTTCAAGTTATGCTGTGCTCTTAAACATTTAATTGGCTAGAAAATTATCTATGAAAGTGCAGTTTCTATACATTATTTAAAAAAATTAAATAATTATTATCCAGTAATCAAAGAGACTGGAAAAAGTCATGAAAAAGTTATGGAATCATGAAAATTTGTTGGTCAAAAGTGGAATTGTGATGATTGTTTTTAAATATTTAGTTTTTCAAATATATGCTTTCTAGAAGTATGTTTAAATAAAATACATTTAGATTCTGTTTTTCATGGTTTGAAGTAGTGTTGAACACCACCCAGCTGTTTCAGGGTCCCACAGTCATGGAAAAACTGGACAGTTTATAACAGAGAGTAGTTTATAACACAGATTTTCAGGCCTGGAAAAGTCATGAAAAGTAAGTAAATCTTTAAAAAAAAAGTAATGGAAAAGAAATGGAGATTTCTGTAGTGCATATAAATGTTTAAAGTTAGGCTAGTCTTAAATATATATATATATATATATATATATATATATATATATATATATATATATATATATATATATATATATATATATATATATATATATATTTAAAATCCGTGAAATTAAATGTCTTAAATCATGTAGCTGGGATAGGCTCCAGCCCCCCGCGACCCTGTACACAGGATAAGGTGGATGGATGGATGGAAATCATGTAGCCCCATGGCATCCAAATATTGTGCCTTCTTGTTCGCGCATATGCTATTGCGTTAGTACACCACAAGATGGCAGAAAACCCCTGATGGCGCAGATTAACCTCACGTCTTACTTTCAACCATAAGATGGCAGTACAACACAGCATGTAATCAGTTTTTGTTTCCTGAATGTGCTTTGCGGCTTAGGTGTTTTGCTTTTTTCCCCTCACATACTGCCTTTTTTACTGATAAGCCCAAGCCTACACAGTTGAAGTGTTATCAGTGATAATAAGGTTTGTTGCATGTTTCAGGGTGGAGTGAAGGTGTTAATCACAGGACCATGGCAGGAGGACAGCAGTAGCTATGCTTGCCTGTTTAATCAGATCTCTGTCCCGGCCTCCCTCATCCAGCCTGGAGTATTACGTTGCTACTGTCCTGGTAACTTCACATTCATGCACAGCAGTTACATGTGCTTACTAATCAATATGCCAAATTTGAAGAACTGAGAAGTTATATAGAAAGAATTGTGATTGTTAAAAGAAAATATTGCACTGTAGATTTTAATGAATCCTTCTGAGAGGCTTCACAGGTCACTGCTGATGAAGAAGAGAACTGCATGAACTGTCATTGGTGGCAATGTGATTTTCTCTCATCCCTTTAATTACTGGCTTGTTTGTCTGCAGCACATGACACAGGCTTGGTGACTCTGCAGGTGGCAGTAAGCAGTCAGATCATCTCTAACTCAGTGGTGTTTGAGTATAAAGCCCGTGCACTGCCATCTCTGCCTTCATCCCAGCACGACTGGCTGTCTCTTGACGGTAGGTCTCCTTCCCTGTCTCTTTCTGCATTTGTGAAAAAGTCACTCCTAAATCTAGAGCCCATCATTTGACACTTGATTACGCACTTAGTATTATATAAAATCTCAGAAAATTACAGAACTTGAAGTAGGTTTTATAATGATGGTGTCTTGTCCCAGACAAGAGAGAGTGTATGTATAGCACATGTAGTTAAAAGGATAGTTCACATAAAAATGTGTCTTTCTTTCATGGAACTCAAAGTACATGTTTTGCCTAACAACATCTTATTTTGAGTTCATGGAAAAAGTTAGGTAATACAGGTTTGGAACAACATGAGGGTGAGTAAATGTTGACCATTTTCATTTTTGGGTGAACTATTCCAACTTCAATGTGCAGTGTTCGTTTTATAATAGACCTGTAGATGGGGGGTATAGTGTGGGTTTGGTAAAAATACTGTTGCAGTGTTCTGTTGCCTCACAAGTCACCACCAGTGCTGTATGTAATGTATTTGAATTGGACAAGCAAAGGTAAAATGTACTATTTAGAGCTAAATGCAGAGTAGAGCATCCTGTAAGCAAGAAGAATGTGCTCTAAGGGATTTAAGAACAGCAGGAAGAGCTTTTGATGCTTGTTTTGCTCTTTGTGCTTTAATCTAGCTGTGGCAGGGCAAGCATAAAGGAGAGGAACGGACGCATTAATTTATATAAGTGGTTAATACTTTAAGGTCAAGGGGAAGGGCAGTCTTCAAATAGATCTCTGACTACTTTGATGAGCTTTGTGTGACATAAGACATTCTGAAGTTTGATTGCTTCTTCACATCTGGCTTTGCTTTGTATCTTTGTATATACTCTTTATATACAGCGCTTTTTATGTCTGTAATTTATTTACACAAAGATTTTATTAATGGGATAGTTCGCCAAAAAAGAAAATATTGTCATCATTTACTCACCCACATTTTGTTCCAAGCAAACCTGACTTTTCTTTTTTTTTTTTTTTTTTTTTTCTTTTCTGTGGTTGAATCTTTATCTCATGCAATGAAAGTGAATTGTGACTTTGTATGTGGAACTAAGAAAGTCATGCTGGTTCAGAACAGCATGAGAGTAAGTGAATGATGAATTTGCATTTTTGGGTGAACTATCCCTTTAATATCAAGTATACAAAGTTTGTTTAGGATGCAGTAAAAGAGGGGCTAGAAAAATATGACATTTGACTCAGAACCTCAGTAAAACATTTTAACTTTACCTATTCCTTTAACTGTTCCAGTCTGAATGCAGGCAAAGGGAATACATCTCACTATCCCATTGCTGTGGGGTATTTGCCTTCTTAAAACCTGGCAAACCAAATACAATCCCACACACATGCTTCATTGCCAGCCAGACTAGCTCAAACTGAGGCTGTGGCATCAAAGGGCTTGTGAAAATATTGGAGCATATGGGCTAATCGGCACACCTGCCAATTTGAGGTCCGAAACTCTAATCTGCTTGCACTGATCAGCTGAGGGGAGGTTTAGTCATGATAAACTATCCCAATTAATGGTTTGACCAGCAAGGAGAGGCAGCCAGTGTACAGATACAGCATATGTTGGACAAGCCTGATGTTTGGAGAGCTAAAAATTAAGCCATACCTGGACAGATGATCGCACATAACAGTAAGAGGGACCTGGGAGCTTACACTGTGTTCTGATGATGGCTGAGTGCTCCGTCTCCTATGAGTCTGGAAGAATATGAGAGTGCCAGTGCCTGTGTGTGGTGCTGTGCTTGTTGGGGGCGGGCGGGGGGTGAGTGTTGTTACTGCAGTGTGCATTGACAGGGTAAAGTAGGGCATTTTGGAGGAGCCTGTTGAAAGGGACAGCTGCAATGCAGGCAGCCCTTAAGGGAGAGAAAAGTAGTAACAGAGGAATAAGGCCCCACTTAGAAACCCGTCTACAATTCAAATAGAAGAAATACCAGACAGAACATTGCCAGCCATGCAATTGTTCACCTCATCTCTCTAATGGCATTTTATACACTGCTGTCTGAGTGTCCTCATAATGGTGGCAGACTTGAGTCACATTTATATCAGGTTATTCATAAAACATGCAAATGTCTAATGGTTCTAGTTGACAACAAAGAAACAATAGGCTGATTTTATACATGTTTTGTTTTTTAGATGGCGTGCTCAAATATGTAGAGCTGATGTATTTTTATGTTAAAGTTAAATCCCAGTTTGATAGAATCAACTAGAAGGAAGCCATGCATACTAGGCAAGGCAAGTTTATTTATATAGCACATTTCATACACAATGGTAATTCAAAGTGCTTTACATAGAAGAGATAAAAATAAGAATAATTGAAACAGTTTAGAATATAAAATAAAATAAAATACAGTTTAAATAAACTTGCCTTGCCTTGCCATGCATACTAGGTTGATTTCACCTAAAAAAGTTAAGACTGTGGTGCTATCAAATCATTCCTTTGTTTGTTAAGCAATCTTTCCAGCCCAACACAGCAACATTGGCTTGAACAACTGACTAATTTTGGGCAGTACGACATGTATATCTTTGTAGAACCAATGTTAGACAGTTTGTAAACAGTCCCAATGTCTGAATTTTTATGCTTCCTTAATACATACAGCAGTATGTCAAATGAGTTGTATTTCGAATCCTCAGTATTCATAAAGAGTACCCGAGAAATACATGGATGACCTATTGCATCCGGGAAGGTTCTGAAGTGTGCATCCACTGAACACTTCCCCCTACTATCCCCCAGTGCCAAAGGAGCTGAGCAGATGTTAGACATTGCAGAACCACGGACAGCTCCTTTCAACTGTAATTGCTATAAATACCAAAACATTTGTTTCCTGTAATTAAACTGTACTTGATAATGAAAACCAGCATAAATAATTTTTACAGTTGTTGCTACTGTAGCACATGTTCCCGTATAGTATATGTCCGGTAATGTATTCATACTTCTACTACTACTACTACTTCTACTACTTCCTGCATACCTTAAGAACATTTTTAAGAAAGAAAAAAAAATTCTCCCATCATTTACTTACCCTCATGCCATCCAAGATGTGAATGACATTCTACAAAAAGCACATAAAGGCAACAAAAAAGTAATCCGACTGCAGTGGTTAAATACATGAATTCAGAATATGATATGTGTGCATGATCAATATTTAAGTCCTTTTTTAATATACATTTTCCTCCCTTTCAAGTCACTAAAAAACAAAAGGAGAACAAGTCTTAGGAGAGAAGGAGAGAAGATAGCACTTACCATACGTTTCCACTGGCGCAGAAATAAATCCACTCACCCCGCCTAACACGCTAGACAGCTATCGCTTTGGTGTTTGCATGCTTGTAATATGTAAAGTTAGCGTGTATTGACTCTCATTGTCTTCAGTATTTGAGCAATAATATTATCTTATATATGCACGATTACAGTTGGAAAGATTTATGGAACAGTGTTGATTTATTACACTTTTGCTTACCCAGCCACAGTATTGCCACAATGAATGCATGTAATCATCATTTAAAGTCTGTTTGAAGTCAGAAATATACATGACGATGTGATTAAAGCACTGAATCTTGAAGAAACTCCAGCATTAACTGCAAATATAAAGCGTTTATGACAGACATCACTGCTTTCAGCTCACACTGATTGGCTGCCGCCCACCATTTTTCGTTCCTCATTTGAGAATTCTCAAAATGTTTTATGCTTTTGACCACTCTCAATGCTTTCTCCACACCGCTGTCAATCCCACAATCTACCTCCAGAGTGTGGCGCTCGATTTCAATAGGAATGAATTGAAAACGCTCTCTCACCTTCGCTCACAATGTGCCTGGTGAAACGTACTGTTAGGAGGGCTGGTGAAAGTGGAAAAAAATAAATACTTAAATATTGATCTGTTTCTGATCCTATCACTTCTGAAGACATGGACTGAACTATTGGATCAAATCCAAGCCGCTAAAAGGGATGGAAGAGATCTCCACGTTGGGTTCCTGGACCTCGCCAATGCTTTTAGCTCAGTTCCTCACAACCTTCTTTGGACTGCATTCAACTACTTCAGTGTCCCAGAGGCAATCACTTCCCTTGTCAAAACCTACTTCCAGGACATGCAGCTATGCTTGACGAAAGCAGAGTACACCACAGCATGGCAGGATGTACCATCTCCCCGCTAGCCTTCACCATGGCCATGGAGGTCATCATCAGAGCATCACGGTGGGTGGTGGGAGGAGAGCAGCTAAAACCTGGCCTGCGGCTCCCTCCCATCAGGGCATACATGGATGACATGACCACACTCACTACAACCAAAGCATGCACAATGCGACTGCTGAGAAAGCTGCAGGAGAACATTGAGTGGGCCCGGATGAAAATAAAGCCGAGCAAGTCTAGGAGCATATCAATCATGAAGGGGAAGCTGTCAGAACAACACTTCGACATTGGTGATGAGCCCATACCATCTGTGAGTGAAAAGCCAGTCAGAAGCCTGGGACACTGGTATGATGCAAACCTCAAGGACACATATCAAGTGGACCAGCTTAGGCAGGACACCACCAACAGCCTAGAGAGTATCCATAGGTCCTTGCTTGTTGGCAGTTTGAAGCTCTGGTGCCTTCAATTTGGTCTCCTACCCCAGCTAATATCGCCATTGACCATCTACAAGGCCTCAATATCAAAGGTCAACAAGTTGGAGAGGATGATCAGCTCATTTGCCAGAAAGTGGCTAGGTCTCCCCAGGTGCTTTAGCAACATAGGGCTCTATGGAAAAGGCATCCTGGAACTTCCTATCTCCAGTCTTTCAGAGGAGTTCAAGTGCACCAAGGTAAGGCTGGAGATGACACTGACAGAATTCCGTGACCCATGTGTAGCCCAAACTGCTCCCACCCTGGCAACAGGGAGGAAGTGGACCCCATCGGCAGCTTCACAGCAGGCAAAGTCAGCCCTCAAGCACAGGGACATTGTTGGCCACATGCAACAAGGGAGAGGGGGCCTCGGCCTTGGAGAGAGCAAACCATCCTGGTACAGGGCAACTCCATCTAAGTGACGAGGACTCGTGGAATGAGGAGGTGCGCCAGCAAGAGCAGGCAGCAAAGTGCACAAAGGCTGTTTCTCAAGCAAAGCAATGGCAGAGAATGAGTTGGGAGGGAGTTGAGAAGAGAAAGTTCTCTTGGAAGGAGTTGTGGGACATGGAAGCATTTCGAACCAGCTTCATTATACGAGCCACATATGATGTCCTGCCATCTCCCAAAAACCTTAGCCAATGGTACGGCGAAGACCCTACATGCGCTGAGGAAGGAGGGTGCCCACTTGAAAACCCTGAGATGTCATCATCGTTCCCGCTCATAACAGCAAGGCCTCAAGGTATGTGCAACACACAAGGGATTGTATCACCTAGTCCTAAATATAATCAATTGGAGTCATATGGATTACTTTTATACTGCCTTTGTGCTTTTTGGAGTTTCAAAGTGTTGGTCACAATTCACTCAGACATTTTTCTAAAAATGTTGTTTGTGTTCATCAGAAGAAATTAAATCATACACATCTGGGATGGCACAAGAGTGAGTAAATGAAGAGAGCATTTTCATGTTTGGGTGATCTATTCCTTTAATGCAGTACATACAAATTAAGACTCGGCTCGTGATAATTTTTGCCTTTCCATTTTGTGACTTTGTGCCACAGAAACAAAATTTTAGCTTTAAATAATACATTTTTTAAACAAACTTTTATTCATGAATGTGGCAGGGCGGAGGGCGGGCCGGGTTGTGATTATACACACCCGGTCCCTTATCAGGCTAATTAAGCCTCAGAGAAGGATAAAGGCCGATGACAGACGGTGGTGCAACGAGAGAGAGATAGTTTACGGACATGTCCGTCATGTGTGTTTGTGTCTTTTAAGTTATTCATTAAAATATTATTTATATTATCAAGCCGGTTCTCGCCTCCTCCTTGCCCATCTTAACCCCTTTACAATGAATTAAATGCGTAAATTGTTATACCAGTGTTTAAGGTGCAGAGTCAAAATATTGGCATGAATTAATTTATAAGAATACACTTACTTTATGTGCCCAGTAAAGAAAGTGTGCGAGCCTATTTTTTTATGCATTGTACTGCAATCATACATTTATGATAATATTCCAAGAAGTTATCAATAAGTTTCTTACTGTATTTTTATTTTGTTTCCCTTAAAGTTTTATTAACTTAATTAGAAAAAGGTACATTTAGTGGCTTAATAAGCTTGCCTGACTTATGGTAGCATTTACAAGTAACTTGAACCATATCGTAAAATGCAGTCGTTGTTTGCATCTGGTGGTGTTTGCACAGTATACAATATGCAAGGAAATCACAAAGCTGTTTTATAAGTTTTTCCTGACTTCTTTAATGTTTTAAAGTGTAATGTTCCAAGGTTAAGTGCATTTGCCAAAGCAACCCCTACTGGTTAAATTGGACAAAATATCAGTGGAATGCACATCAAAGTTATGCTTGTTAGATTCTCAGCATAGGGCCGTCTCTATTTAATGATAAACCCAGCTGCTGACTTGTTTCGCACTTGGCTGATGTTGATGCTGCTTCTACTGCACCGACTCTCACTCCCGTCTATTAAACCACAGCCTGTTTCTATATAGAGCACCACTGTCAAATAAAACGATTTGGAGACAAACCTCAACGTCTGCTATTTGACACACAATTCATCCTTTCCTTTTATTGGTGTGCTCTGATGCTTTAAAGGCACACAGCTGCCTGCCTTGATTTGTCATAATGCAGAATGGGGGCGGGGCTTTGATTCTTTCTGCAGCATTGCAGGTACGAAGCCACAGGCTGGACAAAAAATGAAGTCGTGCACTGTAACCATGAGCAATATATTGTCTGCTTTTCCTGTTCGTTTTGGCCACCGATTAATCAATGATGCAAAAACAGCCGTTCTAGATATACTGCCAGGACAACGACATAGTCTATTTTTGTACAACTGGCTATGATTTGAATAAAGAAAAAAAGCAGATGTGCAATCATTTGTCTGACTGCGTACAAAAAGAACCCAGAAACGCTTAGAAACACTTTTCCATTCGCTGAAGCGTTATGTGTAAATTCATGTTCCAAACTTCCTTTGATAGGCGTTTTCGAAAAACAGAGGAAAATTATAAAGTATTTATGGGGAAACAGCGCCACACCACTTGCCACACAATAATATGTTCGACGTTTCCTTCCGTTTTTTGCTTTCAAAGTCTTCGTGGCTCGTGGAAAAACTAGGACGTCTGTTTACCTGCGGCACGTGCGCAGTGTCTCCTCGCGCGTATGGTCAGTACGGAGGGGGCAATAGTGCTTAAGTAAATATGGGCGGGGGGAGTAGGAGAGTAAGTGAGCGGGCTTTAGATTTCTCTCTCCTCTTGCACGTCGCTTCTCCACTTTCTTCTATTGTTGATGAGACCTTTTAGGACCGTCCCCCAGTAAAAAGGATATTTATGTCGCCCTACATAAGGGGATACCGCGTAAGTGAGACACGGCCAGTTGGGACGTTGTGGTCAGGATGCCGATGAATGACATCTGCTTTTCCTAAAGACACGAGGAACGTGTGCTTTACAGGGGACCTCCATGGACAGTGAAATAGAAGGTTGGACATGTTTAAATAAACCTAGTGTCTGTGTAGTCTTATCTCTGAGCGGGGAAGTTACTACCTGTGCTTAGCCTACTTTAAAACCCAAGATGTCATTTTACAACTGTGGAAGACCAAGTTGTAGTGTGAACATAGTCATTGCTTTCACCTTTTACATTTTACATTTACACTCGTGTCTTTTATTTCATTATTTTAAACTTTAAAAAAAATTCAACGACATGAACGTAGATGTTATACGGATAAGTCCGTTTATGCTGTAGACTCCAGTTCACTGGTTTTGACCGAATCTCTATCGATTCGATGTTTTCAGCGTCAATTCTATTCTTTAGATAGTTCCCTAAACTTCACGTGGCAACTTCCAAAATCGACACAAGAACTCTGGTCTTCAACAAACATTGCTATTAAGTTTGTTTCTGTCCTGGTCTCAAGCCGAACTTGAGAAGACCACCAGATCGTTCAGACTTGGTGACAAATAGATAGTTACCTTGGGCTATTTCGTAGATTCTCCTAAATTTACGAATTTTACAGTTTGAAAAATATTTAAAAGGTTTCAATTGACGGGAATGCACGCGCCGTCTCAGTCTCATATCAATCTACTACTGAGTGAGGAATGTCGAAGATCCGCTTATTTGACACTCCACTGCACCAAAATGCTAGAAAATGCACAGAATTTCAACTGTGTGAAGCTTTGTGATCATTTAGGGGCTTGCTGTAGTCGTGACCGTAGTGTGCATTATGTGTGTAACCACAGCATTCGGTGTGTTCTGTGCTGTTGTTTTCAGCACCAAGGACAGCTACGCACCCTCCATACCTCAAAGTGAGGTCGTGAAACATGCAAAAACATGAGAAGTTCATCAAATGAGCTTTATTTTGCTAATGGTTACGGTTTATGGCGGGAAAATAAAGATGGAAAATCATTAGACTCGTGCTTGGCTCTTTCCAAATGTCCATGCCCAACAACCTGTTGATAGTTACACTGAATTGAGAGAGTGTTATAGAGTTATCCTTCATAAACTTGACAACCTCACAGCTTCTTAAACATCTCTAAACAAATATTCTCAAACAAGTATGATTTTTGTATTTTAAGATTGTCAGTAGTTTTGTAATGTAAGGGTTTCAGCAGTGTATCATCGGTTTTGTTAATGAACATTCAAATGTATCTTTTTTGCAACATTGTCATAAATACTGTTGGTTTGAATTTTTTATTTTTTTCATAAATGTATCAACCAGAAAATAATTGCATATACTCATGAAATGTATTTTCATGAAATGTATTTGTACACCATTTATTGTTCATCGTGTTGGTATTTTAACCACTAAAATATATTCATTTTATCTCAACTCTAGCAATATTCGTATTTATTTGTTCTGAGTGGACACTTTTATTGAATTGCTCCTCATTTGAAGTATTGCAGGAAATAACAGAACAATTAATCTGATTTTTAGAGAACCTCTGGTCTGGTTGTTTAATAGAAAGCTGAGGTCATGAATGTCAACTTGTTGAGAAAATGTGTGTTTCTGCAGCATACAACCATGGATTGTACCCTTACCTGTAAAGAGCTGTAATCTTCTTGCACGGTCCCAAACATTCTTGACTGATTGCTCTCTGCCAGAATTGACTTGTTAGGCTTGAGAAACATGTTGATTTACATTATAATAGACATTGCATTTCAAACTTTGTGTTTGACATGTTTGATTGATGAAAGCAGTATTTTTCTGTGGTCAGTCTCTATAGGTATGCCTCTGGGTTTCATTCAAGACTGATTGTTAGAATATGTTACATGAAAATTCCTAATATATTATTATTATTAATATTATTATCATAATATTCCCAATCTGAATAGGTATGTGCTAACAATGCTGTTTCAGGCACTACTAAGAAAATCCAATTTCTCACAGTAAAAATCCAGCTCATATATCTTAACAACCCAGACAAGTGCAGAATACTTTCTACTTTATTGCCTCCTATCTTACACGATGTGCCTCAAGGGCATGATTGTTAATTGGTGCTAATTCAGACAGCAGTTAGACAGATTGGTTCAGTGGGCCTTAGATTGTTAGGGGCATGCTGAAATTGATTGAAAATTAGATTTGTTAAAGCTTGAGCTTAGGGGCTTGTCTGTTTTTAAGAAGAATGATAAGCCAGTCGAGTCTCTGGAAATTAAGGTATTGTTGAGGAAATGACAGAAGCTATGCTGATAGAGTAATAACAAGAGCCAAATCAAACTGCTGATGAAAGAGTTTTCACTGTTAAATTTATCACAGAAAAATATTCAACATTGTAAACTGTAGTCAGCATGGCTGCTGGTTGTTTTGTACGCCATGTCTGAATGATGACAGCAAAGGCTGAGCAAAATGTAGCTGACTCACATAAGCAGTAAAGTTATTAGTAACAGTATGAATGAGTCTTTTGTGAATTTTTAGTGGACTGGAACATAAACAAATTGTGTTAACTATTCAGAATTCAGCAGGACTGCTCATAGTATTTGTAATGTATTAATCTGGCCCAAAAGCCAAGTACAAAAAAACATTTTGTTTGTGAATGGATAAACCGTGTCACACAATGGTACATAAATTAGGAGATTTAACCATGGAGGATGGGTAAAGCAGTTAGCTCACAGTGAAGCCTGGCCCTGATTTAATTTGATTTGCTGCTTGTTTGCATGGATACTAAATTAAGGGAGATCCATTCAACCAGAAACGGACAGCAGTAAAGGTTGCCGTAAAAGTCCATGCTGTGTTCTGGGAGGCTGTTCAACTTACTGTATATGCAACTAACAGAACCTTTTGTTCCACTCACAAGCAGATTACATAATGGATATATATATTTTAAATTGTGAACTTGTCTCTTTCTGTCATGAGGGTTGCTTCATGAGTTAATAAGAGTCTTTATTTTAGTTTATTTTTTTGGTTTGTTAATAACATTTATTTGAAAATTGTTCTCAATGTAGTAAAGAGAGGCTTAATACTGCCTTTTATTACAGCCTTGTCTCACAGAATAATGGTACAATACATACAGTTTTGCTAAATAATATTTTTGTGTATCACAGTGCTTCATGTTAAAATGAACACTACAGGCACTTTCACATAAGTCACAAATCACATGTTCCACATCTAACCCTTTTTACTATAGTTAATACATGACTTGTGAGGATGCATTTTAAAGTTGCCATTACACAACCAATTAAATTTACAAGCTTGTTTGATCAGGATTAAATTGTGCTGCACCTTAACTGATAGAGTGATGCACTTGCGATGCGGAGAATGCGAGTTAACCGAAAGTGTCATAATCACCACAAAATGGCTTGGTTGTACATTTAACCTCAGAACTGCCGCAATACATGTCCCACATAATATCATTTTGCTGAAATGTTTCCACAGTCACATAATTTTCATGAGATCTGGCTGCTTTATAAAGTCTTGGGGATGCAACTTTTGCATAGGCTCTCTAATCAGACAATTTCTGTTTCACAGCACTCCATCATAATGTAATGATAACCCAGGGTTGATTTGATTTGCAATTTATACAGCCTATCCTGTTGTTGTCTCTCCTTATCTTGTCATTTATATGGTCCCCCACAAATAAGCCCATATATCATGAGTTTTGAGTCAAACTTGTATCCAAAATGCCATGTCACAGGTTTTCTAAACCAGCTATCCCCACATTCTTTCAAAACTTGACATTTTCCAGAAGGGTCACACATACATGCTAACCTAATCAGTCGCTAGTATTCTTGACTGAGAAACAACATGTATGCAACAGTGAACTGCCATTGCCAGCATGAATAAACATTACCTGCAAGAGCTGAGCTTTCATACACAGCAAGTTAGATAGCTGAAGGCTCAGTACAGCACCGAGTACAATATTCTCAAAATCAGGGCAGGATTCAAACAGTGTTTTAATCACTCCATTCTTGCTGTTACACCTGGGAAAAGGAGCGTTATGTTTGTATGCATGTAGTGATATTATAGAGCTCTTTGCAGCACTGGCATTCAGTCCTTGCTCGTGGCACTTTTGAAGTCTAGACTGAAAAGGACTTGTTCTGTGTAAGCATTGGTGTTCTGGGATGGGACACTCACTGAGGCCTCAGCGGTGTGTAATAGTGCTGCCTGCAGTGATATTCGGCTAGCAGACAAGACAACATAGAAATTAGGGGTACACCGATCGACCACCAATGATGAAGATCGACCAATCTTCATCTTCAATCTGTGATCAGCGATCAGATGATCTTTTTTGCAGCACGCAGAGAATCACACATACACTGCTACTATAATGAATGAGCGCTTTCTCAGCCCTTGATGCATGACAGTGTGGCCTTTGGAGGGTGAATTGTTGATAATTATAATTCATGAATTTAAACTTCCAGATATGCTGTTAGTCAGATGAATATGCAGGTTTGTTTTTAAGAATGTTTAAGAATTACATGTGTATAAATATTAAATTGCCCATTTTCTAGAGCCATTATGGTAGTATCTCTGCTGTGTGTGATGATCTCATGGTTTTTACTGCTTACCAGTATGTCACAATGACCTTTTGATATTGACAACAGAACTATTAATAACTGTTTCATAACAAATAATTGTTAGCAATTCACAATTACATTAATTAATGTAATTTTAATGTAATTTTGATAACTTTGTAAAAAGATTTCATTCGTTAACTTTAGTTAATGCATTAGGTATCATGAACAAGCAATGATCGATATATTTTTACAGCCTTTATTAATTGTAATGTTAGTTTAATTTTAAAATTACAGTTGTTAGTTCATGTTAGTTCATTGTGTATTAACTAATGTTAACTAATACAACTTTGTATGTAATAGCTGTTAAATGTAATGGGATATGTTGTAAAAATTGTAATTGTAATTGGCCGATCTTAGTTTTAAAATTTGGATATCGATATTAGCCTCAAATTTCCTGATCTGTGCACCACTTATAGAAATGCACTAATCTTTCCAACTGCATACATTTAAATAGCAATTTAGCATTTGTTTATGGTGTTTCAACACTAACATATTTAAAGATACACTAAGTTTTTCTTATTAAAAAAGATTTACACAAAGACAAGAATAGCGTTTTTTAGAACAATGTTGAAAATTATGAACAATTACATGAGATGAAGGCTCCAGTCATATCAGAAACCCTATAAAAGCTGTTTAATTTTCCACAGAGCACGTCACCCCCTTATGGGCACTGCCATGTTGACAGCACATGACACTGTGTCATTCAATTGAGTGAGGTACTACCACTAATAATGACAATAATAATAACATATTTACATTTATATAACACTTTTAGCCAATGCACAAACATAAAAGCATTTGTAAACAAACCAAGCAAACCAAACATTGTATCCACAAACTCAATATACTTACTACAAAAAACAACTGAGCCCGAGTCAAGAGTATAGTCCAGAGTGATGTACCAGCAGGAGTGATCAAAAAGACAGTCCAAACAGAATTAGTGCAAGTGAAAAGATAAAATGCCCAAACAATGGGGAGTTATGAAATAAACCGCTACGTCCTGCATCTCTCATTGCACGGATGAATGGCGCGACATCAAAGGCAAACGCAAGCACAAGGCAGTGTTCAGCTGGCCGAGACCTTGTGAGTCACGGATGCCTGGTCACAGTCCAGCATGCAACAATGCATGAAAATGCATATGGATTCAATCCAAGAATGTCCATAATAGGGATGTGTGTAGTATGAGACAGAGAAAAACAGTTAAACAGAAGTTAAACAAACATCTTTGGTGTGAAGCGGCAGCAAACAAGCTTCCAGTATCCAACACGATAGGTGTCAGTATAGAGTCAAAACCACAAGTACTGCTGGGATTGATGGAATGAGTAAAAGCCGGATCAAATTCTACTGAGCCCCTGTCCCAAATGGCACACGAAGCCCTTCCTCTGTGTCCAGACTTTGGTGGCGTAAGCAAATGCAGACAAATGGGGTGCTTATCAGTAAGTCCACGATGGTACATGAGTTATAAAAGTATGCATTTGGGGCCGACTTCAAGATGTCAATCAGAAGTATTTTTATACATTGTTTCTCAAATTATTATTAGAAAAGTCATGACAATGATAGATAGGTAAAAGGAACACACTTTAAACTCACTCTTGAATATTTGTTTTTAATAAATAATTCCTAGCACCACACTAACAATAAGTATTAGACAATTTAATCATGAAAGTGCACATATAACTACAGCAACAAAACCCCATCGTTTTAAATATTTAGAGAACAAATAAATATGATTCCAACATATGGATAGTTACAGGCAGATGCTTATAACACAGTCAAATATAAAGGAAGGAGAACATACGTCTCACACACCGACATACATGTAGAGTGCAAAAATAATACAAAATACATATACATATATATCACTAATAGACCAAACTATACACATCAGCCTAAAATGTGGTACTATATACACAAGAAAAGCAAGTGATTAACTGTTGACAATCAGGAAAGAATTATTATTGAAATCAACATTTAATCTGCAATTGACATTGCCTCATCTGCCATGATTTCTCCTCCAGCTCGGAAAGTAGTCTTTTCTCCAGCTGTTGGATTGTAGTCTGCTGTGGAGCTCACACTGATGCTGGCTCAGCCAAAAGGCAAATTGATGGCACAAAGAGGGGGGAACACCAGCATCCTGTTGTGAATACCAGCATTCAAAACACAATATAAGATGTTTTCTATAGCAGGGAATGCTTAAACATTATGCATGTCAACTTTACTAGTGTCATTAAATCACTCACTAAAGTTGTCTGTGCAAACCCATACAAGTTATAGTAAACCCTGTAACTTGTGCATGCTATCAAGCACAGATCAATAATTGCTAATTACATAGAGAAAATATAAAATCCTCCCACAAGAATTGTGTAGATAAAGATGATTTAGGGGCCATTGACACTGAGCATGCTTTTGCAACTGTTTGTTTTCAATTGTTTGCCCATGTAAACGTGCTAGATGGATATTTTTGACTGTTGTGCCGCATCTCGCGCAGGTGAACCATGTTTTTTAGATGGCAACTTTAGTGCACGAATGCGATTGGTGTAAATGGTCCCTTAGAATGCGTTACCAAGTAGTTCATTGTCCATAGAATGGAGTGTTGTTGTGCATCTGGATATGTCCCTTTGGGGCAAGAAAGGTCAGCACTGAACTACTGCTGGATCATGTTCCCACTCTTCTTTGTGAGAAATGATAGGGTGAATGCAGATGGTAGGCTCAGCTGGGAGAGTCTCTGCCAATGACACGCCCCCTCTTCTCTTCTCAATATTAGCCTGTGTCAACAAGCGGAGCCAAACTCAGGAAAGGGGGTTCTCCAGCATACCATTATTCTGGAGAACTGGGGTATTATCCACCACCTGATGGACATGCATGAGATTTTGTGATGTCTGAATTAGAGGCTGTTTTACACATGGATTGGGTAGAGCTATTCAGGCTAGTCAAGCAAATGGTCCTCCTGCTTACCTGTGATAGGGTTTACTAGCAGATGCTTTTAAAGGTCTCTGCCTAATTGTTTAGGTAAGTTAGCATGTCAGTATTGGTCCTGGTGGTTCACGCTCAGGTTGTCAACTACTTTGATAATTATATGATGTCTGTCTTATCTCTTATGACATTTTTGGCCAGTAAAATCTGGCTATGTTCCAGAGGCGGCTGGTGATTTTAAAAAGAGGGAAGGCACAGATTTCAGTAAAAATAAGTGTACTTGCATATATTGTTTTTATTTTATTATTTATTTCATCAAGTCTCTGATTTTTTTAGGTTTAGGTTTTGTTTAGGGTTTTTTTTTTGGGGGGGGGGGGTTCTAGTTAGGTAACTTAAATGAGAAGTCTGCTCTCCTATTTTTGGCACGAAATGGTACATTTTGATTTGATTGATTTCTTCAAAATTAAGTCAATAACATTAGCAGTGTCTGGCATTTTGCCCCCAAAAGCAGCTATGTTGCCACCTTCCAAAACAAAATCAAAAATATGTTAACTAGTGAACTTACTGAAAGAAAATATAATACCAAAAATACTGAACCTTATAATTACAATTTGTTTTACAACATATACATTTGCCAATGATAAATTTAAGATTTATAATCACTAAATTAATTGGATTAATTAAATTTCTTGTGCACCGCCGATCACTCTGCACCTACTGAATGACTGTGAGACTCAAAATCTTGTCTTCAAGCAATTGAAACTCCAAAGTCTGTTCACCCTATAGTGGATTGCATCAAAACTAGACCTTTTACAGAGACCATTTTCAGTATCATCTTCTGCTGGGTTCCAGGTCATACAGGTTTGTCCGGAAATATACAAGCTGACATTGCTGCTAAAGAAGCTCTCAATATGGAAATATCAGAATGTCAAAATCCTCCTTCAGACCTCTGGCCTACTCTTAACTCTTATATCTTAAGCAAGTGGCAATTAGAATGGGATGCATGTGTGTTCCCAACAAATTACATGAAATATACCGTACTATCTCCAGCAATCTTTTATTTTCCTTTGAAACAGGAAGTGGTGTTCACCAGGTGTCTTATAGGCCACTCAAGACTCACTCATGAATTTAATCTGAAAGTCAAGGAACCACCATCATGACATTACTGTAAGACGCCATTGTCTTTTAAACATATCTTACTAGTCTGCCCTGCTTTTAATGCAAGTAGATAACGTTTTTATTCAGTAAGCTCTTTGAGGGATTTGTTTAATAAGGATTTATCAGGAATAGTTTTCAAATTTTTATAACATGTCCATTTGAAATGTTTTACCCTTTTATAATTATAATTTTTATTTATAAAACTCTTTATGTAATTGTTGAAAAACTTAAACCCTTTATAAACAATACCATTCCTGCTATATAAATAAAACTTTTAATTACCTACTTACTCGAGGGTTTAGCAGCTGTGGGGGACACGTCCCGCCAAACTTTTTAAAAAGGTGATTTGGTCCCTGCACTTTTTCAAGCTAAACCCATATCGCGTCCAAATGGTGGATTTGTATACACTATTTTTTGTGGTTTGTTACTTGGGCTGATTGAGCGGCCGTCCAGCCAATCACAGATGAGTTTCATGAGCCGAGTTTCATGAGCCGAGCCCTTTCGTAATAGGCCGTCAGTCAGACAGTCTAATCTACGTAGCTCCGTTCATTTCTGCAAAGTTGCTTTCAATAATGCTCAGTTAACAATGTTTTTATCAGCGTTGTTGTTGATCTAAATTAATAATCTAGATATGAGGAAAACAAATGAGAGATATATATCTGCATATCGTTCTTGATTGGCAGCATTACGTGAATAGCACTGCAAGAAAACAAACACATAAAAAAAAGACAATTCTTCTTTTAAGCACAGATTGTAAGTGGAGTTTATATCAGTGCCTGTGTCTTCATTAAGTTATGCTTTTTACATTATGTTTGTGAGGTAATAATTTGATTGGTTGTTTTTGCCAATTTAAGCAGATTACTAGATCTGTGTTAAATATGTAAAGCTATTTTTAAAATCAGCTCCTATTTTTTTGCCTCAGTGTTTGAGTGCAGTCGACAAACTGTAGGCATAAAGATAGATCTGCAGTGTTCTTAGAATCATCTTATGCATTTTACTGAAGTCAATAGATATGTAGACAAGCTTTTTTATACATGAAAACATATGGACATTATTGAAACTCATTATAATTATTATAAGACTTTTATTGTTGTCTTTTGATAAAAGTCATGCTCAGCAGCTCAAAAACTGCAGGGAAATGATAGATTTGCTTTGTTCTTATAATGCTTAAAACCTCTACTAAAGTCTTTTTGTAGATCTGTAGACATACAAATTTAAAAAGATTATAATTTTGTTTTGATCATTAATTCAGTGACTAACTCATTTCACTCAAGACACAACTATTTTTGACACTGTATTACACTCATGGCATCACCAGAAATGATCAATGAATGTATCATTAAATGGATCTAAATTTTGGTGAACACTCGAACCACTTGCATACATTTAAATCCCACAATGCACAAGCACAGTTTAAAAAATAAAATTGTGCACATGCACAATTGCCATTATTTAATTTGTTTTAATAATTTATTCAGGACCAGCTTGTGCGCAGTCTTTTATTGTTATGTGTGCAACAGAAGCAAGCGCTCCACAAGATGCCCTTTAATTTTGCAGCTAATTTTGCACAATTTTGCAATTAATTTGCAATACTTGAATCTTTAAAATACAAAAAAAATTTAAAAGTATATAATATATATATATTATATATTATATATGATACTTATATCATACTTACACTTGTGGACAAAAGATTGGGATAATGTTCAAATTTTGTTCTTATGAAAAGAAATTGGTACTTTAATTCACCAAAGTGGCATTCAACTGATCACAAAATATAGTCAGGACATTACTGATGTAAAAAACAGCACCATCACTATTTGAAAAATTAAATTTTTGATCCTCGAGTAATCATGCTAAATTGCTAATTTGGTACTAGAAAATCACTTGCCATTATATCAAACACAGTCGAAAGCTATTTGGTTTGTTAAATTAATCTTTACATTGTCTTTGTGTTTGTTTTTGAGTTGCCACAGTATGCAATAGACTGGCATGTCTTAAGGTCAATATTAGCTAAACAATGGCAAATAAATAAACAGCTTTCTCTAGAAACTCATCAGTCAATCATTGTTAGATTTTATACAAAGGTGTACACTACAGTTTTCAAAGACAAAGGACAACTGGCTCTAACAAGGACAGAAAGAGATGTGGAAGGCCAGATGTACAACTAAACAAGAGGATAAGTACATCAGAGTCTCTAGTTTGAGAAATAGATGCCTCACATGTCCTCAGCTGACAGCTTCATTGAATTCTACCTGCTCAACACCAGTTTAATATACAACAGTAAAGAGAAGACTCACAGGTGCAGGCCTTATGTGAAGAATTGCAAAGAAAAAGACACTTTTGAAACAGAAAAACAAAAAAAAAGGTTAGAGTGGGCAAAGAAACGCAGACATTGAACAACAGATCATTGGAAAAGAGTGTTATGGATCTTAAACCCATTGAGCTTTAGTGGGATCAGCTAGACTGTAAGGTGTGTGAGAAGTGTCCAACAAGACAGCCACACCTATGGCAAGTGCTACAGGAAGCGTGGGGTGAAATGTCACAGAGTATCTGGACAAACAGAATGTCAAGTTAGAATGCCAAGGTTCGGCGAAGCTGACATTGCTGCACATGGAGGATTTTTGATGTGAACTCTCCACATTTGTAAATTAAAATACCAATTTATTTCCATAAGAGCAAAATCTGTACATTATTCCAAACATTTTGCCGCCAGTGTATATATTAATATATACTATAATATATTAATACTACACTGTAAGTGTTGAGTCTCTGCAAGCCACCCTTTGACAGCTGTGTCCCCTCCAATTTTAAAATGACTGTTATGCCACTGTACCTACTGAATGACAGTGATTGTGTTTTAATCCGAAATGTTGCTACTCACACACATCAGCGTTTCAGTGATTGGCCATTTGTTACTTGGTTCAGCCCGTTTGAGTGCTCGACCAATCATCATATAGAGAAGCTGCTTCCAGGCGGGATATTAATACATTGATTGAAAGCCCACTGTCGAGTCATCAATCAGATAATTTCCCTCATGTAAATAGCACTCATGAAGCTCTCATAGACCCCCAGTGACGCATGGCATTCAGGCGGGACCCAAAATGACGTGTTTAGAGCCTCTTGTCCAATGAACATCGATCATTTGCTCCACTGAACTCAATGATACACGCCTCTGCCTTAGACTCCCGTTGAAGCACAGTGCGTCTGTGAACTCCAATGGACATTACCATGCAGAAAACATCAACGGAACTTATCGCAAAAGTGTTGTTTGCTGATGCACTTTTCTTACCTTAAATACTGAACTGAGACAATAATTATCTGAGTTATAGAGAGGTGATATGCAATTGGATAAACATGTCATTGTGTAATTTTAATGAAATTTTAAGGGACGCTGTAATTCCCGTGTTGTTTTAAAGCAAAAAAAAAATCTTAAATAATACTTTACTACCATACTTCTCATTCTGTATTACTATATCTGCAGTCGGCTAAACAGGATGGGTAAGGAGGAGGTGGGAACCGGCAGAACAGTCAACATATCTTTAATGATGTAATTGAATATAAAACAAACATAAACTCACACAGCGGCCACATGTGTCTCTCTCACTCTCAAACTGGTGTCATCGGCTCCGATTTATCTCTTTCTCCCTCTCGTCATGCCCTCCTCCTCATCACACTCCTCCCCCGCCCGATTCAGGCTAAAAATTGACTCATTCTTCCTCTTTTTTCATCTTTGTGATAATTCCAGGTGTGCGCAAAAAGGTGTGTTAATGTTTGTTAGAGACAGAATCCTCAAAGGTACAGAAGCAGTTCCTGAGCTGAAAATAAACACACACTTAGACTTTCAGTTCCTTCTGACTCATCAAGTCTCCCACAGGAATAAATAGTGAATTGACCTTTAATGAAGTTCTCCTCTCATTGAGCTGTCTATCACTTGCTTATCATGCTTATACAGGAGCTGGAGGCAGTATAGGTGGCTGTTTAAGTCTGCTGTAATAGACTACTGTAAAAGTCTCTGGAGAGAAAGACAAGATGGCACTGTCTTAGTGTCAGATGGATGAGACCAGAGATTCAAGTGCGGAGGCAAAGAAACAGACTTTTTTGAATATTAAACACAGCAGAGTTGGCGAAGCGTGAGGGGTACCCGGCAATGACTGCGGCGTGGAAATGGAGAGTGTGTTTGTAGGTCTGTGTGCGTCATGGTAGTGTGAAGAGCAGATTCAATGCAGAGAGGTAATCGATGAGGAATACTCAAGGCAAGCGAGGCTACCAACAGGATGGTAACCACAATCCAGGTACAACAGCGAAGACTGGTATCCAATATATAATACACGGAACATGTTTGACTAGTGCAGAGAGAGAGTGATGAGTAACTAACTCACAACAATAATCTAGCAAAGAACGTGAAACAGAGAACATAACACAACTGGAATAAACCAGCAGACTCACCGAGACTGTGATGTGATTAATGACTTCAACCGCTGTCTCCCTCGCTGAAGGTAATTTGGGTAGGGGGATGAAATGAGAATCTGTCCACCATGGTCATGACGACTGTGTTGCCTTGGGAAGGGGGGAAGACCGTTGACAAAATACATGGCAATGTGGGACCAGGGCCTCGAAGGGACTGACAGCGGTTGGAGGAGCCCGGTTAGAGGCTGACAGGAAGTCTTGATAGACACACAAATAGGGCAAGCGGACACTAACCGAAAATATCCTGCACTCGCGAAGGCCACCAGAATTGCTGTCTAATGAGCACCTGGGTACGAGCAGTCCCTGGATGGCATGCGACGTTGGAAGAGTGGCCCCACTGGAGGTCATGTGACCGAACGCGGAGCAAATAACAGACCCGTTGGACACTCGGTGGGCTAGGTGGAGTTGCGCAGATTGGACTTTAGCCTCCACATCCCAGGACACCATTCCCACCACCCGAGATGCAGGTAGAATGGTGTCTAGAGGGGCGGTGGAGGTCTCGATTTCAAAACATCTAGACAGGGCATCGAGCTTGATGTTTTTGGAGCCCGGACTATACAACAAAACAAAGTCAAATCGATATTAAAAATAGTTTCCAGTGAGCCTGTCTGGAAATTAGACACTTTTCTACACTAATATATTCCAAATTTGTTCTTTTTCTAATGAAACAGCGATAAAAATTGGCAAACCCCAGAAGCCTTCGCAAGGACTTGCGGGAATCTGGGGTTGGCCAATTGGAAACTGCTCTGACCTTAACCGGATCCATACGCACTCTCTCAGAGGAGACGATGAACCCCAGGAACGGAACCGATTGCACATGAAAAGCACACTTCACCACCAACAGCCGGTTCTCTAGCAGTCGCTGAAGCACCACCTGACGTGCTGGACATGGTCGTTGATATTCTGGGAGAAGATCAGAATATCATCTAAGTAAACAAACACAAATTGGTCGACCATGTCCCGAAGCACGTCATTAACAAGCCCCTGGAAGACAGCGGGGGTATTGACCAATCTGAAAGGCATGACCGAGTATTCAAAGTGCCTCCATGGGTGTTAACGACTCATCCCTTTCCCTGATACGAACAAGGTGATAAGCAAGACAGACGCTCCCTGCAAGAGTTCGAAAACTGAAGACATCAACGGCAAAGGATAACAATTCTTCACTGTGATGTCATTCAGCCCCCGATAATCTATACAAGGTCTAAGCGAGCTGTCCTTCTCCACAAAGAAGAACCATGCCCCTGCAGGAGAAGAGGAAGGACGGAAGAGACCGCCTGCCAGAGAATCATTAATGTATTTATTCATGGCCTCCCTCTCGGGAGCAGAGAGCGAATAAAACCGACCTCGTAGGGGAGAAGTACCAGGAAGCAGATCGATTGTGCAATCGTATAGTCAAAGAGGAGGACGGGCAACCACATTCCATGTACTAAAGCGAAGACTTGTAACCAACATAGAAAACATTCAACAGGACCGACTAGGGCAAAGAGAGGGTGGTGAGTAACTAACACAACAACAATCTGGCAAAGAACACATAACAGAGTTGGGTAAATATAGGCAGAAACAAATCACGATCAGGTGCCGCTCATCTGCTGAAAGTTAGCATGATCAGCGTTCCCATGGAAACGATCAGGGTTCCTATACCATTGCTGATTCCGCGAGCCAGAGGCACCTGAAACGCATGAAGAGAACAAACAAGTGGACTCACCGAGACCGTGACACTTAGAGGTGACTAAACAGGATAGTTAGCATTATTTATTCAACCTCGTGTTGTTCCATACCTGTATGACTTAAAATGACATATTAGGCTAAGTGAAAGCCTCAGTCACCGCTAGGTGTAAAGGTAGGAAATTTGCATGTTATTCACAAAAATACAGCAGTATTGCGGTATCACAATATTTAGTAATTTAGATTGATTAATACTAGTTAATGTCTACTGAAGAATACAGAAAACTTAAACTAAATGGACAAGGTGAGTACTTTTTAAAAACTGTGCAATTTCTTCATGTGTTATTTATTACTATCAAAAAAGTTTAATTCATAACACATAAACATAACGTTAGCCTACTGTGGTGAGCAGGGAGGAACCGAGCGGCGTCTGAGCAGAGCGAGGCCGGGAAGATAAGTGGCGAATGACTTTCACCTGCATGCCACACCGATCTCGCGTTCCAGCAAGGGGCGGTGGGAGTACTTAAGGAGAAGAGACAGCGTCAGACAAGCGAGAGATGCTTGAAGCTGTTTGTGTGTATCTGCGTGTCAGTGTGGTGTTGCTGAAAAGCAAACCTTTTGTGTACTGCTAAAAAGTGGCCTTATTGTGTGAGACTGAAAAGTGCAACAATAAATGTCTACGTGTTTTGTCAAGCCGGCTCCAGCTTCCTCCTTTCCATAATTGTTACACCTAGCTATAAACATAATCTTTCATACAAATCTTGTATATCTGGGAGTGTTACGAAAGGGAGTCTATAATTTATTTGCCTATATATACTGTATTATCACTTACATTCATCTCCACATAATCCTTAGGGGGATGATCACGGATACGGCTCCTTTTACAAAGTTTACAAATTAGGTAACCATCAACATTGATGGTGCCTTCTGGATCTTTTAAATAACATAAATATTTCCACACTGTGGACTTCAGCCCCTTGGCAGGGTGAAATACAATTTTCAGACTTTGACATTTTGGTGTGTTTCGCTTTCTCTGCCATGCAGTTTCAATGGCTTTTAAAATTAAATGACGGTTGAGTGAAACAGAAGGATGTTGCAATTCAGGATTTATTTGATCAAGTTTATATGATACTGTGTAAATGTAGCCCATTCTTTCTTAAATTAACTGATATTTACAATGGAAACTTTCAATCCTTGGATTTTAGACAAAAACACTGTAATTAATACTGTGAATTCAATGAATTATAAATGTCAACTGTATGATAACCATATAATTTTAAAACCCCAGTATACCACGACACCATTACATACCTAGTCGCCATTCACTTTCATTATGTCTTCTATCCATACAATCAAAATGTATGGTGACTGAGACTTTCATTCAGCCTAACATGTTTTATGTTCCACAGAATATAGAAAGTCTGTTTGGAACAACATTAGGATGAGTAAATCACCTTGCTGTTATGTATTATGTTTATCTGCATTTATATCAGCCATCATCCATTCTGCTCTCTAGATATCGGTATCGGAATGGTCATCGGCCATTGAAAACCTACATCGGTCAACCACTAGTCCAGACACTTGAGCATATAAACTAACATTAAGTGAGCAGATGAAACTGTCCAAAATCATGCCCAAGAATTCTCCACCTATTTGGCTGTCACATTTGTAGTACGGTGGAATAAGAGGAAGTTGCACCTGTCACCATTGTTGCTGACTGGTGAACCCTTCCCTTTCTCCGCCCCCCCTGAATGTGCCCTTCCCCCTAACCCCCTCTCCCTCTGCAGTGTACGTGTGTGGCATTTTGAGCGCACTTGCAGCAGCAGGTGGAGATGACATCATCTGCACTGCAGTAGACTGCAGCATGGTGTCTGAACAAAGACATGTCAGCGCTGCTGCTAACTGCTGCTGCGTCGCTGTCTCTTTCTCTCTCTTTATCTGTATCTCCCTCTGTAGGTACTTTCATTTTGTTTATCTGTCTCTATTACTCTCTTCTTCTTTGACATGGTATCTGACTGAAGTGTTAACCCTGAGTCCTGACACAGTGAAGCATGCCTTCTTTGTGGTATTCCTGGTTCTCTAGATTCAAAAAACAAATCAAAGAATCTTTCAGGGCACTGAACTCATCCGTGCTTACTGTCTCAGAAAATGGGATCCAGACATTTTTACCCTCTTGCACTTTTGTCAGCTCTCCATGTGCTCTGCATCTGCATCTCCGTTCAGCAATAAACTGACACTTGAGAAAGCAACAAACCAGCATGCCCTTGTCGCTTGGTTACCATGTAGCAGAAGGTTGCCACAGAAACAGGCTTTTCAATTAGAGGCACATGCAGTTATCTGCACTGGTGCTGTAGTTAGCCTGTGCTGGTCCCAATTTTCCTCTCATACCCCTGCACAGTGAGCCAGCACCTACCGTGGTTACTATATGTCTGATTGACAGATCAATTTAAAGTCTGGTCTGGGAGCCAGGCAGCGATTGCTTAATGGCCTGATATTTCTGCCACTGACAACAGCTTTTCATGGATTTTGCCATTTGTGCTACAGACATGAATAATATATCAAATCATTCAGCTTATTGAGGAGTGTTTTAATTTTCTAACTGATCAGACTTGAGATTTTTTCCAAGTAGATGATAAAATGGGTGGACAAAGAAAAACCATTAGCCGATTTTCCACATCGGGCCAAACGGTTCTGAGCACAGTACAGAGCAATTACAGAAGCATTTCCACTGGAGCATGTTTCGGCACGGCACGATTATAAACCGTTCTCGGCCCGAAATTCTCAGTACAGTTAGCTAACCATTCTCAAATGTGCTGGTGAGATGGCTTTAGTGCATGGCAACTCTTTTAGTGTATCTTCGTGATTTTATTATGATGGTTTAACTATTATTGTAGCCTACATTTATTTTTCTACCCACCTTTTTCATCAGGGAATTACACCGATTAGCCACAACATTAAAACCACCTGCCTAATATTGTGTAGATCCCCCTCGTGTCGCCAAAACAGCGCCAACCTGCATCTCAGAATAGCAGCATTCTGAGATTATATTCTCCTCACCACAATTGTACAGAGTGGTTATCTGAGTTACCGTAAACTTTGTCAGTTCGAACTAGTCTGGCCATTTTCATCTGTTGAACTGCCCCACTGGATGTTTTTTGTTTTTGGCAACATTCGGAGTCTGTTGGTGCCAGACGGGCTTGTTTGAGTTTTTCTGTAACTGCTGATCTCCTGGGATTTTCACGCACAGCAGTCTCTAGAATATACTCTGGTGCCAAAAACAAAAAGCTTCCAGGACCTACACAATATTAGGCAGGTGATTTTAATGTTGTGGTTGTTCGTGTAGATTATTAGCTCATTTAAACTCAAAATACATCGATATGTTCTTATATACTATTTTCATATAATGCTTGTATATTATTTTGTCAGTAAATATCCTTTTTAGCTATAGTCTGGGACATTTACCTTTTTGCGTGTTCGTGTCCGGTGGTAAACACAAGCCCTCAGCAAATTATGGTAAACCTTGTGCCTTTTCACTTTTTGCGACATGGTCCGTGTCTTTGCTGTTTGTTAGTAGAGAAAAATTAGTCCTAAAAACTGGAATATGTGATCATCCTACATAGTGCGGCGCACACTCTCAAGCGTTTACCTCTCACGGGGCTGCCAACAGACGGATCTGTTAAGGACATTATCCTGATTTCACGGCACCACAGTGGGAAAAGAAACTTTAACCATGCCAGCTGGCCCGGACTGGCATGGAACGGTACAGTTTTGTGATGAGAATTGTTCAGCCCGATGGTGGAAATGCAGCTATAGACTTCAAGGAGAGACCCGATCCATTTTAAAGGAACAGTTCAACCAAAAAATTACAATTCTCTCTTCATATACCTACCTGACATTCTTCAGCAAGGACACAACATAAGATTATTAGAATAAGAATGTCTCCACTCTGTAGGTCCATACAATGCAAGTGAATGGTGCCCAAAACTTTGAAGCTCCAAAAAGCACATAATGGCAGCATAAAGGTTATCCAAATGTCTCCAGTTGTTTAACCCATTTCTTCTGAAGCGATCTGAGCCGTTTTGGGTGAGAACAGACCAAAATATATCTATGTTTTTACTATAAATCTTCACATCAGCAGTGTCCAAGGTGATCATGACCTTAAGCTCGATTACACTTCCTAGCATCATCTAGTGTTCTATACATGGGTAAAGCACTAGGAAATGTAATCAAGCTTGAAATCGGTTTGAGATGGTGCTTAGAGACTGTAATGACAAGATGTACAATGAAAAAGGAGTTACATTTTGGTCTTTTCTGACTGAATCACTTTAGAAAGCATGGATTAAACCACTGGAGTCGTATGGATTACTTTTCTGTGCTTTTTTGAAGCTTTAAAGTTTTGTCTACCATTCACTTGCATTGTATGAACCTTCAGAGCTGAGATATTCTTCTAAAATTCTTAATTTGTGTTCTGCAGAAGAAAGAAAGTCGTACACATCTGAGAATGCGTGAGGTTGAGTAAACGATAAGAGAATTTCAATTTTTGAGTGAATTATTCCTTTAAAGTGACCAGGTCCCCGTTTCAAGAAACCTCTTTTTTTTAAAAACACTTTCATTATAATTGTATGTATGTATTGTCACAAAGGAGTTTCTTAATTTAAGCGGTTTCTTGCAACTGTCTGCAGAATTTCATAAAGACTTTTGAAAAGGGATTTTGAATTGTGCTAGTAATAACACCAAGCAATATCCTAGTAGCCAGCCAGAACATCTTTGAATCATTGCAGGGAGTTTTGTACGTGAAAGCACCACTCATGTTTTCCTCAGGTGCCAAGTACAGATGGATTTATGTGTGCAAATGTGTTTGTTCAAAACTGTGTTTTTGAAGCTGAATCTGTTAAATCTGATAAATGTGTTAATTGTTGTTTCCATTCATTTTTAAAAAGGACTGCAGTTACAGAAATGGTGATTAATAACATCCAACTCTGTGACTTGATTGGATACAATAAGGGTAATGACTGGGTTTAATTAAACATTCAGTAAACAGTCTTGCTTGGGGATGCAAGCTAAACCAGAGAAGAAAAAAAATGTATTTCAGACTTCACTGAATTATATTGCCACAGTGTAGTTGTGTACAAAAAGGTACAAAAGCAATCAAATGTGATTAAACCATACTTTGGTTGGTATTAATGTCACTGTTGTTATTCTACAGATAACCAATTCAGAATGTCCATCCTGGAACGGCTGGAACAGATGGAGCACAGGATGGCTGAGATGGCCGGTCAGCAGCAGCAGAGCAGCGGAGGAACAGCAGGGGCTGGAGGGGGAGGAGGAGGCAATGGAGGCTCTGATAGCCAGTCTCAGGTATAGCAGCACATCAATAAACTTTTGGTTTGAGATTAAGTAGAGTTTTACAAGAGCAACTGGTAGGTTCAGTCATGTAACTCATAATGCAGTGGTTCTGAACTGGTTTTGCTGAAGGACCTAGATTTTCATTGCACATCAAGTGGTGGCCCAACACAGTACCAAAAAAAGTGTTTATTGTACAAAAGTAAATTATAATGTTCTTAAAATCTAACTTTGACATGTATTAATAATTAGATGAACAGCACAAGACCAACAATATTCTAAATTATTGAATGTTTGGTTTCTAAATGTCTCTTGAATTTCAATGGTTTCATGTTCTCAGCTGCCAAAAATTCACAGCACCTCTAATAAACCTTGAAGAAAAAGTGACTCAAATTTGATAAACTTAGATTTAATTGTAGATATGTGTTATCTTAAAGGGATAGTTCATCCAAAAATGAAAATTTCCCCATCAATTACTGGTATTTTGGAGGTGGGGGAACCACCTAGATCAATATTTAAGTATTGTCTTACTATAAATCTCCACTTTCACTTCCACATTTATCTTCTTTTTTTTTGTTTTTTGGCAATTCACATTCTTCATGCATATCACCACCTACTGGTTGGTCAAATGTGGAGATTTATAGTAAAAAAGGACTTAAATATTGAAATGTTTGAAGACATGGATTTAACCACTGGTGTATTTTTGATTACTTTTGTGCTGCCTTTTTGGAGCTTCAAAGTTCAGGCCACCATTAACTTGCATTGTATGGACCATACACATCTGGGATGGCATTAAGTAAATGATGAGAGAATTTTCATTTTTGGTTGAACTATTTCTTTAAATATTCATAATTATAGATCGTAGCTGTCAGTTAAAGTTTGTAGGTTTCCATAACAAATGTAGTAGCTAATTGTGACAAACACTTTATTTTTAAATATAGATGTAAATTCCTTCATTTTTTCACAGTGTGTCTCGGGACAGGCAGGAAGCTCCTTTGAGAGTCGTGTTGTAGTTGTTTGTGAAAAGATAATGAACCGGGCCTGCTGGGCCAAGTCTAAACACCTGATTCACTCCAAAACCTTCAGGGGCATGACCCTGCTTCACCTTGCTGCAGGCCAGGGCTATGCCACCCTCATCCAGACTCTCATCAAATGGCGGTGAGTCAGAGAGTTAAGAGTGCTAAGATCTGTCTACGTCTGTCTGGAAATGTTTTTTAATGATGATTTTATAATTTCCTCTGCCATTGTTGAACTGTCCAGCACAAAGCATGCAGACAGCATTGATCTGGAGCTTGAGGTGGATCCTCTCAACGTGGATCACTTTTCTTGTACTCCACTGGTATGTGGCTTATATACAGCTTATTTGCAATTGCATTTTGGTGTGTATAACTCAGTTGTGCCATTTTTGCTTAACTCACTAACTTATTTGTCTCTCATGTTCTTTCTCACAGATGTGGGCTTGTGCTTTGGGTCACCTAGAGGCAGCAATAGTCTTGTATAAATGGGACCGGAGAGCACTGGCCATTCCAGACTCCTTGGGCCGCCTGCCTCTTTCCATCGCCCGCTCCCGTGGCCACACCAAGCTTGCGGAGTGCCTGGAGCAGCTCCAGAGGGAGGAGCAGCAGCAGACTCCTTCCTCCCTCCCCCCAACCTCCAGCATGTCTTTCTCTCCTAACCCTGACATCCCCACCTCCAATAGCTGGATGGTCAACTGGAGCAGTGACAGTATGGTGGCTCCCAACAGGCAGAGCACTGGTACAGCCACCACCACAACAACCTCTTGCACCAACCAGAACCCTGGTGAGATCAGTCAAAACTCTAAAATTTAAATAAAGAAAAATGCTTTTGAGCAGATTTCCTTGCTTGGCATGGTTCACAGAAATATGAAAATACTGTCATCATTTACTCACCCTTTCTTCCAAACCCAGCTTTAATAATATCGAACTAATTCCAACAGTCTGTTTTTTATTATTATTACTACTAATATTACCTTGGTGACAGAGCAAATGTAATGGAATTATAATCATCAGCTTAGTCCTCTCCTCTGAGTATACCTTACGCTCGCTTTCCATTTTCATTTATAGATTTGAGAAGGCCAAGATCAGAGCCTTCCAACTATTACAGTAACGAGTGCCAGCGGGATCTTCCTCTTGCCAAGAAACACAAGCCCAACCCTGAGTTTGCGCATGCACAGCTGGATAAACCAATGTCAGTTCCCTTGAGCATGGAGCAGCAGAAACAAAATCTGTCAACCAGCCCTAAGACCCTCCCCTCCAACCCAACCAGCCCTGAAAAGAATGTCTCTAAGGAGGGTTTGGGGACAGGGGGGATCCCACCAGCTAAGACGGGGTCTTTCCGTGGAGGGCATAAGTGGAGCTCTAGAGAGGTTCTCAGGAAGGGCAGTGGCAGTGGTGGCAGCAGCATTGGGAAGGAGAAACTGGCCAGCCGCCTCAGACAGCGTGGGGAACCCCTGAGCATGTTAGGAATGGGGGGGAGGGAGATGGTAAACACAGAAATGCTCTCCTACAAGGATGATCTGGAGAACCAGGACTGCCTCTCACACATGGAGGATCTGCAGGTGAGATCTTCACAAACACATACTGTAAGCCCTCACATATTGCCCCAAACAGCACACAGTCAGCCTGGCTCATTCACACCTGTACTGATGCATTTGTCAGTAAATAGACTCAAGCAAATAAACACAGCTACAAGAAAAAGGGACCAAGGGAGTCCTTCTGACATATAAAATCAGAGTTAGAGAGCCATTGTTGTGGCCCCACTCTCTGTCCAGATCTCCGTCACCTAATAATACACTTCAGCCATTGATTTTCTCCCATTGCCAGGAGTAAGTCCAGCCTTATTCATCTCTGTCACTCTATAAGAATAGAGGGGCTGTAGCAGCATGTTCCTCCAAAGCAAGCACCACGACAGTGCCAGGTTTGGATTGATCTGCCGAGTTAGCAAGTGTGTATATTTATTTTCTCTGTTTGTGTAACTCTGAATGGATGTGGGGTTTTTTTGTGCATTTTTGCACCTGTCAGGCAAATATGATGAGCTTGGCGGAGCACATCATCGAGGCCACTCCGGAGCGTATCAAGCAAGAACATTTTCCACTGGTGGAGTCTGCTCCTCTGGACAACAGTGGGCTCACCAACACCATGAGCTGGCTGGCCAGTTACCTGGGGGACGTGGAACACCTGCCCAGCATCATCCACTTGAGGTTAGCAGACGTCTTTTAGTGTACGTACAGTACAGCATATTAATATGACAGGAGTTTTGACTCTGCGGTGATGAATGTGTTGAAGGCAATCAATCCTTCATTGCTTAAAGTAAAAACAAAATCTATGAGGTCTTAACCCCGCAGGAAATCAATCTTAAACCAGCCTAAGATTGTTAGCTGGTCTTACATGGTTTAAACTGGTCTAGCTGGGTTTGGGAGGGAGCCTTTAAAATAAAAGTTGTTGTGCATCTTGTTTGTTTTTTAGTTATTTACATTATTTTAATATAGCTTTTAAACTTATTTTAAATCATTTTAAGGTGAGGTCCACCGATAGTGGATTTTGAAAATAGCGATAACTAAGGTGGAGGGTGGGAAAGTCTGATATCTGATTAATCAGCTAATAGTTTGTAAAAATGTATTTACAAAATGCCAACAAAATAAAAAAAATATTTCCTTACTATGATGGGCACAGACAAAGAGTACTAAATGAATAAAATTCCAGATGCAGTTTATTGTTTAACAAAATCCCAAAACTAACCAGAAAAAAAAGATTTGGTGCATAACATGGGACATTTAAGTATAAACAAACCTGAAACACACCGGGTACTCTTATTTTGAAATGATTAAATTATGACAGAATTATCAATAACAATCGGCATAGATTTTTGCAGATAAAGATATTTCCAATATATTGGTCTTCTTCTTTTAAGACATCTTGAGACCCCCTAGTTGGCCCCGGTCCCCCGGTTGAAAGCCACTCTCTATGCATGTTTGTGTGTGTTTGTTTCTGAGCAGTCCCATTTACAGTGAAACCCTGACCCCTTCCTCCAACCCTAGTCTGAGCCTGGGCAACTCCTCCATGCGTGAGGGCCTGTTTGAGAAGCCGAAATTGCCTGCCCCCGCCGAGTGGAGTGAGTTTCTCCAAACCTCCAACAGCAAGGTGGAGAGAGAACTAGCCCAGCTCACCCTGTCTGACCCCGAGCAGAGGGAACTCTACGAGGCTGCACGGCTGGTGCAGACTGCTTTCCGCAAGTACAAGGTACAGGCCAGGACACAGGTACCGCAAGCTTGTGTTATGTGTCAGTAGGATTTAAATTTTTATGCTAAGTTTTGTAAGGTCATAGAGGGTTTGTAGGGTCTTTGTCTTTTTGCTCCTTTTTTCTTACTTTCAATTTGTTTATGTCTGTCTTAGATACACACCCACTCTCTTACACAAACACAGAGTAGTCAGTCCCCACAGCTTCAGCATGGGTAAGGCGGCTTAACCAGCGCATGGCCTGGCTTATAGGAGCGATTGCCCTGCTCTTCTTCCACCTGTCAATGCAGTGTGCTGCCTCCTGTGGCTGCCTGTAATGAGTTTCCACTGAGATTCCACAGCTCACACTGGCTAAGTGGCATTTGCCTTCTTAGCTGTGCCAGCTGTACCTCAGAAGAAAGACCTGGTCTATTTCAAGTCTCAAACCAGAATCCTTTTTCTTATCTCTGTCTATCAAAATATTCTGCCCTCCCATTTTAAGTGAACAGGGTCTGTGGATGTCTTCCAGGTGTTGGCCACCTCCTCTTGGGTTGCCTACTCCTCAAACCAACCGTTTTCCCCTCTCTCCTCTCCCCCTCCAGGGACGCCCGCTGCACGAGCAACAGGAAGTTGCCACAGCTGTAATTCAACGCTGTTACAGGAAGTACAAGCAGGTAATCCATTTAATAGTACAAGCTCCAGCATATGCACTTGAGCCAATTCTATAGCCTGCTGTACATGTTATTCTTATTTGAATGTGACTTTAAAGAAATAGTTTACCCCAAAATTTAAATTCTCTCATTATTCACTCACCCTGATGCATCTCAGTTGTGTATGACTGACTTTCTTCAGCAGAACACAAGTAAAGATTTTTAGAAGATAGAGCTCTGTCAGGTCCTTATAATGCAAAGTCACATTTAGACAGCATAAAAGTAATCCATGCGACTCTAGTCGATCAATGAATGTCTTCTGAAGCAAATCGATATGTTTGTGAATTTTTTTTAATAACATAACAAAAATGTTATAACATTTTAAAAAGCGCTTCCTGCCAGCAGTTGACGCATCACGTCTTGTGATGTAAGCACATCGGTGAGTTCATGCAAGAATTCAGAAGCAGCGCTTATTTACAACATTCAAACAGCATCAGAGCCCTGGATGGAAGCACCAATTAAGTTTCTTACATAAACATATCGATTAGTTTCAGAAGACATTCATTGATCGACTGGAGTTGCATGGATTAATTTTATGCTGCCTAAATGCAACTTTTAGACAGTCAAAGTGCTGGCACCAGTTTACTTGCATTATAAGGAAATGAAAGAGCTGTGTCTTCTAAAAATCCTAATTTGTGTTCTGCTGAAGAAAGACAGTCATACACATCTGGTATGGCATCAGGGTAAGTGAATAATGAGAGAATTTTCATTTTTGGGTGAACTATCCCTTTAAGAGCTCTCAACAGCATGGTCATAGAGTTTCTTATTTATCACAATTCTATTTTTTGTTCCTTTACAAGCTAACATGGATAGCCTTGAAGGTAACTTGATTTGTATTGATTATGCATTATGTAAAGCAAATTATTATTTTTAGGGATGTCCCGATGTTGATAACGGAATTGTGTCTGATCCAGCGCTCTTGTACTTGTGCAGATTTCCCGCAGATCCTTAAAAATTTTTCACATTTCTTCAATTCAGTTTTCAGGTCATAACAAGTCTTAAATATCAGAAAAGATAGAACAAAAGTCTTAATTATAATTTAAAGAGGTCTTAAATTTGGGGGTGGAAATACAGGAAACGTGATATGACCTAATGTGATTATCAAACTTCAAAAGAATAATATCTAATTAAATAAATTAATGTGCTGCATCTTTCAGAGTAAAAACGTGGCACTGTTGTATTTTGTCAAAGCACGCGGTGGCTTGTGAGTGTTTCCAGCTGTTGCACAGCAGTTCGCAATCATTAGGACATATCGTAAATGTATGACAAGGGGTCACTAATGATCAACTGTTGATGATGATGATGATGAAGTGTTGATGAAATATGACAATGTTCACTTTTAATTGTTATATTGTAATACTTAGTAGATTATTGTAGGAGTGCACATTGTATTTCCCTTATCTGTTTGAATAAGCAGCTGGAAGCAGTGAAGCATATACATTTCAAAATAAGAGTCCCTAGTGTATTTCAGCCTTTAAAGTTAAAAGTTCCCCACTATGAATCAGAACCTTTTTTTCCCCCCTGGTTATTGGTATTTTGGTTGCATGAAAACTGCATCTGAACTGTAATTCAGTATGGACTCTTGTAGCCTGTCTGGCCCTGCCCATCGCAGGAAGGGAAGACTAAAAACATTACATTTAGGCTACCAAATTTTAAAAACTATTGGCAGATTAATTGCCTTTCAACACATTATCGTATCAGCAACCATCCAATATCGATCAATATCGGTCGACCTCTAATTTGTATTTATTTTTATAGTGGTACATAAACCAATTTTAATATGAGATATTTGTGGAAAACATATCTTGAGTAATTTAAACTTGCATATACTCTACCGTGTTTTACTGATAAGCTATGTTAAGGCAATTTTGAATGTGTGACTCTGCCTGTTTAAGTTAGATTATGTGATACATTATTTATTATGAGATTGTATTGGTTTGTTTTGGTATGGGATACAGTATTCATTTTATTTGTTCAGGTCTTGTAAAAACTCTGCTGCAACCCTGTTGTGCTTGTTAAAAATGCCCCGATACCAAAAACTGGCATATGAATGTTATTCCGTAAACATTGGGTTTTGATCCTTAAACTTAGTACCTGCATAGGCAGCTGTCTTCTATGGCAGCATCCTAAAAAAAATGGGGAGTTTCGACTCACAACTGATTTCTGTACAGGTGACGTGAGAGAAACAACACAATCCTTAAATGAGCATAAATACGCACACATTTTTGGTAACAGAATGTTACCTTAGAATTTGGCCAAAACAAGACATAAGGCAGCATAATTAAGATACCTACCTTTTGGAAAAGCCTTGAAGTGTTGAAGTGTGCCTAGGATGTCTTAAAATGCTGCCTCCAGAGGACGCTCACAAGGTTTTGAAACAGACCCATTCAGTGCAAACATTAAAATCCAGTTATGTCCTAGTCTGAGTATTAAACCACAAAGGCTGCAATAATTATATAGTTTGCATGTGCTGCGTGCTTCAAATGATAGTGCTTGTGAATGTGTGGCGCCGGTGTGGTGCCGACACTGGCTTTATACTTTTTAGAGCTCCCTGGCTCATTCATGGAAAACACCATCATGAGAATTGCACACTCTGTTTGTAGCAGATGACAGAGAGTAGAGCGCTAATTCACTTTGTAGCGCTAGGCACATATAAACTACATATTTATTCAATTATATAGCAGCCTTTTACGGTTTAATAATCATTGGATTACGTAGCGAAGTGAGAAGGAAGTGTTTTTTTCCAGAAGTGAGAAGCTACCGTCAAAACACAGAAACGGAAGGGCCTTCAATCCAAAATAAAAGCTTCCACCAAAATAAAGCTAAATTTCAAATGAAAAAAGTATGACAGAATTATATCACTTCTGTGTAGTTATGTAATATTCACTGTTAATACTATTACTTATAATAATAATAATAGTAATAATAATAATCTTTGATGTTTTGTTATGATTGTGCTATGAGTATCTGTATAAAAGCACTTTGTTTGAAATAAATAATACAACATTAAGTTTAAAAATGTATTGTTCTATTTTCATTTGAGTTAAGTTTGAATTAATTAATTGATTTAGTGATTATTTGGTGATAAAATTAAAATGTACTGTTGAAATGGAATTTAAAACAAAAAAACAAAACAAAAAACAGGTATCAGTATTGGTGAGTTCTCATACTCATTCTCCAAAACAATTGTATCGGGACATCCCTAATGATTATTAGATTAAATAAATAAAATTAAAAAAGCTTAAAAAGTTCCTTTTTCTTCTTTTTTGTGAACTATCCCTTGAATAGCAAGAAAAGTCAAATAGGTAACAAGTATTCTTTCTTAATTGTCTTCTGTTTGTGTGTATGTGTCAGTATGCACTTTATAAGAAGATGACGCAGGCCGCCATCCTTATCCAGAGTAAGTTCCGCAGTTACCACGAGCAGAAGAAGTTCCAGCAGAGTCGGCGGGCGGCCATGCTAATCCAACAATGCTACCGCAGCTACAGAGAGTTTGGTCGGCTGAGGCCTCACCACCGAGTGGCTACTGCTGCCTTGGTCCAGCACAAACTCAGGTACCTCACACCTGTAACCAGAAACATTATAAGGGGAAGGAGAAATCGCATAGAAAAATGTATGGGCAAAATTGTAATACTCAATGTGGCAGCTGTATTGTCAGAATAAAGTTAAAGAGCTAATCACTTTTTTGCTGGATTTTATTTAATCTAGAAAACACATGCACTGAAACAGCCTGTAAAAAATTTTTTAGCATGTTTTGAGCTAAATACATCAAATTTATGATACCATTGTTTGTCAGATTGTATTGCTGATTTAAAAATATGTTTTTGAAACGTAATCATGACAAAAAAAAAAATTGGTCTTTCCCCATTCAAGCAGATAGAAGCTGTACTTGTATGCCTATTTCCTTTATAAAAGATCCGACCAAAGATTGTTACCAAGATGAGTGAACAGTCTTACCTTAAAGGGGTATAACTTCTTTGTGTTCTGAAATATTGTGCTACCTCAGCACTCCAATTTATTGCTGAGATAAATAGCTCCCTCATAAAGTCATCCAAAATTATTTCACTTCAACTTGTGTTTGATGTACCGTAGTAAGCCAGTACCTATTATGAATGTATTCTGGGTGGCATACTGTTCTGAGCTTTGCCCTACAAGACATTTAGTTAATGTACAAGATGTAATGTGCAAAATTAAATGCACTGAATCGTACAAGATTGATGGTGATGTTTCTGTTTCAGAAGCAGTCTGCTCACCAAGAGGCAGGATCAGGCCGCCCGCAAGATCATGAGGTTTCTCCGTCGCTGCCGCCACAGGTATTCTGCCTCTGCCGCATCACCCCTACTGGCCAAGCCATTGACCTTCTACCTGAAACACCCCCTGATACAAATACATGTTTGGTTTCCAGATGCACTTCATCAGAGTGGCTATACTGCCCTACAAAGCCAAAACGCAGTAGTCATACCAAATTTGCCACCTGTCTCACTCGAAATCTGAACATACTGTAGTTGAGCCAAACCCATCTGTCTCAGCAAAGGTCAGTCTAAGAGACCTGATTTCGGTTGTAACTCAGTTTTGATACATTGTGTAATTACTGCAGTTTGCCTTTGCAGGGCTAGTTAGTTTGCTGTTTTTGTTACAGAGGTGTGAAACAATATAATTTAGTTACTATGGGATAGCGACTCTAATTCTTTCTGTTTTCTTCTTCAAATGTATCGTTCATTAATTATGAGTGAGTGAGATAGTGAGCGGTCGACATGATTTCTTAGTAGTGACCCTCCCTTCCTTCCCTTCTCCTCCCTTCATTTGGCTCCTTTTCCTTGCCCTTTTTCCATTATAATATCTGCTGTGTGCTAATAGCTGTCTGGTGTTGTTTTGCTGTTAACGCTAAGCCCCTTGATGGATAATAGACTATTCAAGCGGGTGAGTGCAGCCTCAGCGATTGAGTATGTCTCCCTTTTTTCTGTCTCTCTCCCTTTCTTGCTCGTCTCACTCCCATACAAAGACCCCCCATCCCCTCTTGCTCTTCATCAATGTTGCCTGATGCCTGCTTGCATGACAGCTATCAACTGGAAGCACGGATGACTGAGATCAAAGGCCTCAAAATATGATCGGCCTGAGGATATGGTTGTGTCTTGCTATACACTAACTACTGTGATACCACATTAAACAAGCACCTTTTTCTCCTGTATAAACTGTTTAAGTTTTCTTTACATCTTTTGTTTGCGAAAAGGAAAGGATGAACGGAAGAACTGAAGGTTGTTTGATGTTAACTAGTGTATGTTGCATGATGATGATGATGATGACGATGATGGGTCTTGCTCTTTGACCATGAGGCATGCTGGGAGAAATGTGACTTGAGTGGGGAGAATGCGAGTCCAGTGTAAACTGGCTCCCTCTCTGGCTGTGTGTTTTGGTTCTGACTAGTTCTTCTTGCTCAAGCCTTTTTTATTGCACATGCTGCAGTGGGAACTGACGCTCTCTATACATGGATATTTCTGTTCTTGTTTCTCCCTTTATCTCACAATTGTTTGATTTTAGATAATGCATTCATTTAGTGTAGAACAAAACATAAATGCCTCCACACTTAAACGTCACCTGAATTAACATTTTCTAAGCGGTTTGAAGGAGTTCAGGAGAGAGCACATATTGTCAGAAGATTGAGCAGACAGCCTTAGTGTCTTGTCAAAGATGACAAGATGAAAAGCTTTCAGGGTTTCAGACCAAATTTATTTATTAAATGAAATGCAAACTATTTTAAGATTTTTGTCCTATATATCTACTTAGCAAAGTAACTTACAATGTGAGGCAAATAGGAAAATGGGGCAAATCATCCAGTGAAGATTTGCAAAGAACTTACCTTCACAGCCCAGCAAGAACAGTACAGGCTGCTTTGTGTTAATTGTAGAAATTATATATCAATGACTATAAAGCTATAAAATATACCAGTTCTAAAGAAAGATGTAATTAAACCACACTGCACACAGGATATACAATCTAACCAAATTCAAAAACTAGGGGTGAGAAATGCCAATGGGGTGAGAAATGTTTTTTCTTTTGAAGTAAGCTCATTTTTCTTACCACTTTGGCAAATAGTTTTTTCTTGTTTTAAGTATAAACTTTACAGATTTTTTTTAGATTTCTCTGAAAACTGTTAATATCTTGTTATTTTGCTTGTCAAGTAAATGCACTCTATCTTGTTTTAAGAATGTTTAAATATTTTTTGCTTGAAAATAAGGCAAAGATACTGAATAGTAAGTCTGATATGATAATAAGAAAATTATTTTTGCTGTGCAGTGCCATATTACTAAACGCATTTTTGAATATTTTAAAGGATTTAAAGGGATTTCCTGAAGTTTACCTGAACGTCAGCAGGTCAAATGCTGAAACAACGTGGGCATTTGAAAACAATTCAAGTTTATTGAACAGATACCTTAAATACTCAAAACAATGTCTGTAGGATCTGTCGTGGAAAACTGTCCTTGCACAACTGTTTTTTTTTTTTTTTTAACTAGGGCTTGGTCTTCTCTGCTAAAAAGATAAATGGTAAAAAGGACATGAGATGCTTCCCCTGATCCTAAATGCCTGTCTGGTCTTTTTCAGAGTGAGAGAATTGAGAAAGGCCAGGGAACATGAGAGCGTTCAGAAGAGCCCCCTCACAATGTGACATTACTCTCCAGACTCTTCTTTTCAATTTTTCTGTTTCAACCTGAGACGTTTTAAAAGAGGAAAAAAATAGCAAGAACACTGCAACTCTTAATATGACTGATAATTCTACAACTGCTACTATACAACATCATTTTTTTCATATCTCTTTATTCCTTCTATCTTTTATGAGGGAAAGAGCCAAACTCTGTGGAGCAAAACAGACATAAAAGATGTTGTTTTTGGAGGAACTACATTTGCTTCAGTGGCATTTTTTGCACTTTTTAAAGGATTGATTTGTCATTTTGGAGGAGTGTTTATGTTTGAAAAAGGGAAAGAATGCTGAATTGGACAGACAAAGTCCTACTCTTCAGTGGCTCATTGAAAGAAGATAGAAAGATGGTGACAAATATGGAGTCGACACAGAAACATGGCCGGGCCTGTTACAAGTGTATTACATAGTTTTGAAAAAATAGATGAAATTATACGTTTAATGGGTAAAATTGTTACCAAAAATGGTGAATAATTAATTGATTGATTTTTGTACAATTAAGCTTTAATTCACAGCCAGACAAATTAATCACAAACATCTTCCAGTCTGTCCATTATGGTCACCCGTCCTCTCCTAGCTACAAGGGGAATGGGCAGCTAATGAATGTAAGAGGGAAATTTGCAGGTGTGATGTGTCAAATTCAAATTTTATTTTGCTAACATTGCATATGTGCATAAAATCATGAACTACTTTCAAACTGATGATATCATCCATTGATTTATTCCACATTACTGTATCTCCAATGAATTATATGGTCAAAATCAACATCACCTCTAAAGCTTAATTCCATTTGTTAGCCTGTGCTAAGCCCAATGTTATCGAGTAAAGAAAAGTACAGTGTGGTGGATTGCTCTAGGCAGATCTTGTCTTACTTGAAACTAAGCCACTGTCTTTTTGTTCATATTGTTTCAAACTCCAAATTATGTACTGGAGACACCAAAAGACACCATTACCTCTGCCCATAATTTACAATTGGCAAGTTAGTTATAGGCTTCTTTGTTCCTTTACCGAATACTTTCAGGCTTGTAATGGTCATCGGTGAAGCTTTTGTTTGGCTAAAAAATAACTTCAGAGGTCTTTTCAAGCCTTTAAAATGACAATTACATGCATTGCCTTGATATCTTTCACATACTTTGAAGAAATCCCATGGCCGGAGTAAGACAAATCCATATTTTTGACAACTGTGCGGTTCCTGTACATAATGTGGTTTGCTGGTACATGAGTGGGATTGTATCTTAGAAATATATTATTTTACTCATCAAAAGGGATCAAAACAGATTAGCATCAAAATCTGAATATTTGTATAGTTTTCTTTGAATGCCTAAGAAGTATGGTTGTATTGTTTGTACATAGTGTAAATACCTGGGATAAAGACAAGCTGCTGTATGTGCATGACAGGATGAACAAAAATACAAAAAAGAAGCATTAGTGGCTATTCAAGCCATTCAAGTACACTATAAGAGTATTTTATTTTCCTTTGACTGTTCTTGAGAAGAACATTTTGCTGAAGCATGACTTTCCTGCGATTATGAAAAATACTGTATTTACGAGGTAAATTATCATTAGGCAAAAAGGTTATGTTTACATTTGTTTGTTTGTTTGTTTTCGGGGCTACCAAGAATCGTTTTGCCAATGATGCCAAGTAAAGTGAATGCTACTGCTTAACACAGGACGCTTTCTGAACTGATAATCATGTGGAACAATGTGATCAAATTCACCTCCATTCAATGGCATAACCAGTCAACACAGAAAGGGTCTCAGGTCATGGTGTATTTCAAAAAGGATTTTTAAGTTTCTCACATATCCCATTTAGTTTTTGTATTTATTTATTTATTTATTTATTTATTTTATATTTTTTTTTTTTAATTATTGTCAGTACTTTTGTAATGTCAATGAGATTAGATTTAGTTTTTTGGTATGTATGGGTTCTTCAGAAATAGTGGCACTAACTCCAGCTTTAAGTGCAAAGGTTTGATTTATTTATTTATTTTTCAACAAGATGTGCACAAAACCTTTTAAGCTGACAGTTAAGACCTAGAGTAAACAGTTTATCTTTCTCACATACAGTAAGCTAAAACAAAGATGCTGAAGCTACACTTCTACACTAAATGAACAACAAGAGAAGAGATTTCCTGTTATGCATGTAAACTGGATTCTTTTGGTTATAAATACGTTGCCATCGAGTGGCCGATGACCTCCAAGATCAATACATTTTGCCAGTGTTGCGGTGGCTTTTGAAAATGATTACATATTCGCAAAGAAATTAGTAAATATATGAATATGTGTGTTATGAGACCTGAAAAGTTCCAGTTCAATTTCCCCTCATGTTCAATTGTTAAAATGCGTTGGAAGTGCCTGATCATGTTCTAATTCCAGCGAGCAGTGTGTCTGCATGTACGGTTTATAAGGGAATAACTGGCATTAGCAAGAAGTCAATTACGTCCATTTTGCTTCATGCTGAAATTCCATTATTTAACTTGTTTTCCTTGGGGTTTTTTGTCCATACCTGCTCAAGTAAACCTGTTTCATTTTAATGCACCAAGAATTGATGGGTTTGTCATAGCTCATGTCCTCTATCGGAACTGCCAGATGAACCCACAAGGACTGCAGATTTTAGTCCTGTGTTTCTTGCCTTGCATTCATCATTCCGGTAGCAGTTTTAAGTTGTCAGCTGATGCACTGTGGCGGCAACTTGAGTCTTATTATGCTTGCATGGGTAACATAGATAACCAGGTGGCTAAACCACCCAAAGCATGCTTATTTTTGTAGATTTGGTAGTCAGGTAGACTTGTTGAAGAAATGCGTTCTGTAAAGCAGATGGTTTCATGGTTTGCAGAACTTCTTAAGAATGAGGGCTTCTAAATGGACAGCAGACACAACTTGCAGTACAAAATCATCAGTACTCGTACTTACAGGGCCGTCATGAATCATTTTTTTAATTTTTTTTTTATTCGTAATAGGGATTGAATTCAGTTTCACTCCACTTTACTCCATTGACATTTTATTTCTACAACATCATAACCACAAACAAAAAAAACAGGTCAAAACGTGTACCTCAAACACACCACAGAACTGTTTCCATATCCACGTTAAAGTGTCCATGGCACTAGTACAGTTGAAACCTCGGGTGTGAATCTCGCCGCTCACTGTCGAGTTCACTTTTGTAACTTAACTCAGGTGCCAAACCGGAGAAAGGGAAGTGGAGCAGGTAACTTGAGAATTAGCTGCTACTTATTGGGAAATGAGCCAGTCCATCCTGATCAAATGACTGTGATTCTGAATATGTCATGCTTTTTTTTTTTTTTTTAAATCAACTATGTGAGCTGAGTTGACATACAGAAGAAACTTCCATTGCCCCTGAAACAGAGTGGCATTGGTGTTGTAAGAGTGCTCAAGTCCATTAAAATGGAATAGGTCCGTATAAATGTGTCACATTCTGTATTAACTGTATAAACACACTGCCGTGGATATACTGTATCACAATAATGAAATGAAGTGCTGCTCACATCTAACCATTATGATAGCCATAGATATGCGTTTTAATAAGAAGAATAGATGTAGTTTATAATTACCAGACAATAACCTCATTTGGTTGCATACGGGTTCATTTTGAGAGTTCTACTTTAATTGTATCACAGATACCTCTTCATTTTTGTTTTTCTATCACATCACCAACTTCCTAGAGAGACTGGCTTTGCTCCTTTTCTTTTTACTGCTTACCATTTTTTAGAAAGGTAGACACAGGGAAAACAGGGCCCACCAAGTTTTACCACTAGTGGACACTGAGCAATAAGCAATTCCTGAAGTGGAGAACTGTAGACTTAATGAGGACAGTGACCTGTTGGATATTCGTAGCTGATTTACTCTCATGCAAATGGCAGTATTGTGAGATTAGAATGCAGTAGTTTAAGGACAGTGCTTATATAACACCCTTCATGGAACTGCACGTTTTCATCCCTCTCAAACACAGAAAATAGTGGTCCTGCTTTTATTACAAGCTACACTTAGGGCTCTACACTTTGCATGTTAAACTAGTGTTAGATCTACTTTCATCTCCTCTCTTGCTGTCTTTCTCTCTGTCTTTTCCAGTTATGTAGCCCTCTCCCTTCCAAGTACCCCTACTGAGTTCTGCCCCTTTTCCTTTTCTTTTTTAAATGTCTGTTTTTCTTCCCTCCCCTGGTTTAAACAATTTATTTTTGTAAATGTGCATGTTAAAGAGACACTGAATCGGTGGATATGTTAAAAAAAGAGAATTCAGCTGCTGAAGCCATGCAAAATGTTTTGAATTGCCCTTAAAATATGAAAGATGTTTTCTGAATGCTTTATATTCTCTCTGCTGTAAAAATAATAAAAGGAGAAAACTTAAGAAAAGGCTTGTTTTCACATTGTTTTAATTCATTAAAGTTTCAAGTCATTTTTTATTTACTTTAAACTTGACTATATAAGCAAATGTATTGATTGCATGTCAGGTTGAATGTATTTGTTGGCTCAGTAGAGCCACCTGTTGGTCACTGCAGCAAGTGACTTATTATTATATATATTTTTAGAAGATATTACAGTATGAAGACAGTTTTAGGTCTACGCTACATGATGACAGTGGTGTTGAGGTATGAAATAGTTTAAAGGGATTTTACAGGTCCAATACAAGTTAAGCTCAATCGACAGCATTCGTGGCATAATGTTAATTACTTTTTAAAAAACGTCGAAGTTACAGTGAGGCATTTACAACGGAAGTGAATTTGGCCCATTTTTAGAGGGTTTAAAGGCAGAAATGTGAAGCTTATGAATTTTTCAAAGCATTGACATTCATTCTTCTGTTAAATCTTGTATATTATTTGAGCTGTAAAGTAAATTCAATTTAAATTGTCATTTTTGAGAATTTCAGGGTTTATGGCATTAGGTAACAAAGTTGTAAAATTGGATATAACTAGACAGAATAAGTTTGTTAACTGTTAACACACATAGTGTTTAAGTCTTGTGGCTATAATTTTGAAACAGTGAGTATTTTAATATTTACGGATTGGCCCCATTCACTTCCATTGTAAGTGCCTCACTGTACCCCTTTTTTTTTTTTTAAGAAAACTGGGGATTTAAAAATTATTTTTTATTGTAATTAACATTATGCCACAAATAATGTTGATTGAGCTTAAGTTTTATTGATCCCGGAATATTTCTTTAAGGTCATGATAATTAAAAGGAAACTCTAGGGAAAATCTACACGTCATGGGCTGACAGGTTGAACAGACACACCTCTCTCTACGCACCCAATCAGAAGCTTTTCCCTCTAGTCAAAATATGTATAAATGGAGCTCACCTCATGCAGAACACAGGGAATCAGATACAGCTGCACCATTATGTGTAGCGTTCTCCATCCGCCTCCCCGGTACCACCTGCCTAGATCAGCTTTATGGGTGCTTTTTCTTGATGTTTGTACTTTAGCAGCAGCATGTTCCTTCTGTCTCTGCAGCATCATGTTTCCGTGCCAACAGCAGCAGCATATTGACTCATGTCAAACAGCAGCAGCATGCATGAAGCAGAACTAGTCCATCAAGACCACTTCTTCTCCACTGTCATTACCGTCAATACAAATCTTTAGTCTATTTCCGAGAGTTGTCCTAAGTGAAATATAGTAATGCTATAATCCCCCCCTGACTAATCAAGAATTATTGGTTGTCCATGGGCTTTTATATACACTGTAATAAATGTCTGTATTTTTTACGGTAAAAGACTGTAAAAATGCTAAGGGGAAAAAATGTTAATTGATTGAGTATAACTGTAAAATTTTAATATATTATAATATAAGAACATATAGTACTTTTTAGAATAAAACATTTGTTAAAAATATACATTGTTTAAAAAGGGAGTAAATTATTAAAATTACAGTGAAAAACAATAATCGTGTTCCCACAATTCCCTGTATGGCCCATCATAATTCATTATATTTTATGGGAATAATTATGTTTCTTCTTATTTTTAATATCAGTTACATACACTGGGGTGTTCTGTTTTATATTTGATGTTTAGTTCATGTTTGCTGCATTATTTAAATCTCACATGTGTACCCTGATGGTGACTGTCTCTACATTTATTGGTGTTTGCTCCTGGAAGAGCCACGATTGATGAACTTCATGTCATCATGTGCACTTCTGTAATTTTTTAGGGTGATTAACAATAACTTATTTAAAAATAAAATTACAACAGAATTAAACTGTAAAATGTACAGGTTGTTCTGTAAAGTTGTTTAAATGTTTACTGTATTTGTTTTACATAATTATTCTGGCAACAACAGTTTTTTTGTTTTGTTTTTTTGTAAAAACAACAGGATTATTTTTACGGTGTAGGGTTAGTGAATAGACAAGTGGTTAGAGTTGGGGTACTCAAGTTCGGGCTCGAGTCCAAGTCATGAGTTCAATTTTAATGGACTTGGACTTGTCATGGCATTTTTACTCGGACTCGAGCCTTTAGGACTCGGTACTTGTAGCCGAGGCTATGGCACTGGTGATGCAATGACAAACAAACAAGCAAACAAATAACGTAAAATAGGGTTCAGACCTGAAAAATGCGTACGGCTGGGATTTCAAAATTGCCTCTAAATGTTGGGGATTTGGTTTGTCATCATATTGATGTGCTCTCTACAGTTAGTACTATCATACATTCTGTGTATTTGATACTGTGCATCAGTTTTCACACTTATGTGTGATTATTCTGGCTGAGAGAATCAGCGCACACTCTTTCAAAGTACTTTTTTGTAATTAACATTTTTTTATTGATTCAAAGAAAAATCCCAACAGAGAAAAACACAACACATACACACCAAATCAACATTTAACTTTTAACTCCCACTAATATCCCTCCCCAAACACCAACCACACCCTTATAATACACACTCAAACTAACTAACCAAAAAAATTATACTAATTTTTAAATAAATAAACTATATAATAAACATACAGAATTTTACTAATCTTCTCTCTCCCATCCTTTCATCGAGAATCCCCCAAAACTGCCAAATACCTAACCCACTTTCTGAAAAACTCCCCAAACCCCAGCCTCCTACCTTCCACCTCCTCAAAAGCTGCCACCTTCCCCATCTCTGCACACCACTATGGAAATGATGGCGCTCTGTTCGACTTCCAACCCCTTAAAATAATTTGTTTGCAAATCATAATACTAGTCAGAAATCAATTTTTTATATATGTGTCCCCCAATGACTGCTCCATCGCCCAAAATACAAAGTCTGGGGCAAAGTAAAATATGAGTGCCCAAAATGTCACACAAATAACTCTGAACCTTCAACCAAATATCTTGGTTTTTAAGACACCCACAAAAGACATGGGTTGTGTCTCCAACTTCTGACTGGCATCGACAGCAGGTGGGTTTGTTTTAAGACCAAGCCTATATAATCTATGTAAAATTGCATAAGGCAAACCCTATCATCTCTAAATGCAGACTTGACATTTCTTAGAATCCTAGCCCACACTCCTTCCTCCAAAAACAAGTTCAAATCTTTCTCCCATAATCTCTTGATTGAATTTAAAGCTCCGTCTCCCAAACTCTGAATTAGCAGGGAGTAATACACTGATGCCTCTTGACCTTTTCCAAATGCAGTATTCACCTCACCCAGAGTATCTGCCGCTTTGGGGGGGGAGGGGTGTATGCTACTCCAAAAAACAGTACAGAGCAGGTGGTGCAGCTGTAAATACCTAAAGAACTGAGATCTGGAAATCCCAAAATGATGAAACAATTTCTCAAAAGATCTCAATATTCCACTCTCATACAAGTCACCAAGTGTAGTAACATTCCTCACAATCCACTCTGACCAGCAGAAAGGGGACTTATTAATACGTAATGTAGGGTTCAGCCATATGTTTGAGGCAACATTTAAATAAATGTCTGAATTAAACACTCTGGACACTTTTGTCCAAACCACGTGCAAATGGGATATAACGGAGTGTGACTTAACTTCTCCGGTTAGTTGGATAGAAAGGCTTTGCAATGCCGAAATAGGGGCAAGTACTTCCTGTTCAATACGAAACCAGGGAGGGGCTCTCTCAGGAGTAAGTGACCAATGAACCGAATGCAAAATAATAAAACAAAATCTTGGGTAGGCCTAGCCCACCTTTGTCAATCGGCCTATGTAATTTGTTGAAATATAATCAGGAACGTTCACCATTCCAAATGAAGGACTTCTTTATGCCCTCAAATTGCTTGAAATAAGAGAGGATGACATCTACAGGGAGAGATTGTAGCAGGTAGTTGAATTTTGGAATACAATTCATTTAAATAACATTAACCTTCCCAATCATAGATAAATGTAATGAAGCGCACCTGCTCTTACTTGAGCCAGCAATAAAGAAAGCATGTCCACCCCATATCTTCCTAAAATTTTCAGCTTCCTGTGGGGAAAGATGTGTTTATTGAAGAAACACTATATCATATTTCTCACATTTAAGAAAAGAAATAACCTTCCTTCTTTTTGTGGGGTGCCCCAGACCGTTCACATTCCACGCGGAGAAAGACAATCCACTTATATTAGCATTTGACATTTTGACATATTAGAAAAAATAGATTGTGTCAAAAATAAAATTATAAAGACCACATTCCAACATTAGTGCCACAGTCAGACCCCAAACTTCCCCCAGAACCAAACAAACAGAAAAAAGAAAAACATTGGCGATGCTAATGCGCACGTTGTACATTTCCAACCGGCGTCCATCCCTCTAAATTCAAAAAGTCCATGGACGCTTACGAGAGCCCCTGCATCAACTTTGCCGTCGGATTGCTCAAGTCCTGTGCTTCTGTACAAATTTTGAGAGGCACAATTATATAACAGAAAATAATCGATAAAACAAACTCCAGCCAATAGGCAGGATAAACACAAAGAATGTGTACTGTAGATTCATTCACAAAACTGTCTCGAAGGTGTATTCCTCCACAAAACAAATTCCAGCCGCTAGCACAACCAGCACATAATAAATTAAATAGAAAATATCTATTTTTTAAATAAATCCATTCAGTTTCCTCAGACAGTCAAACAAATGTTCAGTGAGCTGGCTGCTTTATAAGTGCAGCAGATGCCCTAATCCTTCCAATGTCCTGCAAAAAATACTCCACAAAACAAACTCCAGCCAATAAAGAGGCATAAACACAATATTGTCCACATATTGTCCTGAAGGAGTGTTATTCCATTAAACAAACTCCAGCTGTTAGGTGGAACCAGCACAAAAATAAACAAAAATGGCACCCAGATTCCTCAGACTGTCAAGTGTATGCTCAGTGAGATGAGCTCACTTGGGGGCCACATGAGAAACACACCATGACTTCCTCACCCCATTGTCTCTATGAAAGACAGTGCTTGCTGTGGGCATATAAATATTTTGCGGCCATCCTTAGAATCTATTCTCATGTTGGCCGGGAATATCAGAGCAAAGGCGATCTTCAGTTGATGTAAGAGTTTCTTGCATTCCTTGAATCAATCACATTTCTCTCGTCAAATCCACAAATTCTGGGAACAAGCAAATGTTGAGATTCTTCCAAGAAAGCTTTCCTTTGCTCCTTGCATCGCAAAACACAAGATCTTTAGCGGATGATCTCAGAAATTTGGCCAGAATTGATCAGGCCTGTCCCTCAGCCGATCTGCAAGCTGGGACCCTTTGAGCTCACTCGATTTTCAGCTTGTGGCTTGTTATGTCGAGCAGACATGGAAAGAGCTCATCTAGGAATTTCACCATATTTCTGCCTTCTTCATGCTCAGGATTTCCAAAAATTTGGACGTTGTTTTGCCAATTCTGATTCTCCAAATCCTCCAGTTTTTCCCAAAAGTGTTCCAAGTCTATCTTGGTCGCTAGCGAATTAGCAGGTAATTCCCTCTCCAATGACTCCAGATAATCGATCTGCCTCTC